>NC_142158.1:2317500-2958461 GCF_024610735.1 Ursus americanus
TGGGGGGCTGTTGCTTCTGATTCCCGGCGCTGGGGCCCAGAGCTTCTGCTCCTGCCGGGCTCATCCCAAGGCCAGCACCTCTACACGTCTTAAGCTTTCTCGACTGACTGTTCTTTGGGAGGTCCTGGAGGAAAAGCCCCTCGTTTCCCTGTTGAAAAGCTTTCCAAGACACGAGCAGCCGTGCCGGCGTAAAGGAGACGCGAGAGTGGTCTGCGTCGGGACAGATGGCTGCACGCTGGGGAGACAGGAATACTCCAAGCCCTGCCTAGCATGCTCCCTCTGGGTTTCTGCTCAGATTAAGAGAAAGTTTCTTGGACGTAAATCCTTCCTTTTCCTGTTTCCCTGACTTGTGGCCCTTCTTCCCACGATCTGCCTTTCTCCAAGACCTCTCTCTGTGCCTTCCCCAAATGGAGAGCCTGTTACGGCAAACATTTTGGCCGTGACCAGCGTTGTCAATAGGCTAGCTGAAATCTTGAAATCAACCTTAATCTTGAGGACGGACCAAACTCTGCCTGTCATGGTGGGAATCAGCTCGTCACCATCAGAATCGCACGAGATTGCAGTCATTGAAAAAGAATGCTGAGTTTTGTGCCGGTGTTTGCAACATCATGCTGCACAAAGGCCTTCTTCCGTAGAAGGAGCGATGCAATTTCTTCATTTAACAGTAAGCACAACGGCGTATTGGGTCACGTGTTTGTACCTCAGCAAGCTAGTGGTGTCGTGCGTATCAGGCCCTTAAAGCCTTAGAACAGTTGTAGCAAGTGGTAATTCTCATCACCATCCACTGAGAGATGAGGGTGACGAGGCACCGAGAGATTTAGAAGCCAGATCGTGAATGCCGCAAAGGGGGCAGCTTTCTCTCTCCCAGACCCATATTCACGCATTCATAAAAGGATACCCGGAAACTGCAAAGTTTTTGTCCCATAATTCCCCTGCTCGGTTTATACCAGATTTGCTACTGATGCTTATTCAAAGCTACGCATATACCCGTGAGCCAGAGACCTGGATACATCTAACATAGGCACGTGCTTGGTGCCGAGTACCCTTTGGTCCATGCCAAGCAAGCTCTCTACTTTCTGAGCAAATCCAGAGTATCGGTCTTTACCCCCTCACTCACCTGGCGCTACAGGTTAATTCAGTGCCAGATTTAGGACCCTAACCCTCTTATGAAGAGGTAGCCTCTAGGCCATAGTCTGTGACTTCCTGTGACTCAGGCCAGTAGGAGTGGAAGGCAATGTGTGCAAGATTCAGGGGTTTGTCTCTGTTCTAAATCAGACTTTCCTCGTTCACTGGTGGCAAGAGAATCGACAGGAACCGAAACTTCTGGATCAATACATACGTGATTCCTGTCCTCACCCATGGAAAACTGATTAGAAATAACACACATAAAAGTAGATGTGATACAGGTGACACAATAGTGGCGTGAAACCGCTGGGGCCACCAGAGGGATGACAGCGAAAGTGTAAGCCACTTCAGCCCAGTTACAGTATCTCTGAAGATTTGCTGGTGCAAGTTTCAGAATCTGTGTCAGACTAGTGGGGAAGGAATGGGGACTAGTTCAGCCTTAAGAAGGGAAGGCTTTTGAAAATCGAAGATCTTCATGCTAGAATTTCTTAATAAGCTGCTAAAAATAGAAAGAAGACAGAAGACAGTATTTGTGGTGCCTTTGATATCTGCAAGGCCCTGGGGCGATGAGACACCACTTGTGTTGGGAGAAGGAGGCTTCTGGAAGTTTGGTGGGGGTCTGCTTGTCTCCTTCCAGCCGCCTCCCACCTCAGGTCCACTCTCCCCTCCACCCACCTTACCCGGTCCACCTGCCCCTTTCTAAATCGCTCTGCAAGCTGAAGAGGCTAGATATCTTCTGAGCCATAATGTTGTCCTCCAAAAGTTTTCCCCATTTTCTGCAGAGGTTTCCAATTTCTTAGCACTGGCCCAGCCACCAACCGCGGGATGTGCGATTTCTAATTAGGCCTGTGTGCGCTCGGAGAGGTCGCCAGTCAACCTGGGTGTGCAGCTGGACAGTCATTCCCTCGCGTGTGAAAGGAAAAGATTTCTAGGTTTATTTTTATTACCTCCGTTTCTCCTTGGGACCTCCAGCCAGGGCCAACAGGACTGTGGGGCTTGGGAATGGTTGGGGAGAGAAGCACAAAAACAGAGACACACACACCCCGGGAGGCCGGACTGGTGGTGGAGGGCGCCTCCGGCGTCTCTGGCTGTTGGAAAAGGAGGGGCTCCTGCCGTGACTCGGATTCGAACCGAGGTTGCTGCGGCCACAACGCAGAGTACTAACCACTATACGATCACGGCGCGCCACCGGGAGTCGCCGGCCGAGGGCCCTGCCGTCCTCCCCTGTCAGCAACACCTGCTCCTGTCGTCCCAAGACCCCTGCGTTCTGTCCTTCCTCGGAACTGCCCACCCGGGGGCGGCCTCGTCCTCCTCCTCCCCAGGATTTCGCTTCTGGCAAACAAACCAAAGGGGAGAGAAGCAGGTTTGCCCGCATGGACCTGACCGGCCTTGGCGGCTCCTCGCCCGGGGTGCGAACACCCCCGAACCCACCACCCTCACGTCCGCTCCCAGCCACTTCAAAATGCTCGGTCCTCTGACCTCTGGCCCCAGGCTGGAGAGGCGCTGCTTCGAAGAGAACCTTCCCGGCGCCCATTTGTGGCCAAACTGGGAATGTGCGGGGGCTTGGCGCGCAGGCGGGGGCCGGTCCGGAGCCGCGCACCTGCGGAGGCCGGGAAGCCGGGAGGCCGGGTGGGCCTCGGCCCGCAGCCCGCGCTGCGCACCGGCTCCGCCGCGTTAGGACCTCTCTGTTGGGCCCACCCGGGTCACCAGAACCCCGGGGAGAACGGCGCGCTGCTCGTGCGGCCCGGCAGGTGCACGGGACGCCCCTGCCCCCGCGGGCTGCTCTTTACCGGCTAGACTGGCAAGCTTCCGTCCGTCCGGGACGCTGCTCGCGGCCTCCGCCACCACGCACTCCTGCCAGTCGAGGTGAATTGTGTTTCCTCTGTCCCGCGATCCTTTCTTCCTCCTCCTTCGACGTCCCTGACTATGACGTCCGACCTCATGACATATGATAACTGCCGTGACTTGAATTAAGGGCAGTCTGCGCTCCCCTCCCCGCCCCCCGTGCCCCAAGGAGAAGTGACTGTAGTGTCCAGTAGTTCCGCTCCGGGCTCCACTTCCAGGAGGCTCTGCGTGAGTGTCGCTTGGCCGCAGGACGAGTGGTGGGCAGGGAGTGCAGATCCGTGCTTTCGGAAAGCAACTTCTCCCAACAGCCAGTGGCCGGCCCGAAGCCTGGTTTTATCGTGTGTGGACCACGGGTGCCCGGGTTAGGGCCGCCGGTGGGAAAAAATCCATAGAAAATGCAAGCAAAGCAGTTCAGAAGTCCCTCGACCGCTGTCTGGACAACGCTTCTCCGCAGAGCCGAAGGCGGCGTGTCTCCTTCCGAGAGCGTCTTTGTCTGTTTTCTTCTAGATCACACAAAGCCGCCCTAACTACAGGCAGGTTTCCCGAAGAACTACCTGCTACTCCTTCTGAGGTTTCCGATCCCGGAAGGGAGCTGGGGATGTTTCTGGTCTCCAGGACAGGAGCTCAGCGCGGCACAAGGGAGGGGAAGGCTGGAGGCGGCCCTCTGTTTCCTCTCCTTCCCTCAGGGACCTCCTCTCCGAGATCTAGAAAGCTGCTGTGGACACTCGTGCCCTTCAGCGTTCTCTGTTGGCCTTGTTTTTGGCAGTTGGACTGATCTGCGTGTGCTTCTCTCTGAGGAGAGGGGACAGCTAATCCCGTGTGTCCTGGTCCTCGGTATGGCCCCAGAGGTCGGCCTCTTTTCTTGTGCCTTTTACGGTTAAAGGCCTTCCTGAGGCTCTTGTCTGACACGTCACCAGGCTGGCCTAGGCCAAGCTACTAGCTCTACATTCACAACGCCAGGCGCTTACCTACTCCGGACAATCTTGCATTTTCTAGAAATAAATTTCAGAACGTTTCTCCTACGCAAGGGCATAGCTCTAGCAACTCTTCCTTCTCTCTCTCCTATATTATTAAAAAGCAAATCTCTATGGGATCTTTCCTATCAGCATTCAAAGATGCTTTTATTTGCTTCATCTGGAAGGCGTGTTCCCTTGCTCCTCCTTCCCCTTTGAGCGACTGACGTCACTGGCCTTCCGGTTCACGGCCACAGTTTCCGAAACTGTCATCACACTGTCTTCTTTCATTGCATTGCTTTTACTGAATGGATTTCAGCCTGCCTGTCCCCAAACACTCCAGTTACGCGTTGATTATTAGTCCTCCTCGAGCTCAAATTCCGGGCAGCACTTAACACAGGTGGCCGCTCCCTCCTCCGGAAACATTTCTTCATTTGCACCCCACTCCCTGGACTCTCGTCCCATTTCCTTAGCCCCCAGTGCTCAGTTTTATGTATCAGCTCATGCTTCCATCCTCAAGTCCTCAAGGCTCGGTCTCATTCTCTACTTTCTCTCATTTCCTTGGGGATTATATGGTTGTGCCCACACTCTGGGAGTTCAGCCAAGACCTCCACCCCAAACTCCGAGGTGATATTCAGCCTCTTGGTTGGTACCTCCCCCGGATGTCTGATAGATGTTTCACATTCAGTATGTCTGGAGCTGAATTCTTGATCTTTTCTGCAAACGTAAACTTTCTACTTCTCTCCACTTGATGCAAAGGTTGGACGGATAGTAAGAGCCGAAGAGTAGATTACCGCACACTTGATCAGACACTGAAATCGAGTACCACTGCGCCGTCACACCTGATTCCCTGGGGGAAGAGAGGCAGTCACCATGATTTCTAGTTGCTTCTGGCAACAGTGGTGGGTTAGTTCTGGAGGGTGGAGGGGGGGAAATGACCACGGTAACACAGTACTCCTTCCCCCCAGGAGATGGATGGAACAACTCTAATATTCTCTCTTTGGGTAAACTGCTCTACTGAAAGGACATTTTGGAGACTAGTATGTTCGGGAAGGCTTCTGATTTATTCAGCAGTTGTGCCAGACCGAACCTGGCAATCCCTGACAATGCTTTCCAGTTCTTGTCTGATAATTTTATTAATTTGTAAACTTTTCAAGCAAACAAAGTAGGAGATTCAATGATTCTCCACAAAAATATCAATGAGTTTAGCAATTCTACCGTGAATAGAAGGAGGTTAGCTTTTGAAAGGTCAAACAACATTCATTTGCACAACTGATTTTACCCTCAAAGCTCTTTTATATTTTCCTTTATATTATTCAAAGGAAGATCTGGGATCTTAAATTCATATACCGATGGCCAAGTGTGGATCTAGATATCAGTTGGGCATTCTTGTAAATAATTAAAACTCCTATCAGGTGCTTAAAATAGCACGTGTAGGATTGAGAGTCCCTGGTAAGTGAGGCCATGTCCATGAAGTTATAGTCTTTTGTCCTTTGTCAGGCATCCTCATTACCCATAACCATGTGTATTCTGAGATTTTGTCAGTATTAATTATCTGAATCATGCAGTTACTTTGAGGTATATATATTTGATTTGATATTAAATACTAGATTTGACCTTACAATTGTTCCCTATCCCCAGTGCATTACAATCACTCCATCTAGTAATAGGTACGAAGATGAGGGGGTAACGAGTGGAACACGGGGAAAAGTATGTACTAACTGTGGTCCCCATTTTCAGGAATCTGCTACTGTAAACATAACTTGAATAACTAAATCTAGTTTTATCCTTTCTCATTGGGTATTTATTAATGCAAATCTGATCGTGATACTCCTCTGCTGAAATCTTCCAGCATCTTTTGAGTATTCGCACCCAAGTTTTGCACACTTTAGACCAAAGTATGTAAGACCAGGTAGTTCTGTGTGGGGTGTGTGTTTGAGTAGATAATATCCTGATTGACAGATTTATCTCTTACAAATTGAGAATCTGATTAAAGAAATAACACTGTACTTTCTCGTCTTACTCAGTTGGAGATGGTATGACAAATACCATAGCCTGGGTGGCTTAAATAACAAATGTTAGAGTAGATAGTGAGGCTCTAACAGGATGCCCGGAGGCCAGCAAGGAGGTGGCCATGGCCAGCTGTGGGGAAGGTCAGTGGCCTGTCCTGGCCGCATCCACGAGCAGCCGGATCCCACCAGACAGGCCCATGATGGCGGCGCCTCAACAGGAAACCCCTGAGCGAGTGAGGAGGAAAAAGCGGGAAGCCCTGCTTCCGGCCCCACGTAACAAATACTCAGCCCCCTAGTTCACAGCTGTCAGTAAAGGATAGGAACCCAGCTCCTGGGGCACAGCTCTCTCTTTCTCTCTTGAGCTGCCTGCTCTCCTATCTTGAGAGTGTTGCTTTTTGCTTTAATAAACTTTCCTGCTTCTGTCACGTGTCCCCTGTGTACATGTCTGTCCTTGAATTCCTTCTCAGGAGAAGACCAAGAGAACCTTCATGGACTCCTTTGGGTCTGGCTGGGTCGAGTCCCTAGGATCTCCCCAGTTCACCCTGCAACACAGTTATTTTTCAGAGTTCTGGAGTCTAGAAAGTACAAGATCAAGGAGCCGGCAGATTCGGCGTCTGCTCAGGGCCTGTTTCCTGGCACGTAGGGGTCCCCATCTCGCTGTGGCCCCTGTGATTTGTTTGTGGGCTGCGGGGAGGGAGGTGTTCTGGTCTCCTCTTATAAGAGCGCTGATCTCAAGTCTCATCATGGGGATTCGATCCTTATAACCTCTCTTTAAAGGCTCCCTCTCCTCTCATTTGGGCCTCAACTCTTCATTTTGAAGCTTTCACCTAATGGTGCAAAGCTGGATTCTTCCCAGTAGTGGATACGTGAAATGATTTGCTGGATCTGGAGAAAGGAGAGCAGGCCAGTGGGAGATCGTCTCGTAGTTCCTACAGTTGTTTTGTATCACCTTCCATCTGCAAGGATGGAAGCATCTAAGACTATTACAGGAGCCTATAACATTAGTAAAGATTTTCAGAAAGTCTGTAGATTTTCTCATTTCTCTAAAAAGAAAACACATCCCTTTTGAATTCTCTGGTGAAGGTAGTTAATGCTAGCTATAGATGCTAAAAAGTAAGTTTTACAAATATTATCATAGGCACAATGTTGATACTTACATTCATGTTACTGTATGACACAGACATAAAAATGTGGTGTCCAGATTCCCTCCCTGCCCCCCAAGGAAAGATGGGCTGTCCAGCTGCGGAGTGAGTGCCGTCCGAAGCTGGGCAGCCGCTGAGCTCCCTCGGGCTTTCTGGAGCGACAGAGCTTACCCCACTCAAGGTCACGCCCTTGCCCCGGGCAGCCCACAGCCCGGACGGAGCAAAGTGGGGCTACAAAGAATGCTCCAGGGGGATTTTCACCAGGCGTGGGGCATCGCTGGCAGGCAACCCAGGCGTCAGAGCTCCCACGTTTGTCTGCCTTGAGCACAGTCTGACATTCTCTGTCCCATCCTCATTCCTCTTCCTCCTTTCACAGCTGTTGGTCCCTAATCACATCTTGCGCCCTAAACTCCGTCTCAGCATCTGCTCCCAGAGAACCTAACCTGCGTGGCTATGTCACCATAATCTTTTTCCTGGGTCTCTTGTATTTTATTCTTGTTTTATTCAATAGGGCTTCTGTAAGCAAAGACTAGGAGTAGTGTAGGGGCCCAGGACAGGCCGCCCCAAAGTGCACCACAGGGCATAGTGATTATTTTGAATGGAAGCTACTCGGGAAACAGCAGGTGCAAGGACATCACACCCTTTTCTGTCCCCCTGAAAGAAGGAAACAGATCTCCCCTATGAAAGACACCCTCCCAGGACTGAAAAGTAAGACATCCTTATCACCAGAAAGAGGAAATTAAGAGCAAAGAAGGCTCTAGAAACAAACCTTGTTACTTCTTTAATAATCTACTACCTCAGCCCAACTTTTACTAAGAATTCTTTACTAATTCAGGCTCCCAAGCATCTGCTTTCTTTATCCTGTCAAGTCCTCACTTTTTTTGGGGGGGGGGTCGTCTCTATCTAAAATGTATAAAAGCTGCCTGCTTTGATCATTCTTTCAGGTCTCAATTTCATTACTGGGCCTCCCACGCACAAAATAAAACTTTTTTTCTCCTGTTAACCTGTCTCATGTCAATTTAATTCTTAGTCCTGCTAGAAGAAACTCAGACAGAGGAAACTTTCTTCCTTCCATTCAGCAGCAAATAAACCTGTGTGTTGGATAATAAACCGTGCTCCTAAATCTTTTTTTGTGAACCACACGATAAAGTTAATACTACTTTTATAGTGTTTTTTTTTTTTAAAGGGGGTTGGAGTCCATAGATTTTCACATCTAGCTGACTTGTATTATCAAATTTATTACCTCAGACATCAGGACTGCTATGGCTTGTGATTACTCATACACACTAATTTACACACCCTATAAAGTCTTCTACCGTGCTCCCCACCTCCTACTTTTCTGTCATAGCCTTCAGGGCCTGCTGGCTGTTCCCAACAAAGGCCACACACGTTTGTCTTAAGGTCTTTGCATTTGCAGCCCCCTCTACTTGGAATTCTCCTCCCCTAATATATACCTGGCTCATCTCTTCTGATCTATGTAGGTCTCTGATGAGGTAACACCTTTAAATGAATTATCTACACTTACCTTATATCTAAAGTAGGAGTTCCCATTATGCTCTATACCTTCTCTATTTTCTTCATAGGTATTTATCACCTGACCCATTGTATGTTTACAGGTTTGTCTCTCCTGCCTAGAAGCAATTTTCATGGAGGCAGATATTCCAATTGCATCCATTGCTGTGTCCTGAGCAAATGTGAGTGAATTAAGCAAATACATGTGTTCTTAATTAATAGGATCATAATTAAAATGGTTTTAGGGATTTGCCCGTTTGGAACTTCTTAACTTCCTAGCCTCGCCCGAGGATCTCCAAACTGTCCTTTGTGTAGGCCAGACTACGTCCAGGATTACCCATAGAGCTGTTCTTCCTTCTCCCCAAATAGAAACACTTTACAATATCATCACCAAGAAGTGAAAATGCAGATGTGTTGTCAGCTTTCTTTTTGAAACTATAGGTGGCTCTGAAAAGAGCCTTTGTTTTACAACGTCCCTAACCTTGCTCCTCCTTATTTGGCCTTGTGGTGGCTCTCGGTCTTCTTGGGCAGCAGCACGGCCTGGATGTTGGGCAGGACGCCGCCCTGCGCGATGGTCACGCGGCCCAGCAGCTTGTTGAGCTCCTCGTCGTTGCGGATGGCCAGCTGCAGGTGGCGCGGGATGATGCGCGTCTTCTTGTTGTCGCGGGCCGCGTTGCCCGCCAGCTCCAGGATCTCGGCCGTCAGGTACTCCAGCACGGCCGCCAGGTACACGGGCGCGCCGGCCCCGACCCGCTCGGCGTAGTTGCCCTTGCGGAGCAGGCGGTGCACACGGCCCACCGGGAACTGGAGGCCGGCCCGCGAGGAGCGCGTCTTGGCCTTGGCGCGAGCCTTGCCGCCCTGTTTGCCGCGTCCGGACATCACGACCTTAACTGCACTGAAAGTAGGTACCGAAGCCAAAGCCCAAGCCTGGCACTTTTTATAACCCCTGAGCGCGAAAAAGAGGGTTTTGCATTGGTTAAATTTGGGGCTTTATATTAACCAATGAAAGTGCAACGTTGGGACCCTTGCATTCTGATTGGGCAGAACTAACGTCTGACGTTGCCCCGAAGAGTCACCAATCAGATAGCGGATTGTAATTTACGCCTTATTTGCATAAGGGCTTCTATATAAAAGGGGCAAACTGCACTGTGCTCACATTCTTTATCTTTTTTTTCTTTCTTTGGCCGCTTTTCGTGTTTTCCCGGCCATGCCCGAACCGGCCAAGTCGGCTCCGGCCCCGAAGAAGGGCTCCAAGAAGGCGGTGACCAAGGCGCAGAAGAAGGACGGCAAGAAGCGCAAGCGCAGCCGCAAGGAGAGCTACTCGGTGTACGTGTACAAGGTGCTGAAGCAGGTGCACCCCGACACCGGCATCTCGTCCAAGGCCATGGGCATCATGAACTCGTTCGTCAACGACATCTTCGAGCGCATCGCGGGCGAGGCATCGCGCCTGGCTCATTACAACAAGCGCTCGACCATCACGTCCAGGGAGATCCAGACGGCCGTGCGCCTGCTGCTGCCCGGGGAGCTGGCCAAGCACGCCGTGTCCGAGGGCACCAAGGCCGTCACCAAGTACACCAGCGCCAAGTAGACTTGCCAAGTAAGCGTGTTTAAAACTTAACCCAAAGGCTCTTTTCAGAGCCACTAAGTTGTCGGCAATAGAGCTGCAAATACGCGATCAGAATTTGGCTTGGGTTCAGGCAGTTGCTTGGAGGCCATAATGCGTGCCGTGCTCGTAACCGCCTTTGGCCAGAAGGAAACCGGATAGACCGTGCGGTGTCCGCTGTGTGTATGTAGTAAACAGCTCCCTTAACGGACGTTAACACAAGCGTGTGTTTGTGAGCACAAAAGGATTCCTGCCTCTGGCGCGAAAGTGGATCGTTTGGTTGTGTGCGAGAGCGGCTTCCTGTTTAAATCCTAACAGCCTGGTCTTAACGGCCTTCCTCCGTTGCGGTTCTAGTCTGCGTTTATATATTATGAATTTAGTCCCCACTGATCTCCCGAAATCGGCCTTTTAGCTCAGCAGTTTTGTCACGTCCGAGGCGGTTCCGCATGGCGGAAGGGACATTAAGTTGGCAGAACAATGCTTTCATCCAGCTTTAAAAACTTGGCTTCTCCGGCGCATGGGATCCGGGCCATGCCAGACTACCGTGGGGAGAAGTCTGCAAAGAAAAGAAAAACCGCTTGTTCTCCTGAGCTAAGAAATGGAATACTAGGGCACACACACACAAAGATAACCTGGCTAACCTGGCCAGCTTTCTAGTTTGTCATACATACCGCTAGAGAGATAAGCGATGGGTGGTATAATGGGGAGAAACAAGGGCACATAAGTAACAGGTGGAATCTTGTGCCTCCAATAATTTGAGCAAATTAAAGTCTGTGCAACTGTTTGCTTGTACGAGAACATTGTTCTGAGCTTTGTGACTTTTAAGCTACTAAATTCTCTGCTCTCCAGAGAGAATATGAAATCTGTGTGAAAAGAGTGAGAGAATAAAAGTGACTTTCTCAGGCCCACAATCAGACCTGCAGAAGAGACTGGAATGACTGGATCAGTTTGGGATAGTCAGAGGCACATCTTGTACCTGTCCTGGCACTTCCCACAGTTCTCCACTAAAGGAAGGAAGGACCAGGACTGCAACCCACTCTTTGTGATGGCTTCTCTAGCTGCCCACAGTGCTTAAAAGTTACAGGTGTGGGTTATAGAATATAACATTTGTGAGTTGGTTATTTGACTTGGCTGTCAGTACCTGTATTTTGCCATTTTAAAATGAGAATAATAAAACCTATTTCAGAAGATTATTTCATGAGAGAATCCATGGAAAATATTTAGCACAAATTTGAGTAAACTATTATAGGCATGGTTTCTGCTCTTTCACTCTACCTTTGTCTTTTATTAATGCCTTGCAAAGTTTAGGCTTTCGGTTAACCAATCATTGCTTATTGAGAGAATAGAAAGATCCGTCTGTTATCAGTAATTTCAGAAAAGCCTTACTCTCCAAGCCAAATAATGAGATAAGCAGCCTAAATTTTTTTGTCTACTTACGCCTGCAGTTCTTTGGGGGAATTAAGGGAGAGGGAAATAACCCCTATAAGAATAGGCAGCATTTGCAAAAACTACCAAGAATATAAACACAGCATAATTAGATGTGACTCCAAAATAGCCCAAAAGCTTGTAAGAAACTAAGCTATTCTATTATAATCAGAGAAATGCAATTTAAATACACGAAGATTTAGTTTAGCAAACGCTGACTGGAAAAACATTTTAGTCCGCCGTTAGTGAAACGTTGAGGATGGGGAGTAACGGGAACTGAGTACCTGTGGAATATGGGGGTGTAAACTAGAAGTACAACCCTGGAAAGCAAGTTGCTCTTTTCGTGTTGAAAATACACAGACCGCAGTATCAAGCAATCCCACTCCTAGGTCCGCAACCCGAGAAGACGTACAGCCGTGTGCAATGCCCATAGCAGTGCGATTTGTACCAGGGGAGCACAGCAACTTGAATTTGTAGCGTAGAAATGGATATTTGTGTTTTGCAGCGTAGAGAGGTGCATTTTCCAGGACCCCTGCGAGAGCTCTCTGCAACTCCCCTTAACAAACACCGCCGTTTTTCAAGGTTCCCAGTGAGTGGATCCTATTCCTTCGCTTAGACCCTTCGCTCTGACAATATACTCAACAGGTTAGTGTTGGGCCCGGACCTTCACATCTAAGGCCTCCGGAGTCTTAAAACTTTTTTGACTCGACTAATGATCCAGGATTCACCAGATTCCATGCGATTCCACCCCGCAGCGAAAAGCCGTTGGTGAGCAGAGGCTGCGGCCCCCGGCCACCTAGTGCCATTCTTTGCCCGCGTTCTCAACGCCCCACGCGGACCTGTATCTTACAAGCCGCAGCAGGAACTTACACCAGCCAGTCTGGAGACAAGCACTAAAGCTCTTTCAGGGAAAACTTGGCGGCCCTGAAAAGGGCCTTTGTGTTTGGAAATACGGTGGATCGTGGGTGCTCAGCCCCCGAAGCCGTAGAGGGTGCGGCCCTGGCGCTTGAGCGCGTAGACCACGTCCATGGCCGTGACCGTCTTGCGCTTGGCGTGCTCCGTGTAGGTGACGGCGTCCCGGATCACGTTCTCCAGGAACACCTTGAGCACCCCGCGGGTCTCCTCGTAGATGAGGCCGGAGATGCGCTTGACGCCGCCGCGCCGGGCCAGCCGCCGGATGGCGGGCTTGGTGATGCCCTGGATGTTGTCGCGCAGCACCTTGCGGTGGCGCTTGGCGCCCCCCTTACCCAGGCCCTTCCCGCCCTTGCCGCGACCAGACATTTCCCGGCAACCTAGCGCACAAAAGCGCAGGAGAGGTGCGCGGCTCCTTTTTATAGGTACCCTCTGCGGACCGGAGTGAAAACCGGAGGCTCTGGGGCGGGCGGTGCGTCCGGGCTGGAGGAGGGATCTAGAAAGGACACGCCCGCCGCTATGCTGCTCCCTTTGTTCTCCGGCCCTCGTTCCCCTCGAGACCTAAGGCTATTTTCTTTTTCTAACGCTATTTACATAAGACTGTACCATTTTGTAAAGGTTTTCTCCTTGTTATGGGGGGGGGGGGGGAGGGAGGGTTTATGTCCCAAACCTAACTTCCTAGAAGTAGAACAACATGTGCTCATAAAATAGAGATTTTAAGATCTTCCAGGTATGTGGCTAAATTCCACCAAAGGTGTACCGAGTTTCATTTTCAACAGCAGTTCCTATTATCTCTTACTAATGAGTAGAACCATTTAAGAGAAACTAATTTGAAGAAATTAATTGTTCATATATTGAATAGTTCACTTAAAATTATTTCTTGAAATTTCGCTGTTCTGCTGATCAGTCTATTTGTACTGCTGAAATATTATACTTATTTGTAACATTGAAAATTATCTTTGTATTTGGCTCTACATTTATTATGGTAAATTAGTTATCTTTGAAATATTGTGTCCTCCTAACCTGAAAAATACTGAATCTCTCTATCAATCTAGGTCCTTAAGTGTATCTCAGTAGTGGGGTTTTTTTTCTAGATAAAATATAATTTTAAAAACTTTTTTGAGCTTTCATTAATGGCAAGAACAAATAATTTGTCATTAATGAACAAGTAGAAAATTCAGGGAAATCAGAAAAAGAAAGTATACTTTGATCTATCTAAGAAAATCTTTATTAAAAGAATATACTTAATATTATATACTTAGTTAAAAATATATATAATTTTACTATTGCTTAACTTCTGAGAAATTTTAATCACTTTTTTCGGCATTAGCATGTTATCCCCTTGTTGTCCAATTATTTTCTTGCTGTCGTTTATTTCAGTGAGTTACTTTTAACAAGGTTGCATTATGGTATTTCTAAAGTATTCCATTTAAATTTCATAAAATAAAAATAATTTTAAATGTCATTAAAATATTGAAATTTTTTCCTGCATTTATGTTGCAATAAAAGAAAACTTGCCAAACACTTGAAGAAACTGATTCAGACAGTGGGAGGCAAATTCAGTGTATTTTATGGAGGGGGGATAGTATAGGTTAATTTAAGGGCAAATACAAATAGAAAGTAAGAGACTTACTTCTCCCTGAGGGTCCCTCTATTTTCCTTTTCCTCTTTCAGGATTTCTTTCTCTGTCCTTTCCAAATGTATGTAAATCCTTTTGATGGCTAAATAAGTCTTTGGCCAGCCTCTTAACTCAGGAACTTTCCTCAAGGATCTTCGAGACCTTTTTGGAAATGTAATCATCAAGGAAAACAGTACTCTGCCAGTTGCTTGAAAGGGAATTGGACCTAACTTCAGCTGGCATCTGAGTCCACACTGCAAAACCTATCTAATGTAAAAGGTTGTGTCCCCTTGGTTCTAAGAAAGTGGTATTTCTCTCTGTCTTTGCCATCTCTTTCGAAGATTGCCAGTGATGAACACAATATTCTGACTTTATGCTTATTGAACAATACAATTGTTTTCTTTTTCTTCCTTATATTTCCCCAGCATTAGTTCATTGGAATACATTTTAGAGACCCTCCTTTCTCTACTTTAAAAATCTGTAAAATTCCACCAACCTGTAGCCTCACTCTTTCTCTGATTTCTTGGATATTTGCATGGCCTCTAGTCATGATAAAGGTAGCAATGGATGGATGTCTGAAAAGTTGGTCAGGCTCTTTATAGTTTATGAAACTGAGAGGCAACGGCATTTATTTTTCTATAAACCTACAGTATATTATTTTGTAAAAAATGCAAAGCTATTTGGGCTGTTTTCTAATACTAACTGACTTTAATAGATGAAGATAAACTTCAGGCAAATCAAGGTACTTTCCTTGTGTTTTCCACAGTTGAAGGGTAGCCGACTGTGCCACCTGAACTGTTTGTCATAAGGCTGACTTTGAACTGATTATTTTTGAGAAATAGCATATACAGGAGGATGTCTAAAAATACAAGTAACTTTTTAGTAAGAGACATTTACATTTATAAAGGAAACTGCCATTTCTAAGTACCAGGAAGGAAGACTATAAATAACAGGAGAATTTTAATGGAGAAGACACCACTTTAATGTGTTTATCCTGCTTTTCCTGGTATCTTCCCATAACTGTCCCCCCTCCCCCCACCCCAACACATGCCCCTTTCTTTTGGCTTTAGCAGGAGATGGTATATAAGGTGCCGGCTTGGCCATCTTGGGGAGTTTATTCATTTTTCCTGTTTCCCATGTCTGTATGAGGTATACGTGTTGATAAAATTTGGTTGTTTTTCTCGTAATAATCTGTCCTTTATTACGTGAATCTCAGCCCAGAACTGAAACAGGTAGGGGGACAATTCTTTTCTCCTCCCCAACACAGGACACCTCAAAGCCGGCAGCAAGCTCTCTTAGTCACACTTGTAAAGTGCATCCTGTACCTAGCGATTGTCTACCGCTTCCTTTAGGCCAAGCCTCCACCGTCTCTCAAACAGACTACCACAGCAGTTTCCTAATTTATAGCCTTACTTCTGAACTACGCATTCACCACACACTTGCCTTAATGAACTTCCAAAGTTATGTAAGTTGGGTTATGCCATTCCCGTGTTCAAAACTTAGAATGGCCATTTAGAATGACTTGCAAGACTCAGCTTGGCATGATCTGACCTCTGCCTGTCTCTGTGAACACACTTTCTACCCCTGTTCCCTCTGCTCTTGATCTTTCTTACACATTCTTGATCTCAGACTTGATCTTTACCTTCCTTACGCTTTGTGCTCCTGCTGAAACATTTCATGTATACGATGGCTTCGGGTATTTGCATTATCTTCTTAGAAGACTTCTCCCAGCACAACTGTCAGAATGGCTACAACCAATGACCCAGGAAACAACAGACGTTGGTGAGGATGCAAAGCAAGGGGGACCCTCTTGTTCTGTGGGTGGGAATGCAGCTGGTGCAGCCGCTCTGCAGAACAGCATGGAGGCTCCTCAAAAAGCTGAAAGTAGAGCTACGCTAGGACCCAGCAATTGCACTCCTGGGTATTTACCCGAAGGACACAAAAATACGGAATCGAAGGGGTACGTGCAGCCCGATGTTTACAGCAGCATTGTCAACAATAGCCAAACTAGGGCAAGCACCCGAATGTCCATCGACTGATGACTGGATAAAGAAGTTGGGGGGCGCCTGGGTGGCTCAGTCGTTAAGCATCTGCCTTCGGCTCAGGGCGTGATCCCGGGGTCCTGGGTTTGAGCCCCACATCAGGCTCCTCCGCTGGGAGCCTGCTTCTTCCTCTCCCATTCCCCCTGCTTGTGTTCCCTCTCTCGCTGGCTGTCTCTCTGTCAAAAAAAAAAAAAAAAAAAAAAGAAGAAGAAGTTGGCATATATATACTATGGAATAGTACTCAGCCTTCAAAAAGTATGAAATCTTGTCATTTGCAGTGATGTGGATGGAACTGGAGGGGATTGTGCTGAGCAAAGTCAGTCAGTCAGAGAAGGACAATTACCATGTGGTTTCACTCATATGTGGAATATAAGAAACAAAACAGATGAATATGGGGGGGACGGTGAGAGGCAGACAATAAAACAGACTCTTAACTATAAGGAGCAAACAGGGTTGCTGGAGGGGAGGTGTGGGGGAGGGATGGCCCAGTGGCGATGCGCATTAAGGAGGGCCCTTGTGGTGATGGGCACCGGGCGCTGTGTGTAAGTGATGAATCACTAAATTCTAACTCCGGCTACTGATCTAATATTACACTCTGTGTTAACTGGAATTTAAATAAAAGATTGAAACACAAACAAACCAAAAAAAGAAATATTTTCCCCAAAAGAACAGCATAATTTACCACCTGGTATTATTCAAATCTCTGCTTAAATACCATCTAGTCAGAATTTTTCCGGGGTCATTGTAGTGGGTTGAATTGTGTCCCTTCTCTCACCCCCAGTTTATGTCTACCTGGTTTCCTCAGAATGTCACTTTATTTAGAAATAAGGTTTTTGCAGATATAATTATTACAGATCTTGAGATGAAATCATGCTGGATTTAGCATGGGCCTTAAATCTAATGACTGGTGTCCTTACAAGGGAAGGGGAGGGCACAGAGATGCACAGGGACGAAGGCTACGTGACGCTCCACGTAGACATTGGAGACAAGCCGCCGCAAGCCAACGTCAGGAATTCCGATCCACCACGAGGAGCCGGCACGAGGCACGGAATTTCTCCCTCAAAGCCGCTAGAAGGAACCAACCCTGGTAACTCCGTCGTCTTGAGCTGCTGGCCTGCAGAACTGGGTAAGAATACATTTCTGTTATCTAAAGCGTCCAGTTGGTGGTAAATTGTGACAAGCAGCCCAGGAAATGAGTATCGGCACCCAAAAGGGAAGACTCACAGCTCGCCTGTCTCTCCACAGTCCACGAACCTGATTTGGTTTTCCTGATGGCACTGATCACAACCTAAAATTTAATAGTTTTTAAGTTTATTTTGTTTCTTGCTGGAACACATATGCTATGAAGGCAAGGAAATTGTCTTGTTCACTTTGTATGTGCGATGTCAGTTGGGTGTGTCCTAGGACAGTCGTTGAAGCATTGAATGACTCCTCTTGAAAATAGGTGATATTTTTCCATTTTATGGAGAATTTTGTAATTTATTACCTTCTTCCTTGAAACTCATGTTTCCAAATTGACGCTACCATATTTTTGAGTCTAAAATGAGTGTAATGTAAAATTAATGTTACAAGTAGAGTTAGCATTTCTTTTTTGAGTGTTTCTTTTGTTAAAAAGAAAACCACGGCCCAAAATGGCTTCACTTAGGTTAAGGCTCCAAGTCAGCAAACCAGGGCTTAATACCTAATTGAACTGCAGTTTCAACCTTCCCCAGAAATGGACATTTTAACCAGTCAGTCAGAAATTTTCTGATAAGCACCAAAGAGGTGATCTGTCTCAGGGACCTCCTTCACCCCCAAAAGGAAGATGAGGTAATCTGCATGACTGGACCCTGACCTTTCCCCTAAGAGGTGATCTGGCCTGAAACAATCCTTTTTCTTTTGTTTATACTTTCTTGTCTCACCCTTCTAATAAGAAGAATGTTTTATGAAACATTCCGTTTTCTACAGCTCCTCAGATGCTGCCCAGTCCGGGAATCAATTAATGAAGTCCGTTAGAGCTTCAAATGGACTTGGTTGAATGTTATTTTTTTAACAGATTATTGGCACATAATGGTCTATTGTGCTTGCCTACTTAGGTGTTTTAGGTTTGATGAAATTCGGTACTAAATGCTGTAGTCACCATGAATGTATGTGCGTTTGACCAAATAGCTCTTCGGAATAAACCCATAGAGATTCATCTTAGCCAAAAAACATTTTTAAAAGATTTTATTTATTTGACAGGGAGAGAGAGCACAAGCCAGGGGAGCAGCAGGCAGAGGGAGAGGGAGAAGCAGGCTCCCCGCTGAGCAAGAGCCCAGCGTGGAGCTCAATTCCAGGACCCTGGGATCATGACTGGAGCCGAAGGCAGATGCTTTACTGACTGAGCCACCCAGGCGCCTCTTGACCACATTTTTGTTGGAGAATCCAGTCTTCTCATCCTGTACCAGATGGACATTCAGAAGAAAAGTGATGCACTCCAGAAGGAAAGTGACGATGTCACCAGCTAGGGCCCAAGACCTGACCTTTGCTGCCCACCTGCCTGTAACCCCTGACGTCTGTCCCACATTTTCCTGTAGCTCTTCTTCCCAGCTGGTCTCTGATCTCACGCAACAGACCTGGGGGGCAGAGTATCCCCTGGCAGAAAGTGAAACTACCCGTCAAGTATTAACAACTGCCCAGACCACCCAGACCAGTTTGAACTTATCCCGACTCCGGCCTGTGCAGGTGGACCACGGAGTGACCCAGGGAGTGACCAACAGTGACCTGTGCCTCATTATCATACTAGAATCTGCCCAAGGAGGAGCACAAGGCTCATTTACATAACACACAATGTGTGTCTAGGCATGTTTCTTTAAGGCGCATGGGCGACCTTACGCCTGCCTCTACATACAATGACGAGTCATCTTCCTACATATTCATCCAAACCCGAAATAAAAGGAACCCGCTCAGCCTTCTTGGGGAGTCACGGCTTTGGAAGTTCTTGTGACCTCCTTATTTGCTGCAGATAAAGTTTCCCTTGTGGGACAACTCACCTGGTGCAGTTTCTTTCTTTTTAAGATTTTATTTATTTGAGAAATAAGGCGGGGGATGGTGGGGAGCAGAGGGAGAGGGACAAGCAGACTCCGTGCTTATCGCGGAGCCAGGGGCTCGATCCCAGCCAGGAGATCATGACCTGAGCTGAAGTCAAGAGCCGGGTGCTTAACCGACTGAGCCACCTGGTGCCATTTCTATCTGTGACTCCCTAGGAATGAACTCCCACATGACTTCCCTTACAACGATATAGGTTTTCTGTGTTTTTTCTGTTTGCTTTTGGATGTCATTCCACATGAGAGCAATCCAGGCCTTCTATTCCCCTTTGATTTGGGTTGCAGCTCACAAATAAATTGATAAGGGAACATACAGGGAAAGGAGCAGAATCCTGGCAAGGCAAGGGCGGGTCTCAGGCTAAAGGAAGGACTGATCATCGTCCTTCCCTCCTCTTTCCTCCGTCCCCTCTCCCCCCAGTTTCCCCAGCATGCCCACATGGTTTTCTTAATGTCTCCCTGCACTATTCTAAAAAGTCAACAAGCCTATGCAACTTGAAATGAATAGAACATCCAAACTGTGTTTAATGGATAGATAAATGTCTACAAATATAAGAAAAAGTGCTCAATTACATTAACCCAGAAGATTAGATTTAAAATGGGAAAAAAAGCCTTAAAAGTATTGTAAAGAGAGACCTTTCATTTGCTTTAAACTTTTGTTTAGCAATATTCTGTGTATCATTTAGAAATATAATGCAGATTTCAGATTTATTAATACAGACCTACTACTGTACTAACAAATACAAATACTAGCATTAGGTACTGAAAGGTAGCAGAACAGGCCACCCCAAAATATTCCACTCTGGCATAAGGTTGATTTTGAGCTGAAGGCATTTGAGATGAAGCAGACAGAAGAAACGCTCCTTGTCTTCCTGCTTATTTCCCTGAAGCAGGAAGTAGATTTACAAAGCTGTCCCTCCTTCCCTCTCTACCAGGAAGGACAAAGGTTCATTCCAGTGTCAGGGTAGGCAGTTAGTGAGTGCTCTCACAGGATGCCTGGAGGCCAGCAAGGAGGAGGCCACGGGGAAGGTCAGAGGCCTGTACTGGCCGCATCCACGAGCAGCCGGATCCCACCAGACAGGCCCAAGATGGCGGCGCCTCGACAGGAAACCCCTGAGCGAGTGAGGAGGAAAAAGCGGGAAACCCTGCTTCCGGCCCACGTAACAAATACCCCGCCCCCTAGTCCACAGCTGTCAGTAAAAGATAGGAACCCAGCCCCCAGGACGCACAGCTCGCTCTGTTTCGAGCTCACCATGCTCTCACATCTTGAGAGTGTACCTTTGCTTTAATAAACTCCTGCTTGTACCCATCATACACTGTGTTGTGTTTGCTCTTGAATCCTTTCTCTTGAGGAGACCAAGGACCTTCTGCGACATCTTTGATATGGGTTGGGTCCAGACCTCAGGGCCCAGGGTCTCCCAGTTTACCCAGCAACACCCGTAGACGGCTTTAGACTCTTATCAGTGGAGAAGGCACCAACTTATATCTGCCTAACAAACTTTATTTTTGTTTTCCTGGTAGTCTTCCCATAACTGACTTCCCCTCACCTTTTGTCTTTGGCTTATAGTGGCGGAGGGCAGGATGCCCCAAAGATGCGCCACGTTGCCGAGATTATTGAGCTGAAGACAACAAAGACCCTGTGCACTTGAGAGAAACTTTTGTCCCTCCCTTAGCTACAGAGAAGAATCTAAATTGGGTCTTTCCCCAGAAGGGGATTATTAACAGAGATAAATTTTAGCCGAGTGACCCATCTGTATGTCAGGGCAAACATCTAATTACCAAACTTCTGCTCTTCTTATTGCCCCATGAAGTGCATGCCTTTCCTTTGAAATCCCGGCCCCTTCTCCTTAGCTCAGAAGGAGACATATGCCTTCTTTTGCCTGTCTTTGGAATTTCCAGGTCTGTGTGGATTCCCTGTACAAATGCTATTAAATTAGATTTTTCTCCTGTTAATCTTTCTCAGGTCAAGTGGATTCTTGGTCCAGCCGGAAGGACTCTTGAAGGGGACAAGAATTCTTGCTCCCTGACAAGCTGAAGACAGTATTTAAACAGTATTTCTAAGGCACCTCGCGGGTTCCTCGTTGTCCCCAGTGTAGCTCCCATGCGTACACGAGGTACACATGTTAGAAAGGAGACAGCAGGCCCCAAATGGAGTCAGCGGTATAAGCCCCACATCAGCAAACCAAGATTTAATACCTAATCTAGTCCCAGTCTCACTCCGCGACTCCCCCCACCCCCCCACCCCCAGGAATGTAACCTTTAGCCAATTGCAATTAACCTAGTCTGCTAGTAAAATAATCCACCAATGGGGCCGTCCAATCCCTTTAGAGGGTGACCTTGCCTGAAACAATGCATTCTTTGCTAATAATTTTCTTTTTCTGCCGCCTTTCCACCTTCAAAAGCCTTTTCTTTTCTATAGCTCAGCAGAACTTTCTATGGCTGGACGGGATGCTTCCTGATCCATGAATTATTGAATAAACCCAATTTGACCTTTACCCAGTTGAATTTTTGTTGTTTAACAATGTTAATATTAAAACTTCTGTGTGTTTTTCTTTGGGAAAACTGTCTTTTATTATAGGGATCTCAGCCAAACACTCAGAAGAGTAGAGGAAAAATCATTTTTCTTTCCCTATGATTGGAAGACATACTTAAAGACAACAATTGAATAATGAGTAAAATCATTTGGGTCACAGCTTCTAATATGCCCATCAAAAAGTTAAATATTTTACCACGGGGGGTGTGCATTTGAGTGCCTATCATTGTTAGATACTGTTGTCAGCATTTATTTTTAATCCAAGAAGCCATATTTATACTAGGATTAGAAGCAGGTATATTTTACCTAAAAAAAAGTAGTTATATTTTAAGTACAAAAATAGGAACAAGGGTATGAATATTAATATGACATATTAATAGACTTTAGGTGTTAAAGAAATCCCATATAGGAAGGTGTGCTTTCAGGGAAAAAAATTATAATTAGGTTGAAAAGTCACGGGTAGGTCAACCAAATTTTAGAACACGGATTTTGAACCTGGAGTCCATATATGCCACAATACCGCTGAGGATAAAAATCCGGCCGTGCATGGTTGGGGGGGGCAGTGGTAGTGAGGAGAAACCCCAGGAGTTGGGATGGGGAAAAATATAATTTATCTCTGACTGATCTTTAGCATTTTTCTTTATAATGAATTTAGGCCACAAACCTCAGAACCTGTGAGTATGTCACCCAATGAAAATCACAGATAATCTCATCTCTCATAACAATTGCCAGATTATCTTGAACCGTTATTTGCTCGCTTAATTATTGATGGCAGTCATTAGGCTCGCCAAGATTGTATTATGTAATGTGCTCACTATTGAGGCACACGTGTCAGTCCTATCAAATTTATTCTTAAAAATACAGTGATAATTATGGGATGCATTTTTTGCAATGTTTGCATTTTATGCACTTCAAATATTATTCTGAGAAGGATTTCCATAAATGTCACCAGGCACCCAAGGGTGTCCATGACATTGAAGAAAAAAGTGCTAAGAATGCTTTTTTTTTTTTCTTTTCTTTTTGAGATGACATCAGTTAAAGGAGTTCAGTGAACAGAAAGTAGGAGGCAAGATTCTGTGCTCTGGGCAGTAAAAACGTAGGCAGGGGTTTTCCTTATTTTGTTACAACAGCAACGAAAGTTAGGCGTGGTGCTCATCAACGGACCTTCCTCCTGGGAGGAGAGGCCGGGGGCTGTCAGAGCCCACCACCCGGATACTTCATTCCTAAGCAGCCCTTTGTCAAACCGTACCAGAATCCTCTACTTGAGAGTATCTTCCTTCCTCCACTGGCACCTTTAGGCCTGTAAGGCAGAACAGCCTGTGTGATGAGGGGCCCTTTACGTTTCAATGGCACTAGTTACTAGTTACGGGAAACAACCTTTAAATGTTTTGAGTAGTTTCAGGTGTGACAGAAATTGCCCTGAAGCAACAGCCCCGACGATTTTAGGCTCATCCCAAATGTGAGAAACTTTTCTCGGGCCCCAGAATGGCGTCATACCTACCAATGGATCCCAATATTGTATTCATTTGGCAACATCGAGGGTGGTGGTGAGAGCAGTGCCTCAAAGCATGTGTGTTAGGAAAAAATGGATGTGACTCTTGACAGCCTTTGGATGGGGGAAGACTGTCCTGTAATGAAGCTCTCCATTGACCTGTATGGAGCTGGATGTCCTTGGGCATGATGGTGACGCGCTTGGCGTGGATGGCACACAGGTTGGTGTCCTCGAAGAGCCCCACCAGGTAGGCCTCGCACGCCTCCTGCAGCGCCATGACGGCCGAGCTCTGGAAGCGCAGGTCGGTCTTGAAGTCCTGCGCGATCTCGCGCACCAGCCGCTGGAACGGCAGCTTGCGGATCAGCAGCTCGGTGGACTTCTGGTAGCGCCGGATCTCGCGCAGGGCCACCGTGCCGGGCCGGTAGCGGTGCGGCTTCTTGACGCCGCCGGTGGCCGGCGCGCTCTTGCGGGCCGCCTTGGTGGCCAGCTGCTTGCCGCGCCATCTGCTAAACTCAGCCAGGGACGCTTTTATGCACCAGAAAACTTCACTGACAAAAGCTTGTAGCTGGGGGCGCGAACTCACTAGGCAAACAATTAGATTCGGCCCCGTTTGAAAAGGAATTTGCGGTAATTGGGAGAAGGCACCTTGTGTACCTTGTCTATCGTCCACTGCAGGTTTAGGCTTTCGTGCACGGTGTTGCTTTCAACCGGGATAGAGGACAGGTAAGAACGGCGCAATTTCGTACGTTTCATTTTCTCATTCAGTATAGAAACAAATGTTAAGCTCTTTTTCAGAAAATATAGGTGGCCCTGAAAAGAGCCTTTGGTTTGGACTCCGCTTACTCGAGCTACCGTAAACGGTCATATGGGCCACTACTTGCCCTTGGCCTTGTGGTGGCTCTCGGTCTTCTTGGGCAGCAGCACGGCCTGGATGTTGGGCAGGACGCCGCCCTGCGCGATGGTGACTTTGCCCAGCAGCTTGTTGAGCTCCTCGTCGTTGCGGATGGCCAGCTGCAGGTGGCGCGGGATGATGCGCGTCTTCTTGTTGTCGCGGGCCGCGTTGCCCGCCAGCTCCAGGATCTCGGCCGTCAGGTACTCCAGCACGGCCGCCAGGTACACGGGCGCGCCGGCCCCGACCCGCTCGGCGTAGTTGCCCTTGCGGAGCAGGCGGTGCACACGGCCCACCGGGAACTGGAGGCCAGCCCGCGAGGAACGCGTTTTCGCCTTGGCGCGAGCCTTGCCACCCTGCTTGCCACGTCCAGACATTATGACTTCAAACCTGTTGAAAGGGTAGGGGTAGCACTTTTTATAGCCCATATTGGGCTTGAAAAAGAAAATTTTTCATTGGTTAAGATTGCAGCTTTATCTTACCCAATGGAAATGCAACTTTGGAACCCTTGCGTTCTGATTGGGCAGAACTAACGTCTGACGTTGCCCTGACTGGCCACCAATCAGATAGCTGACTGTAATTTACCCCTTATTTGCATAAGAGGTTCTATATAAATGGGACCCATGACGTTTTCCTTCTGCTTTTTTTTTTTCTTTTTTTAAAAGGAGTTTTGAGCCGTTGCGAATCATGCCTGAGCCAGCCAAGTCCGCGCCTGCCCCGAAAAAGGGCTCCAAGAAGGCGGTGACCAAGGCGCAAAAGAAGGACGGCAAGAAGCGCAAGCGCAGCCGTAAGGAGAGCTATTCCATCTACGTGTACAAGGTACTGAAGCAGGTGCACCCCGACACCGGCATCTCGTCCAAAGCCATGGGCATCATGAACTCGTTCGTCAACGACATCTTCGAGCGCATCGCGGGCGAGGCGTCGCGCCTGGCGCATTACAACAAGCGCTCGACCATCACGTCCAGGGAGATCCAGACGGCCGTGCGCCTGCTGCTGCCCGGGGAGCTGGCCAAGCACGCCGTGTCCGAGGGCACCAAGGCCGTCACCAAGTACACCAGCGCCAAGTAAATAGTGAGTTGGCTGCAAATCGAAAACTAACGGCTCTTTTCAGAGCCACCTATATTCGCAAGGAGAGAGCTGCTGCTTGCTTTCTGTGCTGGGCTCTTGTAACTGTTACTGTAATCACTGAGCAATGTCAGACTTTTCCTGTCGCGATAACTGAACGACAAACTTTACCAGGCCCTGGCAAAGCTCTGGAGCTCCTTTGTGCAAAGTCACAATGCTCTGAGCTTTTCACTGTCCCTTAGGAACTATTAATCTTTAGGATTAAGTAACGCTGGTAAAGAAAGCTAAGCTCGAAGCAAGTTCAAATACTCTTCCAGTTATCTGTCGAGAGTAAAGAGTTGGGCGCGGGTGCAGGGGTTTCGCGGGCAGTTTGAATCTGCCGCGCTTCCTCTCCGCGCCCTGATTGGTAGCCGGCATCTGGGCGCGCCCGCGGGGGTGGATGCGCGGAGACCCGCGGCCGGTCCCGCCCCCTGGCCCAGCACACCGCAGCCCCCGGAGTGAACGTGCCTGGCGGTCCGTGCTGCTTTTCATTCCCCTCGTCTTTAGCGTTCTATCCTTGTGGGAATGATGTTTATAATTTTCCTCTTGGAATTTTCGTTGGAGAGAAAGGAGTTTGGAGGATGTCCTTTTCAGTCTGAGGAGTACCAGTGCTTTATTGCTAATTAGGGCGCCGCTTTCCCTTTGCCATATACCCATATAATGGAAAATACTACAAGGCGAGACCGGACTATGGGGGGGGGGGGTCCAATGAAGGCAAAGAAGCTTGATGGCATTTATCCTAGACTCTGCTGGAACAAAAATCAGTGTTTGTTTTAAAGTTCCTTTTGTTGGTATTTTAAATCCTATGTTGGACGTTGCCTGGAACCAGCGAGGAAGATCAAAGAAACTCCGTGTCACGTTGTAAGTAAGAACCAGTCGCCCAACGATTGTGCGTATTCAGTATCCTGTGTCTCTTAGCTTAAAAGCCTCGATGTGTAAAGCATTTGGAAGCTTCCACTACGGCTGGTTTGGGGTTTAGGTCATTTTAAATGAATTTAATTTAAATACATTACCTAATTTATCTAAAACGGACCTAAATCTAATACAGTGATAATGCGTAAAACACTATTTTGTTAAATCCAGTGTCAAATGTACAGTTCTCTGTTGACTCAGATCGTACTCCTACGTCAATCTTGCCTGCTCTCCGAAATGTCCTTCCGTTTCTGAGCTGCTTCTAACGGTGTGTCCAGCATTTAGGAACTGCCTCCATACAGTTCCTCATATATGTCGGTTTGAATTGCTATTAACTGGTTTGTTGTATGTTTCCACATAGAAAATGTTCAGTCATGACAGGAAAAACAAAGAAGGAAGAGAAAGTTCTTTCCTTCATCTCCATCCCACACGAATGATAACTGAGTATCTGTAAATAAACAGAACATAAATAATTTTTGTCACTTCTGTGACATGTCACATGAGCCCCCCAACCCTTTCCAATAGTCCAGGTAGTCCAATAGTCCAGACCTAATCCAAATAGTCAGATGATCATTTCCAAGCTAAATACTTTTTTTGTTGTTTGTCTTATAGGATATAGAAACCAGAATAAAAAGCCAGAATCTGTGGGAAAAGGACAGGGCTTGAGACAGAAGATGAGTCATAGGCAGTAGTCCGTTCCCAGATGAAAATTTGTAAAGACTCGAAAACTACAAAGTTGAAAAGATCCCAGCTAATTCTCCTGTTACTCAGAAAATTAAACTGCCTAAGCCGTAAACAAATCAGGTAAATAAATCGAATTTTCAACTTTGAGGTAATTTGCACCTTGATGGAATCCCCTTGTAAATAAGGCAAGGTTTTAATCCTTTCCTTGAAAAACTCTTATCACTTTAATCCATTGCTAATCAGCTCAGAAGAACTGGTTCAAAACGAAACTAACATGGTATGTCATTGAAAAAAATGTACATTGTGAAATATCATATCACAAAATAAGTAGATATTTGTTGCTCTAAGTACTTACGACTATTTGACAGGTCTTCCCCAGAAATCACAAACTAGAATGATGCCTAGAACGTCGTGTTAGAACTAGTTGGTTGTACATATCTTGTTTTCCAGCGATATCAAATGATTATATTTCATTTTTCTACTGTGTACATATTTCTTTTTAAACTAATCTCCAACAGTTGTTGAAATCAAGGCACCCCTTCCCCAGGGAGTTAATAGAGCCCCACTGACAAAGTCTATGGAGAGATCAGTGGCCCTATATCTAGAGATCATGCAGGTATCTACTTCCGTTATACCTTTGGTATGTTAAAGTTAATTCCATTGTAATGTAACTTTGGTTAATTTTATTTTCAAGTTTTGATAATATATGGTAAATTTCCAATTAGTAATAACTATATTTACAAACTGTCCATTGATTTGCATGAATTCTCCTAAGCTTTAATTTCGAAGTGTCACTTTTCTTGGTATTGCCCCCAAATGCTGGACGTGCGGCTCTCTTAAGCGTTTGTATTCATGACATGAAGGCACATTTGCATCCTGCACATAAATGTAGAGTGGAATTTTTGAATTTTAATAATAAAGAAAGGATTCCTTATTATTATATATTATATATGTATATATATTATATATAATAAAGAAGAACTTGTTTTGCACATTATTCATATGTGTTCTAGGCTGTGTAAATGCATCTGTTCTCACTTACTGTGGAAACTATACTACACACCGGACACTGGGAAACCCGACGAACACGTTGCTTGTGCTCCTGCTGTTCCTCGCACACCGTGGGATCTAGAGCTATGGTGCTTAGGTCAGCGTTTGATTGGCACATGGAAGCGACGTATCCCAGGCCCAGCCTGAGCAACGACGGAAGGGAGAAAATAAGTGTTGGAGCAAGTAGCCCACTCTCCAGTTATTTCTATGTCCGAAACATAGTTATGCTTTTTATTTTTAATAACATGAGGAGTTTCCTATAAATTGTTGATTGAGAAAGACTATCCAGGTTGGAAACTAGGCCGTGGCACTTAAAATTTGCATTTACACATGACTTTAATTTCTCTAGCTTTTTTCCTCATTTAAAAAGGGGGTCTAGTAATGCTTCTGGTGAGTTCCCATTTTTCTTGTGCCTAGAACAACGCCTCGCATGTGGCAAGTATTCAACCTGTGTGATGTGACTTAGCAGCGGTATCAGAAACAGTGAGGACAACGTACCACTCAGGGTACAAAGACGAGGGCGAGAGAGGGGAATTGCTGCCCGTGGGAGGAGCATTGCATCTCACCGGTTACTTTTGCTGGAAAGAGAAGTGATCCAAGATACCGACCTAAACGGATTCATGTGTGTGGCTGATTCGTCTGGGGAGGAAAGATGGGAAGGGGCAAAAGTGGAGGAGGTTTGTTGACAAGTTTTGGAGAAGAGTGAGATGGATGAACTCAGAATGGTGCAGAGTATAGGAATAATGTTGGCCCACGCCAGTGCCAACCACGAAGTCCAGGCTTCCAAGGACGCTTTCGGTAACCAGGCAGACAACACCAACCGCATGCATGTCGCCAAGTTTCTTTTCTCAGCGCCCTTCTTACTGCCCCGGCAGTTTGTAAGCGAGGCGGCGAAGTGGTGCTAGGACAGGGTGCACGGGAGCGCTTCATACACGCTTAGCTCGGTAGAGCTGACCCGGAGGCGGATGCTGCCAAGTCACGTATCCTAGGACAAGTCTTCCTGGCTCCATTTTGTCCTGGATGAGGCAGATACGGACTTCACTGAGATAGACAATTATTCTAGATTTGGGGTGTTTCGCTCTCAGGCCATTGCTAGCAAGCTTATCTATGAACTTATTGAATGCTTTATACCTCCTGTCTCACAACACCGTTTTGACCCGTTTCAGTACATTATAGAGAAGAGGAGGCAATGCGAAGACGGCCACGGGACTCACTACTCTAACGTGTAGCACAGCCTTCATGACGGCGGCCTTGTCAATTACTGGGAGGCTCAGGGAAAGCGGCATCTGGGAGTTTGGCAAGTCACTGGAGTTCTGTTCATCTGGGTAATGTATAGGGACTGAAGAGCAACAAAGAATAGCCCTAATTTCTGCCATTG
This sequence comes from Ursus americanus, assembly GCF_024610735.1. Lineage (NCBI taxonomy): Eukaryota > Metazoa > Chordata > Mammalia > Carnivora > Ursidae > Ursus > Ursus americanus. The sequence continues at coordinate 2,346,794 of NC_142158.1, forward strand.
CCAAAACACACTGGTTAAAGAAGAGAGAGGCAGAATTGGAGGGTCCGTCTGCTGCGAGGCTTAATCACCAGCTCAAACGACCTTCACTTTCCATCCTTGGATCTCAGGGCTTACTCTGTTGAGTTTATTGGCTTTTTGGTTTTTGTTTTTACAAGTTGTGGTATTCAAAGGAGGAATGCCTCTGCCAGTGGACGCTGAGATGACACTATTCAATTTTATTGACTTACCAAAAATGGTTCATTTTTTTATGTAAAGTTAAAGCAATTTTAATTCGATTCACTAGCTGGCTTAAGACATACGTGGTAAGTTTTGATTTGGGGGATTTTGGCCTTTGGATTCCTCTGTTGCTCAAACTTCTCTAAGTTTTTAATTTCCTTCTTCCTCTTGCACTTTCTCTTTCTAGGAGACGGGCCGAAAACTGGAACAGAGGCAGTTTGCATGTTCTTTAAAAGGCTATCATAAAAAATACACAATGAAAGCCAGTCCACTTAGTCTCAGAAATCTTCAAATACAAGTTAAACTACACTAATGTAAGTTACTATAACATTGATAAATACACAAATAAAGTTTCAATAATTCTTAAGAATTGGTCACCTGGTGAAATGGTTTTTAGATAACTGAGTTGAGAAAAATTGTCCTTTCTACCCATATTTGTCTATTTAACCTGATCACTGGTTTTTCTTTCCTTCTCCCTTAGCATTTTATTTAGGGTGTCTTGGTGTCACATAACTCTGCAAGTTACACAATATATAGATGGCCTCACAATAGAACCAGAAGAGCAGTGGATTCCAGATTATGAGCTATTTTCTATAGCTAAAAAGATTTTGCATGCTCTTAAAATTAGGACTGAGACACGCAAAATGGCAAATCATCATTGTTATGGAGAAGCAGTATGTGGAAAAGAGTGTATTTTGGTTTTTGGCCATCGTTTATTTCTTGATTTACAAAAATTAATTGAATTTCTGTATAACAACAAACTTTTTCAGAAATTATTAAATATATATATAGAACCACATAATAGCTGGGGTGCCTGGGTGGCGCAGTCGTTAAGCGTCTGCCTTGGGCTCAGGGCATGATCCCGGCGTTATGGGATCGAGCCCCACATCAGGCACCTCTGCTATGAGCCTGCTTCTTCCTCTCCCACTCCCCCTGCTTGTGTTTCCTCTCTTGCTGGCTGTCTCTGTCGACTAAATAAATAAAATCTTAAAAAAACAAACAAACCACATAATAGCTGCATTGTATGATTAAGAAGAAATCCAATGCTATCAGACTCTTATTTAAAGGTATTAAATGAAAAGATGTAATGTGTTCATGGACAGGAAATATTCAATAGCATAAAGATGTCAATTCTTCTAAAATCAGTATAATTATTCAAGGAAATTCCAGTCAAAACCGTAATGTTAGTTTTGGAATTTGGAAGTTAATTCTAACGTTTATTTGAAAAGCAAAGTGATAAAAAAAAAATCCAAGAAACCCAGTGAGAGGTTGAACATGGTTTAGTGATAAAAGACTTATATAATACTATGTCGTACTGCACAGAGATGGAAACACTTACCAACTGAATTCAATAGAAAGCCAAGGATCACATCTAATTTTTTGTTGAAACTTCACAAAAGAGAGGTGAGATTTCAGGTTAGTGAGGAAGAGTTGGGCTGCTCAAAAAAATTGATTGGGGCAACTGGTTATGGGGTGGTTGTTGGAGGAAGACCCCTAAATGTACATAGAAAACCACTAAGGTCTTTGGAAGATAAAATAGGAAAATATGGCTATAGAGAAGGCTTTTCAAACAAGAAACAAAGGCACTAGCCACGAAGAAGAGTGCCACATTATACCTCATTAAAAGAGACGTTTTCTCTTAAGCTATTTTGCAACATCAAGACTTCTAGGTTCTTTCTTCCTTAATTTGGGAAGGAGAAAATATTAGTGAGTGTCAGTTGAAAGTGGAGAAGGGATTGAAAAGTCTGTTTCTACTGAAATCTGACCTTGACCTCACCTGAGGTCAGATTTTTAGGTTCAAGCCTTTTCTTCTTCTTTCTTTCTTTCTGGTTCCTAATTCAGAATAATAAAGTGTTAAGATATCTTTCCTATTTTGCCTATAGATATAGAAAACAAGTTTGTTTGCTTATTGTGTAAAAAACTAAGGTTTTCAGAGAAGTGTTTCAATTATAAACTTAAAGATGCTAACTTCTATGTGACTGAAATATGAACAGAAACTATCAGTATGATATTACTTTTGCTTTTTAGAAAACTTCTCCCCAGGACTTGTCACAGAAAGGCTCTACAAGCAATGACAATCCATGAACAATGAGAATTGTCATCACCCAGATCATCGTTTATCAATCCTTTTCCAAAGAGCAAACTTGACTATTTGGAGATTTGGTTAAGTGTTATGAATTAAAACAGATTTGGGAGACATAGCAACCGATGGAATCCAAATTCAGATAAAATCATTGTAGAAAAGTATATGAGGCACCTGAGGGTTGTGGTGTTTTGTTTTAAAGCGCTAGATATTGGCTGATGTCGCAAATGATCCCTTCTGAGTTTTTTTTTTTTTTCTGTGCGAGAATCTTGTATTTTGTTTACCTCTGTATCTGTTGGGACATTTGTGACAATACTCAAGACTGAAATGACGAGCTTGTGTCCCCCTCCCGCCTGATGAAGCCCGGAGAGTGCAACAGTGTGGGCAAGATGCTGATAATTCCTGGAGATTCGGGGAGTGCTTCAATAGGGCCCCAGTCCCTTCCCTGCCTGCCTCCCCTGCACCTCCACCCCCCCTCCAAAAAAAGTTTTTTAAGAGGTCGGCCCAGTTAACGAATCTGTTTCTCTTTTGTCAACAAAGGGTGACACAGGAATCAAGAGACAGAGAAATTCCGGCGACTGAGTTGAGGGGACAGGAAGAGGGGGGCCGCAGGAAGAGCCCCCCAGCCGAGTCTCCGCCTTCCAGCCCACCTGCGGGAGCGCGTCACACGCTATCGCCATCTGCTGGCAGTCTGGGGTAATGCAGCTCAAACTTAGTTTTGTTGTCTGGTGTCTGTTAGGCAGTCCCTTGCGAGGGTTTCATACTTGCATACATAAAGAACACAAGAAGCAAACACAAGAGGCAATCCTGCTCCCAACATAGACCTCCACCGCCCAGCAATCCCATCAGTAATAGGGAACCTGTTTATTAGTTTATTAGTTTCGTGTGTAGCCGTCTGGAACTTCTTTATACAAACACAGAAACGTGGACTCTCCCCCCTCCAACCTCCCCCAACACACGCACTTTAAATGGCCAATGGTGATGTTCTCACGGTTCTACCTATTGCTTTTCTCATTACCTAGCTTGGAACCCTTTCTTTTCTTTTTTCTTTTCTTTTTTTTTTTTTTTTTTTTTTAAGATTTTATTTATTTGACAGCACAAGCAGGGGGAGCAGGAGAAGGAGAAGCCAACTCCCTGCTGGGCAGGAGCCCGATGTGGGGCTAGATTCCAGGACCCCGGGATCATGACCTGAGCGGAAGGCAGAAGCCCAACCCACAAAGGCACCCAGGCGCCCCAGACCCTTTCCTTAGTAACTAGAGCGGCAGAAACTTGCGCGCAGGTGCGCCCTAGCTAGTAACTGAGGAAGGAAATAACATCCAGCACTCACCTCTGCTCCTGAGTGGGGCCTTCGTTAACAGTCATGTTTATCACTGAGCGACCCCACCCTAATTTTCTATTCCTTCTTACCTTCTATTTGTCGCCGTAATATGTACCAGGATTTGACACGCTGTATGTTTTACCTGTTCTTTGGCTTCTCATCACCCTAACACCCTCTCCACTAGAATGTAAATCCCTTGAGAGCTGTATTTTTCTGTTTTAGTCTATTTTGCTCACTACTGTGTTTCCCAGCTTTTAGAGCAGAGCCAGGCTCAGAGTACATCTCTGAGTAAATGAGTGAGGTCATCTTCCTTGGATCCACTGTTGCCAAATGGGAGACCCTTGATGAATTTTCACTTCTTTTGCTGGATGATCCAATGATCAAAGACAAATTGTCCCTTCCCAGCATTCTCTGAGCACTCCCGGTTGAGTTCCCAGTTTCCCTCCTGCAAAAACCTTCGGTTTTGTTAAAACTCTGATTTCCTCTAGTTCCTGATGTTCCTCATTAATGGTGATTGGCACAGGCGTTATTTTTATATACCAAATAAGGCAATGAACACATTGCGTCACTTCCAGATACTCTGCGCTTCTCTGAGTCTCAGACTCAGGGCCCTTCCTTCATTAGGGAAGACACGAAGTCTGTCGGTTTCAATGGGAAATTCCAAATCCCCTTCTCTGAGAGCGCTGCCTGCTGGATTTCCATTTCTCCCGGAAGAGAAACCCTGGTCTCTAAGGACTTCTCCCCCAGAGCCCCAGGCTTCCATCCCACCCTGCACCTACGGTGACCAACGCCCCAGGGCGCTTCTGTCCAGCCTTTCCCTGCTCCTCCAGCCGCGGGACCTGGTGGCCTCCTGGGTGGGCGCGGTTAATGCGCGCCTTTGCCGAGGCTTTTTCCTTCTGTTTCACTTACCTCCAACTCCCTGCCTTCTGAAATTTCCATCAGTCTTCCACTGGAGTAGGCCATCCTGTCCAACAGAGGAAGGCACACTTGACTGCCACACCTGTCTCCAGCCCTAACTTCTCCTTTAAATCCACACTAGCTACCGCGTGGCCTGAGACACTCTTCAAAGTACCACCAAAACCACCGCCCATTCAGGGCTGCGTGTCAGGGAACCAGAAAAGGAGTCACTCACCTTGTTTTATTTAATCCAGTTTATTATTTTTTTTTCACAAACATATACTATTATCCTCATCTTAGAGATGGAGCTGAGGCTCGGGCTGGGGAGGGGGGCGTGTGGAATAGCTTCCTAAAGTCACGTGGCTGATACGTGGCAAAGTCAGTGCTGACGGGCAACACGTGTTACACCAAAACCCATGCTCTTTCTCCACCCCGGTCCATGGCCCCCCGCCTTCCTTCCCCACGCGCGCTCGCAGCTCACTGAACATCTCGACACAGCTGTGGGTTTCTTCATCCACCAGAAAGACGTCCCCACCTCCAGTGGCTTGACAGATCTTCCAGATTTTGCTCCTGTGCGTTCCCTTTCTTTTCCTTCCTTCCTTCCTCCAGCTGTGGCACAGTGTTGTGGAGGAAATGCTGTGTCACACGCAGCTCAGCTCTGACTCCAGGCGCTGAGAGAAGGCTCCTGGCCCCGCATGTGGGGCCCTTCCATGTTGGGCTGTGCTCTGCTTTCTCCACCTCTAGTGGCCCTTCCTGATGGCCCGCAGCTAAAGAAAGAGACTTCAAAGCTCAGTTTGGCCATGTGTCGGAGTGCTGACAATACCGACTCCATCTTCTTCCGGTTTGCAGGATGGCCTCTCTGGGGGCTATGTGTTCCCAGCCCTTGGAGATTCATAGACATACTTTAGGAATGCCTGCCAAGGGCCGGGTGTGGGAGGCTTGCTGTGGCCTCCCATGAGTCTGTTAAAGATAACACAGTCTTTCCCCTTCCTGACACAGGTGGGACGCAAGATGTAATTAAAGGTTAGCTGTCAATCAGGTGCAGGCAAGCCCTTGGAGAGGCATGCGGCCCCTTTGATCCCACTACTGTGCCCTTCTGTGGGGCCCCTTGCTCTATCAAATCTGGGGACTACTGTCTGGACTTTCCGGAGAATAGCCATGCAGCTGCCCTGTCTCATTTTCCAGCAGATTGTCCCTGTCAGTGTTACCCTGAGTAAAGCTCTGTGTAAACGGTCCGGAGCCCCCTGCTTAGTTTTCCAGTCTCAGCTCAGGGCACACTTTACTGTCCCTCCCCCCCCCCCCCCCCACCTAACAGGCATGTAACTCCTTGGCCCCAAGTTCTTCAGAAGATCTTCCATCCTTTTGACCTGCATTTCAAACCATGACTCAACACCCATCTACAATTTCTCTGCTCATTTAAAAAAAACAAATCATTTCTATCATGGATGAAGGTTTCATACCCAATTACTAAACAGGAGCTTTCCTCAGAGAGAAATTCCCAATCCCATGTCTTTGGCCCCTCTGCTCTGTTCTTGCTTCAGCCTTAACCTCCCATGCTCATTCTGGATTCCTTTGATCTGATAGTGTGTTTTTCTCTACCCCTCCCCCCCGGTCTTTCTTTAAACTTGTTTTGTGTTTTTGTGCTTTTTGGGGGGTTTTGGGAGGAGGATGGCTTCTGTTTTGAACATTTCTCATCTACTCAAGAGCAGTAACTATCACACTGTAACCTTGCACACGTTCCGACACCTAACATGTGGATTTCAGAATTTGGTGATTTGTCTTGGGAGAGTGGAAAGAACCGGTTTTTTTCTTTGGACCAACTTTTTATAGATGTCAAGATAGGAAAGGAAAAAACAATTTATATCTTTCATTTTCCCTAATTGACAGCTTCCTCTATTCAGGCCTTTGCAATGCTTTGTACCAAAGAGGTTTGTCTTGGTATGTTTCCTGCTGGAAACAAAATGTGACTTCTCAATTAAAAATTCCAAAAGCGTACTGGCATGATCTTAAATGTTGTCCATATGATGCATATCAAATTAATTATTTTCTAGGACTAGATTGTTGCTTTGCAATCCATTCTACTTATCTGGTAAGCAAAAGATATTGGAATTAAATCCTACAGGATTTTGGTTTTGCATGTCTAGTACTTCTTGATACTCATTTCTTTCCACAAAACCTGCCCTTGGATTAAGCCCCATTTGCTTTATTTAGTCAGTTCCACACCTGTCCTACAAGAGCCTGGATAATCGAGAATAACTTTAATAGTGTATAATTGTGTGTGGGGGGGTGTGGGTGGCTCAGTCGGTTAAGCGTCTGCCTTTGGCTCCGGTCATGATCCCAGGGTCCTGGGATCGAGCCCTGAGTTGGGCTTCCTGCGCAGCGAGGAGTCTGCCTCTCCTTCTCCCCAGCTTGTGCTCTCTCTCTCTGTCAAATAAATAAAATCTTTTTAAAAAATAGTGTATAATGGTACAATAAATAGTAACTGTTGAATAAGTGCCTATTTGTCAAGAACTGATTCAGGCATCTAATAGAAGAGACCAAAGGTGCTTTTACACTTAATCCCAACAATCAGGAACAAAGTGATGTGTTCAGGGCCTTCCTCCACACCATAGGCCCCGGCTCCGGGGAGCTAGTGCTGCTGTCCCACTCGTTCCCATGGGAGCAGAAAGGCCTCCTGAACGTAAGAGTAGGACCAGACCCTCCACACTACTTCTGTAAACCCAAAAACCATCCTGCCAGTTTCATTCCGTTCCATTCTGATCATAGGGCAGGTCAGCAGTGTAACACTGTGTTTGGGCTTTCCAGCATTATTTGATTCAAATACCATTTTAAAATATTTTTATTTATATGCTTGATTGAAAAGTCCATCTTATGTAAAATATTAAGTTGACGACTAACAAACCATAATATCTTTGAATTTATGTTTACATTATTTATGTTACAAAGTCAATACTCTGAAGTTTGTAGATTTGAATTCTAAAATTTCGTTATTGATTAAAAATAATAAATACATGTTAAAATATTTGATTGACTCCTAACGACCTGGAAGTTATGGTGACATCTTATTAGGGCTAAAGCGTTAATTTGTACTTTAAGAATGCTTACAAGACAATTTCAGGAAATGCTAACAATTTAAAATTTAATGTCCTGGGTTACTTTTCAGTTGCTTTTAGTTTTTTGGGGTATTATAAGCTCTATGAATATTTTTATGTATGTCTTTTGGTGAACTTATGCATTCATTAATTTCAGGCATATAGTTAGGAGTAGAATTGACAGTTTTCAAAGTAGTCATATTTTTACTTTTCATAAACACTGACAAATATTTTTCCAAATTGAGAAACCAGTCTTCTGTGAGCAATATAAAATGATTTTATATACTTCATATCTTTGCCTTTATAACTTGTTAGCTTGTTGATTTTTGTCCTTCTGGGCAGATGTGCAGTGATATTTCATTGTTTTAATTTGAATTTTCAGTTCCTTTATGAGTAATGATGTTGTATAACTTTTCATATGCTTCCTGTACCTTGAATGTCATTAGCAGAGGAGATGAGTATTTTTGAGTATTTTTGAGTATTTTTTATTGGGTTATTTAACATTTCTTTCTTGATTTTTAAGAGTCTTTTCCATATGGATATTTCCACATGGACACATCATTGACCCGACACAATTTATTAAAAAGACAACCCTTTGTCCATTGCACATGCCCATTTGTTTGTCACAAATCAGGAGACTATATACATGTGGGTATATTTTTAGCCCAATACCGATCATCCTTACTACCGTAGCTTAAGATAAGGATTAGTATTCATTTAATAGTCCCCCAAACTTGTTCTTCTTTTATGGTCGTCTTTGCAGTTTCCATAAGTATTAGATTCAAGGAGACACGCTTCCTAACTCAGGTTGGCAAACAATGGTCTGTAGGCTGAATCTAGCCCCTCAGCTGATCTGGGGAGTAGAGTGCTACCGGCGCACAGCTACAGCACTCGCCTGTGAGTTATCTACGGCGCTTCCTCACTGCGACAGCAGAGGCGTGGCAGAGACCCCACGGCCTGCACGGCCTAAAATACTTATTACCTGGCATCTTAAAGAAGATGTCTGTAAACCCCTATCCTAACTCATTCTATAACCGGGTCATCATTTTGATACTCAAATGAGGCAAATACATTATAAACAAAGAAAACTCCTGACCAATATCCTTCATGAACACAGATGCAAAAATTCTAAACAAAATTTTAGAAATTAAAATCTATTAATATATTAAAACAATAATACATCATGATCAAACATTCCTGGCTTATCCCCCAAATGTAGGGTTGGTTTAACATGAGAAAATCAATCAGTGTAATACACTGCATTAACAAACTAAAAAAGAAAATCCATATGATCACCTCAACAGGTGCAGAAAAGCACGTGATGAAATCTAGTATCCATTCCTGGTACAATCTCTCAGCAAACTAGGAACAGGAGTTCCTCATCCTGATAAAAGGCATCTACAAAAATCTCAACTAACACCATTCTTAGAAGGGAATCACTGTTTTCTTCCTAAGATTGTGAATAAGATAGCTATGTCTGCTCTCACTACTTCTTTTGAATGTTGTGCTGGAAATTCTAGTTAGTGAAATGAGACAAAAGAAAAAAGAACGAAAGAGAGAAAGAGAGAGAGAACAAGAACCCAAGAGAGACACAGAGAGACACAAGAGAGAGGAAGGAGGGAGGGAGGGAGAGAGAGAGTCATCCAAATTGAAAAGAAAGCACTTGTACTGAATTTACAAAAAGCTAGAACGAATGAGTGAGTTCAGAAAGGTTACAGGATGCAAAATTAATATACAAAACTCAACTGTACTTTTAGGTACTGACAACAATCAGAAATAGAAAATTTTTAAAATTTCTTTTATAATATGATAAAAAGTATGAAATACTTAGAGGTGAATCTAACAAAAAATTTAAATGCCTGTGCTCTGGAAAATACAACATATTCCCGAGAGAAGTTAAAGAGGACAACTCATTGTGAAGATACAGTTTATTCAGAAGTCAGGAGACTCATGTTGTTAACATGTCAGTTATCCCCCAACTGATCCATAAATTCAACAAACCCAATCAAAGCCCAGAAGTAATCTTTGTAAAAATTGACAATATGATTCTAAAATTCTCCTGGAAATGAAAAGGATCTAGGATAGCTAAAACAACACAAAAAGAAGAAAAAAGATGGGTGGCTATCAATTACTGATTTCAAAGAATTATTATAGAAAGCCAAGCAACATGGTGTCACCAGGTAGGTAAATAGGTCAACAGAACACAACAGCACAAGAACAAACTATCACATATGAACAACTGAGTTTTGAAGGAGGCCCAAAGGCAGATTGGCAGAGAAAGGATATCCTTCTTAATAAGTGGAAAAACTGAATATCCACAGGCAAAAAAAGAAAAGAAAAGAAAAAAAAAGCCCATAATTTGCAAAAATAACCTCAAAACATATCACAGACTTAAACATACAACAAAACCCACAAAACTCCTGAAAGAAAATATAGGAGAAAGTTTTGTGACCTCAGGTTAGGCAAAGAGTTCTTAGATATGACACCAGAGATATGATCCAAAAAGGAACAAACTGGTAAATTGGGCTTCTTTAACATTAAAATATTTGCTCTTCAAAAGACAAGAGAATCAAAAGTCAAGCCACAAACTGGGAGAAATCTTTGCAAATTCACTCATTTGATAAAGGACTGTGTTTATAGTATGCTCAACATTCAATACTGAGAGAATAATGGATCCAATTAAATAAATGGGCAAAAGATACGAACAGACACTCCATGAGAAAGTATGTGATTGCCAAATAACTACAGGAAAAGATGTTGAGAATCGTTAGCCAGTAGGGAAATTCAAATTAAAACCACAACCAAGGACCATTACACACCTACTAGAAAAGCCAAAGTTAAAAAGATTAATCATGTAAAGTGTTGGAAAGGACATGAGGGGACTGGAACTCTCTTAGGAAACTTGTAATGTCAATGGAAAATGGAAAATAATTTGACAGATTCTTAAAAAGTTAATCATATAATCTATGATACGATTCAGTATTGCACCCTTAGGTTTCTACTCAAAAGAAAATGAAATATATGATCATTGTAGACGTGGGAAGATTTTCCCTTCTTCCCTCCTAGGTTCTTTGGCTGGTCTAGTAATTAAAGGGACATAAAACGGACCAACGGGAGAAAAGCAAATTCAGTTTCATAGGTGCGGGAGCCCCATAAAAACATGACTCAGAGATGTAAGCAAAGCAGGAAGCTTCTACACTTTGGAGACAAAGAAACAATAAATTTGTGAAGATTTGACAAGACAATCTGGGCTTGGGGCAGTAAATTAGTGAAGAAACAAGATTTGTCTATACAGCGTCGTTGGCCCTAAATGCCCATCTCTGGTGAGAAAGAGGTCTTCTGCCCTCCTGGTACAGGGATGGTACCTTTCACATGGAAGATTTATTTCCTGCTTTCAGGGAAATGAGGGTCAGGGAGTTCTTGTACCAGCTGTTTCTCAAGTAACTTTGTGCGACATAATCAATATGCCGAAGTGGCATAATCCGTGAGGCCATGGTCCAGTCCCCTTCACCATACGGACACTTGTACACAAACGCTCACAGCAGCCCTGCTCGTACTCGCCAAGATCTGGCAATCGTCTCCACGTCCATCAATACAAGACGGCTACAAGGTGGGGTGTATTCGCGCAATAGAGTCCTGCTCAGCGGTGAGCAGGAATGAACGGGTGGTGCACAAATGTGTTGTTTTCCTATTGTAGCACAATACATGACCACTGTCAAAAAAAAAAAAAGACAGGCCCCAAATCGAGTTGTTCTGCCAGATCTACTGGGCCCACTGAGGCAGGCACTAAAACTAGGAATTAAACCTGCCAACGCGAAGAACTAAAACACAGAACAGGCTCACACGTTGTAGCCAGGACCCTAGTCTCCCTCACTTCCAAATGCCCTCTCGAGTTACCAGCTCCCAGTCTGGAGGCAGGAGCAGGGGCTGACTTGCCTCGAGTGTGATGCTGATAATCTCAGCCGCTCCAAGGTGAGGCGACAGCTGCCGCCCTAGTTTTGGATGACTGACCTTCTCTTACACAGAGAGATGTACCGAGCTGCAACTCCACATGTCATCTCGAGAGGCAACGTATAAATTGCATCAGCCTCAAATATCTATCCTGCAGCTTCTCTTAAAATTCACCGGGCCCTTTAACTTAGAACAATGATCCCTCCCCTCCTGAGCAAAACTAATGGAAGTTGCCTCTCCCTGTTAGGGATGGGGACTCATGTCCAGCCTCCAGGAGACCACGCTCCTCACCAGCATCCTCGCCTGGATCTCCACCAGCCTCCTCAGCATCACACTGGTCCAGATCCTTCGAATAAGACTGATGTCAAGTTCAAAATGAAAACAGAGAATCTCACATAAAATAACCCCCGTGAAAGCTGGAGGACTTCATGGAGGGGAGGACTTTTCTAGGGGAGCGAATGCCATCACCATGAAACAGAAGACTGAAAAGTGGCATATATTAAAATTATGCTTTAAAAAAAAAAAGGAAACCACTGACAGAGTGGAAAATGAAAAACATGAAATGGCAAGGAGCTCATTTGCCAAAAAAATACAAAAACAAGCAAAAACTCTCCCTAATGAAGTAAAGATAAAGAAGCCCATTTAAAAAAAAATGGTCAAGACTTGAAAAGGCACTTTATAAAAGCAAATTTCTAAACGGACAAGGGGCTCAAACTCATTAGTGTATTCAAATAAAAATCACAGTTCATAACCCTGCACACCAACCCCACGAACCATGCCCCCCACGGTGAGCACACTAACAAGAGAGAGAGACAGAAGTCAAGCAACGGGGACTCTCGGTACTGAGGACGTGGGAAAACGGCAACATCCCCATAGAAAACCTGTTCATCAGCATGTACGAAAACGAAACACAGTCTGATCTCGAACTCAACAGCTCCAATAACCGCAAGCCCACGGTCTCCGGAAGGACTGGAACATTTCCAGCAGCAGCGTCGCTATAATCGCCCCAAACATGCCAAGGCCTCTGTGGGAACCTGTTGATTGGTATCTAGTAAAAATGCTTCTACACACCCGCTAACGCCATCACCAAGGAGGCAGGGCTCCGGGCACGGACACTGTTCACACATCACAGTGGGGCTCCTCAAAGTCCCCGAAACAGAGACAGGTGAGAGCTTTCTGGAGTTGAGCCCTGGATGCTGGGGAAGGACACTCTACTGATGCCAACTCTTTTAAGGTTCTTGGATCCAATTCGAGTGGGGGGGGGGTCCTCCCATCAACCAACACCAAGCAATTCCTGGAGACCAGCAGGGTCCGCTCAATTCTGAGACTGTATATGGGAAGACAGCATCAGATCCCACGGGCTAAGGGCTCAGCCCTATAAGACTGCCCCCATAAGGTGCCAGTCGCGAGTCCCAAGCTGTTACCTGTGCTTCTGATTCACTGGATACTGATTGGAGGTTCTCAGGACCTCCTCCTCTTTCAATTTGCTAGAATGGCTCACAGAACTCAGAGAAACAACATCACCAGTTTATTAAAGGATGTGATAAAGGATATGAATCAAAGCAAGATGGAGAGATACATAGGGCAAGGTGTGGAGACAGGGCAAGGAGCATCTGTGTCACACCACACACCCCGCATCTCCACATGTTCACCAGCCTAGAGGCTCTTTAAACCCAGTCCTTTTGGGTTTTCGTGGCGGTTTTATTGCATAGCATGATTGACTAAGTCACTGGCCGTTGGCTGATTTAACTTCCAGCCGCAGTCCTCTCCCCAGAGTTCTGGGGATAGGACTGAAATTTCCAACCCTCTAATCACATGGTTGGTCCTCCTGGCAACCAGCCCTGCCCTAGGGTGGGGTCCAAATGTCACCTTCATTAATAACAAGACACCCATTTCACTTTAGGGCTCTGAAGCCTTTACAGGAACTGTGGATGAAGACCTTCTAGGTCTTACCATTATATTGTGGAGATACACAGAGCAATGAGGGTTACACCATCAAAAAAGACGGAGTGTCCCATTACTATTTGAGATCCTTTCATTCCTTTGCAGTTGGCTTCATGCCCATTATGTGGCAGGATGGTAGTTCAGGGCTCAAATCAAAATTTAGGAGTTAAAAAAATAACGCTAACTGGAAGTTGCAAGTGAAGTATGATTGAGCAAAGGCAGGATATGTATATTCCATTGAAAAATGCTTTGAAAAAGGGCCAATTTTGTTTTTATTGAACTAAGTAGTTCTTATCTCCACATGTAATGATGCTTTCTTTATATTCTTTTTGCTCACTATCTCACTGCCTTATAAGATTTTGAGCTCCATGAAATATAGCCCATGTTTCTGTGACTTTCCATTTCAGCCCATGTCAACAAAGAAAACTCAACATAACTTAAAATGGTTCTACGATGTGGCAGGGTCATTTATATTTTTAAAGAGACTCCCCTAGAGTTCCTTATTAATGTTTTCTCTAAAGTTTGCTCAGGGTTGAAGGGGTAGAAGAAGTCCATTAACGAAGGAATGGTGTGAGACAATTCCTAAACCTTCCAGACCGTCTACTTATTGTGTTTATAAAGGCCGCCAATGGTAAACACATATTCCTCATCGAAGTGATTTCTAATAAGGTATAAAAAGAATGCAAGAATTAAAACTCGCTTCTTACACCGAGGAGCTCTCTCCAGGCATCCAACTCTGAAGACCGAGAGCTACATGCGGAGGGCTCTGTTCCAAGCTGCCATTTTCCTGGGGTGGGTGAGATTACACCTTTTACCCACACCTTGCCACACCCATCTCAACTACTCTCTCCTTTGTTTGGATTTTCCATTAAAAAGCCAATCAAAATAAGGCAGGAAATTCACCAGCCAATGTAAGACTCCAGCTAAATACACTAGTAAAGGATACAGAGTAATTTCAAATACTCACGGATTCTGAAAACAACAAAGAAAGGCAATGTTGGATTTTTAAATATGGGGCCTTAGAACGCCTCTTGGACTGGATCCCTGAAGGAGGAGGAGGGACCAGCCTCAAGAGACCCTTGGGGAAAGAGACAGTTTAGAACAGTGGATAAGGCAGACGCTAGCTTCAGACCAGACAGGTAAAAATCCTAAACCCTCAACCCAATTTATCAGCTAGTGACCTTGGGAAAGTTGAAGTTCTTTGTGCCTTGGATTTATTAAAATTTAAACAGAGATCATAATTGTATCAGATATTTTTTAAACGAGAATGTGACCCACATTTGATTAGGAAGTGCTTAGCACCGTATCTGGCACGTTTTAGCCCTCCATGCCTTATTTAATGTGTGTGGGTGTGATCATGTCTGTTTGCTCACACGTCTGTTTCTCACACTGTGTGTCTGTGGGTAATCTGTCCCTGGGCCACTCTAGGTCTGTGTGTGTCTGTCTTTCAGTAGTATTGTGTGTGGTCCAAGTCGTGTCTCAACAGCATGAGTCTGTGTCTGTGTTACAGTCTGGGGGTCGCGGTCTGCGTCACCTACCAGAAGGGGCTTCCTTAGGGTTGTTGTGGGTCACTGCACTGTGCCCAAGATGGCCCAGCCCAGAGCCTGTCTGTTGCTGTATGCCAGTGTCATTGTACGTCTCTATCATTTCATCAGTGACAATCTCCACAGAGGACCTTATTAGATGGATGTCTGATGTGTATCTGGGTGCCACTCTGTACAGTACCCGTGTTTTGTCCTTTTATGAATGTGTGGCTTTTCAGAATCAGTGTGCTCAGAAGTCATTAACCCTGGCTCTAGATTTGCCATCATGTGAGCCTCACAAGCCCCACAAGGGGTGCTAACTCCTGAATTTCAGGGTTTTGCTGTTCAAGGACTATATACAAGGACTGTTTCTGCTCTCTGAACTTGACAAGACCCCGGACCTGCACCCAGACACGGTACACAAAAATTCTATTCTGGAAGTCAACTTTTCATTTACTATTTCTTTAGACGTCCATTGGGTACCAGCCTTTTTTTTTTTTTTAAGATTTTTATTTATTTATTCGACAGAGAGAGAGACAGGGAGTGAGAGAGGGAACACAAGCAGGGGGAGTGGGAGAGGAAGAAGCAGGCTCCCAGGGGAGGAGCCTGATGTGGGGCTCTATCCCAGAATGCTGGGATCATGCCCTGAGCCAAAGGCAGACGCTTAACAACTACGCCACCCAGGCGCCCCCATTGTGTGCCAGTCTTGATGCCACGAACATGCTACCGAGTGGGATACAGCCCAGGCCCTTAAGGAGAAAGGGAAACAGGTATTATGGGAGACAGATTTTAAGCAAATGGATGGGAACATTTAACTATAATTCTCACATGTGCATAAAGAATTACAAGGCACTCTGAGAACTTACCACGAGGTGTCTTAATCTTGGAGACCAGAAAAGACGTCCCAGGGTGGCTGGCATTAACTGTGTAGCTGAGAATGGCAGGAGAGCAAGAGGACACTGCACGGTATAGGCATACAACTAATTTCAATCGGTATATTTTCTGCTTGAAGGAAGAAATCTCTTGAGAAGTTCTCATTTGATCAGAAGATAGTGCATTGAGAGCAGATTACTATGATTCTTCAGTGGTCTAATATGCTGGGAATGGTTCTACACATTTCTGTATATATTTGATAGAAGCAGATTAACTGTACCCAAGTGAGTGGGAAGTGGGCTTGTTGAAGAGATATCACCCCCAAACAGGTGCACTGGGCAGATGTCTAATCAGCTGGGTACGTACCGAAGCACCACATGTGTTACAGAACCAGAACCAAACGCAAAATTGAGAAGCAAATAATCGGTTCCTTTTCTCTACAGTCATTCTACAAAGGGTAAATCTGGAAATAGTCTTTGAAAAAATATAAATCAGTCAAAGCAAAAGGAGCAGTCCAGATTGCACAAACATCCTAAGAAATGGGTTAGGTAGGAATTTATAGCACACAGGCGACAGAGATCGAAGCTTCACTTAGAGGAGAACTTCTTAAGTTAAGAGCGGGGAGGGTCTTGAATGTTGACATAAGGAGTTGGGTATTAATCTAAGAGACAGAGTCAAGTTGTGGCCCTTTGATGTATTTTTCTCTACATCTATATATGCACACACATAATATCATTATTATACATAAGTATGTGCATTATAATAATATCTACCACAACACGTCAAGATTCCTCAACTTTGATACTGATAACATTCTGTGCTGGAAAATTATTTGATGCTGGAGGCAGTCCTGTTGGCAGCATCCCTGGCCTTTTAGCCCACTAGATGGTTCCTCTCTCATTGTGTCTCCAGACATCGCCAAATGTTCCCCGATGGGGAAAAATAACCCATGAGTGAGAACCACTGCTACAGATCCTTCATTCATGAGCGAGCAATGCTGGGGGAGCAGGAGAAGCCTCAGCCCTAACCTGAATAAACAGACAGAAGGGCCAGAGGCCGGCAACTCCTTAGGTCTGCTTTGTTCTGCTAAAGATCCAAGACGTTTGCAGTGAGCTTTGGGGAATGAGAATCTCTCCAAGCAGGATGCTGTGTGCTCCTTCTGAGGAGCAGTGGAAGTCCACTAATTAAAGTAGAAGGTTCATGTCATATACTTTTATATTGTCAATATTCAGTGAACTCAGTAATACTTCCTCGTCAACTTTACAACTTCAGTAAAGCACATGAATCACAGGCAACTTCACCCAGGGAGTAGACGGAGTCTTTGAGGGGGAGAGATTGCTCTATATGGTGTCAACAGATTTACCCGAAATAAAGCTTACATGTGTAAAGCAAAGGTGGTCCCTTCATTGTAAATAGCAATAGTCTTCCCCGCTCAGCACTCGGCCACTTCATAGTGCCAGATATTAACTAAGGGTTTACTCCTGTCCAGAATGTTCACAAGCTTATTAAGAGTGTCTTTCAGTAGAATATTTTCTCCTTCAGATACAAATGTCCCATCTCAGTTTCAAGTTCCCGCACCCCACTATTTCTTTCCTTAGAATTGTGTGCACTGGTTTGGTGGTGAAATGTTTGGGTTATGCTCCTCTTGGCACTGTTAGTATGCGGAGCGTACCCATTGCAGACGGAGCTTTCCCTGTGATCTGATGACCTCCATGCAGGTGCATATCTGGCATCCCCTGGTGTGGGGTCAGCTTTTCCCAATATAATATTTCTGATAGCGGGCCTGCTTTTCCTCAAATCTGTATGCACACGATAAACTAATATCAGCCTTTCTATGACTAGCATATAAAAGTAAATTGGATTTAAATGAATTAATAAACAATAAAATTTAAAAAATAATAGCATATGTAATAGCGTATTTATATATACCATATTTAATAGCATAATTTAGATATTTAGATACAAATATCTAAAATATATCTAGTAAAATATGGGTTATATTTCCACATACAAAAATCATATAAGGCACTATTGAGATAGAGAAGACATAAATAACTGAAGGGTATAATACGCATTGTCAGATTCAATACCTAAAGATGTCTATTATATTCAAATGGATCTACAGGAAAACAATATTATCCAAAATTACATCAGCCTTCCCTTTGGGGGGCAGAAATTTACAAAATGGTTCCAAAATGTATATGGAAACACAAAAAGGCAAATGAAAACAGGCCAGTCTTGAATAGGAACAAGGGGTCGAGGCTTACCACAAAGTTACAGTAAACAAGACAGTGGGGTCTTGCAAACTAGGCAGATGAAGAGAGTGGGAACCTCCAAAGCACCACACATATAGGGACACTTGATATAAATGGCAAAGGTGATTTTGTATAGCAAAGGGGGGAAAGATAGTCTTTTCGACAATGGTGTTTGACAATTTGAATACCAAAATGAATATATTTATCATTAGATCAATGATAGATCAATAAATAGATATTCCGATTCATTTTCCTCCCACTATAAATAAGTATTAGTTCCAGGTGAATTATAGATCTACATGTAAGAGGTAGAATAATACAGCCTCCGCGGGTTAATAAAGGGCACTATCTGTGATTTCTAGAGAGATTTTTTCAACTGGCCTGTCTTCCATTTTCGCTGCCCCTTCCCCAGCTCCACGCCCTCCTTCCGCAGGCACCAGAAAGGAAGCACACCAGAAGTCACTCAACTGATCCCATCAAAGTACCCACATAGACAACCGACCAACCGCAAAGGGGAGAATCCAGTTTACCGTAGTGAGAGTCCGAAAGTAGGGAAGGGAGGGAGTCGCGAAGTCAACCTTTTTGGCAAATGGGCTTAAATTGGATGTATTTCTTCCCTCTTCTCCTTACTAAAATGGCAGGTCGACGAGGGTGGGACTCGAACCCACGCGTGCAGAGCACAATGGATTAGCAGTCCATCGCCTTAACCACTCGGCCACCTCGTCATGACACGCCGGAACTTCTAAGTACCTTATTTCAGAGTTTACACTCGAGAACTCCTGGCTGTCTCGAATGCAAGGACATTTAGGGGACGGACGGAGACGTCCGGGGGACACGGAGCTGGCCGGCTCCCACACGAATGGGCCAAGGACTGGACTGGAAAACTCGCGAAGGGGAAAAGGCGGGCTCAGCGCTCCCAGGAGTCAGGACAGGGGTCCAGCGGCGATAGCGGCGCCTGGCGGGAGGTCGGGTTCCCTGGCTCAGGCGGCCGGGCCCCCAGGGGCGCATGCGCGCGGGCGGTGGGCGTGGCCGGGCGGCGCGGGAACCTGTGCGCGCTCAGCACCTGCGCTCCGAGGGCGCCCCCGAGCCTGCCGCGGGCAGGAGCTCCCAGAGCCGGTCCCCCCAGGAGCCGCCCGCGGGGGACCTGGCGAGTCCGGACTGCGAATTCGTGGTAACGTGGACAGTCTGGGAGATGGGACGACGGGTCTACTCCGTGTCCTTACCGCCTCGCCGCTGCGGGGGAAACTGCGCCCAGAAGAAGCCTTAACTCGCGGGGCTCCTCTCCCGCGCCTCCGCCTCAGAGGAACCGTGAGTGCCCCCCCCCCCATTCTTCTGTGCCTCTTGGGTGATCTTCTTGGGGCAGGTTGCCCAACTTCCATTCGGTTTTCCAAGGGATGTGGTGCTAAAAATGTTAAAAGACAGCGCCGGTGAGAAGATTATTTCGGGAAAGGGTGAAAAAAAGCTATCTCAACTGCTTTCTTTAGATTTTTCATTTGTTTCACGGAATGAATAAAATGCACATAAATAAACACGGCTAGGGCTGAATTCTGACTAATCACAATGAATCATAAATGCCTGGGGAAAGCAGCTCATGTTAAAGGTGAGTCTTGCAGAGCAAGTTTTCTAGAGGTGGCCAAGAGAGGGGGTGTCCCACGCTGAGGAGGGGGCCTGAGCAAAGGCAGGGAGGCTCGCAGGATCTAGACAAGTGTGGAGCAGTCACTGTGCTGGAGCGCTGAAGCATGTGCGTGACTGATCGGGGAGCATCCGTAAAGGAAGGGGGTCATGATTTTTTTCCTGAAGCCCAAGCAAATCGGTCATAGGGTGAACAACAGGGAACATGGGAGAAGTCCTGCAGGAAAGGATCAACGAACCATTCTCTCTTCTTACTTGAAAAAACGCTTCTCTTTTAGTGTTTGCTGCATTGACCTGCGTAGATCTTCATGCTCAGCTTCATCCACTTCCTTCTGCCTGGTTTTCCACACTTGTCCAATTCCTGATTTTGTATCAAGAAGGATCTATTTCCCCTCTTTCCAACAAGACTTTTCCCTCATGGAGTGCTCTTGCCCTTCCTCATTTGAACCTGGATAGATTTGTTTATCCATACCTTGGTTCTCCGCTTAAAGCTTACTTTTTTAATTAACACTTTTTGATCAAAGTTAACCATACATGTTTTAAAAACTTAAGTACTTAAAAAATATGTGTACATGAAAAAGTGGTCTTCTTCCTCTTATCTTATTCTCCCTTGAGAGAGGCAAAGATTTTCAGCCATTTGGCTTTTTGTTTGTGTTGTTTAGTTTTTACCAGCAGCCTATTTGTGCTAGGGCAGAGATGGTTAGTCATCCATCAATATTTGCTCCTTTCTTCCAAGAAACGGACATTTAGTAGGGCTCATAGGCACCCATGAGAAGCCTGCGATGCACACCTTTCTTTGATGGCTAAGCATGGCCATGTGGCCAGCTTCTAAACTAGTGCATTCGAGAGTAACTGTTGGTGAAACTTGCAGGTCATGCCCAGAAGGGGAAAGAAATACCATTTACTTCTCTCATCCTACTGTGTCTGCTTGCTGGAAAAGGAAACACCATAGGAATGAAGGAGCCATGAAATACAAAGGAACACCATAGGAAGGAGGGAGCCATGAGGTAGAATACTGGAACCAACACCATGGAGCCCAAGTGTCCCCCTGGGATTGACTATACCTTGAGACAATTATGTGAGAGATGAGTAACGTCTGCTTCCTTTAAACTACAGTAGGTTGGGGTCTTTGTTACAAAGACAAACTTACATTCTAACTAATACACATGCTTTTATTTCTACTTACTGATTTTTTAAAGTTTAGTATTTTCTTTTGATTATCCATTACACAAAAAGGAGTCCCCTCTCTTTCATGAACATTGGAATTTTTTTTTCCCCAAGTTACCACAAATAACCATATGTTTTGCCAAAAAAAAAGGGAAAGAAATCGATGATTTCTATAGTTGCTCTCCAGTTTTCATCATGATGTCTTCACCATCATGCTCTGCATTTTCCCCCCTTCCCCTGGTGGTAGATATCCCATATCTAAGTCTTTTTCTATCTTAATTTGCCTACTCCTTTTGGTGGGGCACATTGTAGAGTAGCTTCCTGAAAAAGAGTTCATTGGAAATCAGATTTTTGAATATTTGGGCATTAGAGAATATCTTTTATGTTCCTCTAACATTTGATTCAATGTTGGTTGGGTATGGAATGCTAGGTTGGGAGTATTTTCTTTCAGGATTTTGAAAGTTCTCCATTGTCTTCTATCTTCCAGTATTGCTTTTTTAGAATTAAGAAGTCATTCTAATTAATGATACTTCATTTGTAATTAGTTTTTCTCTAAGGATAATTTCTCTGTCCCCAGTGTTCCTAAATGTCTGAAAAGTATGCCATCATGTGTTTGTATTTTCATTCATTGTTCTGAGAGCTCTATTACTTCATCAAATTTGGAAAATCATATATTTCAGTTCGGAAAACTAGTTTGACTTTTTTGTTATTGATTTTCTCACTTATGTGTTGTCTATTTGCTTTCTTTTTTTCCTGAAATTTCTTTCACATCAGATTTTAAATCTCCAGGATGTTTGCTCTACTTTTTTATTTCTTTCTTCCCCACCCCCACTTTTTTTTTTATTTGTACTGTGCTTATTTTTTTTAATAGACTTTTTTTTAAAAGGCAGTTCTAGGTTTACAGAAAGTTTGATAGGAAAGTACAAAATTCCGGGGCGTCTGGGTGGCTTAGTTGTTTAGCGTCTGCCTTCGGCCCAGGGCATGATCCCAGGTTTCTGGGATGGAGCCCCACATCAGGCTCCCTGCTCTGCTGAGAGCCTGCTTCTTCCTCTCCCACTCCCCCTGCTTGTGTTCCCTCTCTCGCTGGCTGTCTCCCTCTTCAAATAAATAAATAAAATCTTAAAAAAAAAAAAAAGGAAAGTACAAAGTTCCCACATACCCTCTTCCCTCTCCTACAGCTTCTCCTATTATTTACATCTTACGTTATTGTGGTACATTTCTTATAACTGATGAACCAATGTAACTAAAATCCAGTTTACATTAAGGCTCACGCTTTGTGTTGCACACTCTATGGGTTTTGACAGATGTACAATGACATGTGCCTGTCATTACTGTATCACACAGAATAATTTCACTGCCCTGTGCTCCACTTCTTTATTCCTACATCCCTCTCTATCCTTTTCAGAGTGGCTTCTTTCATGTAACAATATGCTTTTTATGTCTTTTTGTGGCTTGATAGCTCATTTCTTTTTCTTACTAAGTAATAGTCCATAGTATGGATGTACCACAGTTTGTTTATCCACTCACTTATTTCTTTTTTAAGATTTTATTTATTTATTTTAGAGAGAGAGCACAGACAGGGGGAGGGGTGTAGGGAGAGGGAGAGATTCCCAAGCAGACTCCACACTGAGCACAGAGCCTGACGTGGGGCTCAATCCCAGGATCCTGAGATCATGACCTGAGCCAAAACCAAGAGTTGGACACTTAACTGACTGAGCCGCCCAGGCACCCCATCCATTCATTTATTGAAGGACATTTTGGTTGCTTCCAAGTTTTCACAGTTATGAATAAGCTGCTACACGCATCTGTGTGAGGTTTTTGTGTAGTCATGTTTCAGCTCACTTGGGTATCTACTAGGCAGCATGACTGCTGGAGTTTCCCTTTATATTTTTACTCAATATTCTGGAAGATGTCCTTCGCATTTATTCCAGTTACTCCATTAAGTTTTTCATTTCTACTCTCACAATTTGTTTTTTTTAAAAAAGATTTTATTTATTTATTCGACAGAGATAGAGACAGCCAGTGAGAGAGGGAACACAAGCAGGGGGAGTGGGAGAGGAAGAAGCAGGCTCATAGCGGAGGAGCCTGATGTGGGGCTCGATCCCATAACGCCAGGATCACGCCCTGAGCCGAAGGCAGACGCTTAACCGCTGTGCCACCCAGGCGCCCCCACAATGTCAGTTTTAAGAGGCTTTTATAATTGAGCTACTGTTTTGTACAGTACTCTTTGTATTAGCTTTCCTGAGAAGTTTCCTTCTCTCTGCATAATTATTTTCCTCTATTTCTTTGTAGTCCACCTTTATCTCTTTCATATTAGACATTTACTTTAGATGTCTAGTGATCTTTGGTTGCTGGTTATAGTTACAATTTAGCCCTAGAAATAACTGGAAACTGAGACTATGAGTCCAGTTTGTTGACTGTGGACTTCACTGTGATCTGCCTGTGCCATTTATGACCAGACAGTATCTTAGCTCATCCTTCTTGGGATAATAAAATGTCTCGAAGGATTATTCAATTTCTGGCTTCGATGGTGTAAAACTGACTTCCTGCCTCCTAAGAAAATTCTTGAAGGACAAAGTTTGAAGGAAGTTCCTTTTGAATTTCAAACTTAATGAATGACACCATGTACGCAAATTATAAGATTATATTACAAATAAATTATAAATTCATATTTCATGTATAAAAAGAGGCAATATATTATACACCACTTCTGAATAAGGACTTGCATCTTACAATGCTAATTAGGTCTCCAAAATTGATCAAAACAAGGGAAGGTAAAAAAGACCACACTCTTTCAGAATACTAAGATGAGCTGGGCCAGTTGAGCCTTGCAAGAAATTGCAGTGGTGGTGGTGGCGGCGGCGGCGGCGTGTCCATTCAGTGTAGGGCACAAAACAGCAGTTATTATTCTAAGGAAATAAGTTGGCTGGCATGAGCAAAGTAGTTGGATTAATACCTTCCTCTCCATCTTTTTTTTTTTCTCTTTTAAATTTGTGTTCATTAATTTACCTGAGCGTTTTCAACAATTCCTAAGTGAGAGCATTTCCTGGGGCAGCGGAGAAAGTACTGGCGAGTTTCGGGCACGGGGTGGGGATTGCTCCTTCTGGTTTTTCTCTCGGGTGTTCAAACCCCAGCGGGCAGTACTCCCTGGTTCTCCACGCTTTTATGGGAAGTCTGTCCTTCCCTCCTCGGACGCATGAAAATGGTGAATATTTAGTTAGTTGTGATACTGAATTCCGCAGAAACGAAACCTTTTTTATTCCTTGGCCCCCCCCCTGCTCCGTGTCATGGGGCACGGGCTGACACGCTGCAACCGCTGAATATTCATTCGCCGACGGGCACATGAATGAGCGCCAACCCGGGCGGGGCAGGAACAGAGAGAGGCGGGGTGACCCCGCAGCACTGGACCGCAGCCCGAGCGGGCAGGCCGGCGGGAGCAGCAGCGGCTGCGAGGCCGGGAACGCCAGCGCGCGGCGCTGGAACAGCGGAAATTCCGCTTCCGGACCAGGCGACCGGAGGCGAGATCCGGGCTGCCGCCGACCTTCGCTCCTCCCCGCGGCAGGTGTGCGCACGCGCGTGCGCGCCCGCCGGCCACGCCCCCGGGCCTTCCTCCCTGCGGACCAGGAGGGATGCGCTGGACAACTGGCGCGGGTCCGCGCTCTAGGTGCCTCGGCATCCGGGAGATCCCGGCGTGCGTTCCCGCCTCCTCAGAGGACAGTGCTTTTGTGCATAGGGTGAAAGGCAGGTCTTTTTGGCAAGAATATTTGGGAAAATACTTTTTTCCCCCCACCTTGAGTCTCTAAATCCAGTTGGTTGAAAAGGAAGCGGGCTCGTCCGGGATTTGAACCCGGGACCTCTCGCACCCGAAGCGAGAATCATACCCCTAGACCAACGAGCCGCCTACGTGCAAGACCTGTCCATATTTTAATATAAGAAGACATAGAATCAAATTCTCCATTTTATTTTGCTTACAAATAATTTGTTCCCTGAGAAGGTGTACTTCCCCACCAATCACATAAATGAAACCGTTGAAGAGCTGTTTGTGCGCAGGTGTTGATGGTTTAAACCACCATGGTGTCACTTGGTCGTAGGAAAGACAGGTCACCTGCAGGAAATGTTGACATTTTCTTTTTCCTTTGTTCTACTTTGCTAAACTAGTCTATGTAATTGAACCCATTTTCATTTAGCTTTTAATTAAATTCGGTTAGAAAAATTCGGGTTCTGGAGTTTTCCTCTTCTCGCTATCATGCTTTTTGAAAGCTGGATTTTGCTATCACTGAGAGGCTTGGAGACCATTTGCTCTAACAAGGAGTCTTTGCAGCTCACAGAAGTTCCACGGAATGAAAACTCCTAATCTCGGCAAACTCCGCTGATTCGATTCCATAACATTCATTTTTCAGAGGCGTATTAGGTGAGCTTATTAACTTACCAGAACTTCTGGTTAAAATCATAGTTTCACCATGGGTCATTAGCCGATATCTATAAACCCCATTTTAAATCCAGGTAAATATGTATGCATTGAACTAACACACATTTCAATTTTGCTATACTGAATTCAGTACCTTCAAAATTAAAAACAATTCACCTCATTACATTCATTCTTTCAATTCTGTAATTATTTATAGAATGCCTGTTCGTTTTTATTTTTTATCCAAAATGAAATTCTTTTACAGAGATGAATAAAAATAATGATTTTCTTGAATATGTGAGAAGAGAAGTCAATCCTTTGTAAGAGAGTGGATTTAAACTAGCACTCACTTTACATTTTGACTTGGATTTACTGGGCGGATTAAAATAATTCTGACTTTACTAGGCATTCCTCTTTCCATCTCCTATTCACTTAATGTTGGAATAGTGTGATTCTTGTTAACATCCAACTGTTTGCTTTGTACCTTGACAGTTTAAAAGATCTTGACTGATTTCTCTGAAATATTTGCCTTTGAGTAATAATAATTTCTCACTGCCCTCAAATTCCATTCCAGATGCCACGGTTCAGACACAGCATTCCACTTTCATGAAAACATGTTCTCCTCTTCAAGAAATAGCATTTTGTATTCATTTACAGCTGGGTCCCCGACATAGGACTATAATAAGACTTTAAATCAAAGTTTAGATACTTCATTGTAGAAAATAATTGTTCAACCTGAACCCCCAAATTTCCCAAAGAATCAATTCCTTGATACTCACAAGAGCACTTCCCTTCATCTTGAAATCAACTGAATAGATTAGTTTACTAATTTCTGAACTCAATGCAATGGCCTTGGGGTCACACCCTCCACAGAGCGACCTACATTCTAGACATCAAACTTGTGTTCTTTCTTCATTTCCATAGTGTGATATACTTTCCCCTTTCTCAATCTAATTTCCCTGAGAATAATAAATATTTCATTTAGTTTTATATCAGTGAGAACTCAGACTCCAAACAAAGGTCCTTATTTAAAGATTGCTAAAAGGAGCATCATTTTACACAGTAGATGACCCACATGTAATTTATATTCCAGTCATTTTACTAGGCCTTGTAGATCGTATGTAATAAGATGCTTAGTTATGTTGACAAACATGATTATATATTCGTACTTAAACTCACGTTCCTTGGTAAACAGAAGGCACACCATGAAGATATAGTTACAGAAGACAAGTTAGGACAATGGATATAAAATATCCTAACAATGAAAACAAGTCTTATTCACCAAGTTTCTATTTAATAATTACTCAGCGTCAGATTTACGTTAGGCCCTGGGTTACCAAAGGCAAATAAGAGTTTCAGTCCTTAGAGAGACTCACTCTAACTGACTATCTGGGTAGTTATAACTGCCACTTTTCTAAATGTTCTCAGCTGAGATTTTATTCCATGTTCTCTCATCTCTCTCACCAAAAAGTTTCCTTGTATAGCTTTAACTATTCCTTTGGGACTCCTGATGGTGGTAAAGTTTGGGTTCAGCTCTCATCTGTTGTAATGGTAGGCCGATACAATCTTTATACCTGTCACTTAATACCATTACCTTTGGAAATATTACTGAACCACTAGGTTTATTATCATTTATAGGTAGGAAAAAGAAGCAATCGTAGCACCAAGTAAATAGAGGGAACTTTTCTCTCTTCACACTTTCAGAATCAAAAAGATGAGCCACAATCTTCTTGGCTATTTAATCAATGTAACTGTATTTAAATGACAACTAATATACATTTGGGGGCCTTCTGATGACTTCTTAACTTAGTAACTCATGTTACTAAATTTTTCATCCTTCCCATCTGTTATATGAGAACCACTCCCACGTGAGTTCTATCTGTAGACTAATCTGTGACTCACTTAAGATAAAGTTTACGTTAGTTCAGAACTCTAGTTTCGATCCGTATTTTTATCCAAAGAATATATTTGAAATCTATTCCAAATTTCATAATCTACTCTGTGGTATGACAAATGATTTGAGTGACATTCATATTAATTTTCTATAGTTGACTTTCCCAGAGGTAATTGCCCGACAGTTTCTTTGGTAAGTCCCGTAAAAATTTGCTTTCTCATAAGTGACACAGAGTGGAGACTGCAGTCAGTTCCCCTCAACCCCAACTACAAAATCCAGCATTTCTTGGCTGCCTCCATAAAAGGAAAAAGCTAAAACTCTATGCCCTTGAGTAGCCTATGTTGCAGGAATACGGAGGGAGGATGCTGACTGAAGGAGGGTTCTTGACTGTTAGGACTGGCAAAGACAAGACCAAGCCAGTCCGCCCCAAGACAGACGACAGCGCCAACTTTTCACCCAAGTTCTCCCTCATTATAATACTAAAAAAATCACACCCAAGGGTGGAGCTGTAACATGCTAATTAGACATGTGACACATGAGGAAGTGAGACATTTAAGTGTGCAGGAGCCAGGCACCCCCGTCCTCCGTATTCCCACCAAGTCCTCTTTTAAAGTCTCCCCAACTCCCCAGAGAGCCAGCCTGATGACTCTTCTGTGCGGCCTCCCTCGAGCTCCAGCAGAAGCCCCCACAAAACCTTGCCTGAAGCTGCCCTTCTGCCTCCTTTCAATTTCTATTGTTTAAGAGCCCCAGGGCCCAGTCAGTTGACACAAGTCAGCGTTTTCACCCAGTGGGTTTTTTTCAATATGCAGATTGTACCTAACACCAGATTGTATGCCAAGCACGGATCATTATTACTACACCTGGTTTACGACTTTGAAATCTCTATATTCTGCTATAACTAAGCACGGAGTCCTTCAAAGATTTGACACTTCAGTGCAAGCAGCTGTCTCCAAATTCTCTACAGAATGGCGTCCCAGCTTGCTGAGTCTCTCACAGGATTTCTCTGAATAAGGCAATGCTGGCAGAAGAAAGCTTCATGTGTCTCTCCCTGGTATATGTCCTTTGCTCTAGAAGCTTTGGGCTTTTCAGTAGAATTGAGAGAGAGGAATTTGAAATGGCAGCTCCTTTGAAAGATGGTTCATCAACCCAATTAATTTTCTTATCAAGTTCTTTTTAATCGATGTTTTTCTGAAAACTTTTCTTTAGTCAAAGACAAGACCCAGGAGATAGCTGGTGTTTCCGTCAACTCTAACTTCTTTATCTTCATCAGTTTTCCTGTCTTGTATCTCGTGAGGCTGCCATCTGATTTGATCATCTCACACTTTATTTCTATTCGTCTGATCCAGTTCTTCCCAGAAACCACTAACAGGCCAGTTTTGGAGGGAACAGCGGGACACCGATTCACCCCATGGCCTGATGCACCCATGGACTGCTCAGAGCCACAACAGTGCACCGACCTCATTTTCTCCTGTGGTCACAGGTCATGATTGTTCTTTGGTTTGCATTTCTTTCTAGAGTGAACTGAAACATACCTTTGATTCTGGGCGCTCTGGAATTACCCAAAGCCTAGGAGGGGGAGGGCATAGGATGCGGAATTCATGGCTGTTCTGGATAGCCCGGAGATCAGGCAATGCCCACCCCCAGATTCCAAGATTACACCCAGGCAAGGACGGAGGCCACCTCCAGATCTGGGGCCATCAGCTGCCAGATGCCCAAGGACAAGAGCCCTGATTCTTTACATGTTTTCTCTCCACTTACTTGTTTTCCATCCCTCTGGTACTCATTTGTTGTTAGGGTTTGTTAAGTCATCTTTGTTTCTACCTGGTGATACTATGTGATGCCTGCTAAGATTGTTCCTTAACTTAATGCTCTAGTTGACTAATTTGATCTTGGGTATAGTGCCCATTGTCTCGTCTGATAGTCTATTGAGTTTTCAAAAAATTCATTCATTGCTTATGCATATGTGGTGTCTCTGACGGGTTCTTCTTCGTAACTCTTTATTCCAGCATCAGGTTTCCATCTCCTTCGTGACTATAAGAATTTGTATTAGCTTTATTTTAAATCCTTATTCTAATGTCATCCATAAATTCTTTCACCTCTAGTGTAGATTTCTTCATTATTGTCATTTTAAAATAGAGCTTGCACCCTGCAGATGTCTCCTGCCCAGCCTCTAGACCCATGATTCTCCCTTTCTTGATAACATGTGTTTCTATGTGAACATGTGTAATAGGAGCAAAACCCCCTCCCTGATCGTGCAGATCCCTATGATGCGAGGTGAGAATGGCCATGCCACGTGGCAGACCCTTCTGGTTTACCACGTCGGCCAGACTGCAGCTCATTTGCCCCCGCTCCACAAGGAAGCCGTTCACCTCTGCCAAGGAATTTTCCTGTGCCGTCTGCTACAACACCGTGGTTTCTCTGAAGTATGTCCCTGTCTTTCCTGGGATGTATGTGAGGAGATGTGGGCTGGATTGAGAGCAGGGAGTTACTCTCCTCCGAGGTTACTTTGTCTGCCTTTTAAACATAGGGTTAAGTCCTAGCCTGAGTGATAGTAGGTACCATATTACAAATTACAACTCTGAAATTGTTTCCACCACTGAACATTCTATGAATTCTTTGGGACAGGTAGTGGCTACAACAGCATAAAACTCCAAGGAAGCGGTTTTCTTTCTATCCCTCCTCTCACTCTGTATTTCTTGATTTTTATTTTGGTTATTCTTCAAGAAATACAGCCAATCTCCTCTTGTCTCCCGCCTGCTGTGTTATCACATAGCTTCCAAAAGTGACTGATAAAGGTGAGAGGTAACAATGGAAAAATCCAAACCTCCCAAATGCATATCTTAAGGAATATCTTTAGAATTTAAATACTTTGCAATAATGAATTGAGTCTTCCCATTAATGAATCTGGTGTCACAAAGCTGTCTTTTCTCTGAATTACAAGTCCGAGCCTCTTTATTCACACTGATTTCAACTGTTCAAAATTTCGTGTGCATGTTGCTCTCTGGCACATAGATTTACCTTAATCATCCCCGGGATGGCTGGGAATCAAGGGGCAGTGCTAGTCACTGCTAATACTTTGCTCAGTTCACTGGTGCGGTCAGGTGTGCAGAACTCATGCATGTTTCGGGGAAACAATAGTTTGTCTGGAAACAAACGAGAGTTTGGTGTTAGTTTGCAGCCTCCAGAGCTTCCTGAGCATAATCTGAACCTGGGCCCTCTGAGGAGAGCAGGGAGAGACTGAAGGAAGAGACAGAGGCAGC
The DNA here is from genome assembly GCF_024610735.1 of Ursus americanus. Taxonomy (NCBI): domain Eukaryota; kingdom Metazoa; phylum Chordata; class Mammalia; order Carnivora; family Ursidae; genus Ursus; species Ursus americanus. The sequence goes on from NC_142158.1 coordinate 2,377,307, forward strand.
CCTCTCCAGGTTGGTAGGTGGCACTTTTAATTAGCAAGAGAATATACATACTAGGCTTGTCTTTGGTGGCCGAAGACAAGTAGACCCCTGCACCTGCCTGCCAAATCTTAGAAGTTTATATAGAGGTCCTAACTGGGTTCAGTCACATAGAGTGTCTAGATGGTGTCAAAACACCATCTCACTATCTCAAAGCTGTATCCTTGGGACAGCTTCTGAAAGCAGGGAAGGCTAACAGAACCCATATTCCAAGGACAGGGGAGGGAGTGAGGAGCACCTGTTGCCAGGGTCCAGCTCACAAGTCAGCCAGTGGCCACATCCTCTCAATGACCTGCCCAACATTTGGGAAGAATTCATTTAATTAGAGTCATAAAGGTTCGACCTTTATCTCATTGTCAGAATCAGGGTCCAGAGTTCTAATTCATAAATCATGGAATGGTCTTTATTTATTTCTGTAAAATTAACAAGCGAGTACAGGGTGCTGGGCAGAGAACCATCTGCTCTGGTACATTCCTCCTGTTATCCTTCGTAAAGGTCATGATGTCGCTATTCTCATCCCCATTTTTCAGGTAAGGACTTTCTGAGATCTAGTATATTTTACTGGCAACTCAGCTGTATTTTACCACTCAGGGTTTTGTAATAGCCTGTTATAAGTTATAATCCACTGAAGAAAAAGTAACATTAAAGAGAAGGCAGAATTTTTTTATTTTGATGGAAACACGTTTACACGATATGGAGCCTCTTCCGTCAGCAGCAGTTGTATTCAGGCATATGAATGCTCGGAAAGAATTTCCATAGTCCAGGTACTTAACGTTTTATTTTCATTGAGGTAAAACATACATGAAGAAAACTGTATATAGCTTACATATACAGCTCAACGAGTCTTTGCAAACTGTACATAGCTATAAAATGAAAACATTAGCAGTGGTAAGCCAGGAGTATCTCCCATGTCTCCGTTCCACTCACTGTCCCAGAATATTGGCTGTCCTGACTGAACAGCACAGAGTCATTTTTCCGTCTGTTGCTGAATTGCCCGTGCTCTTCTTCCCTTCCCACCGAGTTCCCATCTAACTTCTTTCAGTGGGAAAGAATATACAACCAGCCCTACTTCCTATCTCTCATGCTTCCAACACTGTCAACAAAATAAATTTTGAGATTTAGATTATTGGATTTGAAAACAATAAACTAGAGAAAGGGGAACTATAATAAGGAATATGGGCAGAATTCTGTGATGACCGCCGTAGTTCCTTTTTCTCTGGTGTGCAGACCTTGTATAATCTTCTCTCCTTGAATATGGGGAGGACCTCTGAATACAGTGGAATTTCACTATTGTGGGGAAGGAAAAATTCTTCCTCTACCTTTCAAGGTCTTCCAGCTGGTTTAAAAGTTAAATTGATGTGAGACAGATTAACAGGAGAAGAAAACACAAAGTTTTATTACATATGCCTGGAGGACCGATAATGAAATGGAGACCTAAAGAAATGACCAAGGCGGGTGGTTTTTATTCTTTTTAGAAAAAGAAACAATACATTTCTGAGGAATTGACAGGATAAAGAAAACAACATTTGGGAGCTTTACTGAGTAAGGAATTCTAAGGGGAATTTGGATTAAGATAGTGGGTTAGTAAAAACATAACAGAGTTGTTTATACAGCCTTCTTGGCTCTTAAATTTTCCACCTCTGGTGACAAGAATTTCTCTTTACTTCTTAGTACAGGGTGAGTATCTTTCATAGGAAAGATTTATTTCCTGCTTTCAGGGAGACCACAGAGGGTCTGAGGTCCATGCACTGGCTGTTTCCCTAATAGCTTCAATTCAAAATAATCAGTATGTGACTGTGGTACATTTTGGGACAACCTGCCCTTGGCCCCTACACTGCCCTGATTGGATTACATTATGTGACAATGTAGAAGGGATTTTTCAGATGTAATTAAGGTTCCTAATCAATTGGCCTTGAGTTAATAATAATAAAAAAGGAGACATTAGGCCTTGCAGATGCTGCCGTCCCTAAGCCACCTGTGGGGCCCAGCCATGGTCAACTCCACTGTGTTCTTCAACGTCACACTGGAGAGCAGGTCCTTGGACCAAGTCTCCTTCAAGCTGTTTGCAGACAAAATTGCAAAGAGAGCAGAAAACTTTTGTGCTCTAAGCCATGGGGAGAAAGGACTTGGTTATAAAGGTTTCTGCTTTCACAGGATTATTTTGGGATTTATGTGCCAGGGTGGTGACTTCACACACCACAATGGCACTGGCAATAACTCCATCTGTGGGGAGAAGTTTAAGGGAGTATCTCATCCTGATGCATATGGGTCCTGGCATCTCATCCATGGCAAATGCTGGACCTAACATGAACGGTTCCCAGTTTTTCATCTGCATTGCCAACACTGAGTGAGATGGCAAGCGTGTGGTCTTCGGCAAGGTGAGAGGGGGCAGGGATGTTGTGAAATATGGAGCACTTTGGGTCCAGGAAAAGGCAAGACCAGCAAGAAGATCACCACTGCTGACTGTGGACAAACCTAGTAAATTTGACTTGTGTTTTATCTAAACCACCGGACTATTCCTTCTATAGCTCAGGAGAGCACCCCTTCACCCCCATCTGCTCGAACGTCCTATAATCTTTGTGCTCTCGCTGCAATTCTTTTTTTTTTTTTAAGATTTTATTTATTTATTTGACAGAGAGACAGCCAGCGAGAGAGGGAACACAAGCAGGGGGAGTGGGAGAGGAAGAAGCAGGCTCCCAGCGGAGGAGCCTGATGTGGGGCTTGATCCCAGAACGCCGGGATCACGCCCTGAGCCGAAGGCAGATGCTGAACGACTGAGCCACCCAGGCGCTCCTCTCGCTGCAATTCTATGGGCTCCGTATTTTCCTTACTCTCCTGCAAGTCTAGCTGGATTGCAAAGTTAAGTTTGTGATTATGAAATAAAAACTAAACAACAACAATGACAAAGAGGATGACAGGTGATCCTGGATGGGTCTGACCTAATCAGGTAAGCACTCTGGACAAGGGTCCAAAAGAGACATATTCAGAGTAAGAGGGGCTCTCCTGCTGGCTTTGAAGAAAATAAACACCTATGATGTGAACTGCTTATGAAGAGGGTCACGTGGCGGGGGTGCCTCTAGAAACCAAGAGTCTGGGTTCTAAAACAACAAGGAACTGAAGTTTACCAACAATCAAGTGTGCCCGGAAGAGCCTCAGATGAAATTGCAGCCTTAGCTGACATTGTGAATTTACTCTGGTAAAACACGAAGCAGAAGATACAGCTAAGCCACATTCCTGACCTGCTGAAACTATGAGATAATAAATTTGTGTTATTTTAAGTCATTAAATGTGATAGTTTGTTATATAGCAATAGAACACTAATCTACCAGACTATGTGGACATGGTGTTTTCTTGACTGAAGTCATTCAAGTAGACATTTTTTTTTTCCCTTCTAGGGTAAGAATCATCAACTTGCACTGTGATGCTCTTTGTATCTCCAGTATCTACAAGAAGTGGGGAAATGAACAGTGATTTCTTGTGGTGGTTTGATCACTTTAGCCAGTTGTCAAATATTCATTTTTAAGGTATCATGGACACTTAAATATTTGTACTTGGCAATCTGGCCAAAGCAGCCCATAGCTCTCATTTAAAAATTTCTCTCACTTGGTTAAGCATCCAACTTTTGATTTCACCTCAGGTCTTGATCTCAGGGTTGTGAGTGCAAGCCCTGGGTTGGGCTCTAAACTGGGTGTGGTACATACTAAAAAAAAGAAGGAGGAAAAGGAGGAGGGTGGTAAGCATAACTGTGGTAGTTCAAAATCCTGTTTGGAGAGATGAAAATCCTGGAATAGATTTTAAAGCAAGATAGGTTTTAGAGCAAAACCATGTATATTTCAGGAAATACACCATCTGTATTTCAGGAAATACACCATCTGTATTTCAGAAAGAGTCCCGAAATAGTTTGCAGTCCAAGCTAGATATGTGTGTAAGGAAACGGATCTGAAGGGTGTAGGATCAAGCTTAAAAGAGTGTCAAGATGGATAAGGCCCAAGGTATTGAGATGGACTCACTCAACAGAGACTGTGAATTCCGTATTTTCGTTTAAGTGGCTGGGAATGGCTCGAACAGCCTGAGAGGTTGATGGACTGAAAGATGAACCCAAATGTGGCCTACACTAAATGCAGTGGAAATGTCAAGAAATCCTTAGTATACTGTAGAGGAAGTTATGAAAGCTCTGAGATTCTTGGAATTTAAAGTATTTCTTATGTAGGATCTGCTCATCCAAACCAGCAGGGCTCCACAACACGTGCCTTTCACCACAGCTGTGACCATGAACTCACGAGTGTGGCCCAGCATCGTAAGAGCTTTGTTGGAGTTCTTCCCTACAAATAAAAATTACATCAGAAGTTACTACCAGTAACTGGAATGCCTACATACAGTGGGGATAACTTGAAGCCAGAAAGACAGGTGCCAAGTGATGTCACTTAATCACCAAAAATAAGCACGCCAGCATTACCTTAATGGACATTAATCAAACAGTCTGACTCGCAGAGCTCTTTGGCATCGACTCGTTGATTATGGTTCTGTAGAACTGATGTATGTAAGAGGTCTACTAAAGTCTTACTGGGTCTGGAAAAGGAGAAAAATTCCAGGCCTGGTGAATAGAAACCTGACTTGAATCACTGAAACATCATGGATAATCGTGGATCCTTAATCATTTCCAGACTTGAGCCAGTTCCATGACCCAGAGGCCCTTGAATGTTGGGGAAGATAGATCCCCATGAAGAAACCTACCACATTGTCAAGAACGTACAGTGAGAATCTTCCCCCCAGCCAGCCCCAGAGGGACATGCAGTCATGCACTACAGGGACTGAAGTAGATAAAGGGATAGAATCAGTCTTTTCAGAGATTCATGGTCATTGGCTCCGAACTGACAATGCTTCCTGGAGACTCCAAGTCTCACTATGGATCACCTGTCAGAGGAGGAACTTAGTAGGGTTAGATGATCAATAAAGTTTCATCTCAGGTCCACGGTTTCTTCTAAGAAATCCATTGTCATTTAAGAATTGTGGGTAATATACTGTTTAACTCTGGCTGCTTTCAAGATATTTCGTTTTCAGGGTTACAAACTGGATTATAATTGATCTGGATACAAACATTTTTGAGTCTATACTGCTTAGAATTCTCTTAGCTTTTTGAATCTAGAAGTTTGTATTTCACCAAATCTGAGACATTTTCAGTTATCATCACTTCAAAACTTATGGAAGATTTCACTGGCCAAATTGATGCAGACTTCCCCTTCCTACTCTATTTTACTGGTAACAAAACTATAAATGACAGGCGAGCGATAGCTGATGGGGCTCCCCGCCATGTCAGGGTGTTCCACACTTCAGTATTCCCAGTTTTTGTTTCCTACCCCCCACTCCTGTCCATGGGTACAATTTAATCATGTGTTTCTCAATCTGAAATTACTTTCTGTAGAAGAGTCTAGATTCAATTTCAATTTCTCAACTCAATTCTAACTTTTCCAAGGGAAGCACAGAATAGCACTTCTTTGAGAACCTAAATGCCAGGCTCTCTGTGATCGTGAATTTTGTGTGTCAACTTGACTGACCTGAGGGATGCCCAGAGAGGTGGTAAAACTGAATTTGTCCATGAGGGTGTTTCTGGAAGAGATTAGCATGTGCTCAATAGACGGAGTAGGGACGCCCTCTCACCCGTCTGTTAGGGGCCCTAATGGAACAAAAAGGAAGGGTGAATTCTTTCTCTCTTCGTGAGCTAGCAAGTCCGTCTTCTCCGGCCCTCTGACCTGGGAGCTCCCGGTTCTCGGGCCCTCAGACTTGGGTACTTAAGCAAGGAGCCCCCTGGTTCTCAGGCCTTTGGACTCATAGTGAGCTATCCCACGGGCTTCCTGGTTTCCAGCTTCACACAGCAGACTGTGGGACTTCCCTGCCCCCATCACGGAGTGAGCCAATTCCTGTCATTGCAGAGAGATACATATATATAGATAGAGATATTTCCTACTGATCCCGTTTCTCTGGAGGACCCGGACTAACACACGATCCTAACCGTTTTTGGTCACCAACCACACATCTCCATGTTCATCTGGACACTTTCTATTTTTAGTGCTCAATAATCTCTTCTTCATAATTAATTTTAAAATGTCATTCTTAATTTCATTTCCGACCTCTTCCATCCCTTCCTTTTGGGTCAGTTACCAACGACTGGCTCAGGGAGTGCTTATACTGTCCTGTTCTCTATGATAGAAAAAGATGTCATAGGAAAGTTATGCAAACTAAGAAAAATCGTGTAGTCCTGGCCTTCAGGCACCCACAGTAATATCAGGAAGTTAAGCTCCTACACATATTACAATATAGCATAATAACATAAATAAGTTACTTAAAACTGTGTTGACATGGTACAACAAAACCAAAGGGAAGTTTAGTAGAGAAGTAAAAAAACCTCAAAATGATACAAGGGCAATTAAACAGACATGATACAGGCATTCTTAAAAATGGGATGGAAAATCTGTATATCAGTTCTAAGATTTTGTATCGTAAAGATGTGAACTCAGTAAAAGAGCATCAAGTGTTTTTCAAAACAGCTCGAGGACATATCTTTTTGCTGAAATGATGAATTCTACCCAAATACCTATTTAGGTTCCAATTTAAGAAAAATATAGGCCAAATTTCTTATTCAAACTACTGTAGAAACCAAATTATTGTGTAGCTCGCTGATGGGATACCAGTATGAGGCTGCAAGGACCGTGGCAGTGTCAGGGCACTAACAAATATGTCTTGAAACAAGCCACATGTTATTTGCAAAATGAATGTTTTGTTCATCTTTAACAAGATATATTCAAAGATTTTACAGTTTAGAAAATATAGAATGATGTAAAAGGAAATTCTACTTACTTGTTTCACTTACCTAGTTTCTCTGAAACCAGGTAAAACTGTTTTAAGTTTCCTTTGCATTCTTGCAAAAGAAGGAGATAAGATCGAGTTAAAATATTCCATTCCATTTTTGAATACCATTGCTCTTGAATTCCTATCTTTTATTAATTACGAACACACCTTGCTCATCATTCCATGGCAATACACGTTGAGCTCACCCATTCTTTCAGAAGCTCAGTAAAATCCCATTGTACGGCTGGATCCTTTAGGACATATTCACATGGCCAGCAAAACAGCCTGTTTGCTGGATATTTAGTTCATGATTTTTAAAAATCGCCCCAATGTATAATAGTTTTTATACTGTAATTCACATTTGAGCAATCCTCCTAAAAGTGAAACTTACAAGTCAAAGAGAATATACATTAGCATTTTGAAGGAATTTGGCAGATTCTTCTCCTTCCTGTAGGAAGCCTGGTGGTGAAAGAGGCATCTTATAAGCAGGAAAACTGGAATTGGCTTACCCTTCCCGAGGGGGGCGGGATGGACAGAAGAAGGCTCAGTCCCCTGTGTCAGCTCAGGGCTACTGGTCACCAGCTTTGCTGTGTAACATCATATTTTAATTTGTTGAAGCTACTCTTCATTTTTTTTTCTCGCTGCTATAAAATGTCTTATTTCAAACTTGCTACCCAAGGGATCAAGGAAACAGTCATTTTCTCAAGTCCTAATGAAAGTGCCAACATTCAGCCAGACGTCCATCTCTGTGAATCAGCACAAATGGGCTGACAATTGCATAACCGACCGTTGAGATGTCTACAATGATTAACATTATGAACTTATTCTCAAGTAATGACTGTAAATGTAAAGAAATGATACAATCTGCCCAATGAAAGAACAGAAAACAAAGCATCAGAAGGAGAACACTTTGAGCCGCTCGTATCTCGGGGGGGATGTGGTAGAGAACCTTGGATTTCTGCAGGTAGCGGGCATGCTTGTGGTGCTTATGGAGAATGAGTACCATGTAGACACTGGCCCAGCCCATCAGTCCCAGGAAGAGGAAATCTCGCAGGGCCATGAGAATGAGAAACATCCACTTCATTGTCTGGCTTGCTGGTAGGAAGTAACAGTACCTGCCACTTTGACCAAACTGTGAGCTGTTTAGGCTGCTGACATTTTTCATGTAATAGAGTAAGTTCATGCTGAGCAAGGAATTGAGTATCCAAAGGAAGAGGAAAAAGGAAAGGGTACGGCATGTGGATGCTGGCTTGAAGCTGGCCCGCACGGAGGCTCTGGGGCTGATGGTGGTGGCCTGGACCACAGTGAGCAAGCTGGTGGTGCAGATCGACAGGCCTCGGGCCACCCTCTCCAGGTACACAAACGTTTTACAGCCTGTATCATCTGGGAAGTTTCTCAAACCAAAAATTTCTATTGTTTTTAACGTTACTTTGGAAAAAAGTAGTATGATATTTGTGAAAGCCAAGTGGATGAGAATTAGATGTGTAGATTTCTTTTTCGTGTCCCAAAAGAAAATGCACATATAATTCACAAAAACAAAGATGTTCCCCGCAATGCCAGGTCCAATTGTAGAGAGCAGTAACGTTCCTTTAATAATCATCAGAAACATTTCTTACTTCATGGGCAGAAAGTCTTTGGCTCTAGCAAACACCTCTTGAAGAGAGCAACCGTAACGATGATACGTATCTGCAAAGAATAATGCCTATCAGAGGCCTTTTCTGGTGTATCAGGGACACTGAGCCATGGGTCACGATGAATGTAATGGAGCAGAGTTTTGTCCAAGAACTTTATACGGTCCTTCTGGGCACTCGCTATCAGTGAATCTATGTGGCCTGAAATACAGTCTTGGGGATGAGCATACGACAATCTAAATTTGCAACTAAGATTTTTTTCTGTGCTCCATACCAGCAAAACCAACCTGCTGGTTGAAATCTTTGTATATCTCACATATGTCCAACCTCAGCATGTGCTGAAATGAACCCCAAATTCCCCCAACCTGATGTCAGCCTGTGTTTTCTACTTCGTCATATGATATTACCATCAGCTACCTCCAAAAAAATCTGGGTCTTCTTCTCAACCTCTCCACCTCCCCACGCCCCACAACAGGGACTAAATAACTCCTCCCGCTCCCACGTCTTTCACAGCTCACACACTCAGCCTGTCTCATCTGTGATCGTGCCCCTTCTTGTGTTCAGCATCCACCACATACCTCAATTTGATCAGTATAACAGTTTCCTGGCTTGTCTCCTGATCGCGGTTTTGTTTTTATGTTTTTTTTTTAAAGATTTTATTTATTTATTTGACAGAGAGAGAGACAGCCAGCGAGAGAGGAAACACAGGCAGGGGGAGTGGGAGAGGAAGAAGCAGGCTCATAGTGGAAGAGCCTGATGTGGGGCTCGATCCCACAACGCCGGGATCACTCCCTGAGCCAAAGGCAGACGCTTAACCGCTGTGCCACCCAGGTGCCCCTGTTTTTATGTTTTGAGGGGGGAGGGAGTGGAGGGACAGAGGGAGAGAGACAGAATCATAAGTAGGCTCCACACCCAGCACAGAGCCCAATGTGGGGCTGCATTTCAGGACCCCGAGGTCATGACCTGAGCTGAAATCAAGAGTGAGACACTCAATCCACCGAGCCACGCAGGAGCCCCTCCTGATTCCATTTTTTAGACCTCTGATACATACACCTTACTATTTCCAGAGTTGTCTTTCAAAACCCCAAACATTTTCTGTATGTTCACTGCTTATAATTTTCAGTGAGCTTTCCTAGTTTCTGAGATCAAGTTAAGCTGTATAGATTCCAACTTTTAAAGGCTCCTCAGCCAAAGACTTCCAGGAACAAACCTGTGGGCTGCACAAACTCTGATCTACTGCTTGCAGCAGTCTGGGCAGGGCCGAGGGGACCCTGGAGTACTGCCTGCAGGCGTTTTTATAGGAGGTCTGAGTCCCACTGAGGAATCAGAAGGGACCCTATGTAAAGCCTGGATCAGTTTTGGATGTTTGATGCCTCCCAAGGGGGTTAGCAAAGCTAATAACGAGGAATTGGGTGCCGTCAGGAGTCAAGGGCAGTTTATAAATGAGGCATCCCCCAAATTTGGGGGCATATAGTAAAGTGAGTTGGGGCGTCCTCGGTAAGAAACGAGTGGTCACTCAAACACAGGTTCCTTATGCCATTTCAGAGCTGCTGAATAACGTGGGGAGAAATCACCCAGGCAAGTGGGTCAGTGTGACCTGTGTCTGTTCTCTCAACCTGGTTGATACTAGTGATTTGATCTTTATGCATCCAAGCTGATTGTCACACTTTCAACCTGAATAAGAATGGACTCTTTCACTACTAACCTTTTGAATCTCATTTCTCATGTAGACGTTTTATAAAAATACTGACAGTTTCCCCCCAACCAAAGAAACCAGGATATCTAACCACCATTTGTATAGGTTCCATATACTTGGAAAACTCACCACAAGCTCTGCCCCGTGCCATGTCCTACCCGCCATTAAGGCCTGGCCTCAGATGCATCCTTGCCTTGAGGGCGTCTGTCAGCATGACCTGCGTGAACCCAGGCTCGTATCCGGGTTTTGAACCAGGTGGCCTCAGGACTTGGGGAACACTGATTATGGCCATTGCCCTCCACTTCTTCCCCCATCAAATGCGGAGACTAATGTCTCTTTCTTTCTAACTGAATAATAGGAACAATGTCAGAGGAGGGAGGGACGATACTCTCCCAGATTATTCTTTTGGAAATAGTCACGTAAACTGTTTTAAAAGCCACGCTTCACACTCAGGTCCTTGGGTGAAGCCCATTCTGGATCTAACACCCACAGGCTGAGCCAAGCCAGGGTGCCCCTCTCAGCTTGTTTCCTCCACTAAAAAATGAGATGGGTGCTTCCTGTGAGGGAAGACTATGGTAAAGTTACAGTGGACGACCTCGGGGCATTCACAACCTGGCAATTCTGAAGTAGGAATTTGCCAACAGCCTCTGTAGCTTTAATCCTCATGGCTTTTAATAGACGCCCCCATCCAGCTGGCATGTGGGGGAGAGGAGTTGACTTACACTCATGGTGTGATTGTTAATATTAGGATCTGGAGGCTTAAGGGCTGCTGCAGGAGGAAAACCTTCCAATTACACACATGCACTTGGGGGCTTTATAACACACTGGGGAAGACAAAGCTGGCTCATATGCAAAACACAGGACTGCACCAAAGGAGGGCTACAAATGTTATCACTGCTAGGATGCTGACACAGGCATAATGGAGGGGCCACGGAGCTGAAGGAAACAAAGCTGCTCCTGGGAACAGGAAGCACTCTGACCCTTCTTGATTTCCGGATACAGAAAGCAGGCCCCTTCTGTGAGCGCCCACCCCAGAGCTCTCCCAGGGGACCACATCCTAAAGTCAGGACACAGTGCTCACACGTTTGTGGAGGCACATTTGCTGGAACTGGTCCCCATCATCTTTCTGGCCCTGGCCACATACCTTTGCAAGATCAGGAGTCCAGGGCTCAGGCTCACAGACTCTCTCACGACCTGCCTTCCTTAGAGAGAGAAGCAAGATGCTTGCTTTGTAGGGGAAGGTTCTCAGGCACAGGGAGTGAGACAAGAATGGGTCAGGTGTGCTCGCCTGCCACCTGCCGTTTGGCCAAGCTCCTTGTTGCCCCTTCTGGCAGGTGAACCACCCCCCAAGCCATATTTGTACCCTCTGGATTGGAGGAGCTCTTGGCTAACATCGCCTGGAACCAAGACTTCACTTTTCAAAGTTGTCAGCGTGTCAGGGGGGAGAAAAGCCTCAGCACAATCTCAGTCCCTGAAGTATAGCTTTCCCTGTCTCTCCACAATTACAACAAGTGTTTGGCTCAGAGATGTTCTCCGTCTTAATTAGGTTTAATTATATTAATAGGAAGGATGTCCGGTGGGAAAACGAACAACCAGTGAGGTTTCTGGATCCAGCCTTTCCCATTTTCTGGCCTCTCCTCACCTGCCCTGAGTTCCAAAGCTGTGAATCAGAATGGGAACCAGCTCCCAGGCACATCGAAGTCCCCTCCCTTTCTGGAGGTTTTCCTTACACAGAGGGATATAAAAAGTTTTGGCTGGAGATTCTGTTTTCTGAGCACATCATAACCGTGGATCTAGAGGGACAAGAATCAGCATGCTCCTCCTGTGCACATGGGGTTTTAGTGGGGAAATGATTTTCCTCCTACCCTCTGAGTTCCAAGCTGGGATCTCTGTAATAAAAGACAGACAGATGAGAGAATAACAAGCAAGCATTTATTATCTCATGTACCTCATGTACACATGCAGATACCCAGAGAAAAATGAGTAACTCTCTGAGGTGGGTTGCAACTTGGGCTAAACAGCAATGTAATAAGGAAGGGGATGGGAGATGATAATTTTCCAGAAGTCGGGGAAGACAGGATCCTCACAGACACACAAAGCACAACACAGTCTTAGCAGATTAAATAGAAGGTGATCTCATCAGATGCATTGCAGTGCAATTCATAACACAAAAGAATAAAAGATTTTAAAGCAACCAGAAAAAAGATTTCTGAGGAAAGGATGTGCAAATTGACATAGATTTCTCAGAAGCAAAATGTAAAAGTCCGAAGTGATAAGATGTATTTTGAAACTGTTGGGGAAAAAGCTGCTGTCAACCCAGAGGGTTATACAAAGTAAATTTATCTTTCAAGAATGAGGATAAAATAAATATCTTATGAGGTGAATTAAAACAGAGCAATATTGCCACTAACAAAGCTTTACTAAGGAATCTTCAAGTTCACACTTGAGGAATTACCACACACACAAAAAAAACAAAAAACTAGGAGAGTTAAACTGTAAGTGAAAAAAAAAAGAAATTGGTAAATAGATAAACATAAGCAAATATTCCCAGTCTAAGAGGATAGTGATGCTGACAAATGATATCTCCTTTGTTGATTGAAAAGGTAGGAATTAAAATACTGGCTCCCGGGGCGCCTGGGTGGCTCAGTCGTTAAGCGTCTGCCTTTGGCTCAGGGCGTGATCCCAGTGTCCTGGGATCAAGCCCCTCATCGGGCTCCCTCCTCTACTGGGAGCCTGCTTCTTCCTCTCCCACTCCCCCTGCTTGTGTTCCCTCTCTCACTGGCTGTCTCTCTCTCTATTGAATAAATAAATAAAATCTTTTTAAAAAATAAAGTAAAATTAAATACTGGCTCCAAAGAGTTTAACAGGCAGAAGCAATTAGATGTAAAGTGTGTTAAAGTGTTGTAGTGCTTGGAGCAGGTTATGAAGTAGAGTAACTTCAGGCTCTTTAAAGTCAACCATACATGATGAAATTTTCCGTAATAAGCACACAAAGAACTGAAGAAATGTATACCACACGGCTGAGTAGAGGAGAAAAACAGTACAATAAAGGGTGGAATCAGAAAAACTGATTCCAAAACTGATTTAAAAATGTAATAAAAAAAGACAATGAAGAAGAAACGATAAACACAAATATGGGAAAATAAAACCAAAGAGATGTTGAATACAAATCAAGTCTATCCGTACATCCTATAACAACAGGTAATGCCAAAGCATCTTTACTCAGGAACCAGCAGATCTCTAGAAACAAACCTGTAGGCAGAATAAATCTGATTTGTTAGTCAAGAAGTAGAGGGAGGACATTCCAGAGGAACAGTGGAATGGTCTGTCATATAAGTGAAAGAGATGAAGCATCTTTTGTAATCTTTGGGGTTCTGCCGAAGGATGCTGAGTGGGGATTCAGGGAAGAAGGACTGGTTAATGTTTCTAAGATGGGATTAGTGATAGGAGAAGCCAGCATTAAGTAAGAATTGGGTACAATTATGAGTCCAAAGTGGTTTAGCAATTGAGTATTCCCAGTAACAGATCTATCCAAACTCGTTTAGGGTATCATTGGTATGAAAGTAGTAGTCATTCCAAAGGGGGCATTTACAGTGTTTTTCATCTGCTCCCTGACCTTGGAGGAAAGGGTGCCCTGTTCGTTTTGCAGCCTACTTTATCCGTATATGTTCTCTCAGCCTGATAAATGCTTTTTTTTTTTTTTTTCCTTTTTCAGTATGAGCTGATTTTCACTCTTTCAGTCTGGGAGAGATTTTACTCTTTCAAACAAACATTTATATAATGCTTTACAAATATTCAATAATTTAATTTTACTACCCTTGTTTCATTGCTGACAAAGCAACAAGTAAGTAAATCACTTTCCCAAGGTCTCAGAGCTAGCAATTAATTGAAGTAGGCATCAAACTCAGGAAAAGTAATTCCAGAGGCCATAGATCAAACTATTATTTTTTGCTGCCTATGAATATTGTACTATAGGAAACAAGATATTTTTTTACTTTTCTTCTTCTTTTTTTTAAATTATGTTACATTAGTCCCCATACAGTACATCATTAGTTTTTGATATAGTGTTCCATGATTCATTGTTTGCATATAACACCCTGTGCTCCATGCAATACGTGCCCTTCTTAATTCCCATCACTGGGCTAACCCATCCTCCCCCCCCCCCCCCCGCTCCCTCCCTTCTGACACCCTCAGTTTGTTTCCCGGAGTCCATAGTCTCTCATGGTTCTTCTCCCCCTCTGATTTCCCCCCTTCATTCTTCCCTTCCTTCTCCTAATGTCCTCCATGCTCTTCCTTATGTTCCACATATGCATGAAACCATATGATACTGCTATTTTCCCCCTTCAAGAGGCCTACCCAACACATAATGACAGATCAGGTTAACAGTAAGATTGTGGAATAAGATACCTTGACTTATAAAAACACTAAGAATGTAGGAAAACCGATGTTAATGCAAGACAAAGCAACGAAGACAAGAAAGCATTACTGCAACCAGAGAGGGTTTCTATGTCGTGACAAAATGTCCAAATCATATAATAAAATAATTCTCAACTGTGTATACTTGTTAACACAATCTTAAAATGTATGAAACAAAAGCGATAGAACTACAGGGAGAAATTTACATACCTACCAGCATAAAACTTCAACTTTTTCACTTACTGATAGGTAAATAATACCAGAAATCAGTAAAAACATTTAGAACAACATAATTAATCATTTAAAACATGCATAGACTCTTACATCCTAAAATTAAAGAATATATGTGTTAAGAAGGTGTACAAAACACTGTGGGGCCATAGGTCTCAAAAATATTTTAAAAACATAGTTAAGGGGCGCCTGGGTGGCACAGCGGTTAAGCGCCTGCCTTTGGCTCAGGGCGTGATCCCGGCGTTCCGGGATCGAGCCCCACATCAGGCTCCTCCGCTATGAGCCTGCTTCTTCCTCTCCCACTCCCCCTGCTTGTGTTCCCTCTCTCGCTGGCTGTCTCTATCTCTGTCAAATAAATAAATAAAAAAAATCTAAAAAAAAAAAAAAAAAAACAAACAGTTAAAAAATAAAAGTATAGTTAAAACTGTATTATCTGAAAAAATACAGTTAATTTAGAAATAAATATCAAAAGGTAAAACATAATATTTCCCTGCTTTATTTTCATTGATCACATATGGAAACATTCCCAAACAATATACACTTATATTTGCTTGTTTGAAACTCTATTAAAATTGTACCTTGCAGTTCAACCTGGAGTTTTCTTCAGTGAATTCCTCATGTCCACATCTTCTCTAGGCCTGTTTAGGAGCTCTGCAACCGTAGACATTGGGGTCGAGAAGATACCCGCACAGTCACGCACACGGTACTGTGGAGGGAGCACAGCTGTTATACTGAGGGACTCTGAGAGCTGAACAAAAACATGTAGGTGAGGGAAGCGTGCCCCCTCTGCAGCCCCCGGGGCAGGACGGGGTTGAGACTGGGTTCCCAAGGAGACGCGTGGAGTCCTTCCAGAGCAGGGGGAAGCCCCCACAGGCTCTACACGCCAATTCCTCGGTGCGGGATCCCCAGTCCTCGGCTCCCCTCCTTCCACTAACGCCTGCCTGACTCAGCCGCCCTCCCCGGCTCAGACAGAGCCCGGCAGCCCAGCGCCCTCGTCCACGGCCACGGCTGCCCGGCCACTCAGAAGGGAGGGGTAGAGCCCGGGGAAGGGTTATTTCAGCCGGTGGGTGTTGCTGGGGGGTGGTGAATTTCCAGATGAGCTCCGCACCTCTGCTTTCTTGGACGGACAACTGAGAAAGGAGCCGTCTCTGTAAGTGGCCTTAGGGACCGCACTCAGAGCCGGCCGGCCACGGCTGGGGCCTTGAGCTCCCACCGCCGCCCACACGGTTCCGGTTCCGCAGTGAACGTATAAACGAGATGAGCATAGTAAGAAGGCCGATTGTGCGAACTGGTTCGTGTGCACCTAGCCAGCACTCAGAAGTCCCCCTCCGGCCTCTTTCTAGACACTTCTTTCGTGGGTAGCCAGGATTCTGACCCCGCGCTCCGAGATCTGGTACCATCAGCGGAGAGTGGACTTGGCAAATATTCAGGACGTGTCCACTCGTGATCCTCACGTGCTTCCGCTGGAGCTTTGGTGGTGAGCGCAGGGGTGGGGGGGACGGCAGGAGGCCCTAACACGGGCAAGGGGAGCTGGGCCTCTCTGGCACGTGCCGGCTAAGCGCTCATCCCTGCACTGCGTCGTGCTCAGGACTGCAGTTCACGAGAATTGGCATCAGGATGTTTCCGGGCTCAGCAAATTGCAGAGCATGAGGGAGAGCGGAGGGTGTGCCCGGGGATCGGCGTGGTGCAGAAGCAGCCCTGTACGCCTGGCAAAGCCAGAACTTGTGACATTGACCTTGTGAGCTCAGTGAGTCCCCCATGAGCACAGGGACTCAGGGGAGTATAGACAGGACCTGGCTGGTGCGGCTCTGCCACAACCTCCCCGGCCTCCCCCACACACACCCCAGAGCAGGGCTGCCCAGAGTCGCCCAGGTGAGCACAGCTCACAGCCCTGGACAGCCACTGTCTGTGGCTCAGGGGCAGGGTTGGTGAGGGGCAGGCGTGAGGGACCAGTCAGAGCTCTTCTGTCCCTGGTGCAGGACCAAGTGCCAGGACCCAGGGAGAGACAGCTGACCATTTCACAGCCCATCCAGAGACATCTGCTCCTGTCTGCTGTGGGAGGGGCTGTTGTGCAGCAGTAGGCTCGATGCGCTGTGCCCAGAGCTGCCCCTGGGAAGCTGGTCTGGGTCTTCCGAGAAACAAACACCAAGACACAACTCAATTTGCAGGGAAGTGGTCAGGGCGCTTGCCTGAGAGAAAATGGGGAGGGAGCCAGGAAGGCTGAAGAGCCAGCTGATGAAGTGGCAGGTGTGATCCTGAGGGAAGGGTAGTCAGTAGAGGGTCGCGGGGAATTGTCCTCGACCAGCTTCCAGCCTGAGTAGAGTTGAGCAGGGGAGCTCCGGAGCTAAATTTGGCCATAAGCAGAATCCTAGGAACACCTCCAAACTCATTTGAAGAGACTAGCATAACTTCGATACCAGCATCGAAAAAGGACATTGCAAGATAAGAAAATCACAGGCTAAGGTTGCTCATCAGTGTGGATGCAAAAGTTATGAACAAAATATTAGCAAGTACAACCCAGCAAGGTATAAAAGGATAATATTTATTCCAGAAATTCCAGAAGACCTTAATATTCAATCAATCAAGGAATATAATGAATCTCATAAAGACAACAAAGGGAGAAAATACATGCGTTCCTTTTAGTAGAACCGTGAACACACGTGACGAAGACCAACATCCAGTCATTAAAAATATAAATAAACCTTCTCCAGAGAATTATAATAGAAGGTAAGTTTCTTCATTTGACCAAGATTAAAACAGGAAAACCACAGTTAACATCATATTCAATGCAGAAATTTCAAATGCTTATCTCTGAGATCAGAAACGAGACACACGTTTATCATCATCATTTCTACTCAGCATTATTCTGGAGATTCTAGCCATTATCAGAAGGTGAGAGAAGAAAGAAAGAAAGAAAGAAAGAAAGAAAGAAAGAAAGAAAGAAAGAAAGAAAGAAAGAAAGAAAGAAAGAAAGGAAGGAAGGAAGGAAGGAAGGAAGGAAGGAAGGGAAAGAAGGAAGGAAGGAAGGGAAAGAAGGAAAGAAAGAAAAAGAAAGAAAATGGACTGAAATAAGTAAAATATTCTTTAGACACCATTAATAAAACTGTGTGTGCAGAAAACTTGGAAGAGTGAAAAAGAAATAAAATCAGCAAGTTCAGTGGATGGAAGGTCAATATAAAAATAATTGCCTTCTACATATTAACAATAAATAATGGAAAGAATTACTAGAAATTTAAAAATCAAATATATAAGAAAAAACAAAAAAATCATTCTCCACTAAACACTATAAAACACTGGTATACACAAAAGCTAAATAAATGTATAAGAAGCCCATGTTCATGGAAAGAAAAACTCATTACGTTTAAGGTGTCAATTCTCCCCAAATTCTTCTTTCAAATTGAAGTAGAGTTAAATGCCTAATCACTAAACTCTACTTCTGAAATGAATAATACACTATATGTTAATTAATGAATGTAAATTAAAAAACAAAAAACACTAAAGTATACTTGACACACACTGTTCCCTTAGTTTCAGGGGTAAACATAGTGATTTGACAACTCTATGTGATACGCCGTGCTCACCACGACTGTACCTACCATCTGTCACCATTCAACACTATTACAATACCATCGGCTATATTCCCTGTGCTGTGCCTTTTATTCCTGCGACTTACTCATTTTATAACTGGAAGCCTGTATCTCCTGCCCCCCTTCAGCCATTTTGTCTACTTCCCATCCCACTCCCCTGTGGCAAACATCAGTTTGTTCTCTGTATTTCTGGACCTGTTTCTGGTTTTTGTGTGTTTCTTCGTTCATTTATTTTGTCTCTGAGGTTCCACTTGTAAGAGAGATATATGGTATTTGTCTTTCTCTGTCTGATATATTTCACCTAGCATAATACCCTCTAGAAGACCATTGATGTTGTCACAAATGTCAAGATTTCAATCTTTTTATGGCTCAGTAATATTCCATTGTAGACAGACCTCATCTTCTTTATCCATTCTTCTATTGATGGACACAGGTCGCTTCCAGATTCTGGATAATGTCAGTATTGCTGCCATAAACATAGGGGTGCACATATCTTCCCCAAATCATTCTTAAGTCGCAGTGCAATTTGCATCAATATCTCAAAGTGTGTGTGTGTGTGTGTGTGTGTGTGTGTGTGTGTGTGTAAACTAGGAGGCTTATCCGAAGTTTCCCTGAAACTATAAAGGACCTACTATAAGCGGATAATAGAGACACCAGCAGATAATATCAATCCCTGTTATAAATCTATAGTAATAAGGCAAGATACTTTTGTTACAAGAATAGGTAAACTGATCAGTGGAACAAGATACTGAGTCCAGCATCTGCTGAGCAGAGAGCCCGATGTGAGTCTCCATCGCCGGACCCTGAAATCATGACCTGAACCGAAGGCAGATGCTTAACTGACTGAGCCATGCAAGTGTCCCTGGACCCCTTTTGTTTTAAAAACCATAGATAAGGGCTCAAAACTACCCCATATTATAACACTGTTCCCTTGCTTAAAGATTTAGATAGACAAGAAAACCAAACCATGGCTACACAAAATTTGGGACAAGCCATTGGGGATGTTACTCAACAGTTCCCCAGTGTTCTCATCAGGGAAACTAATTTTCCATATTAAAAAAAAAGAAAACTTACAAATGCTTCAGATTGGACATTTAGAGTAATTTTGCAAATTTCAGAAAAATTTAATTCCTCACCTAAATGTTCATCCGCCCATATTTATAAAGCAAACTCAAGGCTGCAAATCTGGGAACTGATTGCTCCTTCCATTAATACATGGAATTTAGGAGGAGTCACTGGACCTAGGTAGAAATAAAAATGTGTGCCCATCAAGGGAAAGATGGTAAGAAGAATGAAGAAAAGTTTCATCCATCACCAACAAGTGATGCCTAATCAGGATATATCCTAGATAAACACGTAGATAGAGAATACAGCTCTGAGTTCTGTGCTGACCACAAGCTACCCCTGGGGTGACAGGAGTCCTACTGTGTGCATGGGGCAGGGGGCAAGGTGGAGAGAGGAGGAACGAATTTGAACATAAACTTCCTCATTTTAACTTTCAAGGAAAATTTAACAGATACATCGTTAGCAAATGCCTCCGTTTTTTAAATACTAGTTTGTCTTAAACTCTTCCAAAGAGCAATCAAAGAAAAGGAGGTGTCCTTGGAGACATTCGCCTTGTTAATTACTTACAGGACTGGTGAATGTCAGGGAAGCACAAAGCTCTCCCCTGGGTTTTTCAGTTGCACCACCCAGATCATGATGACCCAGACCTGCCCTAGGGATGAGCTAGAGATTCTGACTCATGCAGTTCTGCGCCAAGAAATGCACATGTGGTCCATGTGCATAAGCCACTCTGTCCTGGTTTTTCCTCAAGACTGAGAAAGATTTGTCTTTTTCTCACACCGAACATACATAGCAAGGATTTCTTGACTGTCTTTCTAGAACTTCTTCTTGAATGTCCACAAATACTCTCTGACATCGGTCTTATTTTCATTGTCATTTTACGGAAGAGAAAGCGTAGCAATACAGAGAGGCCAAGAGAATCACCAAATGTCTCCCATCGGTTGTGACTTAGCTAGCGTGGGGGCCAAGGGCAGGTCGCCCCAAGGTGTGCAACTTTGGCGTACTGATTATTTTAGATAAAACATACTTAAGAGATAGCCTGTGTAACCAGGACTCTCAGACCTTTCCCCATCCCCCTGAAAGCGGGAAATCAGTCTTCCAGAAAGGTATCTTTCCTGTACCAGGAGGTAAAGACACATCCTTATCCACCAGAGAGAGGAAATGTTGAGCTGAGAAGCTGTACAAACACCCCGTATCACTTTCAACTCATTACTACCCCAGCCTAAATTCGGTTTAGAATTTCTTATTCATCGAAGATCCCAAAGTTGTTTTCTTTGTCCTGTCAAATCCTTACAGATTTATTGTCTCTTTGTCTGAAGAGTATAAAAACCACTTGCCTTGGTCATTTCTTTGGGTCCCAATTTCATTATTGGGTCTGTAGGTGCATGTAATACAACTTTGGTGTTTTTTTCTCCTGTTAATCTGTCTCCTGTCGATTTCATTCTTACACCATCTGGAAGAATTGGAAGGGTGCAAGGAAGTACTTTCCCTCCCCTACACTGGGAATCCATGGAATCCACGTGAAACCCCGTAGCTGCCACCAATGGCATGACTCCCAGTAGAAGGAGAGGTGGAGGGACACACATGTAGATGCAGAGAGAAAGGTGTGGGCAGAGGCTCGGGGACACGGGAGTCATGCTGAGGGGAAACACACTGAAAGACAGACTGACCAGAAGGACACATACCAAACAGGGGAAGGGAGCCACGGTCGGTAGTGAGGAGCTTATGCTCTTGTGTCAGACTCTCTGGTTCATCCTCGATTCAGCCATTTATTACCTATGGGTGTTGGAGAAAGATAATTAGAAACAAAATTTCCTGCCAACCCACGAGATTCTCTACAAAAGTAAAAGAGAAGGAAAACACTTTCATTATTGAAAAAGCATTAACCATAATGTGATGTGTGTCACAGCCAATCCGCTAGAGAGATTGCAAGAACAGGGGGGAAGCTCGTTGTTTATATAGCCAAGCAGATACAATGCCTTACATACATGTTCTCAAGATAATAATAGCTCGCCCTCAAGTCAGAAGTCTTGACAGGGCCATTTGTCACACAGAGTGCATCCTAAATTCATCTGGTTCGGGTGACACTGTGTAAACGAATTGGCTTTATCCAACGAGATAAGAAGTTCCTCGAGCTTGATGACAGGATACACCTTTGCCATTTGGAATCAGGTCCTCCTGGAAGTTGGGCTCCTAATCTCCCATAGAACGTGGGAGACAGGGACCTATCTTCTTTCAGGATGACATTGCAAAGGTGGCTCCCAGGTCCTTGAAAAAAATACTCCTGGGTTGCAAAACTGGGAAGAGCTTTATTTAGCTTTGTGGGAAAATTACATACATCTCAAAGGGGCCGAGAAAAAATTTACAAGTTGTTTTTTTTGGGGGGGGTTAGTTGTGTGTTTTTGTTGTTTTTTTTTTTTTAAAGAGAACACTCTAAGAAAAGGGAGAGTGGGAAATCTCTCTTTTGCTCCAGGGAAGATGACGGTTTCTTTCTTTTGCCCTTAGAAGTTTCATTGGGCAACTCAGGCAATCTGTCTGTGCCTACATGTCCTCATTCAAAGTGGGGGCGAAAACAGTACTCACTGTTTTCCCTCAAAGGGATTTTTTCATGTGTTACACAAGTATTTTTAGCAGGTTCCGGGTGCAGCTGTAGATAATGTTAAAAAAGAAAATATTCAATGACCCTTGTTCAAGGTGGTCAGGCAGACTTGATTCAGGAGCACAGTGGACAGCATAGGGAGACATTGCAGTGGGATTTTACACGGATGGAGGGACAAACGGCTCAATTCAGAACACAGCATGGCCAAGTGGGAACTTAGAGCCAAGTGGCACAAGGGGGCTCAGCGGAGGATTAAAAATTACTAAGAGAAAATGTCAGGGCTTAGGACTTCTGACTTTGCTGACCCATCAGGATTCTTCCACAGACAGGCCAGGGTGCGTGGATATCACCTGGGAGGCGAAGGGGGACCAGCAACCTGAGTGGATGGGGGGTGGGGGAGCTGACTTGGCAGGGTTCTTGCTAAAACTAGATTTTGCAAGAGAGCACACATAGGAGTCTAGGAGAAGGTTGAGGGGCCTGATTAACTTTTGGTCAAGTAAAGAATTTTTGACAATATGTGGACAGAGGCCCACAGAAAATGAGGGGAAATCATGACTTTTCAGACTAGCTCATTGCTGCTCTCATGTCGTGAAAAATAATGTTAATCTCACATCTAATCTCAACCCTTTGCTCATTTTTATTCCTACTCCTTTGCATCAAGGATGGGAAAGTTCATTCTTGGGGTAGAATGTTCTCTAGATGATAGAAGTTGGGGTTAATGAAGCTCTGTACAGCAGAGTGATCCGTAACAACAAAAACAGGAGTCCTTCCAGTTTCCCAGTTCCATTTGCCTTTTAATAGACAAGGAATGAAACAATCCCTGGCAGGGCCCTGGGTGGCTCAGCCTATTAGACATCTGCCTTCGGCTTGGATCACGATCCCTGTCTGGTCTCCCTGCTCAGCGGGGAGCCTGCTTCTCCCTCTGCCTCGCTCTCCGCCCCTCCCCCCACTTGTGCTCTCTCTGTCTCACAAATAAAGAGAAAACCTCTTTTTTAAGAACAAAAACAAGCAGAGAAAATAAACCACTTGCAGAAAAGATCTCTCACCCCCTGAAGGCAGCAGAATATGCTACCCCAAAATATGCCATTTTGGTATATTGATTATGTTGAGCTATGGGCACCTGGAAAATAGGAAAGCAAGGAGAGGTGTCCTCAAAACTCCCCTAATCTGCTTCAAGACAGATTCTCCAAAAGACCTCAATTGTCACAAATCACCTCCATAGGAGTTCATTAACCAGGGAAGATTGGCTCTTATCACAGGAGAGGAGAAGAGAAGTGGGCACCACACCCAGGCAAACTTTGTCACAAACTATCTTACCTCCCAGTTATGCTTGGGATGCCCATTCATCTTTCACAAACATCATTTACTTTCTCCTCAAAGAACCACAACCCTAATACCTATCTCTATGAAAATGGTGTTTACCCAAATTCCACCCACCTCAGAGAGTTTACTCGTTTTTCTCTGGGTATCTGCATGTGTACGTGAGGTACACGTGATAATAAATGCCTGCTTGTTCTTCTCGTGTCCGTCTGTGTTTTATTCCAGAGATCCCAGCTTGGAACTCAGAGGGGAGGAAGAAAATCATTTCCCCACTAAAACCCCACGTGCACAGGAGGCGCATGCTGATTCTTGGCTCTCCAGATCCACGGTTGTGACTGCTCAGAAAACAGAATCTCCAGCCATCTCTTGTTATATCCTCATGCATAAAGAAAACCTCCAGAAAGAAAGGAAAGAGACTTCGATGTGTCTGGGAGCTGTGGCCAGGAAATGGGAAAGGTTGGATCCGGAAACCTCACTAGTTGTTCATTTTCCCACCGCACACCCTTCCTATTAATATAATTAAACCTAATTAAGACGGAGAACATCTCTGAGCCAAACGTTTGTTGTAATTGTGGAGGGACAGGGAAAGCTATACTTCAGGGACTGAGATTGTGCTGGGGCTTTTCTCCTCCCTGACACGCTGACAACTTTGAAAAGTGAAGTCTTGGTTCCAGGTGATGTTAGCCAAGATCTCCTCCAATCCAGAGGGTACAAATATGGCTTGGGGGGTGGTTCACCTGCCAGAAGGGGCAACAAGGAACTTGGCCACACAGCAGGTGGCAGGCGAGCACACCTGACCCATTCTTGTCTCACTCCCTGTGCCTGAGAACCTTCCCCTACAAAGCAAGGACCTTGCTTCTCTCTCTAAGGAAGGCAGGCCGTGAGAGAGTCTGTGAGCCCGAGCCCTGGACTCCAGATCTTGCAAAGGTATGTGGCCAGGGCCAGAGAGATGATGGGGACCAGTTCCGGCAAATGTGCGTCCACACACGTGTGAGCACTGTGTCCTGACTTCAGGATGTGGTCCCCTGGGAGAGCTCTGGGGTGGGCTCTCACAGAAGGGGCCTGCTTTCTGTATCCGGAAATCAAGAAGGGTCAGAGTGCTTCCTGTTCCCAGGAGCAGCTCTGTTTCCTTCAGCTCCGTGGCCCCTGCATTATGCCTGTGTCAGCATCCTAGCAGTGATAACATTGGTAGCCCTCCTTTGGTGCAGTCCTGTGTTTTGCATATGAGCCAGCTTTGTCCTCCCCAGTCTTACAAAGCCCCCAAGTGCATGTGTGTAATTGGAAGGTTTTCCTCCTGCAGCAGCCC
The DNA here is from genome assembly GCF_024610735.1 of Ursus americanus. Lineage (NCBI taxonomy): Eukaryota > Metazoa > Chordata > Mammalia > Carnivora > Ursidae > Ursus > Ursus americanus. Next base: position 2,402,040 of record NC_142158.1, read on the forward strand.
TTAAGCCTCCAGATCCTAATATTAACAATCACACCATGAGTGTAAGTCAACTTCCCCCCCACATGCCAGCTGGATGGGGGCGTCTATTAGTAGCCATTAGGAGTAAAGCTACAGGGGCTGCAGGCAAATTCCTGCTTCTGAGTTGCCAGGTTGTGAATGCCCCGAGGCCGTCCACTGTAACTTTACCATAGTCTTCCCTCACAGGAAGCACCCATCTCATTTTTTAGTGGAGGAAACAAGCTGAGAGGCGCACCCTGGCTTGGCTCAGCCTGTGGGTGTTAGATCCAGAATGGGCTTCACCCAAGGACCTGAGTGTGAAGCGTGGCTTTTACAACAGTTTACGTGACTATTTCTAAAAGAATAATCTGGGAGAGTATCGTCCCTCCCTCCTCTGACATTGTTCCTATTATTCAGTCAGAAGGAAAGACGTGTGATTTATGAGGTGATACAGAACGTGGTCCCAATTCGGATTCAGAGCTTTGAAATTTGGGGAAGATGGAAAGAAGGCTAGAAAAATGGAAACATTTTATACAGGAAAGTACTGATTATACGTCATTACATTGTTACAACTTGGTAGGATATGGAGCAGGGTGAAGGCTTGTGGAAAAGTCTTCCCAAGTATATAGAATCTATGCAAATCCTGGAAGTTAAATCAAACATCCTGGTTTATTTTGTTTGGGGGAAATTGTCAGCAGTTTTATATAAATTTCTAGGTGAAAAATGAGATTGGTTAGGTTATGATGAAAGAGTAAGCTTTTATCCAGGCCTGAAGGATTGACAGTTGGTTTGGACGGGTAGCAATCGAGTCAGTTCTGCAGTTTACCAGGTTGGGAAAACCGACGTGGATAAAGCTGACTGCTAAGTTATCGGAAAACATTGTTTCTCCAGGGTAATTCAGCAATGCTAAAAAGCCATCACAACTGTTTGTTTGAGTGATTTCTCTTTTCTTACCGAAGATGCCCCTCCCCACCTGGCTTCACTCCACCATTATTAGGGATCCCCAATTCTACGCTGCCCTCATTTCCTGACAACACCCATTCCTTGTTAATTGTCTTTTCCTAACTCCCTACTCCCCCCTTCTCCCCCCAAGGAAACAGTAACACATCCTGAACCTACCCAGACTTCCCATAGAGTCTCCTCAGTTTCCTCAGTGGGACTCTGACCTCCTATAATGACCCTTGCGGGCAGCACTCCAAGCTCCCCCTGACCCTTGCCCAGGCTGCATCAAGTCAGGTCTGGGTTCGTGCAGCCCACACACTGTTTCTGGAGGTCTTCAGCCGATTAGGCTTTAAAAGTTGGGGTCCTATCTCAAAAGGCTATGCAGTTTGATTTGATGTTGAGAACTAGGAAAACCCATTGAAAACTTGTAAGGGATGAACTCACAGAATCATTTTGGGCTTTAAAAGGCAAGTCTGGAAATAGGAAGGTGTATGCATCAAAGATAAAAAAATTGGAATAATCAGGAGACAAGCCAGGAAACTGTTATACTGATCAAAAGGAGGTATGTGGTGGATGCTGAACACAAGAAGGGGCACGATGACAGACGAGACAGGCTGAGTGTGTGAGCTGTGAAAGACGTGGGAGCGGGAGGAGTTATTCAGTCCCTGTTGTGGGGCGTGGGGAGGTGGAGAGGTTGAGAAGAAGACCCAGATTTTCTGGAGTTGGCTGATGGTAGTATCACATGAGGAAGTGGAAAAACACAGGGTGACATCAGGTTGGGGGAATTTTAGTTCACTTCAGCACATGCTGAGATTGAAAATATCTGGGATATAGAAACTATCAAACACATAGGTTGTCTTTGCTGGCAGGGAGCCAGAAACCAAACTCTAGATTGCAAATTTAGGTTTTGTATTCTTATTCCCAATGTAGCATTTGTAGCTACACAGAATAATCTACCAAGAGTGCTCCCAGGGAAAGGAATAGAGTTCTTTGTACAAAAATCGGCTCTATTACATATATCCTGACTGTCCTTTATATGCCCTTTGATATGAATTATTCTTTGCACATGCGTATCATCATTACTCTTGTTTTCTTCAAAGGTGCTTACTGGAGTCAAGTTTTTCTGTCCATGAGGTAAGAAATGGTTTCGAGCAATATCAAGGGACCAATGTTTCTCTTTCTCAGTCTACCTGGCATTGTGGGGAACATCTTTGTTTTTGTGAATTACATGTGCGTTTTCTTTTGGGACACTAAAAAGAAATCTCTACATCTAATTCTCATCCACTTGGCTTTCACAAATATCATACTACTTTTTTCCAAAGTAACGTTAAAAACAATAGAACGTTTTGGTTTGAGAAACTTCCCAGATGATGCAGACTGTAAAATGTTTGTGTACCTGGAGAGGGTGGCCCGAGGCCTGTCGATCTGCACCAGCAGCTTGCTCACTGTGGTCCAGGCCACCACCATCAGCCCCAGAGCCTCCGTGCGGGCCAGCTTCAAGCCAGCATCCACATGCCGTACCCTTTCCTTTTTCCTCTTCCTTTGGATACTCAATTCCTTGCTCAGCATGAACTTACTCTATTACATGAAAAATGTCAGCAGCCTAAACAGATCACAGTTTGGTCAAAGTGACAGGTACTGTTACTTCCTACCAGTAGGCCAGACAGTAAGATGGATGTTTCTCATTCTCATGGCCCTGCGAGATTTCCTCTTCCTGGGACTGATGGGCTGGACCAGTGTCTACATGGTACTCATTCTCCATAAGCACCACAAGCATGCCCGCTACCTACAGAAACCCAAGGTTCTCTACCACATCCCCCCCGAGATACGAGCGGCTCACAGTGTTCTCCTTCTGATGCTTTGTTTTCTGTTCTTTTATTGGGCAGATTGTATTATTTCATTATGCGTAAATTCCTCCTTAGACAGTACTTCTTTTGTATTAATGATCCGAGAATTTCTAGCTGTTGGTTATGCCATTCTCAGCCCATTCATGCTGATGCACAGAGATAGACATGTGGCTGAATGTTTTGCACATTTACGAAAACTAGGAAAATATCTGTTTTGTCACTGATCCTTTTATTAAGAGTGTTTGAAATAACTATTAGTTTTGCTATGCTGTGTTTAAAAATAAAAAAAAGGTACAGGTAACGTGAACGTGGAACAAATACGTTAAAGATGTAATGAAACTTGTTCTCATACAAAAAGCTGGGGACCTTGGGCCCTGACCTGACACAGGAGACCATGAACAGGGACTCAGTTATCTTGTTTTCCATCCTGTCACCCTCAAGAAGTAGCTTCAATTCTCATGTTGGTACGATGGCTCCTTCACTATCAAGACTCCAGGAGTAACAAGCAAGAAAACAATTTGGACAACTTTATCAAAATTACGAGAGCATTTACCGTACCCAGTAATTCCACTTCTAAGACCTGATCCTATAATTGCCATTGTTCATGTGAGAATTACAGTAGAAAATATTATACATTGCAGAGCTGTTTTTTCAGAAATAACTTAATATCCAGCCAAAGAGTTTTGTTTCCTAGTTATTTGAAAACATCCATCCATACACAAATATCGATCCTTACAAAGGGATTTTATGAAATTTATGAAAGAATGAGCAAGTTCAAATGTTCGCAGAGGGTGTGACATTCCTGGCAAATTTTTATCAGTGAAAGAAAAGCAATTGCAGAACACTGGTGTCAAACGGAGTAGAATATATTTAATTTGACATTATGGACATGAAGACTCTCTGGAAGAATAAAAAAACTGTAAGAATGGTTTCCTATTTTGAAAAACACCAGGTAAATGGAGGCTGTGTAGGCAGAAGTTCATTTTACATCTCTCTATATTTTCTGATTTGCTAAACATGTAAATGTACCTTTTTTTTTAGATTTTTATTTATTTGAGAGAAAGAGAGATAGTGAGAGAGAGAGAGAGAGAGAGAGCACAAGTAGGGGGAGAGGGAGAGGCAGGCTCCCTGCTGAGCAGGGAGCCCAATGTGGGGCTAGATCCCAGGACCCTGACTTGAGCCATAGGCAGACGCCTAACCGACTGAGCCACCCAGGCGCCCCAGTGAATGTATCTTTTTAAATCAATAAATAAGCTAAGTTTGAAACCAATATGGGGGTTTGTCTAGACATCATTTCTGAGTGCTATGGTCCCCCACAATGCAATCAGTCTCTGTATTATCAAAGAGCACAAAATAATCTGGCTTTACATTAACGTCAATGAAGAATTTAGTTCTTAATTTCTTAAATCAGAAATACTCATAGGTATGTGCGTATTGTGTATGCTTCTGGCAATAGTATGTCTGATGAAGCCATCTTGAAAACCATCCGATCCTTCTTTATTTATTACATATGTTTATAGTACAAAAATCTTAGAATTGATGTAAATAGGCTTTCCCTACTTTTTTAAGAATCTCTTTACCTTAGTTCAGTTGTGTTTATGTATGCGTGTGGGTATTTTATTCCTGGACTAAACAACGGTAATTACCTACTTCTTTTTGGCTTCATTATACCATGTCCCCACAGCTTTAACAACCTATTTCTGTTATTATGTTATACTGGAATTTTTTTGAAAGCTTATTGTCCTCACAGTGTTGTGGGTGCCTGAAGGCTCCAGAACGGAGCATTTCATGAGCTTGGAGTCTTCCCAGATCTGTGTAGAGCACAGGAAGCTGAGAGTCTTGACCAGCTGTCCAAAGTCAAGCCCGTGGGGTGGAAGGAGGACCCCGAGGTCGCAGCAGGAAATGAGCTCGGGCCCACCTCGGGGAGGCGTCTGTGTTGCACGTGCTCCTCTCGCCCATTCCTCGTGATCTCCAGAGCATCCTACTTCTGTCCCTTCCCTCGCTGCTCCCACGAGCTTGAAGGAGACATTTGGTCTTTCGGTGGAAGCCATCCATTGCGACACGCCCCACCACTGCCCAGTCCCTCAGCAACCCCCCCACCCCGACACTTTCAGTGACTGGTTTTGGATTTAGCCCCCAGGCCAGCCTCTGAGACTGACGAGGGCAGGAGACTTTGTTCACGCAGTCATCACCAGGCAATCTTCTGCCTTCAAGGAATATTTACTGAAGACATGAGAGTAACTGGAGGAGTTCAAATGCATGTCATCCCGGATGAGTAAGTAATGCCACACAAAGTTCTCCTCCAGTTACTCCTTGGGACAAGCATTAAAATCTGCAGAGAAATGAGAAGGATAAGAACCATTTGTACGGGGTTGAGGGCAGAAGGACGAACACTGAGGAGAAATTGGGAAAGGCAGGTGCAGTTGGCTGGAACCCCCACTTCCAGGTGTAAAAACACACAGCCCTGTCGCACCACCATAAAATGGCAACCTGTGTATTCCTTTCACCAAAAGGGTCACCATACAATGGAGTACCTTTGTGTGCGAGGGAAGTATTTTCCTTCTATTGGTTTTCCACAGACCACTCGATTCTGTGAAGCCAACTGTTTGGGCAAAGAGTCCTATGTTCAGATTTTCTTTCCCATTAATGCAGTTTCTTTTTCTCTCCATTAGAAATAACCCAAAACTCTAGGGGCGCCTGGGTGGCACAGCGGTTAGGCGTCTGCCTTCGGCTCAGGGCGTGATCCCGGCGTTGTGGGATCGAGCCCCACATCAGGCTCCTTTGCTATGAGCCTGCTTCTTCCTCTCCCACTCCCCCTGCATGTGTTCCCTCTCTCGCTGGCTGTCTCTATCTCTGTCAAATAAATAAATAAAATCTTAAAAAAAAAAAAAAAAAGAAATAACCCGAAACTCTAAGTATATTCACAGGCGGGCCTATGAGGTTTTCGGTGGTTCCTGAGCTAGGCGGTGTGGAAGAGGTGGGGCTGAGTTTGTGTCCTGAAGGTGGAACAGGTTCCCAAGGAGAGGAATTGGGAAACGCAGACCCGGAGGAGGTGCCTGGGCTGGACCCGCCCCTAGAGGGCAGCACCGAAGCTCTCAGGTGAGTCTGCGGATGTTTCCATGTGATTACTTTCAATTTTCAATGTGTTCTTAAATGGCTATAATAAAACGTCTTTACTTTTTTTTCTAAAAGAAGATTTTGGAAAAATATTTTTACTAAATTATCTTAAAGGTAATAGTTTTTAAACAGAGGACAATGTATTTGCAAGAACTAGTTGAAATGTAGGAGGGAAAAAATTCCGATGATATTCCTGAAGGGATAGATCTCAAACATCTCTCTCTCTCTCTCAAACCTATATTCTATTGTTATGTGAATATGAAAAACAAAATTTCCATTGTACTGGAGAAATTGGCTTACTGAAGCATTCGTGGTAACACTGTAAAATGAAACAACAAATTTGGAAATGGTCCATCTGGCCGATTGCTAAAAAGATTCAGAGTTCAGGCCTTTGACTAATTAATTCTCCTAATTATGAATTGGATAAAAACAGAAGCTCTTCAGGGAGTATGCTAAATATCAAGAGACTAGATGAGACTGGGTAAAATGGAGGAATAATCTGCAAAATCTGCTCTAAAAAAACTAATGTCACAGACGCAGGAATACTCCCTTAAGGAGGAAGGGGTGAACAGCAGAGGTCATACAGTCAGTAAAGACGAGGGTCAACTTCTCCAGGTGAAACTCAGGACGCTGAACAGATTTTCTTTCTTTCTTCCTTTCTTTCAAATGTATTGCTGTAAGTAATCTCCACAGCAAAGTGGGTCTGGAACCCATGACTCCCAGAGCGCTATCCACCGAGCCAGCCAGCCAGCCAGGCCCTGAGCAGACAGGTGAGGGGGTCATGTCCCCAGCTGGAAAGGCCAGGAGGAGACTTTTGAAAAAGTTCATGGTCTTTCACACAAAAGCATACAACCGACGAAGGTGGGACTTGAACCCACGCGTGCAGAGCACAATGGATTAGCAGTCCATCGCCTTAACCACTCGGCCACTCCGTCTGCACACCCTGCCCTCTGGGGTTCTTGATTCCAGAGTTGACACTTGGGAACTCCTTGGATGCAAGAACATTTAGGGGACGGACGGAGACGTCCGGGGAACACGGAGCTGGCCGGCTCCCACACGAATGGGCCAAGGACTGGACTGGAAAACTCGCGAAGGGGAAAAGGCGGGCTCAGCGCTCCCAGGAGTCAGGACAGGGGTCCAGCGGCGACAGCGGCGCCTGGCGGGGGGTCGGGTTCCCTGGCTCAGGCGGCCGGGCCCCCAGGGGCGCATGCGCGCGGGCGGTGGGCTTGGCCGGGCGGCGCGGGAACCTGTGCGCGCTCAGCACCTGCGCTCCGAGGGCGCCCCCGAGCCTGCCGCGGGCAGGGGCTCCCAGAGCCGGTCCCCCCAGGAGCCGCCCGCGGGGGACCTGGCGAGTCCGGACTGCGAATTCGTGGTAACGTGGACAGTCTGGGAGATGGGACGACGGGTCTACTCCGTGTCCTTACCGCCTCGACGCTGCGGGGGAAGCTGCGCCCAGAAGAAGCCTTAACTCGCGGGGCTCCTCTCCCGCGCCTCCGCCTCAGAGGAACCGTGAGTTCAGTGCCCTAATAGTTTCCGATGTGACATTTCATGATTTAGCCCTTCCATGCCACACCCAGGGTTCATCACGAGTGCCCTCCTAAACCCCCATCACCTGTTTCCCCATCCCCCACCCACTTCCTCTCTGGTGACCAGCAGTGTGTTCTCCAGAGTTAAGACTCTTTCTTGGTTTGCCTCTCTTTCCCCGCTTTTCTTCGTTTGTTTTGTGTCTTAAATTCCACATAGGAGTGAAATCATACGGTGTTTGTCTTCTCTGACGGACTCGATCGCTTATTAGCATTATACTCTCTAGTTCCATCCAGGTGGTAGCCAATGGCAAGACTGCATTCTTTCCGTGGCTGAGTACTAGTCCATTGTGTGTATCTATACACCACTCCTTCCTTATCCATCCGTCAGCCGATGGGTACTTGGGCTGTTACCATAGTTCGGCTGTTGTAAATATTGCTGCTATAAACATCAGGGTGCGTGGACCCCTTCAAATCAGTATTTTTGTATCCTTTGGGTAAATACCTCGTAGTGCAATTGCTGGATTGCTCAAGACTAACCTTCAGAAAATAGAACTGCCCCATGAAGGTTAGTGTTGAGCAAGTTTTCTAGAGCTGGGGGGGGGGGGGGGAGTGTCCCAGACTGAGGAAGGGCCTGAGCAAAGGCAAGGGAGGCGCGCAGTACCTAGAGGAATGGCGAGGAAGCCCTAAGAGTCCCTGCTCTTGAGTCACAGCTCCTCAGGTCCAGTATGTGCCTCAGGAACTATTCGTTGTTATTTTAAAAAGGTTTTTTTTTTTTTTAATTTAGAGATTATTTCAAACAGAAAAGTTTGCAGGATCAATTTATAGCACCAAGTTTATTCTTGTGTATAGTGTGAAGAATAGATTCAATTTTAATTTTCTCCAAATAGCTATGTAATTGTTTCAGAAGCCTGTATTAAAATCTTTTTCTTGGGGATTTGAAATACCACTTTTATCTTATGCTAGACTTGCATATGTAGTTGTATCTATTTGTGAAATTTCTGCTCAGCCCACTGTCTGTCTTTCTTTTCATGCACCAGTAACACACTGTTGATCATAGGTGTTTGGTTGTATAGTTTAACAGGAGGGCCAGTTTCCCTTGAAGGTTTTCTATTTGGTATTTTCTTAGATATTCCTGTATGTTTATTTTTCCTTATTAACTTGATGATAAACTTTTCAAGCTCCATGAGTAAGCGCACTGGATATTTTCATTAGGACCACATTAAATTTGTAAATACCTTAGGGACGCCTTCCTCCATCTTTCCATGCTGCCATAACGGTGCGAGTGGATGTCCCGGCAGGTGCTCTCAAGAGCATTAACAGTGCGGAGAAGAGAGGCAAACGCCACGTTCTTATTCGGCCATGCTCCCAAGTCATCATCCGGTTTCTAGCTGTGATGAAGAAGCCTGGTAACATTGGCAAATTTGAAATCATTGATGATCACCGAGCTGAGAAGACTGTTGTGAACCTCACGGGCAGGTTAAACAAGTGTGGAGTGATCAGCTCTAGATTTGACGTACAACTCAAACTCTAGAAAAATGGCACAGTAATCGGCTCCCGTCCACCATTTTGCTTCCGTTGTACTGACAAGCTCAGCAAGCATCATGGAGAAGCAAGAGGGAAACAAACAGGAAGGAAACTCCTGGGATTCTTTTTCTAGGGATGTAATACCTACATGCAAATAAAATGCCTCAGTGGAGAAATAAAATCAATACCTTGGGGAGAAGTGAGTTCTCGATGATGTTGTGACATCGATATCAAGAATGAGGGTTGTCTTTCCATTTGTTTAAGGCTACTCTGCATCTTTCAGGAGTGTTTTAAGTCGATTGCTAAGATTTTGTTTTGAGTTTTTATAAGTGAGGTTGCCTAATGGATTATATCCCCTCACCAGTAATTCTTTGATTATAGAGATGCTATTATTTAAATTTTTTAAAGATTTATTTCTTTATTTGAGAGAGTGAAAGAGACAGCAGGCGGGGAGGGACAGAGGGAGAGAATGTTTCAAGCAGATGTGGCACTGAGCTCAGAGCCTGACGTGGGGCTCAATCCCACCACCCATGAGATCATGACCTGAGCTGAAACCAAGAGTGAGATGCTTAACCAGCTGAGCCACCCAGACGTCCCAGAAATGCTGTTGTTTTTACATGTTAATTTTATATTATCTTGCTGAATTGTAGTATTATTTGAATTAATCATTGATTCTCTTTGATTTCTCTAACGGAAATTTCCTTGACAGAAATATCCTATATCTATGCTGTCCAATATGGTAGGCACCAGCTCCCTGTGGCTATGAAACCCTTGAAATGTATGACTGAGGGAACTGAATTTTTATTTTTGTGATGAGTTCATTTAAATTTAAGGAGCCATGTATGACTAGTGGCTTCTGTCCTAGACAGCGCACCTCTAGAGCTTTCCCAGTATACTGTGTCACCTGTAAAAATAGTTCTCTCTCTTCTTTTCCAGTTCTTACACCTGTAATTGCTGTCCTTAGACTGTCAAGAAAATGTTTTCTATGTAGTGAAAATAACAGGCACCGTTGCGTTGTTTCTGCCATTAGTGGAAATGGTTTCAGGGTTTCTTCATAAAGATGTTGGCTTGAGGATTGAATTTTATATGGTGTTTTTTTTTTATCATGACAAGGAATAATTAATTCTTTTATATTTTCTCAAGGTTTTTTCTTAGAAACAGGTGAATTTTGCCAAAGATTTTTTCAGGATCAATGGAGGTAATCATGTAATCGTGGGGGGCTTTTTTTCCTCCTTCCAACTCTTAAATCGGTGTGATATGGATAGCTCTCCTAATACTGACTCATCATTCCATTTCTAGTACCGACCCTGCTTGCTCATGGTGGGTTAATACTGGCTAACGTTTTATTCAGATACTGTATTGGTTTCCAGAACATGTTGGTCTGAAATTTTCTTTCTGTGGGTATGCTAACTTTATCGGGTTTGGGTATTAATATTATACCTGTTCATCAAAAGAACTTGGAAGTTTTCTCTCATTTCCTATCAACTGAAACAAGCTCCATAGTCTTGGGACGGTTTGTACCCCAACAGTTTTGTGGAATGCCCTAGTGAAACCATCTGAGGTTTTCGGTCTCGTTTTGCTTTGTTTCGGTTTGTTCACTGTGATATTTTTTGGCCTACTTTTCCTCTTCTATGGAAGTTTGGGATTGCCCTCTTCAAAAGGCATGTTTCTGAAGATTTCCGAGACTTCCTGTATGTCACACAGGGTTTGGAAAGAAATAGGGTTTTCAGAAGCTGTTTCTTTTGCAGAGAGAGGCGCCCCCAGAATATCTAGTCAATTGCGTTGCTCCTCTCTGCCTCCTCCTTACACTCTCTGATCTGAAACCAGAAGACGTAGGTTGAAATTATGACTGTCCTTCGTCCTTTGTTGCTCGTCCAGTCAGTAGCTTAGCCATAGGACAGAGTCTGGCTCTTGCGGAGAAAAGTGACTTTTTTCAGAGTATGTTTCCCAGTGAGGATTGTCCCGTTTTGAAAGTACTGCCACGGACTCATTACAAAAGGAAATTAGGAAAGTGTAAAGATCCGAGTTATGAACTATTCCAATTTAAAATGTGTTCAACTGATGGTCCAGTGTTTCCAGTTTGCTCTCTAGGTTACAGAGATATCCAAGCCCAACAATTTGTCGGCACATGGCTATCAGTGATACATAAATACTTACAATGTGTTTTCCTTTCTAGACAAGCAAGGCTATTGTTCTCTTACTGATTCGAGTACCAACAATTACAGCAGGTCATATTTGCAGTAAAAGCTGTTTCATGAGATTTCGTCCCGAGTTGCTGCCAAACGTTGCACCTCGCCGCGGCTCTCCAGGCTCCTTAGGGTCACCCCTCTTCCCAGCCAGCATGCCCTAATCTTTAGGCCTTACATAGCGCCTTACGTGGAGCTGGAGAGAGGGACAGTGATCCAGACACAGGCGCACTATTTCTCCAGCACTGTGTTGTGGACTGAGCCTCACAGACGCTGCCAGCTTGTCCCAGTCCAACCAGGAGGCAGAAACTACACCAGTTCTGTGCACGGGGGGAATTTAATATGGAGAGTTGCTCCATCACGACAGGGTTATTCACATGGCACGTGTAAGTAAGAAGCCAAGGCGAAGGTTTAGCAGAGGCTGCAGCCTCAGGAAGCAGCTACTAACCCTAGGGCTGAGGGAACGAGGAAAGAGGCTGGCATTACTGATCCACAGACAGCGGAGAAGCGCCAGGGAGCTGACCCAGACGGCGAGGGCTGGAGTCTGATCTCGGAGAAGGGGACCCCGGACTCGGGACTAAACGCCTGAAGACGAGCAGTGAGAGCTGAGGTCCGGCGTGGGCAGCATGGCAGTGGCTCCTGCCACAGCTGGGAAAACTGTCTAGAGGACGCGCCCCCCACCTCGGGCAGGACGGAGGCTCAGAGGCAGGTTCCCAGGCGGGCTGGGCGCCAGACTCCCGCACCCCCTAACCCCCTGGCCCTTTCCGCAGGTCCCCGGAGGCCAGGGCTGCCCTCGGCCTTCTTGCTGTCTCCCGTCCTTTTCCCAAAGCTGAGCTTTCGTGTTCTCCGCTCGCAGGAGGTTACCCACGGCAGATTCCAGGAGGTGAAAGTACAGCAAAGCACAGTCCTTTCTTCTCTGGGCTCTTGCGGGCGCGGTGTGCGTGGAGAGCCCAGTGGGTCCCGGATCCCTGCGCCCCCGGGGTCTCATCTCCTCCCAGGGCGCCGCGCATGCAGGAGAGACGCACCCCCAGCACGATTCGGTGCTGGGGGGCAGGGGGTTCATAGGGAGGTTGGTGTCTTCTCCAGTCTCAGCAGCGGGGGAGGCTGGCAGGTCGCAGCCCTCTGATCTGTCAGCACAGTTCCCGAACCTCCCCTTCGCCTGCCTTCGGCTGCCTTTTCCTCAATGCTGAAGGAAGGTGGGTGTTGTGGCTGCACACAGCGTTCCTCCTGCCCTGGCCCTGGCCTCGCTGGCCTCCATTCCTAGGACGCGAAGACCTTATCCGGGCTGTTCCACCTGTCCCGCCGAGTACCCGCCCCACACCGCAAATGTCAAACGCTGTGACTTACCATCCGTCAGGTTCCAGGCCACGGAATTCCTGGATGAGGAGCCTCTGATCCCCTTCCAGACACGTGCACGTCCGGGGATAAAGGTGTTTGACCCTCAGAGACCGCAGATTGGTCAACCACTTCCGGTGTGATGGGACCTCTGGAGCCCTTGTTGCGTTATGGGCAGTCAAGCCCAGGCGGGAGGCAGCCCCACCTACGCCCTGGAAACTCCGAGTAGCACCCCCAGTTTCACGCAGCTTTGGGAAACCACCTGGGATCCCCTGTATAGTACAACTGACAATGTTATAGTAGATTCGGGTGTAATCATACTGATTCCACAATTCTGTGCATTCCTCAATGCTGACCACCATTCCGGCATGATCTTCTTGCTGGTGGAGGGTCTTGCTTTGATGCTGATGGCAGCCGGCTGATCAGGTGCTGGTTGCTGAAGGCTGGGGTGGCTGTGGCGACTTCTTAACGTAAGACCGCAGTAAAGTCTGTCCCACCCATCTCCTCTCACAGATGATTTCTCTGTAGCATGTGATGCTGTTTGATGGCATTTCACCCACAGTAGAACTTCGTTCACAATTGGGGTCAATCCTTGCAAACCCTGCCCCGGCTTTATCAACTCAGTTACTGTAATATTCTGAATCCCTCGTCATTTCAACAGTCTTCACAGCATCTTCTCCAGGAGTAGGTTCCAGCTTAGGTCATCCATCAGGTGGAAGTAAGTTCTTCCAAACTTCTGTGAATGTTCGTATTTTGACCTCTTCCCATGAAACTCAAATGTTCTGAATGGCTTCTAGAATGGTGAATTTTTTCCGGAGGGTTTTCGATTTACTTTGCCCAGAGCCATCAGAAGAATCACAATCTATGGTAGCCATAGCCTTACGAAATGTATTTCTGAAATAATAAGACTTGAAATCAAACTTATTCCTAGACCCATGAGCTGCAGAATGGATGTTGTGGCAACAGGCATGAAAACAACCTTGATCTCGTACGTGTCCGTCAGCGCTCTTGGGTGACCAGGTGCAGTTTTCAATGAGCAGTCATATTTTGAAAGGAATTTTTTTTTCTGAGCAGTAGGTCTCAACAGTGGGCTAATATTCAGTAAAGCATGTTGTAAAAAGATGTGCTGTCATGCAGGCTTTGTTCCACTTACAAAGCACAGACAGAGTAGATTTTGGATAATTTTTAAGAGCCCTAAAATTCTCTGAATTGTAAATGAGCTTTGGCTTCAACTCAAAGTCATTGACTGCATTAGCCCTGAACAGGAGAGTCAGCCCGTGCTATGAAGTGTTAAACCTAGGCATTGACTTCTCCTCTCTAGGTAGGAAAGTCCTAAATGGCATCTTCTTCCAACAGAAGGCTGCTTGGTCTACTTTGAGAATCTGTTGTTTCGTGTAGCCACTTCCACGAATTTCCTCGGCTCGATCTTCCAGAGAACTTGTTGCAGCTTCTCCATCAGCACCTGCTGCTTCACCTTGTACTTGTATGTTGTGGGGACGGCTTCTTTCCTTAACCTAATAAACCAACGGCTGCTAGATTCACTCTTTTCTTCTGCAGCTTCCTCATCTTTCTCAGCCTTCATAGACTTGAAGACAGGTGGCGTCGTGGTCTGGAGGAGGCTTTGGCTGAAGGGGGTACTGTGACTGATTTGATCTTCTATCCAGACCACTGAGACTTTCTCTGTATCAACAATGGGCTGTTTCACTTTCTTATCATCGTGTGTTCGCTGGAGTAGCACATTTCATTTCCTTCGGGAACTTTCCCTTCTCATTTACAGCTTGGCCAACAGTTTGGCACAGGAGGCCAGTCTTTCGGCCTATCATGGCTTTAGACATGCCTTCCTGATTAAGCTACATCATTTCTAGCTTTTGATTTAAAATGAGGCATGTGTAATTCTCAGAACACTTGAACACTTCGAGGCCAGTGTAGGGCTCCTCATTGGCCTAATTTCAATATGGTTGTGTCTCAGAGAATGGGAAGGCTGGAGGAGAAAAAAAGGAGATGGGGGAAAGGCCAGTGGATGGAGCAATCAGAACGCACACATTTATTGATTAAGTTCACCATCTTATATGGGGGCAGGTCCTGGCACCCCAAAACAATTACAGTGGTAACACCACTGATTACAGATCACCATCATAAATGTAATAATAATGAAGATGTGCATAGCAGTGTGGGAATTACCAGTATGTGACCCAGAGACACAGGTGAGCAAATGCTGTTGGAAAAATGGCACCAGCAGACTTGCTGTATAAAGGGTCGTCGCCAACCTGCAATTTGTAAGAAATGCAGTGTCTGTGAATGCCACGAAGTGAAGTTGAGTAAAACAAGGTGTGCCGGAAATAGGACAGCCCCATAATATTGTGATCTAATCAGAATCCTGCCGGCTGTGAAGCATATGTAGTTGTTGTTAGTTACCCCCCTTTTTGGTATCATAAATATGTGATATTTGTGTTGACTAGAGAGGATCTTGAAATTCGAAGATAGTTTAGCTGTGAAAGACATCTTAAGCTCATTTTTATTCTCAATCTGGCCAGCAAAAATGATGATGGAGGAAAAGACATAACGATAAAGCTTGAGAGTCCACAGGCAAGACATACTCTCCACAATAGTTTTCAAATAAAGTACAAAGAAGCTGTAATTACCTTTACCTTTTGATTTTAAAGATTTTATTTATTTGGCAGAGACAGAGACGGCCAGCGAGAGAGGGAACACAAGCAGGGGGAGTGGGAGAGGAAGAAGCAGGCTCATAGCAGAGGAGCCTGACGTGGGACTCGATCCCAGAACGCCAGGATCACGCCCTGAGCCGAAGGCAGACGCTTAACCGCTGTGCCACCCAGGCGCCCCTACCTTTTGATTTTAATAAGAAGCTTTGGATAACAATTGTTTCAGAGTAGGTCAAAACCCAGAGAGTTAATGAGAAATTTTAGTGATAAAGAAGAGCTTTTGCTTCCTGGGCAGAAAATAATTTATCTATTTATTTTATTTTATTTTATTTTATTTTATTTTATTTTTAATTTAAATTCCATTATCCAACATATAGTACATCATTATTTTTTGGAGTAGTGTTCAATGAGTCATCAGTTGTGTATAACACCCAGTGCTCATCACGGGTGTACCCTCCTTCACGCCCGTCACCGTTACCCCATCCGCCCGCCCACCTCCCCTTCTGTGAGCCTCAGTTTGTTTCCCAGCGTCAGGAGTCTGTCATGGTTTGTTTCCCTCTCTGATTTCTTCCCATTTAAATATCCTTCCACAGTTTGGCTGTTGTGGACATTGTTGCTATGAACATTGGGGTGCAGGTGCCCCTTCTCTTCACTATGTCTGTACCTTTTTGGTAAATACCCAGCAGGGCAATTGTTGGGTCGTACGGTAGTTTTTCTCTGGGTATCTGCATGTGTACATGAGGTACACGTGATAATAAATGCCTGCTTGTTCTTCTCGTGTCCGTCTGTGTTTTATTCCAGAGATCCCAGCTTGGAACTCAGAGGGGAGGAGGAAAATCATTTTCCCACTAAAACCCCACGTGCACAGGAGGCGCATGCTGATTCTTGTCTCTCCAGATCCACGGTTGTGACTGCTCAGAAAACAGAATCTCCAGCCATCTCTTGTTATATCCTCGTGCATAAAGAAAACCTCTAGAAAGAAAGGAAAGAGACTTCGATGTGTCTGGGAGCTGTGGCCAGAAAATGGGAAAGGTTGGATCCGAAAACCTCACTAGTTGTTCGTTTTCCCACCGCACACCCTTCCTACTAAAACAATTAAACCTAATTAAGACGGAGAACATCTCTGAGCCAAACGTTTGTTGTAATTGTGGAGGGACAGGGAAAGCTATACTTCAGGGACTGAGATTGTGCTGGGGCTTTTCTCCTCCCTGACACGCTGACAACTTTGAAAAGTGAAGTCTTGGTTCCAGGTGATGTTAGCCAAGATCTCCTCCAATCCAGAGGGTACAAATATGGCTTGGGGGGTGGTTCACCTGCCAGAAGGGGCAACAAGGAACTTGGCCACACAGCAGGTGGCAGGCGAGCACACCTGATCCATTTTTGTCTCACTCCCTGTGCCTGAGAACCTTCCCCTCCGAAGCAGGGACCTTGCTTCTCTCTCTAAGGAAGGCAGGCCGTGAGAGAGTCTGTGAGCCCGAGCCCTGGACTCCAGATCTTGCAAAGGTATGTGGCCAGGGCCAGAGAGATGATGGGGACCAGTTCCGGCAAATGTGCGTCCACACACGTGTGAGCACTGTGTCCTGACTTCAGGATGTGGTCCCCTGGGAGAGCTCTGGGGTGGGCTCTCACAGAAGGGGCCTGCTTTCTGTATCCGGAAATCAAGAAGGGTCAGAGTGCTTCCTGTTCCCAGGAGCAGCTCTGTTTCCTTCAGCTCCGTGGCCCCTGCATTATGCCTGTGTCAGCATCCTAGCAGTGATAACATTGGTAGCCCTCCTTTGGTGCAGTCCTGTGTTTTGCATATGAGCCAGCTTTGTCCTCCCCAGTCTTACAAAGCCCCCAAGTGCATGTGTGTAATTGGAAGGTTTTCCTCCTGCAGCAGCCCTTAAGCCTCCAGATCCTAATATTAACAATCACACCATGAGTGTAAGTCAACTCCTCTCCCCCCCATGCCAGCTGGATGGGGGCGTCTATTAGTAGCCATTAGGAGTAAAGCTACAGGGGCTGCTGGCAAATTCCTGCTTCTCAGTTGCCAGTTTGTGAATGCCCCGAGGCCGTCCACTGTAACTTTACCATAGTCTTCCCTCACAGGAAGCACCCATCTCATTTTTAGTGGAGGAAACAAGCTGAGAGGGGCACCCTGGCTTGGCTCAGCCTGTGGGTGTTAGATCCAGAATGGGCTTCACCCAAGGACCTGAGTGTGAAGCGTGGCTTTTAAAACAGTTTACATGACTATTTCCAAAAGAATAATCTGGGAGAGTATCGTCCCTCCCTCCTCTGACATTGTTCCTATTATTCAGTCAGAAGGAAAGAGACATTAGTCTCCGCATTTGATGGGGGAAGAAGTGGAGGGCAATGGCCATAACCAGTGTTCCCCAAGTCCTGAGGCCACCTGGTTCAAAACCCGGATACGAGCCTGGGTTCACGCAGGTCATGCTGACAGACGCCCTCAAGGCAAGGATGCATCTGAGGCCAGGCCTTAATGGCGGGTAGGACATGGCGCGGGGCAGAGCTTGTGGTGAGTTTTCCAAGTATATGGAACCTATACAAATGGTGGTTAGATATCCTGGTTTCTTTGGTTGGGGGGAAACTGTCAGTATTTTTATAAAACGTCTACATGAGAAATGAGATTCAAAAGGTTAGTAGTGAAAGAGTCCATTCTTATTCAGGTTGAAAGTGTGACAATCAGCTTGGATGGATAAAGATCAAATCACTAGTATCAACCAGGTTGAGAGAACAGACACAGGTCACACTGACCCACTTGCCTGGGTGATTTCTCCCCACGTTATTCAGCAGCTCTGAAATGGCATAAGGAACCTGTGTTTGAGTGACCACTCGTTTCTTACCGAGGACGCCCCAACTCACTTTACTATATGCCCCCAAATTTGGGGGATGCCTCATTTATAAACTGCCCTTGACTCCTGATGGCACCCAATTCCTCGTTATTAGCTTTGCTAACCCCCTTGGGAGGCATCAAACATCCGAAACTGATCCAGGCTTTACATAGGGTCCCCTCTGATTCCTCAGTGGGACTCAGACCTCCTATAAAAACGCCTGCAGGCGGTACTCCAGGGTCCCCCCAGCCCTGCCCAGACTGCTGCAAGCAGTAGATCAGAGTTTGTGCAGCCCACAGGTTTGTTCCTGGAAGTCTTTGGCTGAGGAGCCTTTAAAAGTTGGAATCTATACAGCTTAACTTGATCTCAGAAACTAGGACAGCTCACTGAAAATTATAAGCAGTGAACATACAGAAAATGTTTGGGGTTTTGAAAGACAACTCTGGAAATAGTAAGGTGTATGTATCAGAGGTCTAAAAAATGGAATCAGGAAGGGCTCCTGCGTGGCTCGGTGGATTGAGTGTCTCACTCTTGATTTCAGCTCAGGTCATGACCTCGGGGTCCTGAAATGCAGCCCCACATTGGGCTCTGTGCTGGGTGTGGAGCCTACTTATGATTCTGTCTCTCTCCCTCTGTCCCTCCACTCCCTCCCCCCTCAAAACATAAAAGCAGGGGCACCTGGGTGGCACAGCGGTTAAGCGTCTGCCTTTGGCTCGGGGAGTGATCCCGGCGTTGTGGGATCGAGCCCCTCATCAGGCTCTTCCACTATGAGCCTGCTTCTTCCTCTCCCACTCCCCCTGCCTGTGTTTCCTCTCTTGCTGGCTGTCTCTATCTCTGTCGAATAAATAAATAAAATCTTTAAAAAAAAAAACATAAAAACAAAACCGCGATCAGGAGACAAGCCAGGAAACTGTTATACTGATCAAAAGGAGGTATTTGGTGGATGCTGAACACAAGAAGGGGCACGATCACAGATGAGACAGGCTGAGTGTGTGAGCTGTGAAAGACGTGGGAGCGGGAGGAGTTATTCAGTCCCTGTTGTGGGGCGTGGGGAGGTGGAGAGGTTGAGAAGAAGACCCAGATTTTTTTGGAGGTAGCTGATGGTAATATCATATGACGAAGTAGAAAACACAGGCTGACATCAGGTTGGGGGAATTTGGGGTTCATTTCAGCACATGCTGAGGTTGGACATATGTGAGATATACAAAGATTTCAACCAGCAGGTTGGTTTTGCTGGTATGGAGCACAGAAAAAAATCTTAGTTGCAAATTTAGATTGTCGTATGCTCATCCCCAAGACTGTATTTCAGGCCACATAGATTCACTGATAGCGAGTGCCCAGAAGGACCGTATAAAGTTCTTGGACAAAACTCTGCTCCATTACATTCATCGTGACCCATGGCTCAGTGTCCCTGATACACCAGAAAAGGCCTCTGATAGGCATTATTCTTTGCAGATACGTATCATCGTTACGGTTGCTCTCTTCAAGAGGTGTTTGCTAGAGCCAAAGACTTTCTGCCCATGAAGTAAGAAATGTTTCTGATGATTATTAAAGGAACGTTACTGCTCTCTACAATTGGACCTGGCATTGCGGGGAACATCTTTGTTTTTGTGAATTATATGTGCATTTTCTTTTGGGACACGAAAAAGAAATCTACACATCTAATTCTCATCTACTTGGCTTTCACAAATATCATAATACTTTTTTCCAAAGTAACACTAAGAACAAGAAAAAGTTTTGGTTTGAGAAACTTCCCAGATGATACAGGCTGTAAAACGTTTGTGTACCTGGAGAGGGTGGCCCGAGGCCTGTCGATCTGCACCACCAGCTTGCTCACTGTGGTCCAGGCCACCACCATCAGCCCCAGAGCCTCCGTGCGGGCCAGCTTCAAGCCAGCATCCACATGCCGTACCCTTTCCTTTTTCCTCTTCCTTTGGATACTCAATTCCTTGCTCAGCATGAACTTACTCTATTACATGAAAAATGTCAGCAGCCTAAACAGCTCACAGTTTGGTCAAAGTGACAGGTACTGTTACTTCCTACCAGCAAGCCAGACAATGAAGTGGATGTTTCTCATTCTCATGGTCCTGCAAGATTTCCTCTTCCTGGGACTGATGGGCTGGGCCAGTGTCTACATGGTACTCATTCTCCATAAGCACCACAAGAATGCCCGCTACCTACAGAAACCCAAGGTTCTCTACCACATCCCCCCCGAGATACAAGCGGCTCACAGTGTTCTCCTTCTGATGCTTTGTTTTCTTTTCTTTTATTGGATAGATTGTATTATTTCTTTACATTCACAGTCTTTAGTTGAGAAAAAGTTCATAATGTTAATCATCGTAGAAATCTTAACGGTCAGTTATGCAATTGTCAGCCCATTTGTGCTGATTCACAGAGATGGACGTCTGGCTGAATGTTGGCACTTTCATTAGGACTTGAGAAAATGACTGTTTCCTTGATCCCTTGGGTAGCAAGTTTGAAATAAGACATTTTATGGCAGCGAGAAAAAAAAATGAAGAGTAGTTTCAACAAATTAAAATATGATGTTACACAGCAAAGCTGGTGACCAGTAGCCCTGAGCTGACACAGGGGACTGAGCCTTCTTCTGTCCATCCCGCCCCCCTCGGGAAGGGTAAGCCAATTCCAGTTTTCCTGCTTATAAGATGCCTCTTTCACCACCAGGCTTCCTACAGGAAGGAGAAGAATCTGCCAAATTCCTTCAAAATGCTAATGTATATTCTCTTTGACTTGTAAGTTTCACTTCTAGGAGGATTGCTCAAATGTGAATTACAGTATAAAAACTATTATACATTGGGGCGATTTTTAAAAATCATGAACTAAATATCCAGCAAACAGGCTGTTTTGCTGGCCATGTGAATATGTCCTAAAGGATCCAGCCGTACAATGGGATTTTACTGAGCTTCTGAAAGAATGGGTGAGCTCAACGTGTATTGCCATGGAATGATGAGCAAGGTGTGTTCGTAATTAATAAAAGATAGGAATTCAAGAGCAATGGTATTCAAAAATGGAATGGAATATTTTAACTCGATCTTATCTCCTTCTTTTGCAAGAATGCAAAGGAAACTTAAAACAGTTTTACCTGGTTTCAGAGAAACTAGGTAAGTGAAACAAGTAAGTAGAATTTCCTTTTACATCATTCTATATTTTCTAAACTGTAAAATCTTTGAATATATCTTGTTAAAGATGAACAAAACATTCATTTTGCAAATAACATGTGGCTTGTTTCAAGACATATTTGTTAGTGCCCTGACACTGCCACGGTCCTTGCAGCCTCATACTGGTATCCCATCAGCGAGCTACACAATAATTTGGTTTCTACAGTAGTTTGAATAAGAAATTTGGCCTATATTTTTCTTAAATTGGAACCTAAATAGGTATTTGGGTAGAATTCATCATTTCAGCAAAAAGATATGTCCTCGAGCTGTTTTGAAAAACACTTGATGCTCTTTTACTGAGTTCACATCTTTACGATACAAAATCTTAGAACTGATATACAGATTTTCCATCCCATTTTTAAGAATGCCTGTATCATGTCTGTTTAATTGCCCTTGTATCATTTTGAGGTTTTTTTACTTCTCTACTAAACTTCCCTTTGGTTTTGTTGTACATGTCAACACAGTTTTAAGTAACTTATTTATGTTATTATGCTATATTGTAATATGTGTAGGAGCTTAACTTCCTGATATTACTGTGGGTGCCTGAAGGCCAGGACTACACGATTTTTCTTAGTTTGCATAACTTTCCTATGACATCTTTTTCTGTCATAGAGAACAGGACAGTATAAGCACTCCCTGAGCCAGTCGTTGGTAACTGACCCAAAAGGAAGGGATGGAAGAGGTCGGAAATAAAATTAAGAATGACATTTTAAAATTAATTATGAAGAAGAGATTATTGAGCACTAAAAATAGAAAGTGTCCAGATGAACATGGAGATGTGTGGTTGGTGACCAAAAACGGTTAGGATCGTGTGTTAGTCCGGGTCCTCCAGAGAAACGGGATCAGTAGGAAATATCTCTATCTATATATATGTATCTCTCTGCAATGACAGGAATTGGCTCACTCCGTGATGAGGCAGGGAAGTCCCACAGTCTGCTGTGTGAAGCTGGAGACCAGGAAGCCCGTGGGATAGCTCACTATGAGTCCAAAGACCTGAGAACCAGGGGGCTCCTTGCTTAAGTACCCAAGTCTGAGGGCCCGAGAACCGGGAGCTCCCAGGTCAGAGGGCCGGAGAAGACGGACTTGCTAGCTCACGAAGAGAGAAAGAATTCACCCTTCCTTTTTGTTCCATTAGGGCCCCTAACAGACGGGTGAGAGGGCGTCCCTACTCCGTCTATTGAGCACATGCTAATCTCTTCCAGAAACACCCTCATGGACAAATTCAGTTTTACCACCTCTCTGGGCATCCCTCAGGTCAGTCAAGTTGACACACAAAATTCACGATCACAGAGAGCCTGGCATTTAGGTTCTCAAAGAAGTGCTATTCTGTGCTTCCCTTGGAAAAGTTAGAATTGAGTTGAGAAATTGAAATTGAATCTAGACTCTTCTACAGAAAGTAATTTCAGATTGAGAAACACATGATTAAATTGTACCCATGGACAGGAGTGGGGGGTAGGAAACAAAAACTGGGAATACTGAAGTGTGGAACACCCTGACATGGCGGGGAGCCCCATCAGCTATCGCTCGCCTCTCATTTATAGTTTTGTTACCAGTAAAATAGAGTAGGAAGGGGAAGTCTGCATCAATTAGGCCAGTGAAATCTTCCATAAGTTTTGAAGTGATGATAACTGAAAATGTCTCAGATTTGGTGAAATACAAACTTCTAGATTCAAAAAGCTAAGAGAATTCTAAGCAGTATAGACTCAAAAATGTTTGTATCCAGATCAATTATAATCCAGTTTGTAACCCTGAAAACGAAATATCTTGAAAGCAGCCAGAGTTAAACAGTGTATTACCCACAATTCTTAAATGACAATGGATTTCTTAGAAGAAACCGTGGACCTGAGATGAAACTTTATTGATCATCTAACCCTACTAAGTTCTTCCTCTGACAGGTGATCCATAGTGAGACTTGGAGTCTCCAGGAAGCATTGTCAGTTCGGAGCCAATGACCATGAATCTCTGAAAAGACTGATTCTATCCCTTTATCTACTTCAGTCCCTGTAGTGCATGACTGCATGTCCCTCTGGGGCTGGCTGGGGGGAAGATTCTCACTGTACATTCTTGACAATGTGGTAGGTTTCTTCATGGGGATCTATCTTCCCCAACATTCAAGGGCCTCTGGGTCATGGAACTGGCTCAAGTCTGGAAATGATTAAGGATCCACGATTATCCATGATGTTTCAGTGATTCAAGTCAGGTTTCTATTCACCAGGCCTGGAATTTTTCTCCTTTTCCAGACCCAGTAAGACTTTAGTAGACCTCTTACGTACATCAGTTCTACAGAACCATAATCAACGAGTCGGTACCAAAGAGCTCTGCGAGTCAGACTGTTTGATTAATGTCCATTAAGGTAATGCTGGCGTGCTTATTTTTGGTGATTAAGTGACATCACTTGGCACCTGTCTTTCTGGCTTCAAGTTATCCCCACTGTATGTAGGCATTCCAGTTACTGGTAGTAACTCCTGATGTAATTTTTATTTGTAGGGAAGAACTCCAACAAAGCTCTTATGATGCTGGGCCACACTCATGAGTTCATGGTCACAGCTGTGGTGAAAGGCACATGTTGTGGAGCCCTGCTGGTTTGGATAAGCAGATCCTACATAAGAAATACTTTAAATTCCAAGAATCTCAGAGCTTTCATAACTTCCTCTACAGTATACTAAGGATTTCTTGACATTTCCACTGCATTTAGTGTAGGCCACATTTGGGTTCATCTTTCAGTCCATCAACCTCTCAGGCTGTTCGAGCCATTCCCAGCCACTTAAACGAAAATACGGAATTCACAGTCTCTGTTGAGTGAGCCCATCTCAATACCTTGGGCCTTATCCATCTTGACACTCTTTTAAGCTTGATCCTACACCCTTCAGATCCGTTTCCAAACACACATATCTAGCTTGGACCGCAAACTATTTCGGGACTATTTCTGAAATACAGTTGGAGTGTTTTCTGAAATCCCCATTTTGGTAGGACTTGACTTCTCATAAGTGCCCTCATGGGAAAGCGGGAGGTCATGACATTGCTGCTAGCCAGAGCAATGCTGTGGGGTCACAGGTTGGTGCACATACAGCCCCTAGAGCAGGGCCTGGGGCCCAGTGACCACTCAGCAAACATCCGCTGCTTTCCCTCAATCCCTGGGCTCTGGTGCTGTGCCACAGTGGCTGCGTGAAAATGAATAAAGGAAACCTCATTTAAAGTGGAGCAGGGGGAGTGTGAAGGGAGCTCTCCTGCACCGTGACCCTCCTCATGTCCTGCATAACCAGTAAGAAGAAAGATGCCTCCCTGCCCCAGAGACAATGCACTAACCACACTTGCAGCCAAGGGGAAATTGCCACAACCTCAAACTCCTGTTCTTCTCCAGAGAACTTTTGTTCAAATCAACCCTTCCCAACTGCCTCCTAAAACCTAATAAACGCTGGCCTTCCCTTTGTCCCTTTGGACTTGTCTGTGGTCCTTCCATTGTTTGCTTGTCCTGCACTGTCATTCCTCTGCTATTCCCAAAGAAACCCATTTTGCTAATAAAATAACTGGCCATTTTATTTTTGAGGTTGACATCACTCGGTGTCAGAGAAGTGGGATCCAGAGAAGACCCCCCCCCCCCGCAACAACTCCGAGGCCGGTAGCAAACATGGGCCAGGACCCACTGGGTCCATCGAGCTCCTTGCTTTCTCCCAACCCTGGAGTTCGAGGGTAACTTTCCTCCTGGATTTGAGTTCTGCTCGTTTTGCATTTTTTGAGCTCTGCAGGGTTTATTTGGGATCTGTTCAAAAGCCTTGTCCTTTCTGTTTTTATGAAGACATCACTTTTCCTGATGAGTACTCTTTTGTTTCTGTTTTTGAAGCTTCCTGAAGTCACCTATCCTGTTCTGAAAGCACATTAATTCCCAGTGTT
Organism: Ursus americanus; assembly: GCF_024610735.1. Classification (NCBI taxonomy): domain Eukaryota; kingdom Metazoa; phylum Chordata; class Mammalia; order Carnivora; family Ursidae; genus Ursus; species Ursus americanus. The sequence continues at coordinate 2,427,075 of NC_142158.1, forward strand.
TCAGAAGAGCTATTGGAAAATAGGGCCCTTGTGATTAAAATATCTTAGGGAATCCAGAGGCAAGATAGGTTCCACCTACCTACCTGGACCCTGGGCCAGGCTCTTGTGCCTTTCTGGAAAAATGGGTAACTTTTGAATAATTTGGAATTATAGTCGCTATTATAATGAACATTCCAACTAGATAAGATCATTTAAGAAGTGTGCTTCTAAGCAAAGCCTTCAAAATTCCAAAACCAGTTTCATTGAAAGTTTCATTGCAAAAAAGCTGACAAAAAGTAAAAAGACGAAAGAAGTACCTGCTACAAAAGACTGATGTAACTCTCACGGCTTCCTTGCACCCGCCTTTACCGGATGCTCATTCTAGCCGTCCTCTGTCTGAACTGCCTTCACAAGACTATGAACAAAAGTCTGCCAAATTAATCACCTTACAGACACCCCCATACCGACTTTCAAAGGAGGGTTCCAATTTGGGCCCCTCCCAGGATTGACAAAACTGAGGGATTTTCTGGTAAACCGATCCATTATCCCCTTAAACAGTCAAGGGGAATCTCTGGTAAATATCAGAGCCTACAGAGGGGATCCTGGAAAGACAGACAAAAGCCAGAGAAGGGTAAAAATTCTTACCAGAAACAGGTTTTCTGAATCTCTGTCTGTAGTGCCCAGTTGAGAGAGGAAAAGAAAAGTTCACATTGTCCCTTCCTTTCCAAATCCAGACCCATTGGTTATTGATTCTTTCTCTCCCAGAAATAGCTATTGCTTCCTGGCTCTTATATGTCCTAAGAACCGAGCTTGGCTTTCTTCCTTTCTGCTGGAGACACGCGGGTGGTTGGTTCTTTGCTTTGGCTATCTTTGGGAGTGGTTCTGGATCTCGGGAAGGTAGTATCCTATGCACCCTCTATGGGGATCCCTCTGACCCCCAAAAGGGCTTATTCCCTACCGCCAGAAATATGTACTTTTGGTCTAGCTGAAAAATGATAAGACATTTAAAATAATTTTGTTTTAAGTAGATCTGTGGTCAAAAGTTGACCAGGTTGGAAGCTGATATTCAGAGCCTGGTAGGAATTTTTTAAAGTCTTCCCCCTACATTAAAATTAGACCGAGGTACCCAGAAAGAAAGAAGCAAATGGAGGATAATAAAGCTGGAGAGATGGATCTATGATGTCATTTAAGTTACAAGCCAATTCTTCAAGAAATTGGGAGCTATTCTCCTTACCTTACAATTTGTAAAATGAGAAATGCAGCTCTAAAGGCAGGCCACGTTCTACCCATTCGCTTCCACCATTCCCAAAGCTCCCCTATTGATCTCAAAAGGCTTGTAACCTCTTCAAGAACTCTTTTCTACATCACCCCCAATTCCTAAGACTGAAGAAAAAAAGGTGGGGGGGGGAAGACCTTTTAGAAGCCCCCCCCCCCCATCTAGCCCACCATTTCCATGAGGTTACTTGTCAAGGACAAATACAAATCCTCAGTGTCTTCACAAATTCCAGTAGAAAAAGTTTCAGCCATCTGAGCGGTTAACCTCAGTTTATTCCATCTGCCACAAAACTGGGTCCAGCTGTTCTCTTATGAACTAGTGAGTTTTGAATTATTATGCCCGTCTGGTGGCTTGAAACTTGAATACAAGAGGTCTGCCTTTGCATCTCTCTGTGTGTTCATGTATCCGTGTGGTAGATACGTGGTGTTTTCTACCTCCAGATAGCACTGCCAAGATCAATTTGTAGAGGAGGATTAAGGAAAATTAAGCACTTACATAAATTAAATGATCAGGAATATAATAGAAACGTAACCCAAATGTTTTTTAAGTCCACGTGATCTACAATTAATCTTTAATAAATAAAAGCTACCTGAAGTTTGTTGGTTTAATTAAAACAGGCATGTTTTTAGAGTTGTTGGCACTAAATATAATACTTCTATTCTATCTGGGTTTACTAAAAATCAAATAAGCTCATGTTATCTCCATTACAGAATTCGTCATCAAGAAAGAGAACTTAAAAATGATGGTGAGCTGTTTAATGTCCGTGAAATGTTCACAAGTAATCTAAACATATTTATTAAAAGAAAGTGAATTAAATAGATGTAAGGTAAATTTATATACAAATAAATTTTCAGCAATATTTATGTCTACTAAAATAGTTTCCCCAAACCTTTTTAGGAACTTCGAACCTTAGAGCTTCACTATGTTCAACCTGATGATGTGTCACTGTTCAGGGTCTAGATCACTTCCCAATAAGATAATACTGAAGCATTACTTACTGAACATAGGGTTACCTACTTTTGGTTTCTTATTACAGAGAAACTAAAAGATATTTGCATATGCTGGTGCTACCTTGGAGAACTAAAAAAGCATATGGTTCTAGAAATTATGAAATGTATTCATAAATTTCTCAATCTGAAGAACGCTGGTGTAATAGACAGTTCACAAGTGCTTACCATTTCGTTTTCACTAGAAACTAAGATTTCTAAAAGTTAACAATTCTAATTAACATATGTAATTAAAGCTACTAGAAATAGTTCAACAGCTGTATATGCAAGGAAAGTAAGATGTCGGTTTTTGGTTTTTTGTGGTTTTTGTTTGTCTTGGTTTTTGGTTTTGGTAAGAATAAGTAGGACGAATGATGGTGCAAAAATGTACTTCAGAGAAATGAATGGAATTTTGTTCTAAAGTAAAGCTGGTTGTTTTTGAATGGGAAAGAGAACAAGAAACAAACTAAAATGGACAGAGAATGTTGTAGAAGTTTTGTGAAAAAGGAATCTTGGGAAAGGAATTTTATGTGTGATCAAGAGGGATAAGATTGAATGAATTTGTTGTGTTTGTTGGTTTTTTTTTTAAGAAAAAAACTTTAATAGCAACAGTGCACTTACGCACTACTAGATCCTGATTTTCTTTCATCTGTTAAGAAGACAAAGTTTACTGAACTATTGGTCTGCTCTTGGTAAGAGATCATAAAAGGTTGTTTTTTTTAATCTTTTAAAGTTATCTGCTTAGAAAGCAAGGATTCTATGTTTTGCCAAAATATTTTCCTGTGTTTATCAGGTCTTTGATTACTTAAGAAAATAGAAACTTCTCAATATTAAAAAAGCTAATTTTTGCTAACAACTGTGTGACCTCCCATATTTGTCTTTAAAATCTTTTATTGTCACTTTGGTTAAATAGATAACAAAGTGTTGCTTCACAGTGACCTCTGATTCTATTTGACCAAGTGCTTTAAAACCTTTTTTGATATTTTTCTCAAACTTCCCAAAATCAAATTCTAAATAAAATCTTTTGACCTGGAAGAAACTTTGGGATTATTTCCAGAGGGTTCTGGGAATACTTCAAAGCATGTGTAAACTCATTAGGGCTATTTAATATGTTAAATTACATGGGCCTTGTCAAATGAGAAGTAACACTAAGTTTTCTTTATGTTATATTTGTATAGGTATATAAGTGTTCTAGAAATTATGTGAAATTCTCTTACCTTCTGAAATTGCTGTCATCGAAGTTGAGGTTCACACTAAAAAGACTAAAGCTAAGTATCGGAGAAATGCCCCAGCTGGCTTTCATGCAAAGTCAGCAGCAACAGAGTCTATAAAAGTTGTGGCACATGTGGATGAAGTCCAGTCCGCTTCTGCAAAATATGGCCCCTCATTGCCCGACTTTCGCCCTCCCGATGTCCTTGTAATATGACAACATTATGCTCCTGAATCAGAGAAATTAATGTGAGTAAACAAGGGTTATAGCCACATGCCTAAGAATGAAATTGGACCATTTCCTTACACCATACACAAAAATAGACTCAAAATGGATGAAAGACCTCAATGTGAGACAGGAATCCTTCAAAATCCTAGAGGAGAACACAGGCAGCAACCTCTTCGACTTTGGCCACAGCAACTTCTTGCTAGACACATCTCCAAAGACAAGGGAAACAAAGGCAAAAATGAACAATTGGGACTTCATCAAGATAAAAAGCTTTTGCACAGAAAAGGACAGTCAACAAAACCAAAAGACAGCTGACAGAATGGTAGAAGATATTTGCAAATGACATATCAGAAAAAGGGCTAGTATCTAAGATCTATAAAGAACTTACCAAACTCAACACCCACAGAACAAATTATCCAGTCAAGAAATGGGCAGAAGACATGAACAGACATTTCTCCAAAGAAGACATACAAATGGGCAACGGACACATGAAAAAATGCTCAACATCACTTGGCATCAGGGAAATACAAATAAAAACCACAATAAGATTCCACCTCACACCAGTTAGAGTGGCTTAAATTAACAAGGCAGAAAACAATAAATGTTGGCCAGATGTGGAGAAAGGGGAACCCTCTTACACTGTTAGTGGGAATGCAAGCTGGTACAGTCACTTTGGAGAACAGTATGGAGGTTCCTCAAAAAGTTGAAAATAGAGCTACCCTATGACCCAGCAATTGCACTACTGGGTATTTACCCCAAAGATAAAAATGTAGTGATCCGATGGGGCACCTACACCCCAAAGTTTATAGCAGCAATGTCCACAATAGCCAAACTATGGAAAGAGCCCAGATGTCCATCGACAGATGAATGGGTAAAGAAGACGTAGTAGGCACACACACACACATATACGCACGCACACACACAGAGAGAATACTACTCAGCCATGAAAAATGAAATCTTGCCGTTTGCGACAACATGGATGGAACTAGAGGGTATTATGCTAAGCGAAATAAGTCAATCAGAAAAAGACAATTATCATACCATTTCACTGATATGTGGAATTTAAGAAACAAAACAGAAGATCATATGGGAAGAGAGGAAAAAATAAAACAAGATGAAACCAGAGACGGAGACAAACCACAAGAGACTCTTAATCGTAGGAAACAAACTGAAGGTTGCTGGAGGGGGAAGGGGGTGGTGGAGGGATGGGGTAACTGGGTGATAGACATTAAGGAGGGCATGTGATGTACTGAGCATTGGGGGTTACATAAGACTGATGAATCACTGATCTTTACCTCTGAAGCGAATAATACATTATATGTTAATTAATTGAATTAAAAATTTTAAAATGGAGAAAAAATCTATATGTAAAAAAACCACATGTTGTGTGATTTCATTTACATGAAATATCCAGAAAATGCAAATCCATAGAGACAAAAAGTAGATTAGTGATCGCATGGGGTTAGAAGTGGGACTGACTGCAAATGGGCATAAGGAAGAGATGGAAATCTCTCTTTTGGAGACATGGAAATAATCTAAAACCGGTTTGTGGTGATGATTACACAACACTCTAAATTTACTAAAAATCCTTTAATTACAGATATAATGGGTAAATTTTATAGTATGTAAATTACACCTCAATAATACTGTTAACAGAATTAGGGGTGGTCAGAGAAGGCCTCTCTGGAAAGATGATATTTGAGCTGTGACTCAAATGATGAAGAAATCCTGGTTACCACCACTCTGTGAAAGGACAAGACTTTAAAACCCAACCAAGTTGGGGCACCTGGCTGGCTCAGTCAGTAGAGCATGTGACTCTTGATCTCAGGGTTGTAAGTTTGAGCCCCATATTGGGTGTAGAGATTACTTAAAAATAAAAAATCTTACAACACAAGCAACAGCAAGAGTAAAGGCCCTGAGGCAGGAGTGAGGGTGGGGTATAAGAGAAACAGACAGAAGGCCTGTGTGCTGATAATGAACTGAGTGAGGAAGAGAATGGTGGCAGATAATCTCAGTAAAGGAAGTTAAAATGATAAGATTTAGTGAACAATTGAATATAAAGGAACAGAGATGTGGAAGTTCTTATGTTTTCATCGTCAATCATGGGACAGTGGTAATTTTTATCAAGGAGATGAATGCATGGAGAAGAGGTTTCAGGGGAAAAAATAATAAGGTTAAGAACATTAATTTTGAACTGTGTGATGGCTAATTTGATATGTCAAGTTAGGTAGGCCATGGTACCCAGATATTTGATCAAACACTAGTCTAGATATTGTTGTGAAAGTGTGTTTTAGATTAGATTAACATTTAAATCAATGGACTTTGAGTAAAGCAGATATGGGTGGGCCTTGTCTAATAAGTTGAAGGCATTAAGTAAAAAAGACAGGTCTTCCAAGAAAGGGGGACTTCCAGACTTACTTCAGGCTCAAACTGCAAACTCTTCCTTAGGTCTCCAGACTGCTGGTGTGATATCTATATCTATCTCTGATATAGGTATTGATATATTGATATAGTGTATTGATATATTGATATAGGTATTGATATATTGATATAGTGTATTGATATATTGATATAGGTATTGATATATTGATATAGGTATTGATATATTGATATAGTGTATTGATATATTGATATAGGTATTGATATATTGATATAGTGTATTGATATATTGATATAGGTATTGATATATTGATATAGGTATTGATATATTGATATAGTGTATTGATATATTGATATAGGTATTGATATATTGATATAGAATATATATATATATATATTCGGTCTCTGTGTGGAGCCCTGACTAGTACAATGTGGAATGTGCAAGAGGAGAAATCCAGAAGTGGACCAGAGTCAAGAATCTGGAGCACAGGAAGGTGGCCCTTCTGAAGATTGATACAGGATACCATCTTAGGCCATAATGATTATACAATATAGATTCATGCTTAACTTTTTTCAATGATAACATACACAGAAAATTTTACACAAAATTCCAGCAGCTTAGCAGATCTTTGGAAGTCATTATTGTAGACCCATGTTAGCTTAATATTAAGAAGTGGACCAAAGACTAAATCTTGGAGGGAAGTCATATTGAGAGAGGAAAGGGGAAAACAATGGGCTAGGAGAGTTGGAGAAGCCAAGGCAATAGAGAAACTCACCAACAAGAGATTAGTCAATTTGAACTTGTTGAGTTCAAATTAGAAACAATCTAGGGTTGGTGGGACTTCTGTGAGGAAGTCACCTGAGTGGCCTTAATGGACAGTTTAAGTAAAATGACGGGTGGATGACAGTTTGCAGTGGGTTGGGGACCGGAAGGAACAGAGAGGCATTCACTCAGATTTCTCTTTCTGGAAGTGAACTTTAAAGGGAAGAGAGAAGGGGCATTCTGTTGAGCGTGGCAGTGTGGATCTTAGGGTCAAACCAAGGGTTCGTGTTTTTTCTCCTCAAACACGGTGACGCTACTGTCATCTCTTTAGAGAAGACTTCCTGCTTCCCCATATTTTCTGTGTCCTTTTAAAGACGGCAGGCTGGTGTATGTATGCATATTTTTAGGTTAAGTCATCAGTAGGGAGTTGGAATGTGGAGGTGTGGATGAAGACACAGAGACTTTCCCTAGAAAGTTGAGGTAACAAATCATGGAATCTGGGAAGTGAAGCAGATGAATTATAGATGTTGAGACGGGTTGTGGGAGAGGGCGCTGTGGATCAGAAAAGCTCGTTTCTCTGTGGAATAGAAGGGAAGATCACTTGCTGAGAATGAAGGCATTTTCATGGAGTCGGGCACTGAAGGCAATTGAAGGAACTTGCAATAACTGTTCTGGATGGATGGGGGGCGTCAGGCCTAATACTGCCCGTAGGCTCTGAGGTTACAGACCATAAGTACATCTGCACAGCACATGGAATCAGCCTTACTTCTCTTTTTCCTCTAGGTCAGGTAGGAGAATGTGATAAAAATAAAAATGGGAAAATACAGACATAGTGATGATGCTTTCCATATTCTTTTTCTAATGATTTTGTGACTGTGCCTCAAGAATTGAATTATCAACTCTTCTTAAGATGTCTGTAATACTTCAACAGAGACAGAAGGAGCGAGTGGCCTTTCTTGCCGAATGAACTACCTTCAAAGCGCAGGGGCACACGACAATAATTACTGATTTCATACAGGCTGGTTGGAGAAGTCATCTGACCCGGGCGGGTTCAGCTGGGAGACTCTGCTTCCATCTGGAGGCAACAGAAACAGCCAGAGAGCTGTTCTCTTTATGTCTCTTGTCCTCCTCCTCACACCACTGAGCGAGCTGGGGCATGTTCTCATGACAACGACAGAAGTACAAGAAAGCAAGTGGAAATACGCAAGGCCTGTAAAGGTCCAGGCTGGGCATAAGCACTGTTGCCCCTGCCCCATGTAGAGTGGCCAAACCCAAAATCAAGAGACCATGTTTTTCAGTTATCTATAAAATTATTTAAAAACAAAACCTCAAGTGTAGTGGATTAAACACTACATCCAAATGTAGTGATTTAAAACGATGGTTATTTATTTGCTTATGATTTTACAGCTTGGGCCGGGATTGACAGAGATGGCTTATCTCTGCTCCCTGGAGTGTCCACTAGGCTTGGAATGTCCGTGATGGCTTTTTCCTTCACGTGTGATGTCTCAGCTGGAATGGCTGGAACAGCTGGGGGCTGGTCAGGAATTTCTGTGTGGGCTTTCCCCGTAGTTAGCCAGAGCCTCCTCGGAACATCACAGCTCTAGCTTCTCCCTGATGCCTGGGCTCACAGCCCCAGAATGTTATGTTCACTGCATTCCATTGCTCCAAGGAGTTAGAAGTCCAGTCCAACTTCAAGGGGAAGAGACACAGAGTCCAGTGATAGGTGAGGCAATTCCAAGGTCACATTGCAGAAGAGAATGAGAGCTATTTCAGAACTACAATCTTCTATGGATAAAGACACATACTCCACCCACAATCTGGGTATGGATACAGAGAGGGACCAATAATTTAATCACCTGCACAGCATAATAGAAATGTGTGTATTAAAATGATTTAAGAAAATTCTAGAGTCAGGCCATTATGCAGGTATCACAGTCTGGAGGATGGTGAGTTGGCATCATAAACAGAAACCCACAGTGCAGAAGAGGCCCCTAAAAAGACTTCTGTTTTATCTTTGATAAACATGAGAGGCTCTGCTAATTAACATAATGAAATATTAGAAATTGGTTTTCTAATTTCTAATAAAATTTCTAATAAACTTATCGTTGTTAATTAGGATACTGGAAATGTGGTCTCACTGGGTAAATTAGTTGTGCCCAAGAATTGTGAATTATATATTTAAGAGATTCTGTCCAAAGATAGAAGAATTAAATGAGCTCTGTCGTCTTGAACACGAGGGACAGTGCCCTAGGCTGGAGCCTTCGGTGGTCCTGCGTCCTGATGCTGGTTTTCCTGACTCTGTTAGAAGTTTGGCTGAATCCTGCCTCCGAAAAATTGCTGCATCTTCCTCAGGCTTCACGAAAAGTAGTTTTTTTGGTGTGTGTTTTGGGGGTTAGGGGGGACCCAGTTCATACATACTGTGAACAGACTGGTAGTTGACAGAGGTAGAAGGGTGCAAAATGGGTTAAGGGAGTCAAAATCACTCCCTGTTTCCTGCCTACGTCAGGCACAACAACATTGTCACCGCGACGTTGTTCTACAGATTTCTGCTTTCGGGGTCTCTTTATCGCTCCTCTTTTCCCAGGCCCAGACAGTTGGGTCAGCTGAGGATGCCCGGTGCTGTTTCTCCGTTGACCAAAACTGCTATATCGTCCCTGGTTGTTGGTTCATCGGGGTGGGTTTAAGGGGCGGGGGGAGGATACTAAAGGTGGTGCCTCCTTCAGAAACCAGTATTTCATTGTTGCCCCCAAGCTGGAACGTCAATCAGGCTGGGACCTCTTGCAATTTCTCACTTCTGAGTTCCCTCTCATGGAGTTCAATGCTGCACTGCAGGGAAGTTACTTAGCACTTTCTAAGTGTGTGCCAGGGGCTCCCCGAGCTACCATCCCCATTAGAGCAAAGTGGGAAGGCGGGGTGTCAGGAGATGTTCATGGGAGAACGCTTGCAGGACCGGAGGAGGAGGGGGGAAGCGAACTCACCGCAGCAAGACAGGATTCAGTGTGTAAATGCTCAACATTGTTCAGTTTCAAACGCGCCACGGAAAACGGTGAGGATAGAAGAAATTCAAACACATCAAAGATGGTAGACTATGGTCCGGAAGGACCCGGGAAAGCAAAGGGGAAAGGGTCTCCTCTCGAGGGATGCAGCCTCTGGTGGGAAAACGATGCTCCAGGTGAGGCTCGAACTCACAACCTCGGCATCACCCGCACACATACTGCTCTATAAGTACCGCGCGCTAACCGGTTGCGCCACTGGAGCACCTGCTCCTTACTTCCGGTCACTCGCTACACGGCCTACGCACAAACGTCCAGCGGCTGCGCTGGGGGCACGGCCCGGGCGCCTCGAGCGCACCCAGGCGGCTGGGCCCGGCCGCCACCCCGATGGGGTCCTGACGGCGCGGGGGGCGCTCCGCGCGCGGAGACAGCGGCGGCCACTTCCAAGGCGACCGGGACAGACAGGTGAGACGCCCCCAGGACACCGCTCCTCGCGCGGCCTCGGGGGGTGGGGGGCACGCACGGGAGCCGCTCCCCGCCTCGCTGTCGCCCTCTGCGCGCGCACCGGCTGGAGGCGGCCGGGGGTTCGCGGCTGTGTGCTGCCGCCGAGGACCGGCGCTCCGGCGGGCGGGCAGGGCGCGCGCAGCTCCTCGCCGCGGGCGTGTCCCCCTGCGACGCGACAGCGGGGACGACGAGGGAAAAGGACAGGCGCAGGCCCGGGCCTGGGTCTCTGGCGTTCGCGGTGGCTGCCCGCTACGTTAAACCCGGTTTTTGAAAAAGACCTCGTACTCAGGAGAGTTTGGAGATGGGGGGCGGGCTGTCCGCAGGGACGTGCGCGAGTGTGGACGCGGAGCGTGGGGTCTTTCGTGTGGGTGCGCGACGCGGAAGGGGGCCTGTGCCGAGTTCGCCGGCATTTCTATCCCACGCACTTTTTCTTTCTTCTCTTTAAAAAAAAAGTTCCCATTTTTCATGGCTAGGTGCCTGGGAGCTGTCAACACAAACAAAAACTGCGCTGTTCGATAGAAAAATGTGGAGCGTTGTGAAAGGTGCTGAGCGTATGAAGTCCCCCGGGGGAAGAAGAGCCCCCGGGTCTTCCTGCAGCTCCTCTGCGGTGTTTGCTCTTAAGGCCGGTGCCTTCCCACTCCGAGAAGAGGTCACCCCCGAACGGAAGAGCGCTGAGCTGCAACACCGCGGATAAGCGAGATGGGCGCACCGGAGGAAGAGGGTCCTGATTGTTTGCCGATCACATGGACCCTGAGGAACTCCTGAGCTTTTCTCAGCGGGAAACGTGCGGGGGCCCCGCCTCGCGCCGTCTCTCCTTCCTCAGCGGACGCGCGGGGCCGCCGTGGGCCGGGGGTGCCCGCCCGCAGGGGCAGGGCCGGCGGCGTTTCTCGCCCGACGCCGCCCTGACCGAGGAGGTGAGCGTGTGGAACGGCCGCGGCGCCCGTAACGCACGACTGGTTCCGCGTACTGCCTTCCCGGACGTAGTCCTGTGTTCTCGCCCAGGGCGCTTCTGTCTCCACAGGCGCGCAGTCCTCCTGCCTCTTCAGCGTGAGAGGTTAGAACTAAGGGCAGGAGCCATGACTCTGGAGGCCCGTGGGTGCCAAGGAAAACAGGCATTGCCGGGCGGAGACCTGCGGGGAATGATACGGTTTTTATTCTTTTTTTTTTTTTTTAAGATTTATGTATTTATTTGAGAAAGAGAGAGGGCATGAGTGGGAGGGGCAGAGAGAGAGAGAAAGTCAAGCAAGAGTGCCCCTCATTTTTTTAAGTCATCTCTAGACCCAATATGAGGCTCGAACTCATGACCCGGAGATCAAGAGTCACATGCTCCACGGACTGAGCCAGCTAGTTGCCCCTGGGAAATGATATGGGTTTTTATTTGTTTTTGTTTGTTTTTTAAACAGGAGCAGCAGGGTAGGATTTCAACTTTTTGTTGGAAGGCAGAGTTCACATGCTTATGATGTCACTGAATGTTCCTATCAGTGGGGACACAAGAAAGGACCACAAGGTTCTACACTTGAAGAGAAGGTTAGGATGACCTCGGTGTAAAAAGGTGCTGTAGAAAACAGAGGGCAATCAAAAAATAAACGCAGAAACAGAAAGATTAAAAGAAGAAGTAAGAGAAAAGGTAAACTGGGATCCTTAGCATAGGAGAAGGGGGGAAAGGGGCTATGATTTCCGGGAAGTGACCATGCCAGGGAATCCTCAGCATCAGAAACAACTTTACTTCTCTTGACATCACGAAGGCATGCATTTGGCATATGCCATTTTCCCCCCTTTCTGTTAACAATTATTTGCTGAGATCCTCCCGCATGTGAAGCGTGGGGCCAAGTGTGAAATGGGGGGGGGGGGTTATGTCAGGGCCACTGTCCTCCAGGGACTTCCAGGCCAGCTGCTGAGACAGGGCACCCAGACACCCAGGAAAAGCATAGGAACACTGCAAGGCTGTGGGTGGTCGTGTGGGGTTCCACCAAGGGGAGGACCCCAGTCCCTGCTGGCCGGGGTCACGGGATCAGTGTAGGGCCGGAGAGGCTTGGGTTAGGGGAAGAGGAGGAGGGGAAGCTGTTCTAGCTGAGTATGAGAAAATCCAAGGAGGTTGGACGCCTACGGGTCTTTCGGAAGGGGGAGAAACCCCAAAGGAACTCAGAAAATCAAATGCATTTACCTTCCCCTCACTTCTTTTCCAGTCAGCCCCCGTTTGTGTGAAGGGTGGGGTGGTCAGACCGTAGCGCATTCTCATCCCCGTGGACACTTGAACCGGCTCGGCCCTGCCCTGGGTGAGGAGAGAGATGCCGGGCAGCACCCAGCTCCTGCTCAGGGCTGTCTCCTCCGTGTGCAGTGGCGAGGTCACAGGCAGGAGTCCTTCATCAAAATCAAGTCAGTTCTGGCCTCGAAAGGGAGGCCGCCGCACCAACCCTGTTCCTCCCAGGAATGCTCAGCCTCTCCTTCTGCCCTATAGCTCCCAGCAGGGACAGGGGCTCATCTCAGAATGGGGGTGGGGGTGCGGGGTCAGGACTCTAGGGGCACCAGCCCAGCTAGAATCACTATTCTAGAAACACTATTCTAGAATCACCTTCTAGATCTTTTTGCAGCTTCCTCTCCCTCCATCCCTCTGCTTCCCACCAGCCCCCACTGGTTCCCATTGTGAAGTCCCTGCACTGCTTCCTTAGTTTTCTGGGGATTCAGACCCCGGAAGGAAGGGGACCTAGAGGGTCGAATTTTCCTGATCAGCACCCTTCTTGTCTCCTTCTTCCTGAACTTTATACTCCCGGCCTTCCCTCGATCCCTTCCTGATACCTGGAAACAGTACTTCGTCCTCACGATCACCTTCTTCATAGGTAAGGGACGGAGGAAGAGGATCCCCTCGGCCATCCTGGCTCTGGGATGGGGTGGTGTTCCGCTGGGCAGAGCCTCTTAGAAACTAGTCAGGGACTACTAAGGAAAAAGAGAGTCCAATGAAAATGAAAGGAGAGAAACAGTTGGGGAGCTAACATGACAATTTAAGTCTTGGGACTTGACCCTACGGCCATGGACTAAGCCGGCGGCGCCTTGGGGCCCTTTTTCCTGACAGGTGTCTGTGTGTTCCTGGCGTTGCTGCTACGCGGTCTGTGTATTTTGAGAGAAACTAGCTCAACAAGGAAGCGAAAATCGCCTTTCCCTATCCCTCTTTCATCCTCTCAGCGCCAGGCTGGTTTTATCTGGTGACTGTTCTAGGGGCTTCGGAGTTCTTGGGGTAGGTCCTGAATCCAGACCCTATCTGTGGGCTTCCACACTTTCCCTTGAGCACTGTTCGTTCTAGGCATGGATTCTGTGCAATGGTATCTCATTGGCTCATCTCACCTGCTTCTACTCTATAACATTAGAATTTTGCCTTCATAGAGTGCATAGAATCCATTTCTCCAGAACATTCTGTAAGAACCATGTCTTGGAGGTGAGCAAGAACTCTCATAAGATAGAGTATAGTAGGACGCAGGGTGGGTGGAGGAAAGGAATGGGAGGGACAGACCAGTCTGCACTTTGGGTCCCTACACCACACTCCCATTGGTCAAACCTGTTTCTAAAAATTTAGAATTGTTCAATTTCTTAACATCCATCAAGTATCATAGTCACTTCACCCTCAACAGGGTCATTCTCTCCTCAGGAATTCTCTGCTTCGTCAGCTCCCAGCACTGTTGGCTTTGGTGAGTATTACAGCAACCAGTCCAAGTGGAACCCAAGCAAATACCAGTGGCCAATGGGAGCCCAGTGACAGTGGTAGAGGAAACTGGGTAAAGATGGCTAGCCTGACCTCAGTGGTGGTGAGAAGGCTAACTTTAATAGAAACATCGTGCCCAGCCTGTAATTCAACACCTCACAGCTACACACACGCTCCTGTTTAATTACTGCGTAAGACTCGAAAGAGTTGGCCTGCTGCTAATCCTTGTTCAGGTATGGGTCAGGATTCCAGGAGTTTAGGTTTTCATAAGAGAGAGGACACACTTGGGGTGTGGGGAGGGATGAGTGTGCTTTGGCTCTTGGGGACTTGAAATGAAAACCTTCTCCTCACCTTGAAGTTTCCCTAGTTCCAGCCACCCTCTCACTGACATTCTGGTCTCCTGGAAGTAATTCCCTAAAAGTAACCACAGCTCTTTCTCCACCTGTGAGTCCTGAGCTTTGATAAAAATTCTCAGCCCTCTGGAAATTTCAATGAACGGAATCTTTTCACTGTTTTATTATTCAGGACTCTTTGTTGCAGGGAATAGAACCTTATCCAAATTACCATAAACGATGACAAAAGGCTGAATTTATTGGAAAGATGCAGGGGTAGCTCATGGACTCAAAGAAAGTTCTGGTAGGATCAGGGCTACACAAAAGACTTTGGGGACTAGAATCTGGAGCTCATTTCCTTTGGGATAACTTTTTTTTTTAAGTATTCAGTGAATGTTAATGGAATTTCCTGATCCATAAATATAAGCATTATCCTAAATTCTCCTTGCTCATTGCTTTCAAAAAACCACCAAGACCTATCCTTTCCACCTCAAGCAGACCTCTGTCCCCTTTCTGATCCTCGTCACACTCCATGGCCAGAGCAGTCCTTGTCATTTCTGCCCAGATTGTGGGGTCTTCAAGTGCGGCTTCTCCCCCGCAGCAGTCTGGCTCTGGTGGTGCCTGGTTCAGTCTTCCCAAGACGCAGAACTGAGAATGTTCTCCGTAAGGACCTGCTTTGCAGGTTCCCAGGGGGCTCAGTTAGTTAAGCAGCTGCTTTGGGCTCACGTACTAATCCCAGCTCCCTGGGATTGAGTCCTGCATCAAGCCCCTTGCTTGGTGGGGCGTCTCCTGCTCCCTGTGCTTGTGCTCTCTGACAATTAAATAAAGAAAATTAAAAAAATACATTTTGCCTTCTTCTTGCCCTCAGGATAAATTCCTTATCTTGATATTTAAAGTTATTTACAAGTTGGCACCGACCTATCTTTCAAAATGTTTTAATTTTTTATTATACTGCATATCATACATGGAAAAGAAGTATTAAAATGTATAAGAAAGGCACCACCAAATCTAGAAATCTTCAGAATATCTGAAGCCCCTAGCGTACCCCTCAAGCTGCCCGTTTCCTTTCTCGATGCCAGTTCAACATGGAACTGCTTTCCTCAAGTATCCTTCTGCAACTTTTCATTTTGCGCAGACTGAACCTCTGGCCCCATATTTCCCTCCTCGCGAGGCCAGGTTTGTTCCTCCTTCGAGACTGTGCCTCACTGCGATCTGCTCGGGGAGAGCCTCCCCTGACTTCCTCGCTTTACTGCCACTCTGCTAGCACATTTTCTTCTTAATTTCTGGGGTAGCACTTCTCCCGTTTGATTTTAATTACGAGTTTAGATTGGTCTCTCTGACTAGAGTTCTGTCCTTGAGAATGAGGAGGAAGCTTATTCCGGGAATCCTTAGGGGTTCACATTTTGCTTGGCCGATGAATATGCAGTAAATGCCTTTTGAGTTATTGAGATGACATCGGAGAAGGCAGGGACGGACGTGGACGTGCATCAGTGACGACGACGTTTTACTGACAGTCGATACCCGCCAGATCTTTACGTAACTGTTCTGTTACTTAATCTCCCAACAAACCTGCAACGTGACGATCGTCCTCATGTTGCAGATAAGGGAATGCGGTGACAGAAAACTTAATTTGTCCAAATTTCACATAGCTCAAAAAGGGCAGAGTCATGATTTTAACCTGGGTCTCTTGCTCTGCCTGCTCTTTCTTTCCACATCAAGTTTCTTCTCGTGAACAATGATAAGTATAGAGAGTAAAATTAAGACAGGAATTGCTAAACCGCATTATGCTGGAGATGAGCGGACCATGATAACGAAACAAATTAAAAACACCGACAGCTATAAAGACGCTACAAGAATAAGTGTGGGAACCACCCGGAGAGCTAAATTTTATAGACAATGCAGGTGGCATAAATCACTGATTTCTGGAATTAATCATCTAAGACCCTTGCTCAGCCCGGAGAAGCAGATGGGGGCCTCGGTTTCCGGTTGAGTGCCACGCTCCGCTCTGTGCTGTGCACCTTGGCCCTGGACACCTCAGATCTAGAAACTGCAGGGTCGTTTTATGGTGCGGTTATAAAGATCTGTGATGTATGGCATTACTAATAGCCACCATTATACAATTTCAATGTCAGAGTCCATATGTAATCATGTACAATTAATGTCATATGCGATTCATGTACTCGCACCAAACGCAGTACTGAACACAAACTTAGGTCAAATTCCTTCTTTGAGACTCCGGAAGGATCTGGAAATCTCATGTAGGTTAATGTAAGCTCCTGTGTCTCAAAAATGCTTGAGAAATACTTATTTCATTTGATTTCGGGTATGGGGCTGGAGCAGAGTGTAGCAGCTAATACGGCTTGGCTAAG
This sequence comes from Ursus americanus, assembly GCF_024610735.1. Classification (NCBI taxonomy): domain Eukaryota; kingdom Metazoa; phylum Chordata; class Mammalia; order Carnivora; family Ursidae; genus Ursus; species Ursus americanus. Next base: position 2,443,788 of record NC_142158.1, read on the forward strand.
CCACTGGCAGTCCTCACACCACTGCCCCCAGGCCTCCTTTCCAACAGAAACCTATTTTTATTCACATAACCTTGTCTATTCTTCCTTGGCTTTGGAGGAGATGGACCTCACTCTCAGCTCCAAACAAAGAATTATGATTGACCTAATCAATCACAGGGGTCCTACTCTGGGAAATAATTGGATTAGGACAGTGTGTGATGCAAACCCAGCCAGTGTGGGGGGCGATCCACTGGGAGCATTTGGAGTTGTCCTCAACAAAAGATACCAGAAAGAGGCCTGTCAAGCTTTTGTTTTCTTCTGGACTTTAAGATTGTGAGAGTTTGAGGACCTGCAGGGAAAGCAGCTGGTGTGAGATCCATAGGTTGAGAAGGACAGAGTGCAAAGAATTGTTTAAAATGTGGGTCCGGATGACGTCATGGAGACACTGAATTAAGCAGGCTTCCCTACCCTCTGGACTTGTTATGTGTGACAATAAATCCACTTTGTGTAAGCCAGTCAGTGTTGCGGTTTCAATTGTTGTGGATCTATTGCTGGAAGTTTCCCGTTACTGGGGGGGGGCGGGTGTTTAGGGGTAGATCTCGTAGAAGTTTTGTAATAAGTTTTGTATAAGCTTTATGTTCTAAATCCCCCTGATCACTGGCATTAGGGAAAACTCAAAACCAGCCACTTACATGGTATGAAAAATGTCAGGCTGGCGTGGGTTCGGTTCACTAAGCTTTCTCGTCCATCTCATCAGACTAGACCTCGCAGCCACTCGCTCCCACCCAGCCCTACTGCCTGCCACCAGCTTTAGGCTTCGTGGACACACCCAGCCCCTGCTCCTGAGCCCAGAAACTGCTACTCGAGCTTCCAGGCTGTATTCAGGAAACTAGAACAACACTGCTGGACAGAGTCCTCAGCTGCTCTTCCGTGTAGACATCAGTGTTAGAACAGCACGGAGTCGCAGACGTGGAATGCCTACACCGCAAGCTGGGCCTTTCTCCTGATGCTCACAGGCACTCGTCTCCACTCCGCACGCACGCAGACTTGTAGTGGAAAATTAGTCACTGCTGACCCTGAGGGCGCTGCCCTCGAGGGACACACCGTGCAGTGGGGAAGACCGCTGAGCGGACGGCAGCTCACAGCGCCGGCCACGGTTGATGGGTGCGCTCTGCCCCACGACTACGGGACACGGTTGATGGGTGCTCTCTGCCCCGAGGACTACGGGACACGGGTGATGGGTGCTCTCTGCCCCACGACTACGGGACACGGTTGATGGGTGCTCTCTGCCCCGAGGACTACGGGACACGGGTGATGGGTGCGCTCTGCCCCAGGACTAGGCGAAGGAAAACCCCAGCTGGGCAAGAATTAGTCCCATTAGGTTTGCAAGAGTGTTTCCTCACTCCATCTGTTCACACCGGCCCCTGATTCCCGCTTCCCATCCGTTCTCCAACAGCTAAGCCGTAAAAACGCCATCATCGGGCGCTGGCGGGTCCTTCGCCGCAAAGTCAGTGACGTGAGGTTGGCGGGACAGTGAACAAAGGAATCTTCAAGATCGACCACAAATGTGTACGTGGTCTCAGCTGGGAAACTGGAGAGCAGAAAAACCAGAAGGGGGCCGAGTGCACATAAGCCACGTCCGACACTGGGGGTGTAAAACTGCAAGCACCTCGGAAAGACTAATTAATGACGCTTTAGAAGAGGCCGTCGCCAGCAGGGCCAGTGGCGCAATGGATAACGCGTCTGACTACGGATCAGAAGATTCCAGGTTCGACTCCTGGCTGGCTCGCTGTGCCCCTTGTTTGGGGGGAAACGGGGGTGGTATGCTGTGTTACAGACCAAATACCCTAATGCAGCTGTTTTATTATAGGAGGGCCTCTTAAAAGTTGCGTTATGACTTGTTCCATCACCACACCCTTGAGAAGGACTGAGGGAAGATGAGGGGGGTTGGGAAAGGCAGACAAAGGAGTAAAACAAGAATCTGGCACAAATCGACTAACGTTATCTTCTAGACCCGCCCATTTTGCATGAAAAAGTCTCCTGTTGGAGAATGCTGGCCTCTCTGTTAACGCTCTTGAGAATTAACAGCAGCCTCAGAGAATCCTGCTTCATCTCCTCCAGGGCTCGGCTGTCCACGTCCACAAGGCAACAGCCCGCCGCGATCCCATAACCGACGGAGCAGCTGCTGACGGACGAGGGCAGAGCGCGCGGGGATCACGGATCAGCGGGAAAACTTCCCGTAGGAAGAAGCAGCTGGTAGGCGATGAGCCATCACACAGCGACAGGGACAACCTGGATCGCATATGTACCAAGGGACCAGGGGTACGGGGCTGGGCTCGGCTGGGAGGGGGCGGCGAGCGCTCGTCCCCACCGGGCGCCACAGACGCACACGCAAGCGGGCCCGCTGACAGAGGAAGGGCAGAGAATAGATGCTGCCCCGTAGAAGCTGGGAGTTTTCTATCCTAGTTGGAGACCGACGCTGGAAGAGCGCGGGAGGAGGCCACGCATCAGAATGCCAGCCCCTGATTCCCGGTTCCCACCCGTTCTGAGAGAGAGAGAGAGAGAGAATGCCAGCATCAGAAAAGAGGAAAGAAGGGTCTGGGGTCAGCGGCTGCTTCCATCCTGGCTGTGCTGTGGCCCTTGTAGGATAATGTAACCCAAACTTTGCCTTTAAAAGTTGGGAAGAGGAGATACATTCCTGGAGTCAAAACTCAGGTGCCACCAACACCCCTGAGCTCGTGCCCCGCCAGTGCCAACCACTATTAATGGCACTGGTGTGTCCCCTGCAGAAGAAAAGTATTTAGGGATTTGCACCGGCACTGCCTTCCTACTTCAAACTCGTTGGTACCAGACCTCCCGTTGTACTTGGGCTTCACTCTGCTTTGGAAATTCCTAACCAGGTCATGGCTATCTCGACTACCCGGATCACTACCAAGGTCATGGGTGTTAGCAGCGTGCTGCAGCCAATAGAACTTTAAGAAAACTAACACCGTAATCAGATCTCTCAAGCAGTTCCCTGAACGGTGAATAGTAATCCACGTTCTAGAGTGACTCCACCCTCCCTTCAAATTCATTAGGAGCCTAGAAGACTTTATTACCTTCTTTTTATTTTTAGCCTAAAACTTCAGTCACCATGAAACTCTGCAGTAGGAAAGTTCAAATGTCATCTGCCTAGTGTGATGACCCCAGTTTACAATGCAACCTACCCTGTTACCCTATAGCCTGACCTACTCCCTGCTTTATTAGTCTTCACGGTACCTGGATGACCTCGGAGGCTGACAAGCTCTTCTCCTTCCCTCTGGCAGACTGTCAAGCTGACCAACACAAACAAACATGCAGCTTCTGCCCCTTTGCTCCGGATTCTCGCCCGGTTCCCAGTCTGCACTCCACCTCTTTTTCCAAAAGGGTTGCATTTTCATTGTCCTGAAATGTGCCTCAACTTCTGACCGCAGTCCCAAACCTGCTGTTTGTAAAAGGACTGTGGGAGTGTATGTTATCTTAACCTCTCTGTTGATTGGAGTCATTTTGTTCTCGAAGCAGATAAGTCTATTGATGTTTTGTACACAGGAAAATAAACTCACTTTGAACCCCTACGTTGGGATCTTCAGACGAGAAGAGGAAAGTTCCACCCATCGCCCTGCTGGACGGAGTTGTTGCATCCAATTTTAGAACTGAGCCCTAATTCCCCTTCCATGTGCCACGCTGCCGTAGGGAACGCCGTCTCTCCACGTCCTGACCCGTGCCTCCTCAGCACCTCCCCGTATAATTATGAGATCAGATTTCGAAAGGGTTTCTCACCCAAGGGCCAGGGGCCAGTGCCACCTAGCAGCTATCCCTGCATCCCAGGAGGCACGGTGACTCCCCACCCCCAGTGCCTAGGAGCACGCAGTAGGCCCGCTGGTGAGGATTCGTGGAGTGAACGACAGTGTCTAACTGCAACAGAGTGACTGTGAGGGTTCTCTGCCTGGACCACCAGGATGTGTTCTGACCCTCCTCCTGGCCTTCGCACCCGGCCCTTAGCTCCGGCCCCTGGTGGAGTGGTGTGGAGATGCGAATTCAGTCACAGTCCGGACTAAATTCATTTACCAGCCAACTTAGCTAAAGACACTGTCCAAATACTTTATCCTGGCATCCAAAGCCATTCATGAAGAGGGCTGGCCTGTCCAAGAGCTTCACTCCTGGAATTTCATCCCGTGCAGACTCTAGAAAAAGTAAGTCACTCTTAATTGACCTTCAAAACCTGTTCTTTTATTTTTCTGAGACTTTGCAAATTCCCTTGGGTAAAGCAGCTGAAGGGCCTCTCATCCTTAAAATGGAATTGTGGGGGCACCTGGGTGGTACAGTTGGTTAAGTGACTGACTCTTGGTTGCAGCTCAGGTTGTGATCTCATGGTGGTGAGATCGAGCCTCATGTCAGGCTCCCGGCTCAGTGTGGGGTCTGCTTGAGATTCTCTCTCCCTCTCTGCCTCTCCTGCTCGTGCTCTCTCAAAGAAATAAATCTTAAAAAAAAATATAGTTGTGAGCACTGCCTTGAGTGGAGGTGGAAAGAGAAAGAGAGCAATAAATTGAGAAAACTCAGATTTTCTGTCCCCTTGTTGTCTGATTTGAGAGCCAGTGCCCAGAAAGAAGCACAGCAGGTTTTCTCTACACGTTTCTTCTGAATGGAACAAAACCGAGCTTCCAGTCAAAGCCTCAGATTCAGTTTCGGGGCAGAGGGAGTGAAAGCAGAAGATTCCAGACTGCCATAGGCAGATTCCCACAGATGGGCTACAGTCACAGCCAGAGTCCTAACCACTGTATGATCAGGCAGGCCGCTAAGAAAAGCCGGTTCCTTCTACTTCTTACAAATTAATCATGGCAATTGCCTTCCCATCGAATCAGTAAGAGCTCCAAAAAGCATACCGTATGCTTGCAAAGCAGAAATGAGTATTCACAACCGTCATGGGCGGAGTAATCTTGCTTCCTTCCAGCTGTGCCCATTTCCCTTGTCCATTCCAGAAAACCAGAGGGCCTCACAGCTTCCATGTTGCCGGAGTTTAAGAAAGGTTTCTCCTTGAATTTACCCTATGGAAGAACACAACACAGAGGAAAGCTTGTCCCCTCTGTGTCACTAAGGTCATAAGAGGCAATAGCTGAGAACAGCATCATCCTAACTCTAGACACTGAGAGGATCGAGACTGGCAACCTGCCAAGAAGCTTCTCCTCTAGACGAAATATGGAAAATTAAACAATAACTTAATATCCTTCCCAAGAAAGAATTTTATAAAGAAAATGAAAAGAAAATGAAAAGAATTTTATAAAGAAAATGAAAAGAGAGCCAATTGATTGCTCTAGAGAGGTCAGGGAAAGGCTCTCCACGGCAGTGACACTAGAGTAATGGCCTCAGTGATGGAAAACAGTCCACTTTGTCCAGTCTGGAGCAAGAATGGAAGGAAGAATTGAAAGGCAGGGGGCTCCACGGGCAGCAGGAAGACAGCTCCTCAGCACAGCCGAAGACGAGATTTCTCTCTTCCTCGCTTCTCCAGACTGGACATCATAGTCCCAAAGCAGGCTTGGGTCTCTAAGATCCACTCGGTTCCCAGAAGGCCCTCGCCAGAACCTCATGCTGGCCTCGTGGTGTCTCTAAGGCCTAGGCTCAAGGTGAAGAGGAAAAGCTGTTCGTGCACCAGGCGCTGCAGGGACCGTCCCACTGCTCGCTCAGCCCACTATGGGTCATGACCTCAACGTCCTCACAAGCCTTGCTCAAACTCGCACTAGAGTCTGTCAGTTGGTGGGGAAGGCATTATTGTCTCACAGCATTTCCGGCTGGGCATTCACAGGGCCATTGGGTCAATCTGCAGCTCAGTGGGTCCCTAAAGAAAAATCTGTCTTGGGGCACAGGTGTGGCCTTGGAAAAGGTTCTCATCGGTCCCGTTTATAATGCAGTAGGCGATCTGGAGGAATTTGTTCTGGGTGTCATTAAAAAGTGGGCACACTACAGCAATGGTGAGGCCCAGGCGGAGCGTGATCCCCCCGTCCCTGATCTGCCTGCGGTGGGGGGGGTGGGTCCCTCGGAACCTGGTAAGTGTCAGAACCTTCGGTTCCTTCGCTCTCAGATTTTATGTAATCTCTCCGTGCCGCCCCGTGCAGAGGCCTCGGGTCCACACATTCTCAGCTGGATCTCACGTCTCCGGGTGTCAGGCTTTCCCCTTTCTGATTTCCCAGGCTAAAGCTTCGCGTAAATCTCAATCTCCAGGAGCCGAGAGCCCCTCCTGCCGCCGCTGAAACCGGCTCCTCTCGGTCTGGAGAACGCGGAATGGGGGTCCGCGCTGACCCCTGGAACGGAGGCGCGGAGCCCCCAGACAAAAATGCCCCTCCCGGTCCGGCTGGGACCGCCTTCTCTCTCGCCGGGATCCCTGTCCTACGCGGGTTCCGTCCCCTCGGCTCTTCCCGCCTTCCTCCACCTCTTACAGCCCGTCGCTTGCGGTGGGAGCGAAGTCACTGCCTCCCCCGTCCCATATGCGCCCATAAAGAAAAAACAAACAGCTCCAAGGTCCGTTATTATCCAGATTTAAACTTGCGGTCCCGGGGAAAGCCCCGCGGCTGCGCTCAGGTCGTGGAGAGCGCGCCGGCCGTCCGGGACAGGAGGGCGCAGAAACGGGCGCCGGGCGGGCTGGCGCGCCGCGGCCTCTCCGGCCAAGCGCGTGCGCTCTGCGGCCCCGCTCCCGCCGCCCGGCGCGCTCCGAGCCCCTTCGTTTTTAATTCAAGTAGTTCAACAGCCTCCCCCCGCCCCCCGGCCATTCCGACAACCGCGCGGGCTCGCTTCCCCCGGTGCTCGCGCCTCGTCTCCACCCGCACGCTCAGTTTGGTTCCTCCGCTCGGATGCAGCCGTGCTTCCCGGCGCCCTTCGGCGAGAGCCCTTCGTGGGTCCTGCTGTGACTGCCGCTCGGCGCACTTCCCCGGCGGTGAACACGTAGCTTCGAAGTAAAAAAAAGTGGTGCGGACACGGAGTTTCCGTAGTGTAGTGGTTATCACGCTCGCCTAACACGCGAGAGGTCCCCGGTTCGAAACCGGGCGGAAACAGCGTTCTTTTGCCTCCATGGCCCAGCGCGGTCCCCACCGCCGGCTCCCGGAGGCCGCAGCGGCGCGGAGCCGGCATCCGCATCCCGGGAACGCCAGGCAGCCCGACGCCGCCCTGCGCGCTCCTCTCCCACGGGCAGCGGGACGTTTTGGCGGCGCCGGATCTTTCTCTTGGCGACTTTCTCCCCCTTCCCTTCCGCAGAGGAACGGGTGACCGCCGCGCCCTTGCCCGGGGCCGTCTGGAGAGGCCGCGCTCGGCGTCGAATGCTGTTCTGCGTTAACGGCCCCGGCTTTCCCCGCATTCTTGGCCGCCGGAAACGCTGAACAATGAAGCGGAGACCCGCGCATCTACTCCTGGAGGGAAAATTGGGAGAAATCACAGAGCGCGGTCGGGGAATTAGCTCAGGTGGTAGAGCGCTCGCTTAGCATGCGAGAGGTGGTGGGATCGATGCCCACATTCTCCAGATTTTGTCGGCCCTCGGGGTGGCAACCTCAAACCCTCTAACACCTTCAAGAAAATCAGAAAAGTGCCGGGCGTTTTTCAACACAGTAGGGCTTTGGCCGTTTCTTTGGATTTTGACCTACAGGCATGGACGAGGCAGGGCTAGTGACGGCCCTACAAAACGCAGGTATGTGGACTGCCGGTTTATAATACGTCCTGTTTCTTCCGAGGAGATGCGATTCCGAAAGGACCAGGCAGGCCCCCTTGCTGTTGTTCTCCGTGTGTCGCCTGCAGCTTGGCCCTAAATTCAAACAGTCCGGGAAAGTGCAAAACACATAAATCAGATTCAAGAAGTTCTGCCAGAGGAAACGAAAAGGTGTTGTGTGTTTATGGATTTATCAGAAATCATAGAAGCTAGAAAGAAATGGAACAATATTTTTTTAACGCTGAAAGAAAATAATTGTCAATCTGAAATTTTATCTGTAGCACAAATATCCTTCAGACATAAGGGTGAAATAAATACATTCTCACTTGAAAGCGCGCTTAGAAAATTCATTGGTAGCAGAAGAGCTTTTAAAAAAAGATTTTAGACTCAAGAGAATTGATAGGAAATTTGGAACATCAGAAGCGAAGGAACAGCAGAATAGGAAATATCTGGGTAGAAAGAATAGACTATTATTCTCTGGAGTTCTTTAAAGGTTTTCTTTACTATTTTTTTAAGTAAGGTCTTGAAGACTGACAGCAAAAATTATAACACATGGTCTAAATGTACTATAGACAACACAAAGGGCTTAGAATAAAGGGATCTAAGTGGTGATAAGGTTTCTATATTTGACTTGAATGGTACAACCCTCATTCTAAAACAGACTGTAAAATGTTAAGTATGTATATGATAATACATATACCAATTACTATTAGTAACCTGGACTAATCTCTAAATAACGATACCAAGAGATATAGTGAAAAAAAAAGAAATTAATATAGAATATTAAATATGTTTTAAAAAACCAAAATGAAGTAGGAAGACAGAAATAGAAAAATGAAAAACAGAGGGAACAGATCATAAACAAAATAAAAATAATACATTTATATACAAACATACTCATGATAACGTTAAATGTAACCAGTATAAACACGTCTACATACTGGAGATAGTCAGACTATATTAAAAATAAAACATGATCCAAATATGTGCTGACTATAAGAAACTCACCTCAAATATAATGGCTTAGGTAGAGTAAAAGTAAGAGAATGGGGAAAATTAAACCACAAAGGGAAAAAAAAAAGTGGATTGCACATGTTTGTATCAGACAAAGTAGATTTTAAAGCAAAGAAATTTTCCACATAGAAAGAGAGAAGTCATACAATTATTTGGTGTCTATTCGCCAAATAGATGGAACTATCTTAAATGTGCACGTATCTGGCCACAGATCTCCAAAACTCAACCAAAAGTTGATAAACCTAAAAAAAAAAATTAAAGTAAAAATTCCACAATTATAGTTGCAGATGTTAACATGTCTATCTATTGGGGGCGCCTGGGTGGCTCAGTCGGTTAAACGTCTGCCTTCCTCCTGGGATCCAGCCCCACGCTGGGCTCCCTGCTCAGCGGGGAGCTGGTCTCTCCCTCTCCATCTGCCTCTCCCCCACCTCATACGCAATCTCTCAAATAAATAAATAAAACTTAATAAAATCCACTTCTCTCTATTAATTGATAAAATTAGTAGATAACAAATCAGCAAATATGTTGAAGAACTAAGCACAACCATCCACCAATTGACCTTACAGAGCAAAACTACACCACAGGTAAGAGACGACCAAAGATGGAGAGAAAAGTAAGAGCATATCAAAATTAAAAAATCAAGAATGCCACTGTGCAAGAGAGTGATGTTACTAAAATTAATATTTTAGAATGAGTTATTTATCCATAAATGCCCGGGAGACAAAGCAGTGAACCTGGGAATGGATCATTTCTTGTCCATTTTTATCCTCCCATCTCTTGAGGTCTGGAGTCATCAGATTCCTTCTGAAACACCCGAGCCTAGTACAGTGCCTGGCAAAGAACAGCTCTCCAGCGAACATGTGCCAAACGAACGGAAACGAAGTAATAGAGTAAAAGAATTGCACAAAAACAATGCACAGTAATTATCAAGTCACTGGATGTGAGATTTGAAAGAGGACAATGAGTCAATATTGACTTGGAAGTCTGAGCCCAAAAGGCCATCGCACGGAAGGTTGAAAGTTAGATATTTGTGTATCAATGAATGAGCTACTGCGGAGAAGAGAGACGTCTTGAGTTGGAAGAGAGCAAGAGCTTTCATTTTGGAATCTAAAAATCTGTTTTCTCGGGTCAGGTTTTGCCACTTAGCAGCTCTGGAACCGTAGGAGCAATACTTAATGTATCTGAACCTCCATTATATCTGGGAAGTGCAGATTTTGATAAATAGTTTTGTTGCCAAAATCCGTTGGACCGTATGAGATAATCTCCATAAATCTCCCAGTATAATCAATGGTACATGACAAAGCGAACAGTGAGATTTCTATTAAGTTCAGCTTGTATGTTCTGTAGGGAGAATGTCTCCAGTCACGTAGATGTAAATAGAGATAAAACAGACTAAGATGGAGAAGTTTCGGCTGTGGAAAAATATGAGGATTATTTATTCGCTCATTCATTCATTGAGTCAGCCAATCAGTGAACCAATATTAACTAAGTACCTCCCATGTTTATTTTCAACAAAGGAGACCAGGGAAGGTGCAAGATCACCTGAGATCTCTGAGGGCAGGATAAAACCACATCATTAGACCCCCAGAGTGGCAAAAGATAGGCATACCTGCCCCCATTCCCGCAGCCCAGGTGGACCTCCCCTTGGGTGAATCCCGGAAAGGCTTGAATTTCACTGATTGTGGGTGTGAAATCCTTCGGGTGCAGCACTGGCTCGTATGGAGTGATTTTCAAGTAGCATTGATTGTATTCCTTGAATGCTGGAAACTAATAAAGCAGCGGTGCTAGGAAAATAATACTTGATACTTTAAATAGGAAAAGGCCTGTAAGGCTGCCCTCTTAGCGCAGTGGGCAGTGCGTCAGTCTCATAATCTGAAGGTCCTGAGTTCGAGCCTCAGAGAGGGCAAGTGGGGTGTTTTTTTTGTTTTGTTTTCTTCTCACAGTCGGCGGGGCCTAAGGTTACTTTGGTTAAATACAGGAACAGAACGTAAAATGATCAACTACTGCCTGATAAGGAGTTTTGAAGACTGATGCAGTGTTTGCAGAGGACGGTTAAATCGGTTTTGTAGTTTGTTGGGCTTCCCAGTAGTTTCAGGAAAACGAAGGTGAAGAAATTTAGATTGTGCCAGAAACTGCAAGCGATGCTGTATTTTTGGTCTTCCTCTCTGTCTTATGGAAGATACAAGGGAAATTTCTCTTCCCTCTTCTTGCTCTGAAGGTCGCCCAACCACAGTTAAGGGGTACAAGAAGTGTAAAATCATTTATTCTTTTAACCATTCAACATATATTTCTTGAGCACAGGTCTTATTAATGGAAGGTTCTGGGTGCGGTCATTAAAGAGTGAAAACACGGCAAACATTCCCTCCTTCCTAGAGCCACAGCCCGGCTGGGAGGCTAAGGGAAACAGACAAGAAGCAAATGCGAAAAATGCATCGTAGAGTAGCGGTAGTGTTTACTGTGGGGTAATCATTAGCCAGTCGAGGGGGTCAGGAGTGTGGAGGTGGCTCCTTCAGCTTTCGGGAAAGAGTCAGGAGAGTTGTCACCGTGAAGACACTTTCTCCTTCCTTCTTGCTTGCTGAGATCCTTGTGCCCAAAGTTTTTCTAACACAGTCACTAGAGTAATTTTTACCTATCAAGGCAACAGGGGGTATGAGAGCTATTTGCACATACGCTGAGTGGGCTTAGTTGGGTACGTAGTGCTACCCGATAAATCTGTACGTGCTTCTGCCTGTGGAAAATGGGAAGTGAAGGCTTCTCCCGGTAGGTGGGCAGCCCCTGGAACAGGGTCAGGAGCCGATGAGCAGACGTCAGCCGCTGCCGCGGTGGCCTTTTCTTGTGGAAGCGATGCTCATTAGAGGCCTGAGGAATGGATTTGCAGATTGAGGACAGAATCCTCCAGGCTTCTCTCCTCGGACAGAGCAGGCTTCCCCTCTAAGTTCTCCCAGAGTGTCCAGGTAAGGAAAGAGCCCCACATGGGCTGGAAAAATTGATTGTTCACTGGGAAGAGCAGGAAGCCCAGCTGTGGAAGGACATAACCTGAGCACTTCGCAGGGTCTCAGCACACACACGAGGCCTCGAGCTCAGGATGGTTAGGCAGTGAATCTGACTGGAATGTCCACGGTTTGAAAGGCATATGCACCGGACGTGTTCTCTCTTGAGCTCAGGCAGGAAAGGAGGAAAAGAAACGTTAAGGTTTTCTTTCATGATGGAGAAAAGCCTTTTCCCATCACTTCTGACTCCAATCTCGAAATTTCTGACAGATAATTCGAATGAGAAGGGATTCTGACCCCTGGAGCATCAGCATTTTTGTTGTTGATCTTTCCTGCCCATTTTTAAATTTCTTTAAAATTAAATGCTGCGTAAAAGCCAGTTTCAGTGTTCTCTTAAAAATTCTTCCTCCTTCTCCTTCCCCGATCTTATCCTCGTTCCAGGATCCTAGGGTCTCCCTATGCCAATCTTATCTTTGTCTGGAAGTCAGGGAGAGGGATCAAGCCCTACCCAGTGACCTGGGCCACCCCGGGAGGGGATGACGGTACAGTCGAGGCCCAGAGGCGCTGCCCCACATTCTCCTCCTAGGCGGCCATAGTTCTGAGTCAGGTAACAATCACAACCCTGTTTTCATAGTGAGATACACAACCTCGGGGAGAGCCCTGTCATCTCAACTGGGTCCCGCATCCAGTTGGGACCTTTCATTTGCCTTCTGTCATTCAAGATAGTGAGATTGTTTCAGAGCTAGATGTTCTCATGGTGACACACCGCAGGTCTCTCTTTCCCCCCACACCCCCTGACAGAATTCCTAGTTTTTCACTCTGCTTTTGCCAAAGTCACGTTTGAGATGATCTGCCCTTAGTCAGGTCCCCTTCAACGGCAGTGAAGTAACCCTATGGTACCAGGTTAGACCCATACAATTAGTTAGGGCACATGCCTAGAAAGACCATAAGTCAGGAAGAGGGTTAGAGCGTGGCAATTGGGGCAAATGTTAGAGTGTCTTCTTTGCACTCAGAGCTGGTGGGAAAGGCACCTGTTTTCTCTGGTTATGACCCTTCATTCCTTCTTCATAGTCACCTGTGATCCCCAGAGCTTTTCTCCTGAACTCCAGGAAGTATTGGGCCTTTTTTAAAAAAAAATGGCAATTTATACCTTTCTGGTCCTTACCTTATTTTACACATGAGGCAGCTCAGGCTTAGCCTTTGTCACTGGGCTGTGGACAAAGGAGGAAAACCTGAGAAGAGCTGTGGAGAGGGTATGCATCGTCTGCAGGGCCGTGCTGGGCATTTCCAACTCAAGATTCACAGTTTTTGGCTAGTGGGAAGGTGGACCTCCTACTCCTGTTCTCTGGAGAGATCCTGGTGAGAAGAAGGCCTCTCCATGAATTTGTAAATGAGAATTATGGGGTCACTTAGCCTGGGGATGCAAAGAAGGCTGGTGAGGGTCACCTAGAGGGACAGGATGCAAAAGAGAATTTGTCAGTCCGAGGTCTCTGAGTAGCACGGATCTGGAGGGGGTCACACAGACCCAGACTGTCAGAAAAAAAAAAAAAAGAAGATTGTGAAAGTAGGGAAATTCTTAGAGAAAAGCCATGAAAGAAGACTAGAAGTAAGATCTTTAGGTAGTTCTTCCTTAAGGAGATTCCTTACCCATCTGCCAGGACCCATTCATTCTGTCATTCATATAACAGATACTAAATGAGTGGATTTATTCTTCCATTCATCAGACATGAATTCAAAATCTCTTCTGTATCTGCCCTCTGGTTCAAGACTTCTAAGCACCTTTGACTCCTTCCCCCTCAGATCTCCACACCCAGCATCTTGACAAATACTGTAAATCCTTCCCACACACCTCTCCAGAGTCTTTCTCTTTCTTCTCATTCATCTATCCCTTCATCCATTCTATGGTGTTCGTGGAGGATGTGCGCTATACCAGGCATCGAACAGGGCCCTGACGACACAGAAAGACTCCTGCTATTGATAATCTCAAGAGTTAACAGGATAAACTCCACCCCTTTCATAGCTCTGTAACTTCCTTCCTTTCTCTTCAACTCTAGTTTGAAAATTAAATTCCAAATTAAGAACCTTTCCTAAAATGTTACTTCGATTGTGTAAACCACTTGCCTGGAATTTTTCAAAGGTTCTTAAGCCTCTACAATCCTCTCTCCTCCTCTCCGTGTCTGTACACACACACACATGCACACGCACACGCACACGCACACGCACACACTGCTCCAACTGAACAGGTGTATTTCTTAAGACAAGAAATCCTACATACACCCTATGTTCATTCCTCATCCACACCCCTCTCTGTCCATTTTTTACTTCTTTACTCTGATTTGATTTCTCCTCTTATTTCCTGTAGCTCTGCCTGTTTGGTTTTTTGGGTTTGTTTGGTTTGGGGTATTTGTTTGGTTTTGTTTGTAATTTTTTTCTGCTCTCTCCCGAGGTGTGGATATGGAACCGCTCCACATGTGCCTTAGCAAGAATCGAACAGCGATCTCAGATTCCTCTCAGAAGGCGAGTTTCCGTAGTGTAGTGGTTATCACGCTCGCCTAACGCGCGAGAGGTCCCCGGTTCGAAACCGGGCGGAAACAGCCAGTTTCTTTTGCCTTCGGGGAGAAATCACCGCCAACTTCTCTCCCAGGCAGCTCCAGCCGAAAGGAACGAGTCAAACTGCCCCTTTTGTTGCTGTGTTTTCATTTTTGTTTTGTCTTTAAGAAATAGAAAACCATCCTGAGCTAGCTGCGCCACCTTAAGGTTCCGGGTGAGTCCTCCCCCGGGGACGTGTCCTCTTCGAGTCCTGCGGAGTCTGAATCGTGCAGCTGGAGGGGCGCTAGAATTTTCCCACGGCTGCTTCCGCCTCCTTCTCTGGCAGAGGCATAGGTACCCATCGCTTGCTGGCGGAGGTCATGTGGGAGAAGATACGCCCCGGTTTCATATTAAAGGCTTTGACATTCCCCGTATTTGGGGCTGCTCAGAATAGTGGACAAGGAAGCTGAAGACGGGAAAGGTGGAAACCTGGCGAAAGGACCCAAGAGGACAGGGGAATTAGCTCAGGCGGTAGAGCGCTCGCTTAGCATGTGAGAGGTAGTGGGATCGACGCCCACATTCTCCAGATTTTACCGTTTCCACTCAGATCTCCAGCTCACAACCCCGCATCTGCCAGCCTATTGAACGAATTGAGAAAGTATTAGACACTTTGAACACAGTCATTTGGACGCTGCTTTTCCATGGGACCCCTGGGCAGGTTCAAGGCAAGCCCTCATTCGCTCTGCCTACGCTGGGTAAGCAGATCTATCTGTTTGTAATTTGTTTTCTGTTTCTTCAGAGGAGCTACGACCCCAAGGGACATACCCAGCCGCTCTCTTTCTCCATTTCTCCTGCAGCTTGGCCTTCCATGCGGCTCAGCCTTGAGAAGCACTGGGCAGAGCGGGGACACAAGGGGCCAACTTTCTTGTCAGCAGACTGAGACGGTGAGCCCCAGGGAAGCAGAACATATTGGGGAAGACACACGGAAAGCCAACACGTGAAGTTATTTATAAGTTCTCGAAGGCACTCTGGAGCAGTGAGCAAAAGTCTCTGAGCTTAAACAACACAGCGCAGACTTTGAGAATTGCTGTGGTAGCCCACTGCCCAAGTCTACACTGGCCGCAGGGCTGCACACACTCCAGAGACCTCCAAATCGCATTGTAAAGGCTTTGAACACGGAATGGACCTTGAAACCACAACTTAGAAGGCTGCTTGGGGCTGGGAACCTGAACACAAGGCAAAGCGCCTATAAAAATAAAACCGGCAGCATTCTCCCTAAGACTTAAGTGAGACACGAAGTCTTAATAACATATCAATGGCCAGGTTATAGTCCGAAACTAATCAGCAGATGAACAATCAAGAAAGTCCTACATCACTGGAAGGAGAGAATCTACAGATACCAATTCTAGGATGACACAGATGTTAGAATCATCTGACAAACACTTTAAAGCCGTGATGACTAAATGTCCAAGAATTCGGGGCGAGAAATCTTTGAAATGAATGGAATGTTAGAACATCTTAACAAATCATCTGAAGATGTAAATCCATTGAAATTTCAGAGCTGGAAAGTGTATTAACCAAACTTATGAACAAAAACACTGGATTTTCTCAGCAGCAGGAGATGACTGAGGAAAATTCAGTGAATATGAAGATAGAACAATAGTAATGACCCAATCTAAACGACAGAGAGGAAAGTGTCTTTTAAAAGATGGACAGAGTCTCAGGGACAAATAGGAAAATAACAAAGAAATTCTATTGACATCATTGGAGGCCCAGGAGAGGAGAAAGAGATTCTTGAAAACAAGAAAATCGAATTCTTACTGGCTGAAAAATTCCCAAATTTGACAAAAGACATAAATCGGATTCAAGAAGTTCGGCAAACCTCAAGCAGGATATACCTGAATAAATCCACACCCAGACATATCACAATTATGCTCCTGGAAACAATAGGGGGGAAAATCCTTGAAATTGTCAAGACAGAAACAAAAGGGAAACTACAATCTGAATGATTATGCATTTCTCATCAGAAACCATAAGGACCATAAAGAAATGACATGTCATTTATTAAATGCTGAAAGAAAAGACCCGTTAACCCCAGAAGGCTAAGTAGAGCAAAACTATCCTTCGGACTTAAAGGTGAAAGAAATACATCCTCATTTGAAGGTAAAACAGAGGAACCCTTGTTAGCAGAAGGACTAGAAAAGAGTTAGCCAAATTGTGAGACAACAAAAATGATACCAGAAGGAAACGCAGAGAAGTGGGACAATCGCCATGTCCCGTAGTCCACCCCCCACTGGACCTCAGTGCGCTGTGTTCAGATAGCATGATCCCACAGGCCTGGGAGGTCCATTTGAAGCACCAGCCACACTCTCTCCTTCAGGCCTGCACACATTTCTTTTGTTCTTCTATCATCATGCAGACTTTGAAAAGTACTTAGCACTAGGCAGTGAGCATCCTGCCCCCAAGGCCCTTACAATCTCACGGGAAAGATGGCCGAGCTACAGACATTCACAACTCGGTAAATGCCACAGAAGAGAGGTTCTCCTGGATCTCTGGGAGCTGTGGAAGGAACACCCCAACCTCAGAAAACTGGGAAAGGCATCAGGGACAAGATGCCTCCTGGAAAATGGTTTTGGGTCTAACAAGTAACTGGTCAGGCAAAGGGCCGTGAAAGTTTGGGAGATCTGTATGAAACATCTCCTTAAGGCCAGCCCCCCTGGAGTTGAGTGTGAGAAAAAAAGAGGAAATTGGAGTGAAGAAGGGGGCGAAGGCTGGGGCCTGAGTTGCCCTGAAAGGCGCTTTTGCCCTGCTCAAGCCAAGGACAGACAGCTATCTGCAAGTAAGCAGGTGTGTAACTAGAAAAAAATCACCTGAGAAGCTAGTCATCCTTGAGGAATCTCTGGATATCTTGGGAAATGTAAGAAGATGAGAAAGCCCATCGTTTCTGTTTTTCACATTGCCCCCGATTTCAGTTCCCTTCTGGAATCTCATGTCTTTTAAATTCCCTTCTCATCTGATCCTCCCAGGACAAGAAATCACGAGCACAAAAGCACAGCTGACCGCTCTACACCCTGTCAAGATTAACGGGCATACATTTATCTACTTTCTTAATCTCTTAGGGGTTTTTAGAACACAGCATTTTTTATGAAGTGGGGACAAAAAGCACTTTTGGCCCGTACGGGGATTGAACCCGCGACCTTGGCGTTATTAGCACCACGCTCTAACCAACTGAGCTAACCGGCCGAATGCTGTGTGGACCCCCCTCTCCCTAGCTACATATTAAAGATCAATATTATTCCAAATACTTTGAAAGGGAGTTTTCTCTTTGAATTCATCTTGGAGCTTGGAAGAAGTTATGATCCCCAGTTCATTCTAAGCCCGAAATTTGAGTTAAAATACAGTACCACGCAAGGAAAGTTCAAATGTCACCTGCTTAGGTGTTTCATGACCTCGGGTTTTCCTGACCATCTCATTTAAAACACAACCTCACCACACTGCATCCTTCCTCTGGCCCGTTCCTTTGCCTCCCTCCCCCTTTGCTTCCAGAGCTTATTCCCGTCGAATAACTGGCGGAAGTCGAAATTATCGCCCCTCGCCCTCCACCTGCTCCTCTACACGCGGCTTCTTGCACAATTCCCACTGGGTTCTCCACCCATTTTCCCTTAAAGGCAGAATTTTATCTCTACCCCCATTTTTACCAAGTTCGGGAAAGCACGCCCATATTTCTATTTGCAAAAGTCACTTTGGACAAACACGTCCCACTGCAGTCTTTGTGTCAGCATTTCTTCTTGAAACAGGTTAAGTCCATGGACGCCTTGAGCACAGAAAGACTCCGCCTTTAAGTTCAGACTGAGGCAGACCCGCAGGGAGCTCCGCGGATGTCGCGGTGGGACGAGGTGGACCCGCTCTGCTCCCAAGAGAAGGCGTAGAGACCCGCCGCCTGCGTGTTTCCGCCTGGCGGGCCCGGTCTCCCGCACAGGAGCTCACTGGGATTCGGTTTCGGAAGCGTCTGGGGTCTTGGGTAATGAATGGGGCTGGCCGCCAGGGGCGTGGTAGGGCCGTGCGACGCCCAGGCACACCCACGGGACCCAGGACCTCGTGGCACGGTGGCCGTGGCGGATTTACGGAGTAAAGGAAGGAGGTCAGCCCGCTGCCTTGCTCTTACGACAGGTGCGCCCCTCGGTGCCTGGACCACTCTGCTCGTGTCCTGTCTCTTCTCGTGACTTTCGGACTTGCCTCTGTCTCTCCAATCCCCTTGTCACAGCCCGGCCTGTCCGAGCGCGTCGGCTTGCAGAGGTCTAGGCACCGCCCCTCGGTGCAAACGCCCTCGCCAATCCTCCGGCACCCGGAGCACACGCTCGGCCTGGCACTCCCCCGCCCCTGCCGCCGCCGCCTCCCCCTCCTCCTCCCTCTCCCCCTCCCTCCTCTTCCTCCCTCTCCCCCTCCCCTTCTTCTCCCTCTCCCCCTCCTCCTCCCCCTCCCCCTCCCCCTCCCCCTCCCCCTCCTTCTCCCTCTCCCCTCCCTCCTCCCTCTCCTCCCTCTCCCCCTCATTCTCCCTCTCCCCTCCCTCCTCCCCCTCCCCCTCCCCCTCCTTCTCCCTCTCCCCTCCCTCCTCCCCTCCCCTCCCCCTCCTTCTCCCTCTCCCCTCCCTCCTCCCTCTCCTCCCTCTCCCCCTCCCTCCTCCCCCTCCTCCTCCCTCTCCCCCTCCCTCCTCCTCCGAGACCCACTGCGGGCCCAGCCCTGGGCAGAGGCGGAAAGAGCACAGGAAAGAAAGCCGCGAGAAAAGGAGTCGAGAAAACGCATATCCTCCTGTGCCTGGCATCTGGTCTGCCAGCTGACGCCCAGAAAGGGGAAGGAAAAGTCAGAGGGAGGAACAGTCCAGAAACCCGCGCGGTCGCGGCGCCATCGAGCGGAGCCGTCCCGCCCTCGAAGCCGAGGAGCAGCAGTTACTTTATTGCTCAGTCGTAATGCTGCGCGTTGTACACTCGGCACCAACTTGGGGCGTGGAATGAGTATGCTTTCCCGTGTGCCAGTGTCCCACGACTGTTCCAGAATCTCGAGAGCACCTGGAATGTTGATGCGTTTCCGCATCTTCATCTGTTTGCCTGCGAATTTCTCCCATGAAAGTGCAGGACGCAGAGAAAAGCTCTTCCTCTCCTTGCCTCCGAATTTTGAACTTGGTGACCAAACCCAGTGACCCCCCCCACACACACACACACGGGTCAAACACCTTGGAACCTGAAAAAAAACTGAAACAAATATTTTTAAGTTGTCAGAAAAACAAAAACGAACATGAGGCAGGGTGACCAGGATGTGGAGAAAAGGGAACCCCAGTGAGCCGTTGGTGGGAATGTAAACTGTGTAGCCGCTGGGGCAAACACAATGGAGGCTCCCCCAAAAAATTAAAATAGAGATACTGTATGATCCAGTAATTCCATGACCCAAAGAAAATGAAAACATTAATTGAAAAGATATCTGCAGCCCTGTGCTCTCGGCAGCAGCATCTACAACAGCCAAGGTGTGAAGCGGCCCAAGCGGCCATCACCAGGTGCGTGAATACAGAAGATGTGACGCGTATATACACGCGATGGAATATTAGCCACACACACACACAAAAGAATGAGACCTTTACCATTTGTATCAACATGGATGGACCTAGAGGGTATTATGTTAAGTGAAATAAGTCAGACAGAGAAAGACAAATATATGATTCACTTACATGTGGAATTAAAAAAACAACCAACGACAACAAAAAGCAAAACAAAACAAGAAACAGACTCATAAATGCAGAGAATAAACTAGTGGGTACAGAGGAGTGGGGGTGATGAAATAGATAAAGGGGATTAAGAGGTACAAACTTCTGGTTATAAAATAAATAAGTCATAGAGATTAAAAGTATAGCATAGGGAATATAGTGAATAATAGTGTAATAATGTTGTATGGTGACCACACTTAGGATGAGCACTGAGGAACGTGTCTAGAATTGTGGAATCACTAGGTGCTACACCGGAAGTGAACACAGCGTTGTCTGTCAACTGTCCTTCAATAATAATAGCAATAATAGTGCTGAGAAGGAAGGAAGGGGAAGGAAGGAGGGAAGGAAAGACGGGAACGAAGGAAGGCAGGCAGGCAGACCCTCAGCCTGGGGCACTCGCTGAAATCCCTGGACAGCCAGGAGACCCCCCCCCCCACTCTCTCAGACCGGTCGGGGGGCCTTGAGAGAGACGCTGACAGGGACCCCGAGCCCTCTGCGGGCTTTACACGGACCGTTGCAGTTTTCAGCGCGCCGGGAGCAGGGCCTGGGAAGCAGAAGGGCAGCGGGGACGGAGGCCTCTCGGCGCCCCAGCTCCCGTGCTGTCACCTGGATTCCCTGTTCTTCCCGCGCGCAGAGCCGCCCCTCGGCGATCGGCCTGGGAGACCTCCCTAGCCGCCCCCCCCCCACCAAGGGGTGAAGGCTGCGGCGATCGCTGCCGCTCCCCGACTCCGCACGTGCGGGGCCAGGCGCGAACCCCACAGGACACCCAGCCCCAGGTCAGCCGAGCCCCGCGCGCCTCCCGACACCTCAGTCCCTGTGGTGGGTTAGGGGGTCGTACCCGTGCGGGTCCTGCCACTGACAGAGCAAACTCGGTGTCGGACCCCACTTCTCTTAGCTTGGGTAAAGTTAGAGAAGTCCTGTCACTCCTCGGCTTTCTTGTTGGTAAAAGGAGAACGTTTTCTCTATTCGCCGAGGGTTTTCGTAGCTCAGGGCCCCCGACGGTGCTGCAGCCTGGGCTGGGTGGCCCTCGTGGTGAGGAAAGAGGACAAATCCAGAGATGAACAAATCGAGACTTCGGGAAAGCCCTAGGACTCAACACGGGAGTTTACGCACCGGGCTGGACGACGCAAGCTCGGCTCGAATAGTCCCGGCGCTGGTTTGTTCAGACACCTGCTCCGGACAAGACCAAAGGCCAGCCGCGGTCGCTGGGCCACGCTCGCCAGCAGTAAAAACGATGCACAACGCGCGCAGGCGACAAGGCTGGGCGCGATCTCCAAACACGCGCGAGAGAAGCCAGGGAAATTCAAGAGCAAGAACCAAGGAGAGACGGAGCGTGCGCCGTCGGAAGCCTGGACTCCAGACGTCTGGCCTCCAGGACGAAGACCGCGCGTGTTTGTTTCGAGCCGCCCAGCTTCTGGTACTTGTCACGGCGACTCTAGCAAACGCAGGGGACGAAACGATCCTATGTCCTCATTGTGGCGGTGGTCACCTGCGTGTATACATTTGTCAAAATTCACTGAAGTGTGTGCATGTTGTTGTGTATAAATTATGCTTCAATCATGTCCATATTTTAAAAAATAGGCATCACAATATGGGCCACCGTAAAATAAATCACCATGAATGAGTTCCCCAGTGCCGTCACTTCTTCAAAAAAAAGCATTGTAGATTTAGTGACCTAGAATTCAGTAGGTAAGCCCGAAACTCAAGGAAGAAATCGATAACAGGAGAATCTCAACTGCCCTAATGGAGACACAATTAAACAACTAATAGAATAGAAACGAGATAAAAGATGAATTATTTGAAGGAACAGTAAGTGGAAAGATATCTGGGTTTATTCCCGGGTTTGTGGGGTGGGCCGCGGAAGGTGGTATTGAAGTGCGATGCGCTCAACAGAGCACTGGAGGAACTGTGCTCACGAGGGACCCCGTCCGGCTCATCTAACCCCCAGAGGCCGGTTGCAGCAGAGAAGGAGCTCTCCCGCAGGGGGTTGCCCCCTCCCATCCCCTCCCCTCCCCAAGCAGGGGTGCTGGGTGCCTTCCGGGTCCCAGGCTGTCTCTGACAAGCTCTGCGTTGGTGGAGTGAGGTTTCCTAAGGGTGGAACAACCCGGAAACGCAAGTGGCACTGGAATGAAATTTGCGTCAAGGTGATAGAAATAGGCTAAAGAGCCAGGACGTCAGGGGGAATTAGCTCAGGCGGTAGAGCGCTCGCTTAGCATGCGAGAGGTAGCGGGATCGACGCCCGCATTCTCCAGCTTTTACAGGCTCCCCCGATTCCGGGCTGCACGGGCTTCGGGGGACGTGCACCAGGCGGACCTCTCTTTAGCTCAGCGTTCCCCCCCGTGTACTTCCGGGCTGGTTTAAAATGGAAAGGAAAGAAAAGAAAAAAAAAAAACACCTGAAATGTGACATACAAAAAAAGAAAAAAAAGGAACAAATGGGTCAAAATGTCTTTTAGAGGGGCGCCTGGGTGGCTCAGTCGGTGAAGCGTCTGCCTTCAGCCCAGATCATGATCTCAGGGTCCTGGGATCGAGCCCCGTGCGGGGCTCCCTGTTCAGCAGAGAGCCTGCTTCTTCCCCTCCCCCTGCTGCCGCTCTGCCTACTTGCGCGCTCTCTCTCTCTCTCTGTCAAGTAAATAAATAACGTCTTTTTAAAAATGTCTTTTAAAAACACAGGTTTTGGGGTCTCAGCTCAAAATTAATAAAAAATGTTGTGTGTCTGGGAAAATCAAACTTTCTCCTTTAGGGGTAGCAAGTGTGAGGCACAGCCTGAGAATTGTGTCAGGAGGCACGCGCAGAAGGTCTGGATTTTATGATGTTTTAATGTTTATTCCTTTTTAATAAAGTTACATATTATATTGTATAAATATTAAATTTTATTATTTTTATCATGCTATTGTTTTAGTCTTTTATTCACAGTGACAACGCATGGTCAGGCAGCAGATGTCAATATGTCTTCTATCAGATTCTCTGAGAGTTGGCTCCCCTGCGGGCTGGCAGGTTGACTGCCGTCAGATCGGCCTCACAAGGGGGCGAGGTCCGGTGCTTTGCTCATCTCCCTGAATTTTCTGAAAACGTGCTCAAAATATAATGGGAACCAGGTTTTCCTCTAACTCCCAAAAGGAACCTCATTTTTAAAATATATTTTTGAAATGGCAACACGACCCCATTTTACTAAGAAGCAGCGTGAGGGTCTATGGGAACCTCAAGTCACGTGGCATTGGGCCCCGCCGGCCCTAGCAGAGCCGTGCTGAAGGGGGCATCGGGCCCTCCGCTGGATTCTGGGAGATCCTGCAGGTCCTTAGGGCTGCTGCCAGGGTTTGTCCCTCTCTTCAAACTTTTTTTCTCTTCTCCACCTCCCAAATCTCTCCCTTTGACACCACTTGATCCCTCTCAACGTTGCCCTAGAGTGATTATGGTAGAAAAAAAATTTATTGATTAAATGTGCTTTTCTATTTCGCTATTTGTAAATGAACCCAATAAATGTTATGCAGGAATAATGCACATTGTTGAATTTGTTTCTCATCTGAGAACCGCATTCTTAGGGGTGCACTCCTCAGAAACTGGGAGCAGGAAGGAGGACCCTGCCCTGAAGCTGCCCCAAACCACCTGCAGTTCCAGAAGGCCGGAGGCCAATGCCTGCACCGCCAGTCACGCTACGGATCATGCCCTCCTCCTCTTCCCCAACCGCATTTCCTCCTCATGCATAGGGATTCCTGTGGATTTGTCAGGCTCAAGATTTTTTTAAAAATTTTTTGTTGTTTATTTTAGAGAGAGGGTGGGGGGAGGGATAGAGGAAGAGGCAGAGGAAGAGAATCTCAAGCAGATTCCTTGCTGAAAGGAGGAGCCCGATGCAGGGTTTGACCTCATGACCCTGAGATCAGGACCTGAGCCAAAATCAAGAGGTGGACACTCAGCTGACTGGGCCCCCCAGGCACCCCTCAGGCTCAAGCTACTTATTCACTGTCCAGTCTTCACTGATCTCAAATTACTCTCTCCTACAAGGCTTCTAATGACTTGAATACCATTCCTCCATTCATCAAATGCTAATTAAACAAAACCCCTACCTGATGTTAGTTATACTTAGAGGAAATAATTATGTTCCTATCTTAACCAAGAATCCAGCTTGGGTGGGGAACAAGCTTGGAATCCACTACCACTCTCGGATAATTGAGCCAACTTAGTCTTCACTGAGATGACAAGGGAAGGGGCCCTCTTCCGTTGGCCTGCCCAACAGAAGGTCTAGACCACCGTAAGGAAGATGTGGTTGCCAAGTGGTCCAAGAGAAAAGGGGTTGGGGATGGAGAGGGAAGAATTCAAAGAGCAATGTGTAGCCTCCATTTGTTTTCCCTTTTGGCCACGGGAGTCTTGAGGTCTGCGGCAGGAAGTGTTCGTAAGCGTGTTCATAAGGCAGTGGAGACGGTGGGCTCTCTCTGGGTCTGTTCCCTGCATCAGTACACGTACAGCATCTAGAAAAGGCTCTGGGCACAGTGATTGCTCAGTAGGTCGGTCCTGGTGCTGCAGAGTCTGGGAGGTCCCTGGCCTCATCCCTGGTGCTAAGCAAGGCTTCAGGAATGACTCTACGGGATAAAATTAAAACTCTGCAGACACAATACCGGCTCCACCAAAGCTCTTCCTGGCTGCCTGAGCCCTACAGGAGAAAGCGCTGCGTGCAGCTTCAGGAACGGGCGTCCTGAGAAAGCTGAGAAATCGCCACTACAGACGTGGAACAGGGGACCACGCGGGGGTTGATCAGACTTGAAATGGAGGCAAGGAGAGCGAGATCTTTAAATGGGATCCTCGGACCTCCGTGATAGACGAAATACTAAGGTCAAGTGCATTGATTCTATATCCAGAATTGGAGAGAAAAGTGGAAGAGTGTCTACTGCACTTAGAAAGGAGAAGAGGGGAAAATCTGGCCATTCTTTCAGGCTAAAGGCAAACTATTATTTCAGACTTGCTACCCCCACAGATACTCAGGACCGGGAAGGGACTGACGCCGGCGTCGCCTTTCCTAAAAACTGTCACTCCATCAAACCAAGCAAGGCTTGTGTTGTCACTTAGACCCACTGGCCTCAAATTTGTCTTCCAGCTGCTCCTCTTGTCCCTATCCTGGGCTACAGGCTTCACCTTCAGGAAGGGGAACAGAATCAGGTGTTGGGTTTTCTGGGGCTTCTCTAGAAAATGGGAATGGGGCTTCCCAGGGGCCTGGCCCAGGGTCGTGACACGGAGGGCTTGGGGCCCTGGGCTGGGAGAGGCTTCCCACCGCGGTCGTGGGCAGCCGTGCCTGCGGTGACGGGTAATGATCACTGGCTGGAACAGATGTGCTGTGTCCACATCTGGACTGTGTTCTCTTTACTTCAGGAGATCAAGGAAGTGAAATCGGGAAGTGGGGACTAGGCTTTCCAAGGGAGTCCTCATTCCTTACACTCCAGTGGCTGATAATGTCCGTCCTCCCTCTGGTCCTGGCTGGCGCCTGAGGCCCAAAGATCCCGGCGGCCCCGGTAACCAGGAAAGTGAGTGGGGTGCGGTTGGTCTGCCTGTGGGCTGGCAACGGGGCGTTAGCTCGAGCGGTAGAGCATTCACTTAGTATTCGAGATGTTCTCTCCCACCCTCTTCCTTGGTTTGTATATTGCTTGTTCTGTTTACAAACCCGGAGCTTCTTACCTGCGAAAAGATCTGAGAAACGTTGGCACCTCTGTTGTACCCTTGTCACTGCTGCTCATGGAGACCCTTGGTCCACCTTCCAGCATCCCTTCCCTCCGGCTCCTGCCCCAGACTCGGCACTAACTCAGGTCTCAACTCAAATGTTCCTTCTTCAGACGCGTAGCTGAAATGTTGCCTGCCCGGCCTCCCGCTCCCCGTCCTATCTTCCTCACAAACACCACGTCCTCCAGAAAGTACGGTAAGTTACTCGTTTGTTTTTCTCCTTCCTGGAATGGGAGCTTCCTGGGTGCTCAGGCACGGTCTGTACAAAATGCTGAAACTTACTGCGTCCCCAGCGTCTAGAGCGAAGGTTCTACCACCTGTGGCTACTGCTCCGACCGGATGGAGTGCAGGCGCGGGAAAATCAAACACCAGTTAATTCTTCAAAAAATACCCACCACATCTCCAAAATCTTAAAATAACATCCACTAACTCATTTTGCTTCTTCTTTGTGCTTTCTTCATCTTCTTTCTTTCTTACATTTGACTGATGATTGGCTATTTTAGTTTTTTTTTCAAATGACGGACTAGATTTGCTGTATTCCAGCTAAGCTCGTGTTTCCATTTACCATTCTTTTCTCTTGCTTCCTTTAGAGTCTCTTTTTCTTACTCCTTATGTTAAATGCAGATTATTTATTGTAATGCTCTGTAACTAGAGAGTATTTAAGGGTAGAATTTTAAACTAGAGAGCAGTTTTTGCAGAACCTAAGAAACAGGTCATTCAAAATTCCCATTTTTATGAGTCTGAGGGTATGCTTTTGATTTTTCTCCAAGGCGCTCATTTGATAATTAATATTTTGTTTGCTTTTGTTTATTCTTTTAATGATGTTGTCTAAGTTTATTTTGCATATCAATTTTATGTATCAATATATGATTATATACACAAGATATATGTTATGTATGTGACATTTGAGCCCATGTATTAACGTTACTATTGATGACTAAAAATGGGAAAGTCAGACATTACGCCCCTCATAAAGTGACGCACACAGTACGTCTCCAATTTCATTGTTGAAATATTGGAACCTGAATCTGAGTGAGCCTCTACCTCTAATTACCAGTTTACAAGAAATCGAGCAAATCAAGAAATATGTCAAGGGACACCAAGAAGATGCAATTGAATTAATCAACAATGTGGGAAATGATGTAGGATAAAAGACTTAGCTCCTTCAACAAATCTGTTGGCATCAATTCCTGCTCTGTAGGATACTAGAATAGTGGACACATGTTATTATACGTTTGTCAAAACGCATAGAATGTATAACACAAGGAGTGAACCCTAGGGTTAACTATGGACTTCAGTCAATAATAATAATGTATCAATACTGGTTCACCTGTTCTAACAAATGTCCCACACTAATGAGTCATGTTAGGAATAGGAGAAACTATGCAGGAGGAAGAATGACGTTATTTACTGGAACCTATGTACTTCCCGCTCGATTTTTCTTCAAATCTGAAAGTGCTGTAAAAAATAAAGTATATTAGTAAACTAATAACAATCTAAAAAGAAAAGCAAGAGACCTTCTATGGAGGAAAAGAGACTTCAAACATTGAAGAAAGTGTGGATTTTATTTGGTTTCTTAGTCACCTGTTAAAGGAGATTGTGTCTGTAAAAATCAGAAGTCTGGAAAAAATGTGGATATTAGATCAAGTCATGATTGTTCATTAATTAACAGCAAACTCTGTATACACACAGATGTAACGTTCTCCTTGAGCTAATTCCCTAATTCCACTTTCAAGAAATTGGCACATTTTCAGCCTTATCTCTACTGCCAAGTGCCAGAAAGAGAAATGTACATGAATGTCCAGCCTTCCTTCAGCC
This sequence comes from Ursus americanus, assembly GCF_024610735.1. NCBI lineage: Eukaryota > Metazoa > Chordata > Mammalia > Carnivora > Ursidae > Ursus > Ursus americanus. The sequence goes on from NC_142158.1 coordinate 2,471,283, forward strand.
CACAAGCTACGTAGCAGGACACCTGCGTGTGGCATGTCATTGAAACTGCCTTCATTCAGGCCACTATGATCTCCTTAAAACTGTAAAATCCAATGGGAACTTCTATATTTTTTCTTACTTAGGGTTACAGTTTTTGAAATACCCCCCGCACCCCCCCCCCACGTGAATGATCTCTTCCTTGGGTTTAGACAGCACCATTTAGTTCTCTTTGAACTCTTCAGGGTCCTTTGTGTCCCCACTTTTTCTCCATCTTTCTCGATGAGTGTTCTCTGAGGTTCTGTCCTTGGGCCACTTCTTCTCTCATGCTAATTGTGGGGGGATGTGACCATTCTTTTTTTTTTTTTTTTTTTTTAAGATTCTATTTATTTATTTGACAGAGAGAGAGACAGCCAGTGAGAGAGGGAACACAAGCAGGGGGAGCGGGAGAGGAAGAAGCAGGCTCCCACCAGAGGAGCCTGATGTGGGGCTCGATCCCAGAACGCCGGGATCACGTCCTGAGCCGAAGGCAGAGGCCCAACGACTGAGCCACCCAGGCGCCCCAGCTGTGACCATTCTTAGATTGCATGTAAATTGTTCTATAAATGTGATCCCCTGCTCACAAGAGGCTCAGAACAATTACCTTACACCTGTGCTCCCCAACAGAGATGTGCATCATACTTACAATTTTAAATGTTCTAGTAGTCACGTTAAAAAGAGCAAACAGAAACAAGTGAAATTAATTTAATACTGTATTTTATTTAACAATATATCCAAAATACTATCAATTCAGCAAGTAATCAATACAAAACTTATTAATGAGGTGTTTTACCTTCTTTTCCCTGTGCTAAGCGTTTGAAATACGGTGTCTGTTTTACACCTATAACACATCCCGTTTCATAGCACATTTCAAATACCTTAGAGCCACCTGTCGCTGGGGGCTACTGTATTGAGTGGTCCAGCCCGAGACCGTTTATTTCACTTTGCTTCATCACAAGCACTATCGATACTCTGGAGGGCCATCTCTCCTGAGTCCAACCTTTATCCATAATCCCTCACGGCTATCTCCACTTGCACATCCCACGAGCATTTCAGAACTAATAGGACATGGCAAGAACCTAATAATTTCTTTCCCCAAACCTGCTTTAGTGAAGAATATCAGTCTTGGAGAAAAGTACCACCATTGGGACGCCTGGGTGGCCCAGTCAGTTAAGCGGCTGCCTTTGGCTCAGGTCATGACCCCCAAGAGTCCCCCATCCGGTTCCCTGCTCAGCGGGGAGTCTGTTTCTCCCTCTCGCTCTGCCCCTCCCCCTGCTTGTGCTCTCTCTCAAATTAATAGATAAAATCTTTACTAAAAAAAAAAATTTTAAAGCACCACCATCCATACACTGGCCCAAGCCAGAGACCTGAGGACTTCTCTGTCCCTCGTCATCATCTGCTTTCAGTTTTCCACTACATTCTGTCAATTCTACCTTCCTGTATGTATTAGAAACACCAGCTTCTTCGCAATTATCCCTTCACTGACCCAAGGGAATTTTGTCTCGAGGCCCTTGCGTTCCTACTCCTTCTGCTTCACGGCTCAGGAGTCTTCACGCGCTTGGCTTTTCCATTTTTAGGCTAACCTCAAAACCATCTCCTCAGAGCACTGGCCCCTGAATCATCAAGTGGGTACGTCCATCATACCTGAAACTATCTAGTGTGTTATTCTGGTTTTACTGTTATCTCCCCATACAGGAATGGGAGGCGTATGTCTGTCTTAATTGTGACTGAACCCCCAAGACTCGTAGATGGTGTAGAACCCCAGAGCTAATGGATGAGGGAGGCCCTCGTCCACGTACGCTGAAGGGATAAATGAGTCTGACTGAAGCCAGTGCTCCGTAAAGCCATTCCGTGTCTCTTCGGGTCCACGAAGGTGATGCCCTCACGCTTCTCCCGACCGTTGAACTGAACTGTCATCTTTTCCCAAGCCGTCTTTTGCACAAACAGCTGTCATTTGAGAAACGCAGATGCGGCCATGTTGCCGTCCAGGGTGAAATCACTGAACGGTGACCTTTCGCCAGCAAGAAAGTGTTCAGAGCCCCTCATCCTCTGGACGTCGTCCCACTCTCCCTTGTCTGCCGCTTAACCACTTGTTAGCTCCCCTCCTTTCCGGATGGCTTCATTCCCCCGGGACCTTGTCTGGGCCTAAAATTCCCATTTCTAAGTCAGTTGTTTGGCTCTGTATCCAATAAAATGTAATTAAGGTGTGGCCTTGAGAAGAAGAGGAAAGAAAGGGGAAGAACAGGAGCAAATGTTCTTTTTTAAATTCTTTTTTAATTTTTTAAAAGATTTTATTTATTTATTTGACAGAAAGAGAGGGAGCGAGCACAAGCAGGGGGAGCAGCAGGCAGAGGGGAAGCAGACTGCCCTCCTCTCCTCACGCAACCCCCACCCCAGCCCCCCACTCTCGGCAGGCAGGTCTGGACTCATCTCAGATGGAGCTTGGCAGGCCCCCTGGGACTTGACACTGGGTCCAGCCTCAGATGCTATGTGGAACCTGACCGCCCAAGGAAGAGGCGTTCCGAGTCCCTGGCCTTACCAGGCTTCTGTGGACACGAAGACTCCATGAAGGCTGCGAAGGGGACACGTGGGCAACTCCTGGGAGGAAGAGAGAAGGCGCAGGCCCCTTCCAGGTACAGGAACAAGGAGAGTGGGAAGGTCTGCAGGGGGAGGGTCAGGGGTAGCAGCACATCCTTTATTTGTCTTACAGTCACCCCCAGAGACCTACATGTTTCTGAGACGTGGCTTTCTTCTACCCACCGGCAAGGATCTGTACGTCTTCCCTGCTCCAAAATGTGCCCATAGCAATGCTGGGCCATTTGAACAAATGACACTTTCTCTGAGAATTGTCTTTCCTCTAAGTAAACGTCAGTCTCTGGGAAACCTGATATATTTTCCTCCCTGACCACAAAGGGTCAGTTCACTTCACTCTCAACTCCCCCAAATCTTGCACAACACTTAATGGAGCACAATTTGGCCAAATATATCAAAATTAACCCAGCCACTGCGCTTCCAGGAATTCATGCTACAGGTACCCTACATGTGCCCCCCAAATGTACAGAAGATAGCCACTCTAGCGTTATTTGTAACGTCAAGGACTGGAAAGCCCCTAAAGGCCCATGGACAGGAGAACAGTTACAGAAAATACGGTAAATCCGTAAGATAGAATCTTTAGCAGGCTTGAAAGGGGGAAGAGAAGCACAAGGTGAAAACCTAAAAGATCCAAGGTCTATTGTTAGAAGCAGCTTTTCACAGAACCTACAGTGAGGAACCAGATACATGAAAATACACTTAGCTACGTAGATAGCTTCTCGTACGTTCCTTCAGCGTCTGTGGAAAGACATGTAAGCATTTGCTAACTCTGATTGCATTTGGGGGAGGGAGTTGAACACTGGGAACCCTGTGTCCCACATGACTCTGTTTTTCAAAAGGAAAAAAAGAAAAGCAAAAACAAACTCACTGTATTCTTTTTTTCTAAGCAGTGTGGAGCCCAACACAGGGTTTGAACTTACAGCCCTGAGATCAAGAGTCAGACACCAGCCAACTTGGCCACCCACGTGCCCTGGGCTCATGGTAGTCTCTAGCCCTAACCTCACTGATGGCGCTTACCTTCCCGCCCGGGGCTGAGAGCGGGGACAGGCGGGGCTGGGGTCGTGATGAGAGGAGGGCAGGGGGAAATCTGACCAGGCGGCCTCACAGGCTCCCACGGGGCCCTAGCGACCTGAGGGCCGGACAGTAGGACCTCAGCTGCTCCATCAAATGCCCGTGGGAGTGGAGAAGGTCAGGCGGCAGAGGCCTCAGGCCTCGCCTGTATTGCCCCCACTGCACAGGACTGTGTGGAGAGATCAAACAGGGCCTGCTGGGGTGTAGGGCCTGAAGGGAGGTAACAGAGTGCAGCCCGTGTGACGTCCCCTGCACACCCTGAACTGTCACCAGATGGGGCGTTAGCCATGCGCTCGGCCTGTAGCTGCGAAAGCCCAGCCGGTGACCAGCCAGGGGCCAGTCACCCTGGAGCTACCCGCTCGCATCTGTTCGAGTCTCAGCCCCTGGACGGGCGCCCTGCACATTTACAGATCCCGGATGGAGTCTCTGTCAGGCTGTCCCGTCACCAAAGCTCAGTTAACCCCTCTTCTATTTGCGTCACCTAAATAACGTATTTATTCATTCAGTACGGAATTTGTGGGATGAGCTCTCTGTAGTTGCCAGGAATATGCCGTGAAAGTCAGAATCGGGATCTGTCCCAGTGACTGAGAGAACTGAGCCAAGGCAGGGGTGTGCACCCCCCCGCCCAGGTCTCACAGGAAAGCCCACTGCTGCTGCTCCGGGGGAGCTGATGGCCTAGCCGTGGAGGAGACAGACCAGGGACAGTGTGAAGCACAGGGGGCCAACAGTACTGTGGGGTGGAGGGGCGGGTCAGAGTGAGAAACAGGAGCCAAGATGCCCGTCTCCAGACACCGCACGGTCCCCATCTGTTTCCAGATGGATCCTGCAGCATCGAAAATTAAAGCTGAAGCTTGATTTCTTTCTACCAGTTATTTTGTTCAGCAATTAAAAAAATAAACCAACAACAAAAATCCCACCACATTCCTTTTTATGTCTAAAAGACAGAATGTTTAACTGGCATTTTAAACTAAAATAAAATGCTTATCTTGAATTGCACATAAATGATCATTTTTCCTGTATTCATGGCCTTTTCCACTTACGCGTGGACGAGACACACCAGGAACAGATGTGTAAACTCGGAGCCTGGGAGGGCCTACCCCAAAGCCACCTCCCAGACAGCCGTGGTGTCAGCCACAACACTCAGCTGATAATCGTAACTGAAAAATGCGGAAGGAGATTCTGGAATCTCCGTGTTAACTTCCCAGGCCGTTCCTGATGTGGTGGTCCCCAGATGGGACGTGCTGCCTTCCGGGAACCTGGCAACCGCGCACCGTGGTGGAGACAAGGAGGCCCACGCTCTGACCCAGGGCCCTGTCTGGGATGTTAGGGGGTTATTCGGTCCTCACTCCACCTGGGTGGCCCTAAAAATCAAGGGCTCACCGCATTTGTGGATCTGAGAGACACGATACTCTCTTATTGTCCAGGGCGATCGCTTTCCCAGAACCTCCTCATGCCATCAGCATCACCCTCAGAAGTCTTGGGGCTTGGGCTCATGTTGAAAACGTGAAAAGATCGTGAGAAAGAGCCGGAAGGCAGGGACTGTCCCACCGCCCAGTCCCATCGAGTGAGACCCTACCCCCGCCTGTCTGGACCTCTGAGAAAGGATGGGGTGGAATTGCTTCTCTGCTGGGAAGCTTTTGCAGATGTGTTTCCATCTCCAGGAGCCTCTAAAACAAAAGGGGGAAACTATCTGGGTTCTGTGTATGGCACCGACCACGGCCCCTTTGTCTCCTTCTCTGATTTTGAAGCGTTTCTGGAACTATTGCTCAGGACTGGCATTACAGTGGAAATAGGGAGGCGGGGCGGTGGTGATGGGGTCCCAGGCAGGTGGGTCAACACTCCGTTAATGACAGACTTCCCAACCCTTCCTTCCTTCCTTCCTGTGTGAATTCAGTTTCCACAAATTCCATTGGGGTCGTAACCTTCCTTTGCCGGAGTCTCCGGTACTTTGCAATCCCCGCCGCAAGCCAGGGTCTGTTTGGAGACCGGCCCCCGCGTGTCATAAACAGTCTGGCTTCTCTCGGTCCCCGTCTTTGGCCAGGAAAATCCCAGATCCGGCTAGCGGAGAGGGGCTGCCACCACTAAAATTCACTTCTCAAGGCTGCTTGTGACGGGGGTAGGTGCCCGCCCGCCACACTGCACCGCGCACGGCCGACACCAAGCGACCCCGCCTGGCGCGGACCTCCTTCCTCTCCGAGCACCTCCGCCCGCGTGGGGACCCCCATCTCTCTTCCTCTGTGTCCCCTCACCGTCCACACGCGGGCGGGTGGAATGTGGGTCAGGACATCGCCAGCCCTGCGTGGAGCCAAACGGGAGAAAAGGGCAGAAAGAGCCAATTTACTACGCTTCAAAGATGTCCAGGATCTCCCTGTCTTCTATGTGCGCATAAAATGAAAAGCAGGCCCAGGTGGGGCACCTGTGCGAGGAGATTCACCTCGGGGCCCCGACCTCAGCGCGCGAGGGCGCCCCCCGCGGCGAAGTGGGGGAAGCGCAGCGCCCGCGGCCCCGCCCCGCGCTCCCCGCCGTCCGCGCACGTGGTTGTCGCGCCCCGGCCGCCGCGGGCCCCGCCCGGCTCCTCCCGACACGCAGCTTCCGGAGCTTCCCCGGCGGCTTCCCGGAGGTGGATGGGGACCCGGCCGCCTGCTGTGGCAAGCTCTGCCTCTCGCTTGCCGTCGGCTTCTCCATTTAGGACCGGAGAGTGCGTCCCAGCCGCGAACACGCGAGCTCTAAAAGGCGTTGTGATGTCACCTGCTGTGGACAAGCCTGTGGACAAAAACACATGCCCTCTCTGAGGCTCGAACTCAGGACCTTCAGATTATGAGACTGACGCGCTGCCCACTGCGCTAAGAAGGCGACGGAAGACTCATTTTTGCTTAGATTTAAAGAAGTCATCTAATTTCTGGAAACTATGATGTACCCGTTGAACAATTGTGCTTGACCGTTGGCCGTTATTTTCCTTCTTATTTCCTATTGATCTGGATCGCCTTTCCCTCAGAGATCGATTTTTTCTTTTTTTTTTTTACTGCCCACAGTCTCCTCGGTTGGAGTAGTAGACTCAGTAAATAGTAGTTGAATGAGTATCTCCGGAACGTGTCCATAGTCTATACCTATCTGTCAGTTTAATTCTGCATTTCCACCTATGTCTCCTGAGATAGTCCCCTTGGGATATCACAAACTGATTTTATAAATCTCCATATTTTCTCCACCTCTATACAACCAAAAATGCTATTAAAGACCTTCTCCCCTTTAAAGAGCCTGGCTGGCTTGGTGGGTAGACTGTGTGGCCTCCTCATCTTGAACTTGTAAGTTCAAGCCCCATGTTAGGGGGTAGTTATACTTACTAAAAAATTTACTCACGTAATTTCATTTAGTCCAATTCATTTTTGCCATAAATCTATGTATCACTATCCCCATTTTACTGACAAAACTGAGGCTGCACAGAATGAAACCCATAGCTGCTCAGTGGCAAAGCCGGACCTTGAAGCAGATCCTGATCCGGAAAAGCATGCTTTCCCCACTCTAGATCATTTTCTCTCCACCATTCTCCACATCACCGCATTCTTTAAAGCAAATACATATACAGTTAGGGATTCTCCAGTTCATTCAACAAACATTCATTCACAACCTGCCATGTGCTTGGCAACTGGGTTCAAAACTTCCAAGGCAGGCTTGGCCCTTGGTCCCGCAAATCCCCACACATACGTTAGATCATCAGTTCCCAAAGTGAACAGATCCACGGAGGTCCTGAGACACTTTCAAGGTGAGGCCAACAATATTTTCATAATGATATCAAGGCCTTATTGGTTATGAAAAAAGATGATGGTGCAAAAACAGTAGGTAAACTGCGGCTGCGTCCTACGGATCCAGGCCGTTTATGAGGCGGTCCTCGCCCTCACTGCGTCCACAGCCGTCACACCGGGCTGGGGGGGGGGGGGTACTTCAGAACATCCTTGAAGAAGCAGTAAAAAAAAAATTAGCTCTTACCCTTAAGTACATGTCTTTTTAGTAATCCATGTGAATGAATGCTAAGTGCAGAAAAAGCACTTCAGCTGTGTATTAAAGTAAGACGATGGTCTAAGAAAAGTGTGGGGTGACTGTTGACTTGCAAACTGATCTAGAGGCTTCGTTTTGTTTTCATGAACACCATTTTTGTTCGAAAGAAAAATAGTAGACGAAACTATGATATATTCAGACATTTTCTTGAAATTAAAGAAATCGGTTTGTAAAAAATAATAACTCAAAGAAAATAATTGAGAGGATTTGCAATGACAAATTATAAGCTTTCAGGTGAAAATTAGTATTGGGAAACTTCAAGAACTTGCAGCTTCCCAATACTTAGAGACATTTCTGATGAAATTGGTGATGGTACTCGTGTTCTTTTCTGTTTGATGTTATATACTGAAACGTTAACATTTGGAAAAGCTGAATACCTCCGTGGACCAATATGACCAAGTTGTTACCAAATCACGCAGGGGTAAAAGATCCATTCAAAGTTAGTGCTAAGGTTTCAGATTCCACATTACAACCAACCCTAAAGAAGGTGCCACCTGTCAAGTTTTGGTATAAAATCAGAGAAGAATGTCCACAATTACCTGAAAAAGCTATTAAAATACTCTTTCCTTTTCTAACAACATATCTGTGTGAAGCCAAACTTTCTTCATATGCTGACAACATTTTGAATGTAGAAGCAGATATGAAAATCTGTCTTCTACTAAGCAGTCATTAAGGAAAGTTAAAGAAAATATATATACAGTTATTTTTTCATAAAATGTTACTTATGATAATACCTAATGGTTGATTGCTTTTATTTTAGAAAAAATTAACAAATAAAAAATTTTAAGATTTTTAAAATTATTTCTTTTAAGCAACCTCTATACCCCACATGAGGCTTAAACTGACAACCCCAAGATCAAGAGTTCCATGCTCTACAAACTGAGCCAGCCAGGCACCCCAACTAGTAAGTACTTTTAAATGTGCAATTTTAAATCTTAACATAGTAAATATTGATGGATATAATCCATGAAGATCTTTGGGTTTCAAAATAATATTTAAGAGTGTAAAGAGTCCTGGGGTGCTTGGCTGGCTCAGTCGATAGATAGATAGTTGTAAGATAGGTAGATAAATAGTTGTAAATTCAAGCCCCACGTTGGGTGCAGAGATTACTTAAAAGTAAAAAAAAAAATTGGGGGCGCCCGGGTGGCACAGTTAAGCGTCTGCCTTCGGCTCAGGCTGTGATCCTGGCGTTCTGGAATCGAGTCCCACATCAGGCTCCTCTGCTGGGAGCCTGCTTCTTCCTCTCCCACTCCCCCTGCTTGTGTTCCCTCTCTCTCTGGCTGTCTATCTCTGTCAAATAAATAAATAAAATCTTAAAATAAAATAAAATAAAATACATTTAAAAGATTTTAAAAAAGAGTCCTGTCACCAGAAAGCTTGAGGATCACTACAGTAAATTATTTCTACAAACCTCTCTTAAATCTCTCTTCCTTTTCATTCCATCATTCGTTCTGCTGATCATTGTTGAGAACATGTTCTGTGCCCAGCGTTGTACTGAGGTTGGGGATTCACAGAGAATTGAGCAATCCTCGACCTCAGGAGCTGACAGGATAAGAAAAGGCCCAGTTCCCATGCTCTCAAACTTCCTCATTCTTACAATTAAATATATCCTCCGAAATACTTCATTTTGGTAACATAACCCTTCCTCTCTGGATTGGTCAGCTAGGGCCGCCGTAACTAAATACCACAGACCGGGTAGCTCAAGCAGCAGGAATTTTTCTCAGTACCCTGGAGGCTGGATCAAACCCAAGTTCAAATCAAGGTGTTGACAGGGTTGGTTTCTCCTCAGGCCTCTCTCCTTGACTTGCGGATGGCCACCTTCTGTGTCCTCACGTGGTTTTTCCTTTGTGTGTGTACATGTCTGGTTTCTCTCCGTGTCCTAATCTCCTCTTCTTATCAGGATAGGATTAAGGTCCACTCTAACAACCTCATTTTAACTTAATTCCCTCTTCAAAGGCCCTATCTCCAAATACAGCCAAATTCTGAGGTACCAAGGGTTAGGGTTTCAACATAGGAGCTTTGGAGGGACACAATTCAGCCCATAACATGCTCAAATGTTTTACAAAACTTTTACCCCTTGATTTTCAGCCTTTGTGGTCACTACTCCCCTTCATGAGTATTTTAAAGCCCCCTCAATTAAAAAAGTCACACACCTTTCCTCATAGAGGAATTCCAACTTCATGCCTGGTCCATACAGCCGTGATTTCTCATCTTCATTCTTCTAGGCCCGTTCTTGATATTTTGATTCTTACATGATCTTGTCTTTTTTTGTCTGAATGCTGTGACTCCTTGTCAGGAACCATCTCATGGGCTTGGTGATTACCGTGTTCAGTATGGATATGTCGTCTCTCTCACGAATACCCTCCAGTAGTCACCACACCGGGAAGGAAACGCAGCCACTGCGCAACAGTCCAACACCTCACGGATGCGTGGATTCATCATGGATTCATCATTTATGTGGCCTTGAGAAAGGACTGACTCCGAGTCCTGCTTCCAAAGGTAGTTGTAAACCGCAATTTGTTATCTTTTTGTTCACTCAGGCTCGTGCCAAGTCTATGGGATCTAATGCAGACCCCAGGAAAGGGAGGGAGAGGGTAGTGCTGGGCCTGCTCCTGTTTCTACCTGCCTGGTTGCCGGGCGAAGCTCTGGAACACCCACGCCATGTGGGTTCTGAGATGGTTTTCCTCTTTCGCCATATTTGGGTGAATCTTTTTTTTTTTTTTAAGGATTTTATTTATTTATTTATTTGAGAGAGCGAGAGCGCACAAGCAGGGGGAGCAGCAGAGGCAGAGGGAGAAGCAGGCTCTCCGCTGAGCAGGGAGCCCAACATGGGACTCGATCCCAGGACCCTGGGATCATGACCTGAGCTGAAGGCAGACACTTCACCAACTGAGCCACCCAGGCGCCCCTGGGTGAATCTTTTTTTTTTCTCTCTTAATTTAGGGAAGTCCTTCCATTCCTGTCTTACAGTCTAGTCCAATAAGCGTCTCTTATAAAACTTCTCCATGCTACAGTCCCTGCAGACCCTTCTCAGTTCTTGTCTTAGACCTTTGGGGGGAGGGTGAAAGGTTGGCCAAAACCACTTTCTACATTGCTGCACACCTCCATTTGAGCTTGCATAGTGACCTAACACGAGGGGGGGAAACCCACTTATTGGTATCGCAAAATATATAGCACAAACGCAAATAGGGAACTGCAGATAATAGGCCAGGAATTATCTGCTTTCTGCTCTGGTTTAAAACGGTTTTTACTTTGTGGCGTGTTAAAGACAGACAAGTGGGAGCCATTGGCCAGAACGAGATATTATTCCAAAGGTGCAAGAAATCAGGACACCGGCAACTCCTGGCTTATACCTAGAATGCTCTTGTTGTTGAGGGGAGGAAGGCAGGCTTCAACACACCCATTTTCAGCTGACATGGTTCTAACAGACAGCAGGGCAGTTTCTTCTTGATCTCTGAATCTCTGCAAAGACCTACAGGAAGTGGCCATTTTCCGATTGCCTCCCTTCCTGACGGTGACACCCGGCAGCCTCCCTGGAGGACCTGTTTCATACGGAGGCTATGGTGGCCGGCCTGGAGCCTGGTCCTCCAGCAGCTCCAACTATGTAATAATTGTGCATGTCCCTCTATTTAAACCATTTCTTAAAACTGCTATGCTCGTTTCAATCATCTGTAGCAGAACTCTGCCTGATGCTTTTCCCCGATCCATGGGAAGCCTGGATAACAGCAACAGGCTCGATTGGCCCTGTGACTCGCTGATTCTCCTTAGATGTGCACAGGGAGACTTTTGCCTTCCCAACAACACCCCCCTTGTCTCCATGCAACTCCAGGGGCCTTTTATCTTAAAAACATCTCCACACACATTTCTTAACACCAAAAAACATATTTATGAGAGGCTAAAACCTTACATTGCCACAATTAGGACTGAGAAATTAAAGTACACATTTGGTGAAGTACGTATTTGGTTAAAGGCTATTTGTTTTGGCTTACGATTAGGCCATGGAAAGATAAATGTCAAAATTTGTTTTCATTCGCAAGGTAACTCTTTTGCCTATAGAAAATGACATTAATAAATTATATGAAGTACTATACATTATGTATATTAAAATGTCTTAATCCAGAAAGAGAAATTTGTTTTCCTTGCCTTATGGGGCAAAAGGAGGTGTAAAAAGAGAGGCTTTCTTTATTTATTGAGGTGTAATTGACATATAACATTATATTAGTTTCAGGTGCACAACATGATGATTTGATATTTGTATATGTTGCAAAATGATCTCAATAAATATAATTAACATCTGTATCCATATATAGTTACATTTTTTTATGATGAGAACTTTTCTTTTTATGATGAGGACTTTCTTTTTATCATGAGGACTTTTAAGATGTACTCTCTTAGCAACTTTCAAATATAAAATACAGTTTTATTAACTATAGTCACCACGGTGTACGTCTCCATAATTTATTTATCTCATAACTGGAAGTTGGTACCTCTTGATGACCCCTTTCCCCCATTCTGCCCACCCTCACCCCATTAAAGAACTCTTTTTATCTTTCTTGCCATTTCTAAATAAAAATAGTATAACGTTGACACCCATACTCAGAAATTGAAAATGTCAAGTGGCTTCTTTATGTTATGAACATTATTGTATCTGCCATATGCGTTTGGAGTACTCACATGGGCACTGTCAGATCCGTGAGATGTCTTTTCTTAGTATGATAAAGTCACAATAATGACAAAACTAGCTAAGAGACAGTCAGACTACTGTATTAGTTAGCCCTCTCCAAACTCAGTGACATAAATGTGACCATCCCCTGGCATAGACCATATACTTAGGTCTTCCATTATCATTTTATTTCCACTGTGTCCACTGGGACACATTTTTCCCTACCTCCATATGAAGACCTACACAGCTTCATGATTTATCCTGAGTAATACAGTCTCAAGCCCAAAATTAAAATGTTGAGCTCCCTCTAACACTCTAAAGTTCGTACTCGACATAAAGATCAAACTTCTCCCTTCGCCCACTGGAGACTGTTGAGCAACGGCTACTTGGATGGTCCCCAGGGAAAATGTTCCCTTTCTCTTTCCTCTTGCTCCTTTTTCCCTGAGTTACTTTCGTTTCTCCACTTGGCCCATTTAAACTGGCGTTAAGTTAATCCCGCGCCAATGCTCCCTCTCTCCTGTTTCCCACACATGTTGCTCTCTCTTATTAAGGAAATTATATTAATTAGTTTTATAGTATAAAATTATAGTTGTATAGTGTAATATTAAACTAACCTTATAAATCTAGAATAAATCCAACTTAACAAAAAGGATGTATCTTATTACTGGACTTTTATATTTTCTTAAGTTTTATTTAAAATTTAATTCAAATTCATGTGTGAAAGTAGAATCTTATTTTCATTCTCACATAGTCTTTCTTAGGTTTGGGGTATCAAAATCACTGCTAGTCTCACAAAATTTGTTGAGATATTTTTTCCCATTCCTTTTTCTGTAAGTTTCTATAAGATCAGAAATATCTTTATAAATGTTTGATAAATTCATATCTCAGATCTTTTTGGTCAGGTATTTTTTGTGGAAGATTTGAAGTCATGGGGGCGCCTGGGTGGTGCAGTCGTTAAGCGTCTGCCTTTGGCTCAGGGCGTGATCCCGGCGTTATGGGATCGAGCCCCACATCAGGCTCCTCCGCTATGAGCCTGCTTCTTCCTCTCCCACTCCCCCTGCTTGTGTTCCCTCTCTCGCTGGCTGTCTCTCTCTGTCAAATAAATAAAAAAAATATTTAAAAAAAAAAGATTTGAAATCATGGGTTCTTTGTTAATACTATGGAAAGAATAAAATTTTCTACTAAAAACATTTAGTAAATCACATTTTTCAAGAATATGTAAATTTTGAAGTTTATTAGCACTAAATTTTCATCATTTCCTCCCAGCTGTTTAACCATGGGAACATCTGTGGTTGTGTCTCTTTTTAAGTATATTTTCCACTTCTCTTTATAATCTCACCACATGTTTGTCTACTTCATTGGTCTTTTCTTTTGGCATTGTTGATCTTCCCCCTTGTATTTGTGTTTTAATGTTTTATTACTTTATCTTTTTATCTGAAAGAGAAGTAACAACTGATACCACAATATTGCAAAGGATTATAAGACACCACTATGAAAAATTATATACCAGCAAATTGGACAACCTACAAGAAATATATAAATTCCTAAAAACATACAGTCTTTCAAAACCAAATGAGGAAGAGATAGAAAATCTAACCAGACCTATGACTAGTAATGAAATTAAATTAGTAATCAAAAAACCGCCAAGAAACAAAAGTCCAGGACTAGAAGATTTCACAGCTGAATTCTACCACATTTAAAGGAGAACTAATACCGATAGTTCTCAAACTATTCCAAAGAATACACGAAGGAATGCTTCCAAATACATTCTATTAGGCCAGCCAGCATTACCATCATCCCAAAACCAGACAAAGACACTAAAAAAACCCTCAAACCAATGTCCCTGATGGACATAGATGCAAAAATCTTCAAGAAAACATTAGCAAACTGCACTTAACAATACATTAAAAGGGGGCACCTGGGTGGTTCAGTCGGTTAAGCATCTGCCTTCAGCTCAGGACATGATCCCAGAGTCCTGGGATCGAGCCCTGTGTTGGACTGGATGGAGAAAAAGAAAGCATTGTGCACTGTTGGTAGGAATGTAAACTGGTGCAGCCACTGTGGAAGACAGTATAGAGGTTCTCAAAAAATTAAAAATTGAACTGCCATATGATCCCATAATTCCACTACTGGGTATTTACCCAAAGAAAACAAAAACTCTAATTCGAGAAGATAGATGCTCCCTTATGTTTACTGCAGTATTTACAATAGCAAAATATAGAAACAACCCAAGTGTCCATCAGTAGAAGAATGGATAAAGAAGACGTGGTATATAGTATAGATATGGGAACATTACTTGGTCTTAAAAAAGAATTAAACCTTGCCATTTGTGACAACATGTATGGACCCAGATGGTATTATGTTAAGTAAAATAAGTCAGATAGAAAAAGACAAATACCATGTGATTTTACTTATATGTGGAAACTAAAAAACAAAAGAATAAATACAAAAGCAGAAACAGATTCATAAATACAACAAACAAACCAACTTGTGGTTGACAGAGAGGAGGAGGTTAGAGGGATGAGCCAAATGGGTGAAAGGGACTGGGCAGTACAGGCTTCCAGTCATGGAATGGGTAAGTCACAGGGATGAAAAGTACAAACAGCACAGGGAGCCCAGCAGTCGTCCTGTAAGTGCATTATATGGTGACGGAGGGGAGCTACGCCTGGGTGAGCGTAGCCTAACACGCAGAGCTGCTGCATCACTGTGTTGTACACCTGAAGCTGGTGGAGTATTGTGTGTCAACTATATGCCAATGAAAAATTTTAAATTAATTAATTAATAATTAAAATAGGCAAAGGATTTGAATAGAAATGTCTCTAAAGAAGATATGTGAATGGCCAATAAGCACATGGAAAGATGTTCATCAGGAATCATCAGGAAATGCAAACTGAAACTACGATGAGATATCACTTCATACCTGCTAGGACGGCTATAATTAAAAAGAAAAGGAAAGTAAATGTTGGCAAGGATGTGGAGAAATTGGGACCCTCACACAATGCCAGTGGGAATGTAAAGTGTAAATTGCTGTGTACAACAGGAGCCAGCCGTTTCTTCCCCCCCCCCAGGTACGTACCCAAGGTAGCTGAAAACAGGATCCACACAGACACTTGCACACCAGTGCTCCCGGTAGCATTGTTCGCAACGGCCACAGGTAGAAATGACACAAACGTCCATCAACAGGTGAGTGGATAAAGCCAAATGTGTGTATATACCACAGTGGAATAGTATTCAGCCATAAGATGGAAGTTTTTGCACACGCTAAAACACAGATGAACCTTGAAAACATTATACTAAGTGAAATAAGCCAGACACCAAAGTATAAATATTACATGAATCCACTTATATGAAATATCTAAAAGAGGCAAATTCATAGAGACAACATGGACTTGAGGATATGGGGAGTTGGGGGAAAACAGGTATGAATTGGTTGAGTGTCTATTTGGGCGATAGATAAAGATTTGGAAATAGTAATGATGGTTGGCGAACGTTGTAAATATAATTAATGCTTTTTAAATGTACACTCAAGGGGCTCCTGGGTAGCGCAGTCATTAGGCGTCTGCCTTCGGCTCAGGGCGTGATCCCGGCATTATGGGATCGAGCCCCACGTCAGGCTCCTCCGCTGGGAGCCTGCTTCTTCCTCTCCCGCTCCCCCTGCTTGTGTTCCCTCTCTCGCTGGCTGTCTATCTCTGTCAAATAAATAAATTAAAAATCTTAAAAAAAAAATAAATAAATGTACACTCAAAAGTGGTTACAAATGGTGTGCTTTATGCTATATACATCTTACCACAACACAATTTTTAAAAAGAAAACGAAATTTGATTTTTTAATAACATCCCCCAACAACACAAATTCAGTCAACATTGGAAAAACAGGAATTCTGACGTGGCAAATGGCTGACTCCAAATCATTGCCTGGAAATGACTTAAAACCAGCAGTTTGCACATAACCCACTTGAAATAAGGGGAAGGAAGCACAGGGTGGTGGTCTGAGTTTTTTTCTCCCAACCCCACTGATCCAGCTGTACCCTAAACTTGGGCCCACTGGTCTCCTTTACAGTCTGCCTTCGGAAACCACGGCACCGTGTGGGCATTCAGCCAGGGGCGGCAAAATCACAGGGGCCCTAGGCTTAGAAACAGTGTGCAGATGTACACACTGGGGGCTGTGCAAGCGGTTCCACCGGCTCATCTGAGCTGAGAATGAATCTCCTTAAACCACCTTCTTGTCTAAATCTGAACCTAACTCCACGGGCGGAACGGACAGGATTTCGACAAAAGGACGCATGGACTAGGAGACGGACTCCCAGAGCACAGAAGGTAAAGCACAGCGAGGCTGGCAGAAGCAACTCAAAGACTCAGGGGCTCTCGCTGCACGTGGGGAATCTCGTAAGGGTTCAGTCTATTCCGGGAACACGCTTTAGGCTCAGACTTCCCAGGGTCTACCCTCTTCAGGCTGTGTTCATCCCCTCGAGGCTAGTCCTCCAAGTGTATCTGGTTGAGGATGAACTGAAAGAAAGGAATCCTGAGAAATAGAAGGAGAAAGAGAAAAATCAGAAAGTCACTGAGATAGGAAGACATCATGAAGTGGAGACAAAAAGAGAAACGGATTTTAACAAGCAGTCTCAAATTGTTGGTGTTTGGTGTTTACTGGGTTTAGAACAACCGGTTTGGAGCCAAAAGAAATCGAAGGCATAGTTCATGCTCTTTAGAGAACTATCATTTTAATGAGTACCTGCTTCGTACCCAGCCACTGTGCTGGCCTCTGCACAAATTACCACATTGCATCCTTCCCACAACTCAGGGAGGGGGTGCTGCGTTGTGAACTTGTAACAATCAAGATGGAAAGACAAATGAGAGTTGCAAAACAGAGAATATGGAGAGCTGGAAAGAAAACACAGAAGGGCAGTCAGCTGGTATTCAGGAGAAGGATAATGGATGTCTCCATATGGGTAGCCAGATAGACTCACTGAATGACAGAAAAGGTAAATTAAGAAGAGGTGACATCGCAGGGCACCTGGGGGGCTCAGTCGGTGAAGCATCTGCCTTTGGATCAGGTCATGATCTCAGGGTCCTGGGATCGAGTGCCACATCGGGCTCCCTGCTGAGCGCGGAGTCTGCTTCTCCCTCTGCCCCCACTCGTGCTCTCTATCTCACAAAAATAAAAAATCTTAAAAAAAAAAAAAAAGAGGCGTAAAAGCTTTCCCTTGACTAAGTTAAAATCTGGCTGGGTTCACGGGTGCGAGGACAATCACGAGAACTCAGGAACAAGATAAGTACAAAGTGAGGACGCTCTCAGGTGATGTGGGGTCTGCCTGCGTGGGAGTCTTCATCCGCAGTGTGGGCTTCAGGATCCCAAGAATCACAAATGTATCTTCCCCGTGGACATAAGAGAAAGTACATCTCTCTGGAGTCCACCCTTGGTGCGAGCTTAGAGGTGAGCTTAGAGGTGAGCAGGAAAAACCTCACCCCTTAGCCCTTCCTTTAAATATCCTAGGAAGTTCCGCTTCGATCTTGATTATGTCCCGTCCCTAAGAGCATCCGTGTTAGTGCGCGTCCTAGTAAAATATGCCTGCCTCTTTAGTGTGTAAGTTGCTTCGAGGGATGATTAAAAAAAAAAGAGAGAGAGAGAGAGAGACAGCATAGTGTCTAAGGAGGATTTACAACCTTTTCAAATGGAATTCCTATGTATCTATAAAATGTATCCTTCAAAAAAGCTCATTGATCACTTCCCTCTACAACTCGTCAATTCTCCACATCTTAAATTGCCAAATGCAGCTCATACCCCCGTCCTGCCGACCCACTTGCCTGATCATGCTTGTCCAACCAATGTAAATCTACCATCTACTTATTTGAAGTCACTTCCCATCCAAATTCACCCTTCCACCTAAGCGTGGCCCACCCCCGACACCTCCGCTGGGCCCTGATCCTCCCCCTCCCCCAGACGTCCAACGCCTTATTCTCCTACCTGCCATTAGCCCAAACTCACATTTCTTCTTTCCCAAATCACCATACCCTATTCTTTCCAAATATCTGACTCCAGCCACAGAGATAACTCTTTCTCTCCTATAATCAGATCTCATTATCTTAAAATACTCACAGGATCTAACTCTCTCATGTGATATCTTCTCACCGTCCCAAATAGAGGCATCCTAGGAAGGTGTGGAATTTTCCCCGCCTCATGTTATCACAAATCCTGCTACTTATAAATGAATTCCTTTCACACAAGTGTCTCTCCTTCCACACAAAGGCTACTTCTAGGGCTGCCAAATAAAACACAGGATGCCCAACTCGATCTGAATTTCTGATAAACAATGAATCGTTTTTTAGTATAGATAGCCCCATGTAAAAAAGCTTAAAAATACATTATTTATCTAAAATTCAAATATAATAAGCCGCCCTGTATTTTTTTTCTTTCTAAATCTGGCAACCCTAGACACCACACACGCTCCTTGGGGCCGATGTGGCATCTCATTTTCTAGCGTCTCATCTCAGAAAAAGGTCTCAGACTGATGAAATGTGCCTGTCCAGGGTTGTAGGTCACAATTTCTAACCATTCACCCCTACTCACAATGGTTGTCCCTTACCCTTCATCTCAGTCCCCAAACCCAGATGCTCTTCAGAACCAAAGCAACCAGATGGTGACTCCTTACCCAAAGTGAATCCCCAGATGGCAAAAACAGGTGACTCTGAGGGAAAAAGGGGAAAGGTCTGGAAGGATGCTACCAAAATGAGGCACAAGAAGGAGAGTGTAATGGCAAAGACAATAAAACATCAGCCACAAATATTCTGAGGAGGAAATGGGAATTCCAGCTTGGGACAGGGGTCAATTCTTTTAGCCTCCAAACTCACATGCTATCCCCCCTCCACCTGCCCTGCTCATATCACACACTGTCAAGAGACGGGGAGCAGAGCTGAGAGAGAACTCAGAGAGGAACAGGTGAGCTCAGGGGCAGGATGCTGGAGGACTCAGAGAAGATGAAGAAGGTAGAGAGAATGGAGGAGTTTGGGTTCTGGGATGAGAGGAGTTCGGTAAGGGTGAGAGCTCAGTCTGAGCCGGTGGCCTGTTGGCACTTACCTGGAGGAAAGTCTACCTGGAGGCCAGCATTTCTTAGAGTCTTCCTACTATCACAATGGAAGATCTGGGTCAGGAACACCCACTGCATAGGAGACCTAGCCTACAATAAAGGAACCACTCCCTACAGTTGTCACAGGGTCCTGCGTTCCCTTTGCACCAGGAAAAAGTCAAAGATCGCCTTCAAAACAGATGTCACAGACACTGCTGAATGTCCGCTTGTCGAGAACATGACAGGTAGCCAGTCTAAGGAGATATAAGTCTATCTCAGCAAGAGGATGGCCGTGAAATTGAGGGCCAAGCCAGAAACTTGACCTGCTTCCTTGAGTTCTTCTTGGGGGAGATGCGTGTTCTGGTGAAGATGGAATGGAGCCACTAATGGCATAAGACAAGACATGCTTGGCAATAGCCCTCCGCTATCTCCCCTCCAGACTGGAGCTGGCTCCTTCCACTTGAGCTCTTTTGAAAGGAGACTTCAGATATGGCCAAATCTCCCGTTGCTTCCCGTCCGATTGCCCAAAGGAAGTTCTGCACTCCCCATATAATCCACTCCCTCCCTGTGTAGGGGACACTGCATACTACCGACTTTATTTCTGGTTACTTCCTTAAGCTGATTCTCTCTAGGCTTTTGTTTTGTTTTGTTTTCACCTCTTAACTCCTCTTACTCAGTGGATGTCACTGTTTCTTCATCCTCTCTTGCTGCAAGGGAATTCTTATTCCACTGTCCATTTACTTATTTGGGGTTCTATTCTTATGGAAGAAGACAAATACATATATTACATGTCAGGGGTTGGGCATTCTACATACAAGAGTCATGCTGAAAATAAAAAGAGACCACTTAACTTGACAAAACAACCATTTATGTGACCCCCTCCTCCCCTTCCTCCACCCCCGTCCCCAGGTAACGTCCATATTCATCTTCTTCCGTAGGAACAGAACTTGCGAGTAGGTGTGGCTATGTGACTAAGGTCTGGTCAGTGAGATGCAGGTGGGCTCCCTGGGCTGCGGCTTCTTGAAGATTTCCTTTAATAAGAGCTGGCAACACCCTTTGCCTTTTCTTGTCTCTTCCTCCATCTTTCTGTCTGAAATCTGAATGTGATGATTAGAAATCCACCCACCAGATAAGGGATGATAGAAAATGAACTGGAAGGAACCCGGGGCCCCGGAGACTTTGTGGAGCAAAGCCATCACCACAGCCACAGACCGCCTACCTCCGTTTGTAAAGCTTCCTCCGATCCCCCCGGGCAGAAACACCCTCTTCCTCCAATGTTCTTACTGCCCTTCGCAGGATCTTTCCTCTAATACATATCTTTTCGAATTAAACTTTCTCTTATGCGCAGGGATTTACCCAAATCAAAGCCCATTCTGACTGACAGGCAGTGGGTACCGTGTTGAGGAGGAACCAAGCCTAACTTTTCGTTGCTTGGAAAAGAAAGTCACAGGTGATGGGTGTTACCTGCCTTGACTATGGCGGGGAGACCGGTAATAGGCCCATAGATTTGCCACCTCTGAACTCGGCGTATATCTATTTTATTTTTAACTATTATTTCTAAAGCGTAAGGAACCAATCTTTTCTTATTTTCTATTTCCAGTGCCCAAGTAGACTGGAGGGTAGGATGCAAACTGCATGACTTTTAAAGACAGAATGAGACCCCTGAATTAATGCTCCTGGCGAGGAGCGGCGGGGCTGCCAAGCCACATGGGCAGAAGCTGCCGGGGCCGCCGGGCCCGCACACCGGCCACAAACAGCACTCCATGGGCCAGCCGGGGGCAGGGGGAGCTGGGGTCAGCGAGGCACCCACAGAACAGGGAACAAGCACCAGCAGAGGTGGCCCCGCGCAGCTGCTCCCTTCCCCTGGTGACCAGCGGGAGACTCTGCAGGAGCCACTGCTGGACACCATGGAATACGGGGCCGGTGAGCCACACAGGACGCGACCGCTGCGGAGCAGGACATTGGGACATTCGCGCCTCTCTGGTCGCCACTGCAGGATCTGCAAGAAGCCGCAGAACAGAGGCTTCCTCGCTCAGGCTTCTCAAGCCCGGGGCGCCGAGAGCGTAAGCACACGCGCATTCAGAGCACGCGGGGCCTGGCACGCCGTCCAGCCAAGGGAACAGACCGGTCAGAATCTCTGAAAGAAAGAGTTTTATTTGAGCCCAGCTTAGGCCAGCCGCCGGGGAAACAGGCTCTTCACAGGGCAGAAAACGTTCTGGAGAAGGAACAGTTTTTACAGGGTCCTATACTTTTTTGCATCTTGTGAGAGCTCAAAGGACGATAGATGGGCACACAGGCAGGAACGAGTTTTACTGCAAAGGAATGCCCGGAGCAGGAGCACTGACCGCTATCTCAAGGACAAGCTGGTTTTCCTTCAGGCCACCCATTTACAAAGCAGATGTGCAATGTATGCGTCGTGGGCCATGCATTAGGCTTTCGGTTCAACAAAAGTTTATGCACCATTACACTAACTTAGAAAGAAATTAAAAATGGCTTCCCTTGTGTATGTGGTCTTTAGAGTTTTTCTCTCATCACCTTCCGTACAGCGGTGTCATTCAAAGCTTTTCCACACCCCGCGCACACCCCGGGGGCTCTGGAATGGCCCCACACTGCCTGGAGGAGGGCACCGTGTGGAGCGTGGTCGCTGAGGGATTCCAGGGCACGAACTGGGAGAAGGCCACGAAAGAGCCCAAACGCATCAAGACCATGTCTGAGTGAGCTCCTGCTTCTTTCCTCAAGTTGCAGCGACTGGGGCCGGCAGCTCTGCTGCCCCTGCTGCCCTTCAGTGCTGCTCGTGAATGTGGCTTGTGAATATGGGCCCAGGCAGCTGGTTCCACAGGCCAGGGGCCATCTTGACCTCTGTGGTTTGTTCCAGCTGCTCATTTCTTCCTCCTCAGCCCAGATTTGGACGCAGGCTAGTTGACATCCGTCTTTCTCTTCCCAGCTTTTGTGTGACCTATTAGGAAAATAAATATTTTTAACAGTGCAGCAATTACTGTGGCTTAACAACAACAAAAAGATAAAATGAGACCCTTGAATTTGGCACCCGTGACAAGGCACTTTGAGGCACGTGTTCATTTTCCTCTTGCTTGGGAGTCCTTCAGTGCGAAAATCCGACTGCTCTAGAAAATCAAGAGATGAAGAACAGCAGTGCTGTTCTCCTGGAATTGTTGGACCATCAACATGGTGATGGTTGTTGGTGGTTACCTTTGGAGCAGACCAAACAAGAAATACTTTTGAGAGAATATAACTCCACTGAATCAGGGTTTTGGTGACTAATAGAACAAACTGGAAGCCTGATGAATATGGTACCTGTGGCTAGTTGGGATTCCTCCAAACCCTAAAAGGGTTTCTGAACAAGACCCAAGCAACGCAGATGTATTTTCCTTCCTCTGATCTCAGATCGCTTCTCTGGTTAAAGGATTGATTCTCCCCAGCATTTTAGAACCCAGCCTCTCCTATCTCCCGAGTGGCCTCAGATACCCCTTTTCTGAATCTTCATCCTCTCCACTGGCATTTTTCCTTTAGCAACTTAATAAAACCTCTTGCACCCTGAAGCTGTAGGCTTCCTTGTACTTCATTTCCCTCCTCCATAAGATGGGTTGTTGTGAGGATTAAACAGCAAAGGGTTCTTGGATGCTTGAGTTAGTACATAGAAGGAGCTTATAACATGCCTAGAACATTGGAATTCCCAACTGATCTCTATAATAAATGACACTGCTGTCATCAGTCTTTTATTTGAAACTCTCCTCTCTTGGTTGCCCTGACCCATTTCTGTTTGTTCATTTTCCTCATAATTTGCTGGCTGCTCCTTCTTATTCTTTATCCTTATCTTCAGGTTTCCTGTTTTGCTTCTCTCTATATTTTAAAATAAAATCATCTTTCTACACAAATAATAAAAATAAAATAATCTTTCTAAAGATCTTCAGTTTGGAGATAATTCGGCTGTCTTACGAATGTTTTCCATTTCCTACAAGTCCATTAACTGAAATCACATTCAACTACCTCCTTTTTCCCATCTTCCACTCCAGTCCCATCTTCAACTCATCGCTTCTATTCTTTTAAGCTTCACCTCATATTTCATCCCCTCCAGAGTCTTTTCTGAAGTTTTCTCAAACAGATTCTTACCTAAGTTCTCCTTCTCTATGCTCCCAGACTATGTCATGTAACTTTTACCTCTACAACACCACTCATGACACCTGCTGTCTCCATGCTAGGGTGTGAGCCATTAGAGGAATGGGACTGAGTCTCACCTGTCTTTAAAGTCCTCAAATCTAATATAGAGTCACACAAATTGGTAGTGCTCCATAAACATTTGTTGAGTGAATGAAGCAATAAATAAAATGAGCACTCTGATTGCGCCAATGTGTCTTGAAAGAAAACGCTGAAGAGTTCACCACATATTGAGACCTTCTCACATGCAGTGCGGGGATCAAAAGCATTTGCTTGATTTTTATTCCAGTACTTTCCCACAGTACACTCACCACTATCGAGGTAGCTGTACAAGGAGAGTGGTTGCAAGCACAGGCTCTGGTATCCGGCTGTTCATCTTTCAGCTTTCATTACGTGTGTGACCTTGAGCAAGTCACTTAATTTCTGTGCACACCAGTTCCCTCCTTAGAGAAACATAATAACGCATATCAGAATTTTTCTTACAAGGTAATGAGATAACACATGTAAAGTGTTTAGAACAGGGTCTGGAACATACCACATATACAAGTTAAAAATTATTATTTCAAATATTAAGACGACTCTGGATAGAGTATTTTGGCCTTACATCGTTTTCATTAAAAACAAATACCAAACTATGGGGCACCTGGATGGCTCAGTACCTTAAGAGACCCACTCTTGATTCTGGCTCAGGTCATGATCTCAGGGTCCTTAGATCAAATCCCAGGTGGCCGTCCCCTCTCAGTGAAAGTCTGCTTGAGGTTCTCTGTCTCCCTCTCCCCCTTCCCCTACTTGCATGCTAAATAAATACATAAAAATCTTTTTAAAAAACATTAATCTAAAATAAACTGCCGCTCCCCTGGAGAATTCCAGAATTAGAAACATGATTGGTTAACCCTGAAGGCGTGCCTGGTAAAACGCTGATGATGTTCTCACCGCTCCCCCATCCCCATCCCTGGCTCACAATCGAATTCCCTGGCTGCATTACCCAGGCTTTATTCCTTTATTTTCTCAGTATTCATCCTTCCTCTTTGCTGAGGGCTTTTTTTAAAAAACTTGTGTTCACTGAACAACTGAGCAGGGAAAACAGATCTCCATTGATATTTCACTCTGAAGGGAATTTCTGCTCCAACCCGAACAGAAGTGATTACTCTTCGTTCATTCCAGCCCAGAGACGGGACTGGGGACCCTCCTGATGCCAGCGCAGCCGTGGCCTCTGCGGCACCTGCCTCCACCTGCACGAGGCCGCCACCACCCCGGGTAAAGCATTTCCTCCGTCTCGCCGGCCACATCTTCGCTGACCGAGCGCTTCCGCTGCGCTTCGGGATCCTCCATTTCTCCCGGATCCTTCGGGGTGTTTTTCTCAGGGTCGGCGTTCGTCCCCGTGACGCTACTTCTGGCTCGAGTCCTCTTTTAACTGCTTTGAGGAAAGAGCACAGGAGTCAGACACTGTGATATAATCAACGTTGTTTCTTCTTAGACAAAGTGGCAGGGGAGGCCTCCCCTCAGCCCAGGACCCCGCAGCCTCCCGCACGCTCCCCAGTTCCCGGCCCGCTCCGCCCTGAACCGCCGAGGGCCTGGAGCGCAGGCGCCCCCGGGCCCCGCCCCGTCACCGGGGCTCAGCCCCCATTGGCCCAGAGGCCGGGGGCGGGGCGCCCCGGCCTCCGAAGCAGGGGTGGTCATGTGACTCGCGGGGGCGGGGCTGCGCCGGCCGCTTCCCAGGCTGGCTGAAAGGGCTCGCGTAGCCGGCCTTGTCGGCCCTTAAAGCGCTCACCGGGCGGCCTGGCCCCAACTCCCCTCCCGAGCCGCGCAAAGGGAGCTGCTCCTGGCTCTCGTCGGCCCCCCAGGTTTGCTTTCCTTCTTTTCCCGGAGGTGGGCCCTGAGGTCCACCGCCGCGAAGCCTGCGGCCGCCGGGAAGCCCAAACCCGAGAGTCCGGAGACTAACCGGAAGTGCGGTCCCAGGCGGAGGGGCGGTGCCGGCTGCTGCCGGGGTAAGCGCGGCCCGCGGGGCCTGGGAGGGGCGCGGCCGCGGGGCCCGGGGGAGGGGGAGGGGCGCGGCGGGACCAGAAACCACCCCCCTCCCGCCCTCCTCGGCCCCCCGGCCTGCGCAGGGGAGAGCAGCTCCTGCCGCTCGCCGTCGAGCGGGGTCCGGTACCCCCACCCCCCAAGACGGCGGACCGAGAGGCGGTCAATGAAAAGTTGAAAGAAGAGCCGCTGAGCACGACCGTTCTTGGAGAGATAATAGTAAACATTACCAGGCACTTTTCTAAGCGATCTGTATCTCTCATACTGGGAGAAACCCAAAGACATTGAAGTCCCCCCACCATCTTTAAGACAGAGATTAGTTAGGTTGTACTCAAATCTATATACAGAAGATTGTTCAAACATTTCATGACCACGGTTTGGAAAACTGCACTATATGTAACATTTATATGCACTTACCAACCACGTCTTGGGGTTTATAGTGGTAGAAGAATGGGTCCTTGGCCTTAGAAGTTGAGGTAATGCAAACAAAAAACAATCAGCAGAAAGAAAAATTTAAACGAACAAGGAAAACGGGACTCAGGGCTTTCTTAAGTTAAAGTTAGCTAGCCATTATCCAGAAGGATTCTTGATGTTTTATCTAGTGCTACTTGAGAAGGAAGTGATGGCTACCAGTGGCAGCTACTTCTTGCAGGAGAAACAGAATGTAAGCAAATGTGGGAAGAGGTAAGATGTGGTTGAAGGATGCCCACTGAGGACTAAATGAGACCGATATTTAGATGTCCAGCTCTAGAAAAAATAAAAATTTCAGAAAAAAATTACAAATTTTGACATTATTGATTTTTCCTCTAGGAGAGGGAAGAATTAAGTGTTACAAATACTTATGGACTAGAGACCTTTTGAAGCCAAAAGGAAGACGGTCTTGAGTCTTCGTCGTTATGGTAAGTGACATACCAGGCTGTATGTTTCTGTATACATGTGGATTTTGGAGCAGTTGGTGAGGGTTACTAGGGGAGGGCAAGAAGGATTGGGAGAATATAACATGAAAAAGGGATTGATACTTTCTTAGCTCCTGAGGTAGCAGAGTGATAAAACAATCCCGTTCCACCAATTTGAGTGTATTTTCTCCTTGTTTCCAACATGTGTATTCACAGTAGGCTTGTAGTAATTGCTTCCTGATTGATTTGCTGCCCAAAAAAAGGCGGTATGCCCAAAGCTTAGGCTCCATAGTTAGAAGATTGAAATTTAAATCATGGCTGTGCTAATTACTAGCTGTGAGTTCTTGGGTAAGTATTTAATTGCCCTAAGCATCAGGTTTTCTGTTAAGTGCAAGTATTGGTATTAATACCTATTTTACAGAGTTCTTGGGCAGATTAAATGAGGCAATCCATGCAATCAATGAAAAATAAATGGGATAGCCCCCCGCCTCTGGCCCGATGCAGTAAGCAATCCATGCAATCAATGAAAAATAAACGGGATAGCCCCCCGCCTCTGGCCCGATGCAGTAAGCAATCCATGCAATCAATGAAAAATAAACGGGATAGCCCCCCGCCTCTGGCCCGATGCAGTAAGCAATCCATGCAATCAATGAAAAATAAACGGGATAGCCCCCCGCCTCTGGCCCGATGCAGTAAGCAATCCATGCAATCAATGAAAAATAAATGGGATAGCCCCCCGCCTCTGGCCCGATGCAGTAAGCAATCCATGCAATCAATGAAAAATAAATGGGATAGCCCCCCGCCTCTGGCCCGATGCAGTAAGCAATCCATGCAATCAATGAAAAATAAATGGGATAACCCCCCGCCTCTGGCCCGATGCAGTAAGCATTATTTATTTTTTAGATTAATGCTTTATCGGCTTTGCTTGTCCCATACATCCTTTAACTGTAAGAATAACCTTGAGCTTTGAAGTTCTATACTCAGCTTCTCTGCTTGGACTTTTATTGTTGCCTGTTTATTCTGCACACTCTGTCCCTAGCCATGGAAGGGAGAACCAGCCTCTTCCTAGGGTGAGGTAGGAAAAACCTCTTGGAGGAGGGTACCCTGGTGGGCCAGCCAGGGCTACTAGCCTAGCCTGTTGTATTGCTAGGGGGGCTCTAAGGATTATGGTGGTCCTTTTTTTGCTGCGGTATTTATCATATTTTTCATTCATTCAACAAAGGTATTCTAGAGTCTAGGGATATTGTAGTGAACAAAAGACTAAGTCCTAACCCTAATGGAAGTTACATCCTAGTAGGAGAGAGAAATTAACAGATGTAAAAACATGCCACAAAGTTGGATGATGATGACTGCTACGAAGAGAAATAAAATAGGATAAGAGAACACAGCTGTTTGGTATAAAGTAGTCAGGGTGTGCCTCCTTTTGAGGAATTAATTTTCAGGCAGAGACTTGGATCAAATAAAGAAGCAAGCTACCTGGGGGAAGAATATTCCTGGCAGAAGGAACAAGTGCAGACTGAGGTGGCTTGTGAGGCTAAAGATAGGCGGAGGTGCCTCATTATATGGAACAGTGAGAACCGGGTTTTATTCTGAGTTTGATAGGAAACATTTATAATATCTTGAACTAGGGAAGTGTCATGGTCTACTTTAAGTTTTGACAACCAGACTATATTTTATTTTCTAGGTGCTGACATCTAAAAGACTTAGATGAGAATAAGAAAATGATTTCCTTTTTTTCTTTTTTTTGGATGCCCCACAGTTTATTGGCTACTTTGGGCAAATATGATAGCCTGGGGTGATAACTAGAATACTTTATTTCTACTCTGCTTTCCTTTTTACCTGAGCAGTAATACAAATTTTAAAAGACAAAAGCTTCCATAAACCCACTATCTTATACCAGCTATTTGTCTATATGCCTGCATATCTTTACTTAGTAGTGATTCTGAATTTTTCCTTTTCCTCCTAACATTTCTCCATAAATGTTTTTCTAGTTTTTTCATAATCTCCATATTCATTATTAACTGGCTGAGTTATTTTATTGTTCATGATTTAGTTAATTATTTTATATGGATTTTGATCAAGGCTTTACAGAAGAGGCAGGTGCAGAGGGTGAACTCGGTAAATAGAGTTTTTGTGTGTGTGTGAAGATGGAATTCAGAAAATAGCAGAACCTGTCATTTATCGAGTGGGTATCTGTTGAGACACAGGCCCTGAGCTGAGTCCTTTAGTGGCGACATCTGCGTTCTCGTGGCAGCTCCGTGAGGCATGTAGTAGTATCTTACCTATTTTATCAGAGGAGAAATTGAAGCTGAAGGAAGTTAAGTAATTTACCCAAGTTCTTGCAGCTACAGAGGAGCACAGTGGGAATTTGAACCAAAATCTGATTCCAGAACTTGAACATTCAGTTTTAACTAGCATAATATATCAACTCTCAGCTGCCATGTTCTTTAAAAAACAAATTAAAATACCTTTTAATTTTGAAATAATTTCAGGCTTATGAAAAAGTCGCAAAATAGTACAAAGATTATTCATATACCCTTTGTCCGTGGTCCTAAATGTTAACGTTTTACTATATTCGCTTTATGATTCTGTGTGTCTCTGTTTACACATACATAATACGTTTTTCTCTGAACCTTTTGAGAGTAAGTTATAGACCTAATGATTCTTCTCAAACTATGAGGGAATTAAGCCCTCAAGTCTTATGACATGCTAAGCCCTAAAGTCTTAAGAGAATTAAGCCCTAAAGTCCTAAGGTATGTAATGAATTAACTTCTCTCCTACGCATGTACAGTGCTCCTAGCTACATACCATCCTTGGAAGAATTAAAAAAACAATTACTCAAATCATTTTCTATAGGGCTTCATTCTTTCCCAGAACCCCAGTTAAGAATGCCTGTCCTAAAATATACAACAGTGTATTTCCTAAAAACAAGGCTGTTCTCTTACCATTACAACTATCAAAGTCAGGAAATTAACACTCAAAATACTATTATCTTATTCAAATTGAGCCAGTTCTTCCACTAGTGTCCTTTTCAGGAAAAGGAAAAAACAGTTTTTGTTGTCCAAGATCAATGCATCATTCCCCATTTCATTTAAATGTCATGTCCTTATTGTGGAATATATATCCTCAGACTTTGTCTTTTATAACCCGGACCTATTTTTTTTTTAAGATTGTATTTATTTATTTGAGAGAGAGAGGGCACAAGCAGGGGGAGGGGCAGAGGGAAAGAGAAGCAGACTCCTCCCAGGACCCTGGGATCATGACCTCAGCCAAAGCAGATGCTTAACTGACTGAACCACCCAGGTGCTCCATTGACCTTTTTTTTTTTTTTTTTTAAGTTTAGGCCATGTATTTAATAGAGTTTGTCTCAACTTGGGTTTGCCTGATGTTTCCTCATAATTAGGTTCAGGTTATACATTTTTGGCAAGATAGCACAGAAGTGATGTTCTGTTCTGTTCTTTACATTCTATTAGGCAAACTGGACACCATGTTACTGGTAATGGTAACTTTGATCACTTGGTTAAGGTGGTGTCTTCCAGATTTCTGTACTGTGAAGTGACTCTTCTGGTCTCTGTAATTATTAAAGAACTAGTAGGGAGATATTTTCAGATTGTGTAAATATCCTGATCTCATAAACTTTTCACCCACAGATTTTTACCTGAAACAATTAAATATTCTTCCTTTGATTGGACATGGTGATTTTTAAAATTCCATCATTTCTTCTACATTTAATTGTTGGCTTTTTTAATATAAGAAAAACTCTTCTCCATCTTTATTCACTTTTTTTTTTCGATCTGTATAGATTCATGGCTTCTTACTGTGTTACTAACTTATCGCGGTTACTGTTTATCTTGATGTTCTGTTTGCTCCAGATTTGTACAGTAGCAGCCCCTTTAACGTGGCTTCTGGGTCCATTTGGCACATTGTCACCACTTTTTGAGCACTTCCTTATCCTCTGGCACAGCAAGATGTTCTGGGTTCATCTTGTACTTTCTGAGCCATTTCTCCCAGGAGCCCTGATAGCTTTCAGTGGAGAATGGTGTTTAGAAACCAAGACCTCAATGTATGGTATGCTCATTACTACTGAGATTTCATTCTTTTTATGATCTTTCAGCAGATGTTACTAGAAAAATAAAATGAACACACACTTTGACACATACACGTATTTCTATTTTTTCTTTATATACTGTAAAACCTGGGCGTCGTACTGATACTTCTAACTCCAGTTAAACACTACAGGGTTCATTCTTGTCTTTCCCTTTTCTATATTTATAACTCCCTTCTCTGACAATGAGGAATCTGTGTGCCATTTTACCCATAGTATATTTACTCATTTGTTCAGTCCTAAGGTATACATTAAGCAGTATATCTTTACTACCTTGGGGAGAAAAAAACCCTTCTAATGAGAATTCAGTAATTGTTTATAGTTCTTTTTATCTTTAGCTTGAGTTTATATAGTCCTGATACTGTATTAAAGTACTATTTGAGTTATTTGAGGGTTTTTTTCCCCTTCTGGGTGTTGTGTTATTCATTTGAAACACAGACTCATTTGTTTTTGTTTGTATTACATTTTAACATTTCTCTCTAGTATCTTGTCTATTTATTTATTGAATATGTGAAATGTAACAGTTCTAAAAGTAAAAATGTGTGTGTTACAAAAATGTATAGTCCTAGAAGTGTGACTCTCCCTCCCTCCACCTGTTTACACCAGTTCCACATGTCTTTTTAATACCATTTCACCTACCTTGTGATGATAACCACAGTCATTAGTTTCTCTTACCTTTTCCAAATTTCTTTTTGGCCAAATGAATAGATACATGTGTAGTTGTTTGTTTTGTATAGATTTTATTTATTTATTTATTATTTTAGAGAGAGAGTGCACTAGCAGGGGGAGGGGCAGAAGGAGAGAGAGAGAACCCCAAGCAGGCTCCACACTCAGCATGAATCCCGATATGGGCTTGGTCCCACGACACTGAGATCATGACCTGAGCCAAAACCAAGAGTCACGCTACTCAGGCTCCCACAGATAACATGTGTAGTTTTTTATTTCTACTACATTCTTATACAAAATGTAGCATACTTTTTTATACCATTATTTTTTTAAATTTACGGTATGTCCGGAAAATCACTGCACATCAGTTCATAAAGGTTTTCTTCATTCTTTTACAGCTTCATAGTACTCTGTTATACGTGCATATCTCAAGTTTGTTCAACCATTTTCTTACATATGGGCATTTAAGTTTTAAATATTTTCAAATTATAAACATTGCTACAGTGAATAGCTTTATACTTGTATATTTTTATATTGTTGGAGGTGTATCTTCAGAGTCAATTTCTAGAAATGGGATTCTGAGTCAGATAAAATGCATGTCTAGTATTACTAGATGTTGTCAGATTCCCCTCCAGAGAGTTGTACCAATTGACTTTCCGTCTAGCAACATAGGAGAGTGTCTGTTTCCCCACAGTTTTGACAACAGAATGTGTTGTCATGCTTTTCAATGTATGAGAACTTGATTGGTGAGAAACAGTATTTCACATGCCCTTTTCAATTATTTCATTTTTTATAATAGCCCTTTTTTTAGAGTACTTAGGTTCACAGCAGAATTGAGTAGAGAGTACATATTGTTGCCGTATGTCCTCTGCCAGCCCCCACCCGGCCACCCTGGCCTCTCCAGCTATCAACATCTCAGCCCAGAGTGGTACATTTGTTACAACTGGTGAATCTGCATTGAGATACCATTGCCACCCAGAGGCCATGATGTACTTTAGTGTTCATTCTTTGTGTTGTACGTTCTGTGGGTTTTGACAAATGTAAAATGACGAGTATCACCGTTTATAGTGTCAAACGGGAGTTTCACTGCCCTGACAATCCTGTGTTTCATTTATTCACACCCCCCCACCCCTGACAACCACTGATCTTTTTCACTGATTCCATAGTTGCCTCTTCTAGAATGTCACGTACTTGGGATTGGACAGTTTGTGGCCTTTTCAGACTGGTTTCTCTCACTTAGCAATATGCATATAAGGTTTCTCCATGTCTTTCCATGGCTAGACAGCTCACTTCCGTTGTAGCGGTGCTGAACAAGCTGGCACTGCCTGGGTGTAGCAGTTTATTTACCTTTTTGTTGACTGCGGGACATGTTAGTTGCTTTCCAGTTCTGGCAATTATGAATAGAGCTGCTATAAACATCCTTGTGCAGGGTTTTGTGTGGACATACATTTTCAGCTCCTTTGGGTAAGTACTAAGGAGCACAGTTGCTGGATTGTATGGTAAGAGTATGTTTAGTTTTCCAAGGTGGCTGTACCGTATTGTATTCCCATTGCTTCGTATCCTTATTGGAATTTAGTATTGTCAGTGTATTGGATTTTGGTCATTATGTGTCTGAGTTTTTTTAAAGATTTTATTTATTTATTTGAGAGAGAGCTTGCACACAAATGGGGGGGGAGGGCCAGAGGGAGAGGAAGAAGCAGACTCCCTGCTGAGCAGGGAGCCCGGAGGAAGGGGCTTGATCCTAGGACCCCAGGATCATGACCTGAGCTGAAGGCAGGCATTTAACCAAGTAAGCCACCCAGGCGCCCCGGGTTTCGGTCATTATAATTTATAACAGGAGCTCATTGTTTTAACTGTCCGTTCCTTAATGACATACAGTGTTGAGCATCTTTTCATATGTTTATTTGCCATCTGTACATCTTCTTTGGTGAGGTGTCCGTTTAGATCTTTTCCCCATTTTTTAATCAGGTTATTCCTTGTTGTGTTTTAGGAGTATATAAATATATTGTATATTTTTGATGACAGTCCTTTATCAGATGTTTTTTGCAAATACTTCTCCCAGTCTGTGGCTTTAGACTGTGTCTTTCGCAAAACAGAAGTTTTTAACTTTAATAAAATCCAGATTCTTACTTCTTTTAAAGACTATGCCTTCCTTTGGTGTTATGTCTAAGAAGTCATCATTGTCTTTATTTTCCCCCATGTTATCTTCTAGGAGTTTTATAGTTTTGTGTTTTATATTTAAGTCTATGATCTATATTGAGTTAATTTTTGTGAAAGGTATAAAGTCTTTGTCTATTTCATGTTTTTGCATGTCGCTATCCAGTTGTTCCAGTACCATTTGTTGAAAAGACTTGTCTTTCTTCATTGTATTGCCTTTGCTCCTCTGTCAAAATATCAGTTGACTGTATTTATGTGAGTCTGTTTCTGGACTCTGTACCACTGATCTGTTTATTCTTTTACCAATACCACACTGGGTTACAGTAGCATTGTAGTAAGTCTTGAAGTTGAATAGTGTCAGTCCTCCCAGTTTTGTTCTCTTTCAATATTGTGTTGGCTTATTCTGGGTCCTTTGCTCTCTGTATAAACTTTATAGAGTCAGCATGTTAATATCAATAAAATAATCTGGCGTATTGATTGGAATTGAGTTCCGTCAATGATCGAAGATAGGAAGAATTGTCATCTTGACAAGGTAGTACATGTTCATGGATAGGAAGACTATCTGTTCATTTATTTCATTCTTTCTTAATTTCTTTCATCAGAGTTTTATGTTTTCTTCATACAGATCTCGTTAGTTTTATATGTATTTCATTTTCATTTTGCAGAGGTGCTAATGATATTGTGTTTTTAACTTGAAATTCCAGTCTTTTATTGCTGGTATGGAAGAAAGTGGTTGCCTTTTGTATATTAACCTTCTATCCTGCGTGCTTGCTATAATTGCTTAATTAGTTCCATTTTTGTTGTTGTTGATACTTTTGTATTTTCTACACTGACAATCATGTGGTCTGAAAGCAAAGGCAGTTTTTTAATTTTTCCCCCCATTCTGTGTTATTTTTATTTCCTCCTCTTGTCTTACTGTATTATCTGAGACTTCCTGTATGATGTTGAAAAGAAATGGTAAGAAGGGACATCCTTACTTTGTTCCTCATCTTAGCTAGAAAGGTTCTAGTTTCTCACCATTAAGTATAATATTAGCTGTAGTTTTCTTGTATTCTTTATCAATTTGATGAAGTTCATCTCTATTCCTAGGTATTTCATGTGCTTTAATTTTGAATTTCTCTAAATATAAGTGAGATTGAACATCTTTACATATGTTTAAGGAACATTTTTTTCTTTTTTGTGTGAGTATTGTCTTTTGCCTATTTTTCTCAGGTTTTTGGTGTTTTCTCTCAATTTTTAAAAGATTTTTATATAATAGATATATTATTTATCTCAAATATATGTTACAAATTTTTCTCTCAGTTTGTCCATTGACTTTTGACTTTGTTCTTTTTACATGCAAAATGTTTTTAATTTAGTCAAGTGGTCAGTCTTGTGTAATAAGCCAAAAAACCTTTCTGTATGCTGATATTACCTGTATATTCAGTACCATATTGTTTCAGTTTATAAATTTAGATCTTTGATCAATGTGGAGTTGATTTTGGTATATGGTGTGGGGAATAGATCAAATTGTATCAGTTTTCATGTGACTATCCTGATATTCTAACATTGTTTATTAAGAAGTTCATTTTTTCCCTGGTGATTTGAAATATCACTCTTATTGCATACTAAATTTCTGTGTATGTTTGTACCTATTTCTGGATTTTCTGTTGTATTCCACTTATCTTTTTATGTATTCATGTACCAGAACCACATTTTTTTAATATTAGAGGCTTTATAGCACCCTTCAACCTTTCTTTTCATTGTTTCCTGGCTTTTCTTGCATGTTGGTTTTTCTAAGCGAATTTGAGTAATAACTGTAGTTCAGGCATTGTTGGTTTTTCTGTAAAGGGTCAGAAAGCATATACGTTAGGCTTTGGGGGCCATATGGTCTTCAACTATTTAATTCTGCCATTTGAGAAAGAAGCCATGAACAATACATTCATGAATAAGTGTTACCTTGTTTCAGTAAAACTGTATAAAAACAGGCTGCAGGCCAGAATTGACTTGCGGGCCATCATTTGTCCACTTTTGGTTTAGTTCATGAAGAAGCTTATTATTTTTGTTGCAGTTGTATTCATAAATCTTCTAGGAGGAACTAACATCATTATACTGAATCATTCTATACAAGAACAAAAGATATCTTTCCATTTGTTCAGGTCTACTTTTGGGTCTTTTGGTAGTGTTTAAAAGTTTTCCTCTTCTTCATTTTACATAATTACATACATAATTTACATAATTATTGTTTAATTTATCTTTAAGTATTTCATAGTTTTGTTTGTTGTACCAGGAGTATTCTCTATCTGTGCTCTAGTTGGTTGTTACTTGTGTACAGAAAAGGGCTGTTCATTTCTATGTGTGAGTTTTATATCCTGCTGCCTTACTGAATTCCTTTGAGTCAGTTTTAATGTTGATTCTCTCTAGGGTTTTCTAATTATACCCTCCTATATCCAAACAGATATAATTTTCTCTCTTTTCTATTCTTAGACTGCTAATTGATTTTTTATTTTCTAATTGCATTGGCTAATACTTCCAGTTCAGAGTTTAATAACAGAAGAAATAGGGGTCATTCTTGACTTGTTCCTGATCTTATCGGAAATGACTAGTTTTTCTCACTTAGGTACTGGCTGTTAGTCTAAAGAATGTATATTTTATCATTTTAAAGGAAGTATTCATTAATTCCTACTTTCTTGAGTATTTTCATCAGGAATGGTTGTTGATTTCTGTTGTGAGTTCCTTCAGCATCTATGAAGATAATCATGATTTGTCTCCGTAGACCTGTTAATATGTGTTATTATATTCATGGATTTCCTGATATTTAACAAGTCTTACATTCCCTGAATAACTCCTACTTTGTTGTGGTATGTTACTTTTCTTAATGTGGTTTTAGATTTTTATTAGTATTTCTCACACTAATACTGGACTATAAACATTTTTATACTCTTCATCAGGTTTAGTTGTCAGTCTTAAACTTTTTTCACAAAAGACTAGAAGTTTTTCTTCATTTTTAATGCTCTAGAAAACATTTTTGAAGCACTGGGTTTATTTGGTCTTCGTAAGTTTGTTAGACTACCCTTACAAAATGATCTAGATTTAGTGCTTTTTGTGGGATAATTCCATAATGACTTTCTATTTATTCTGTGCATATTACTGTTTTAAAACTTTCTGTCTCTGATAGGGGTGATTTTGGTGAAAAAAACTCAGTCTGCTTCATAGGTTATCACATGTATTTGTGGAGAAGTCTCCAGAGTGATCTGTGAAGTGTATGTGGGGCTTTTTGTTTGTTTTATTTATTTAATCCTTATCTTTTCCTTTTTTGTAAATACGTACTTTCTCTTTTTCTTCATTAAGTTAGCTAATAATTTATCATTTCTTTAAGCTTTCCCAAGTAGGATTTTGATTTATAATTAGGTTGTTTTCTCTTTAGTTCACTAATTTCCATTTTTATTTTCTTCCTTAATTTCTTTTGATTTACCTTTTTCTTTGCTCTTTGATCTGAGAATCTAGTTTGTTCACTTAATCCTTTTTATTGATATAAAAGTATTAAGACTGTAAATATTCCTTGATCACTGCTTTAAATTCTTTTCATAGATTATAATCTGTAATAGTTTTAATTATCAGTATTGAGAAATTTTGTTTCATCTCCCCATTTGCTGAAGAGTTGTTTTAAGTTTATTTTCCCCATTTAGGTGAGGCTTTTTAAATTTGGTATTTTAATAAATTTTTAGTTTCATGTCACTTTATGGAACTTACTGATGCTGTCTCTATGACCTAATATATTATATGACAGAATTCTGTGACTGATCCATGTGTGCTTGAGAAGAAAGTTTCCTTCCTATTATGAGGGTGTAAGTTTCAGTAGCTATCAGTAAGACTTGCTAATTAGATTCTCTAGGTCTTCTGCATCGTTACTTACTTTTGTTCTGTATGTCTTTATACTGATAGTGGTATGTTGTTTTATTAATGTTTTTGTCTGTATTTCTTGTTATCTTTTGTAGTTTTTGCTTTGTAAGGATGACTGCTGTGTAATTTGGTTCAAAACCATAACTTTACAAGCTATATTATGTATGATTATGATTTTTAACATTAAAAAGTGTCCTTTATCATGTTTAATGTTTTTCAGCCTGAATTCTCCTCTTCCTGATATCTTGAACACAAGGCCTTCTTTTATTGCTTCTCTTTGCCTGTATTCCTTTTTCTGTCCCTTTAGTATGAGCCTTTCTGAATCTTTACGAGTCTCTTGTATTTAGCATATAGTTGGGTCTTCGTGAGCCCTGGTAAAAACATTTGAATAGGTGAGCCAAACTCATTCGCATGTACTGATATGATTGATAAGTTTCGTCTCAGCACGATCATGTTAGTTTTATTTGTCCTGTTTTTTCAGCCACTTGTTGTGTTTTCATTGCTCTTTCATTATAAATTTTTTTAGAATGTTTGATTTTTGTTACTGTGGCTACCATTGAACATAGATCTTTTGTAATGCCTTAGTCCCATTTTCTTATTTAGCCTTTAATTGTCTGGTTTTTCAGTTTTCAGTAGTATCCTTTAACCCCTGCCTGCCATTAATGCAATGACCAGTGAGGTTATTTTAGTTTGTTGTCTTCTCCTCCCAGTTGGATTATGTCTGTCTTATTAGAGCACATGTGTAGCAAGACTGCTAATCAGCGACACTTTGCTGCTTTTGCCATTGTGGTAAAGTTTTGTGGATTTTTTGTCTTTTTTTTTTTTTTCTACTAGATGGCTTTTTTTCTTTTTTTTTAAGATAGTGGGGACATGGATTGTGCCTTTTTATTTTCCTTTTTTCTAAAAAAAATGTTCTCTTCATCTTGAAGGATCTTAAATTTCTCTCTGCTCCTTTTTTCCTTTACTGTGCAGTCCAAAGGGTTCCTCTCCCTTCCTTGCTCCTCTCTTTCCTGAAGAATTGCCACTCCAGGACTGCCTCTTTAAGTCTGGCGTGCGAGCTAAGTCCCTTCCTAAGACCCTGTTCTGATCAGAACTTTAACCGTGCTTTTGTACTTTCTGGCAGGACTCTCGGGTGATTTTGTGCGCTGCGAGCCCTCCTCTCTACCCCGGGTTTTTGGATCGCTTTTGCTCATTGGTAGCCTGCAGGCTTGCAGATGAGAGCGAGCCGGCTGGGGTTTGGTGAAGGTGTGGGTTTGTGTTGTGCATTTGTTTCTCCTCTTGTTCTTACAGCTTTTAAAGGATGTGCTGGGAGATTGGGATTTCTGCAGCCACCATTTTCCCCTTCCTAACTTTGTTTTCTTACCATGTCCTGTGTAGTTCTTCCATAAGTAATTCGTTCGTTCTTCTTCCATATTTAAGTCTGTTTTCTATCCATTGAAGTCAGGTTGAAATTGTCATGGAAGCTCGTAGGTTTTCTGAAAAATCCCAGTTGAATTACGACTTAGTTTCCCAGACTTCTTTGCTTCAGGCTGTATTGCATTCAGGCTAGGGGGTACTCAAGGGAACGACAACAACAAAAAGAGTCCCCTCCCTGCTGGTTGGGTTGGGCTTTAAATTTTGGTCTCCCTTGACCTGCGTGCTCTTTACTTTTCAGAGTCCTCAAGTAGCTGGCCCAGACGTTCTGCGCAGGTGTCCTGCATGCATCGTGAGGGAAAGCAAGAACGGCCTGTGTTCGCTCCGTCTTAACCTGGAACCAGAACCGTGAAACAGGTCGTCTTGTGCTGGCAGCCGTGTAGGGACTAAGTGCCACAGAGCCCCAGCCAAATGTCCCCGTGTGCTGTCTGCGGTTCCTTGTTTGCTTCCGATCCTCAGTAGCGAAAGGTTCTTGAGGGAACTGAAGCCTCAGTGACCTGGAATAGGCAGGTTAAAGCTGCCGAGGGAACGAACCGGTGGACAAGTCTGAGCTCTTGAACTTCTTTTAGGCCCATAATTGACCGCCTCCCCAATTGTTCATGGCTGACACAGAAATCCCCTTAGGCCGTCGTACCTTTCGAATAACCAGCAATGTGATGATTGCGTGCCCTTCAGTGAGGGAAGGGCGCTGCTGCTCAACGATGCTTTTGTTCGGGCGCAGGTGTGTTTCGAGCTCCCGACTGCGCTGTGGGCGAGGGCGGCCTGAGCCCCTGCGGCGGGGATGACGCCCCGGCGTGTGCAGTCCTCCCGGGGAGTCAGGCTGGGGCCCTTGCCTTCCTCGCTGTCACGTCCCGGGGAAGCTGCAGATCGTGCACAGGGCTCTCCGAGTCTCTGTTGGCCCTTTTCTGTAGAGTTCTACGGGATGGTTTGGGACTGCGATCGACCTCCTCAGAACTGAATTTAAGGGGCTGTATAAGAAAAGCCAACTGCTCTTTTAAGGAAACTAGTTAACCCATGTTCAGGTTCTCCAAGTGAAGTGACCCAGTGCTAAATCTGCTCATATGTAACTATTTATACTTTTCTTATCCTTGTGTTTTACAGACGCTACTTCCTTGAGAAATCAGATTCTCAGGACCAGGAGGTAAATGCTGCTTTCCTTCCAGTTGCATTCTAGGGAAGCTACAGTTTCTCTAGCCTTCAGAGGTAGCCTCCTCTCTCCTAGACTGTGCCCCGTCAGAGACGCTCCCGTGTCTTCTGGCATTCGGCCCTCTTCCTTTACCACAGGGACACAAGTAGAATTGCACTAAGGATTTATTCATGCACTCAGCAGAGGCTTAGTAAGCACCAACTGTATGCCTCGCACTGCTCCATATACTAAAGAAAGAGCAGCACACAAAACAGATAAACATCCTTGCTGTATTTTAGACAATAGACAAACGGATTATATCGTGTGTCAGAAGGTGGTAATTGCTGTGGAGAAAAGCCAAGCAGAAAAGCGGCACAGGCAGCACTGGGGCATGGGGGCAGTTCACAGTCCTGATACAGCGGTCCGGAGGGGCGTCCTTGAGAAGTGACCGTTGACGAAATAGTTGAGGGAATTAAGAGAGAGCTGTGCACATCCCTGGAGGAAGAAAGCTCGAGAGCCAAGAAAGGAAGGGCAGAGGCCCTAAGGGGAATGTGTGGGTGAGGACAGCTAGAAGCCATTGTGGGCGCCTTGCAGCACGCAGAGGGAGTGTGAACGAGCGGGTTAGAGCAGCAGTGGTGGGGGTGGCAGAGCGGCCCTTGTGAGGCCTCTTGGGCCATCGTGAGGCCTGGCGGGGACGGGAGGGGAGAGGGGAGAAGGGTGGGGAGAGAAGAACCCATCCTCTTGTTTTAACAGGAGGTCACTGGCTGCAGGGTTGAGGGTTTGAGTGTAAGGACGGTGCTGATTGGAGGGTGGCACGAGGTACCGGGGCTGCCATGATGAAATGCCACAGACTGAGCGCTTTCAGCAGCAAATTTATTTCCTCACGGCTGTGGAGGCTAGAAGTCCAAATCAAAGCGCCAGGCTTGGTTTCTTCTGACATCTCTCCATGGCTTGCAGACAGCCACCTTCTCTGTCCTCATACAGTCTTCCCCCTGCACACGCATCCCTCCTATCTCTGTGTCCTGATGTCTTCTTATAAAGACACCAGTCAGGTTGGATTAGAGCCCACCTAACTTCACCCTTTAAAGGTCCTGTCTCCAGGGGCACTTGGCTGGCTCAGTCAGTAGAACATGGGACTCTGGATCTCAGGGTTGTGAGTTCCAGCCCCACGGTAGGTATAGAGATTACTTAAAAATAAAAAATCTTTTTAAAAAATCAAAAAATAAAGGTCTTGTTTCCAAATACAGTCACGTTCCAAGGTCATGGGGTTAGGGCTTCATACAAATTTGGGGAGCACCCCTTCAGCCCTTAACTGGTGGGAACCAGTTAGGAAGTTTCTACCATCATCCAGGAGAGAATGAATGTGATCTGGACCAGGCTGCAGTGGCAGACGCGGTGAGAAGCGGTTGCTTTCTGGTTTTGAGAGTAGAGCCCATGAATTTGTTGATGGCTCGATTGTGGAGAGTGAGGGAGAAGATTACAGGGTGACTCCAAGGTTTGGGCCTGAGGACAGGAAAGGATGGATTTGCCCTGAACTGAGATGAGGCAGAGGAGTGGCGGAGTGGGTCCGGATTTCAGCTCCGCGCAGCTGCTTTGCTCAGCTTCTGTTTGAGTGTAAGTAAAGCAAAAGCAGATACAGGGCGTTGAGTTCTAAACTACTGAATAGAGCCTGTTCTTTGTGACACCACAGGCTTTGGGGGCTGATTGCGGCCGCCGCAGAACGTCCTCTCTGCTTAGTACACTGCATGTTGTTAGTAGTTTTCGGTTTTGTTTTTTTGCTAGTAGTTTTTGTATAACTCTTTCTCAAGAGGCCCATGGTTCATCAGTACTCAAGGGTATGTGTTCTGCGGATACCCGCAATTTCTTTAAGTTTTGTCGATCATGGCGACATGATCGGATATTTGAAATATCTGGGATGTAGAGTTACTGTATTTAACATAAACGTGTGTCATTTTTGTTCAGCTCACCTGCTTCCCTCAGAGCTGTGCACTTGACTGTTTCAGCGGTGCATCCCGTTTTTCTCTCGTTCTGTCCCTCTGTAGTGGTTTGAACACTACATTTCCTATGGACGGTCTGTGCCTTGACTCAAGAAACTACTCCCACCCCATGCAGTTTTCTTCATCCCCTAAAACTAAACCTGAGAACATGTTTGAATTGACATTTGAAGCATTGGTATTTCTTTTTATATTTATAAATAACTTTTTTTTTTATAACAACTGTCTCTGTGCTTTACACATGAAGAGTTTACAAATTGCTGAATGGAAATTGGAAAACCAATCACCAAATTGATGAAACAGAAAGTCATCCATCTTCTGGATCCTTTCGCCTCATTGTTTCCTCTGAATTCAGGTGGCCGTTGCTTATTCTGCTTGTATTAACTGCTTTGTTTGAGTTTTGGTCCATCACACTTACTAGGGTGGTGTTCAGTCTGCTCTCGTATTGTGTCTTCACACACGAATACGAAGGCTCTCGGCCTACACGTCACAGTTGATGAACGGTGGACTCTGTCCCCAGAAGAATGTACACATACCGAATAACATTTGCAACCAATTTCAGTTTTCGTAGGTTATTTGGGAGTCCAGAGATGCCAAGTAAGGACTTCCATTCTACTTCGAGCACGTACTGTGTGCCAGGGATAGGGGAACAGCAAATGAAATGAACAAAAATCCTTATCCTTCAGGGGCTGACATTTTAGGGAGAAAAATAAAACAGGAAAGGACAGGAGTGTTGTAGGCGCGGGTCAGCTGGGATGCAGGTGTGTTACAGCGTAAAGATGGCCAGACAAAGATTAGAAGAAGACGAGGGAGGGAGCCTTGACAATCCAGAGGGGATAACACTTTAGCCAGGGTGACAGAAAGTACAAAGATCCTGAAGGGGGGTGACCTAGATGGTTTGAACGGCAGCAAAGAGGCCAAGGTGACTGGCATGTGCTCAGTAGAAGAGTCAGGAGAGGAGTCAGAGTGGAAACCAGGAGGCAGGTTGCTTTGGGGCTTGTGGGTTTCCAACAGGAGCAGTTTAGGTAGAGTGATGAGGGCGAATGTTAGGTTGGAGGATGTTCCAGAAACCTTGGAAGACAAGAGTTGGAGACAGTGAATGGATTTATTTCTTTCGTGGAATTTTGCTGTAAAAAGGAACAGAGGAGTAGGATAGTAGCTCTAGGGTGAGGTGGTCAAGAGAAGTTTTCATGTTGGTTGTGCATTTGTTTTAGGAGAGCAGGAACAGGCAGTTTGCTGGTTAGCGTGATTCAGAAGAAAACAGGT
The DNA here is from genome assembly GCF_024610735.1 of Ursus americanus. Lineage (NCBI taxonomy): Eukaryota > Metazoa > Chordata > Mammalia > Carnivora > Ursidae > Ursus > Ursus americanus. The sequence continues at coordinate 2,514,440 of NC_142158.1, forward strand.
GCAGGACGGGGAGGATAGAATTGCTAGAATGATGTCCTTGTGAAGGAAAGGGATGGAATCCAGTACATGGATGGAAGGGTTGTCCTTAGACTGAGCAGAGGCAGTCTGTCCTCCAGAGTGACGGACGGAAAGGTGGAGTGCATGACCACACTGGCAAGAAGACGGCTGATGTGGTGGGAGCGCGGAGAAGCGGTTTTTTATGTTTTTGTTTTGAGCGTGTGTGTTGTGGTGTTGGTTTTTGGTTTGCTTAAATTTTCTTGGTAAAATAGGAAGCACGGTCATGAGTTTTTCCTCCTTAGATGCTGAGAAGGGCTTTAAATGTACGAGGAGGTTCAAACATGGAAATGATCTTTGAAAAGAGTAAAAGTGAAGAACACAGAAAATGGTGTATTTTCCCCTTTTGTTTCTCATGTGTTTCTTCTTTGGTATATTGTGAGCAGTTGATAAACACAATGACCAGTTCACTCCCCCAGACTGCTCTCCTGAATCAGCCCAACACACAGCATGAGTCTGTCTTTCCATATTTCCTGTTGGCTGTGACATCTTTAATTCATCTACTGGTGTAGCTTCATGAAAACAGGTCCTCAGTTGAAAGACCGCTGTATCTCTCTCCTCTCTTTGAAGAAGTGGCCGCATGTCTTACCCAGGAGTGGAACATTGGCAGCCTGAGCAAAGGGCCGTTTTCAGTTCAGTTAGAAAGGAGAGTCATGGGACTGTGATCTTCCTTTGTAGAAGGACACATTTTTTAAGATGCTCAGCCCGAGGTGCTTTCATACTTACACATGCCTCTGACAGGAGAGGAATTCTTCCACATCTCTTCACTGTATAAAGAAAAGCCTGGTGTAAAAGCAGGTTTGAAGCCAAGCTTTCCTCTGTAGTCAGTCAGGATTTTTGAGCAGGGTTTGTGCTCATGGGATCATGACAAGGCAGAACCTTTATCATAATCATAGCGTAAGAGCTAACACAGAGTGCTTACTGCAAGACGTGGCGTGGTTAGCTTACTGTTCAGGTCAACGATGTGAAATCATTTCTGCTATAAATCCCAGTTTACAGAGGCACGAACTAGGTGGGGAAGAGTTACTAAGTAACTTGCCCAGCATCACACAGCTGGGACGATGGAGCCACAGAAACCCTTCTCTCTCCTGGCGCCCTGGGAATTCTGATGATCGTTACCGTTCCTTCCACACCCTCCGACGGAGAGGACTGCATAGATGTTCACGGTCCCTTTGGGGTGTGCTTTGAGCAAGCATACTGTTAGGCCTGTCTTGATTACTCAGGTGAAGCAAGGGAAAGAGGAAGAACCCTGGTGTTGAGATCACCTGGGCTCCATAAGAGAAATAACTCTTCTTGGTCTTTTCCCCATATGTCTTGCTGACTAGTTCTGTCTTAGAAAAGAGGAAAACTACCTGGTTTCAACCCTTGTAAAAACTGGAGCATTTATGGACTCTAATGGAGAATTTCTGTCTTTCCTGCTGTAATTTTAACTTGGAGCATTCTTTTCTTAGTTACAGGAATATAAATAATATTTCTTCTTCGTCTCGCAGGGTTGGAAATACCAAGTAAGGAATTAGGGTATATGATGCTGGAAACGTGTAGAGACGAGCTGCTCGTGACGGAAAGGCCTGCGACAGATGTATCTTTCAAGTTCTTGCCAAGAAAACGACTGTGAAGAACACGATGGGTCAAGAAGACCAGTGGAAAACTCCCTAGGAGAGAGCCATAGAAAATGTACACTTCAGAAGAGAGATACAGTCAGAGAACTCAGAAAAGGAAAATCTATCATGTATGCCCCCAGAAGGGTAAAAAGATTTTTATTCATGTGCATGGGATTACTCAGATAGATGATCAGATACACCAGTGCCTTGAATGTGAGCAAAACTTCTGCGAAAACTTAGCTCTTATTATGTGTGAGAGATCCCATACTGGGGAGAAACCTTATAGATGTGATATGTGTGAGAAAACCTTCATCCAAAGCTCAGATCTTACTTCACACCAGAGGATCCACAATTATGAGAAACCTTATAAATGTAGCAAATGCGAGAAGAGCTTTTGGCACCACCTAGCCCTTTCAGGACACCAGAGAACGCACGCAGGTAAAAAATTCTATACGTGTGATATTTGTGGCAAGAATTTCGGTCAGAGCTCTGATCTGCTTGTCCACCAGCGAAGCCACACAGGCGAGAAACCGTACCTGTGTAGTGAGTGTGATAAATGCTTCAGTCGAAGCACAAACCTCATAAGGCACCGAAGAACTCACACAGGTGAGAAACCATTTAAGTGTCTGGAGTGTGAAAAAGCTTTTAGTGGGAAATCAGATCTTATTAGCCACCAGAGAACTCATACTGGTGAAAGGCCCTACAAATGTAATAAGTGTGAGAAAAGTTACCGACACCGTTCCGCCTTCATCGTTCATAAAAGAGTTCACACGGGGGAGAAGCCCTATAAGTGCGGGGCCTGTGAGAAGTGCTTTGGCCAGAAATCCGACCTCATTGTACACCAGAGAGTCCATACAGGTGAGAAGCCTTATAAGTGCTTGGAGTGCATGAGAAGTTTTACTCGGAGTGCCAACCTCATCAGGCATCAGGCAACTCACACTCACACTTTCAAATGCCTTGAATATGAGAAAAGTTTCAGCTGTAGCTCAGACCTCATTGTGCATCAAAGAATTCACATGGAAGAGAAACCACACCAGTGGTCTCCATGCGAGAGCGGCTTCCTCCTAGGCATGGACTTTGTTGCCCAACAGAAAATGAGAACGCAGACCGAGGAGCTGCATTATAAATACAGTGTATGTGATAAAAGCTTCCACCAGAGCTCAGCCCTTCTTCAACATCAGACAATCCGTATCGGTGACAAACCGTGTATCTGTAATATGGGCGAGAAAGGTCTTGAGCTCAGCCCTCCCCATGCATCAGAAGCCTCACAAATGTCTTGATCGGACAAGAAGTTATAATACCATAAAAAATGTATGTACGTGTCAGAGAACTCAGTCAAGAACTCCAGGCAAATCTCAGACTTTTCCTCAGAGCTCAGACTTCAGTGGGGACCAGAGAGTGCTGCTGTGGGAAGTTGAGAACTGGTTTGCCCATAGAGCTACCCTAGCAAAACATGTTATCAGTCACTCCAGTGAGAAACCTTACAAATGCCCTGAGTTTGGGAAAACTTTTAGTCCCAAGCTCATATCTTATCACCCACAAGGGGAGTCCTACAGGTAGGAAACCTTACAAATGCAGTAAGTGTGAGAGAGCTTTCTAGCAATGCTCACCCCTCCTCATCCCAAGAGAATTCACACCAGGGGACTTTTTAAATGCCCTCAGCGTCAACAGGGCTTCAGACAGTATGCGCGTCACGTTGGACGTCAGAAAGCCCACAATGGGGAGAAACCCCAGCAGGTGTGTAAAAAGCTTCTAACAGAGCTATGACTTCCTTACTCTTCAGAGAAGCCATACTGGTGAAAATGTGTGTATTTGTCTTGAATGTGGCAAAAACATGAGTTGGAGAGCCTTCTTGGGTTTGCACCAAAGAAACCCAATCCGAGGAAAGACCTTACAAAGTATCTGAGTGAGAAAAACTGTCAGTGTTCAGCTCTTATGGTACACCAGGGAACTCAAATAAGTGAAAACCCCCTTGAGTCTGAAAAAAGCCTTGCTGGAAACTCCTACCTTACTGGGTCCCAAAGAACGTATTCTGTGGAGAATTTTGCGCCAGCGAGAGATCTGATTGTAGACTGTGTACATATAATAGGTAATAGTTGACCCGTATGGTAGAGCTGACTTTTAATGGAGTCAATATGTAAACGGTTGTTTAGATACCCAGAAGCTTGTTCTGGGAGGAGCTAGGGCTGGTCACAGTAGGCCTGATGGGTAACTCAGGTAAAGATGCTTTTCTTTTATCTGAACCACTTAATGATTGCTTTACTTTTCACTTTTTAAAATTTGGAAATCCAATAAAGGAAAGGACTGTAACCGTGTGTTAGAAGGTGTGGCATGTGTTCCTGTTGGGGGAGAGGATTGTATTGACTTGGCCTCTGTCGATTTTTTTATTCTCGGCTAGAATGGGGACTAGTGTGCTGACAGTAGCCTGGGATACCTTCTGCTGGTAGTGAAAAGAACCGAACAGCTGGGGAGTAGTTCCCTAGATCAAAACTCTCCCAAAAGTTCCCCCTCTGGAGGGCCAACCTCATAAAGAGACAGAATGCTCAGCTTTTTACTTAGTGTGAGTTAAGGCATTCCCCTCAAAAGTTTCCTTTCCCTCGAACATCTTTGAGATGATCACTGGTATTTGAAATTTCAGCTTTAGAGATCTAGTTCTTTAAACTCAGAAATGCAGCTTTCGGTATAATAGACATGTCACGATGTCGCTAGCATCCGTATTTTTATGACTTTATTTAACTTGTCTCTTTGGGTGATAAAATGCTCTTCAGCTCCTTGCAAAATGATTAAAGGGAAACCAAAAGAAAGGTTTAAGCGTGAGTAGGCACAGGGTAAACACATGATGATGCATTATTAATGAAGGAGCTATTTGATTTTGAGTATCCCAGATTCCAAAGGTGGTGTTCTTTTCACTCCATTATCCTGCTGTTTATAACAAATCAAGCCTCATAATGATACGCCTTTCATTTATGTCAGTTCTGCCAAGGAAAGAGAAGACTTCTTATTCCCAGGGAAAGGATTGCAGTCACCACAACATAAGGTACCTGTGTGGCTTGGAATGTAGGGTTCTGAATGCTAGAAGGGAAAAGTGGTTGGCAGATCTATCCGAGATTAAGAATAAGCACTTATCTCCAATTTAACAGGAAAATTAATGATCATATTTAGCATTCTCTAGAAATACTATAAGTAATCCAGGGATTATAAATGGACAATTCTGAGGGGTTTTTTCTTCCCTCAGATTAAAGGACATGTAATATAAATACTTAAGATTCCTATAGACTGGTGAGTAAATATTTTGTTGCTACTCTGGGTTCTCTGGTTTATTTTAACAAACCCCTGAACCCCAGAGAGTGTTGGCATTCAGACTTATGGAGGCGGCCAACTGCTACCGTGTGTATGGCTCTCAGCTTTGATTCTAAAGACTGGTTGATGAGCTTAATAATCTTAGGGTCAGTCGGTATAGCTTATAGTGATAATAAGGAATCTGGTTCTAGGGTGGGATTTTCTTGGGGGTTTTTTTTGGTGTTTTGGTTATTTTAGAAAACAAATGCTGGAAGTTTATTTGACCTGTTGTGTTTTAGTAATTTTCATTAATAGCTCTGATACCATGAAAAGTTGCCCAGTGTGATAAGACACACAAGATGTATTTGTTTCTCTTTGGCGCAGATCATGCCAATCGCTAGTATATGTTTGACGGTTATAATACTCAAAATAGTATTGGGTGTATGGTATGGCGGTGATGAAAGTTAGTCCTTATGGCTACTTGTTAGTCATTAGAACTTGGAGAAGGAGACAGTTGGTATCCTTGGCAGGGCAATAACTTGCCCCTTCTTTCAACTAATTTTACTGGTAATTATCTCTAGTCTTTAGGTAAATTAAGGATGGACCATCCCTCAAATGGAGAACAGTCGGGGTATGAGACAGGTCTGAGTGTGAGGGCCTTTAACCGTGGGGGGAAGAAGGTGTTGGTGTTATTCATAGAGCATAACCTGAGGTTGGAGAGGACCACTTGGGAGCCTGTAACCAAAACTAGAAGGTAACTTCTGGGATGGATGGAGGTTCTCTTGAGACAGTGCCAACCTAAATCTACCTCAGGTAAGTAGTTAGAGTAACTTTTTCAAGATTTCAGACCAAACGAGACACTTGTATTCAGTCAATGTTCTCCTATGCTTTAATGTTTTTGTTTTCCCTTAATTCTTAAATAAACATTTATTCTGAAAAACTCCATTTTTGTCTCCACTCTACTAAGAACAAGCATTTCTCCTACACTCGCATGAGAATAAAGCAGACATTCAGGAGCACTTTCACGCTGCGTACATAAATCATGCCGTACACTTCACCTTCCAGTCTTGTCAATGAGAACTCAAGGAGACCAAACAAAAGAATAAAGTGGATATTCCTGTGACCCTTAGGCCTGGTAGACGTGATCGCCATTAGAACATCTCTAGAATTCCAGGAGTTTTTGATGCTAACGCAGAGAAGTGAATGGAAACTTGGAAGGAATTTTGTCTGTGCTCTCCTGTGGATATGGGATCCTTTTGGAGCCTCCCCACTGCATCACCGAAATAGCACAGGAGAGAGTAATAGCCTCAACTGCCTGTATTTGGGGCTAAAATTCAGTAACAACAAAAACATCTATTGTTTGAGTAACCTCTGTCCTGAAAAACAAGAAAAGGGTTGAATTTGCGGTTCTCAGTAGAAGCCACATACGGCCGCGGTCCTGCCACTTCCCACCTGATCTGTTGGCATGGGGGCCAGAGGTGGGGTCAGAATGGGGGCCCCGATTTTCCTCCCATTATCAAGTTTGTCTCCGCTCATATGTTTGCTCTGGCAACCAGAATAGGTCTCCGGGTTTTCAGTAGCTTTTTTTAATTGTAAGAAAAGAGGGGGAGGTATGACCTCTGGGTGGATGAAAAGGGGAAGGGATAATGGCACAGCTAAGTTTTGTTTTCCTCCTGACCTTCGTGTAGAGTGGTGTGCCTGGAACAAGGCCTGCGACCCTCATGCTTCTCTCCTCCCGCTGACCGTGTGGCTCCATCCCCACGTGGGCCGTGCCAAGGGACGTTTCTGGGGGAAACAGCCACATTCCTTACACGTATTGGAAGAGAAGTGGTGTCTGAGGAAGTAGAAAAGCCAAGGTGGATCCCAGCACACACATGCCACCAGTGTTTCCTGAAAGCGTTCTTTCCGTTGCTCTTTGAGCAAAACAAAAAAAGCTTATAATGAAATTGAAGCTTGCTTCTTTCATCCTCCAAACATTAGCTTGTGTCATCTTGTAGGGGCCCCACTATAGGTAGTGACCGATAACGCGAAAGAATTGGTGCTTAGTCTAGTGAGGAAAAGGGAGGACTCCGGAGTAGCTCTTGTCGGTTATCTTTTGTGCCCATTTTCAAAATCTCTGCAACCCTTCTTTACCCTAATTCCTGGCTCAGACAGTTGCGTTAATATATCTGAAAACGAGGAGAAGCCTTCTGGATAAAATTCTAAGTGGACCTTTCTCACTGAATCCGGTTCCTGTCCTGAATGGGGAGCCTCAGTCTTGCAGCTGGAGGAGGTTGGAGCTGCAACTCCTCCATTTGTCTTTTCTGTAGAACTTTAAATTCATTTCCTTCATTGAGATTTTTCCTCACGTGTTCAAATATGTATAGATACTCTTTCGTTCCCTGTGTAAAAAAAGTTTAGGTTGCCCTTACTGCTAGTTTTTCTCTTCTTTTCCCCTTCCAGAATTTACCGGCTTAAAAGCTATACTGCTTCCGTTTCTAAGTGTTCATTTCCTATCATGCTACAATCTGCCTTCTCTCAATTTTCTACTTAGCTGCTCTCCAAGATCACTGATTTTTGAACCGAAGTGCAAGAAGCGTGCGCTTTGCAGCTCCCCCGCCTGCCTCTTTCATCGCCTTAGCAACCCACCCTGCCTTCCTGACTTGTTTCCTCGCCCGACGCCCCCTGCCTCCGGCCACGCCCCCCACGGCCTCCAGTCACGCCCCCAGCCCCGCCCTGCGCCCTCTAAGCTCCGCCCCCGCCGCCGGGCTTCCGAAAGGAGGCCGCGCCGACCGCCCCAGCGGTTCCGCGGCGGTGGCTTCAGGCTCTTCGCCGGCGCTGCAGTCCGGGACTTGTGGTTCGCATTTCTCTGTCCTCCTTTCGCGCTCGCCTCACTGCGGCACCTCCGCACCTACTCCCTGAGTCTGTGACTTGGGCTGAGGCGTGTGTCTGCCCCTGTGTCCCGTGATGGCGGCCTCCCGAGCTGGCCCTGGCAGCGGGCTCTGTAGTGAGAGCCACGTATATGCAGTGTGCGTTTGCAGTTACACGTTCATATAGGAACGTTAAAGTGTTGTGCATTGTTTTGTCGTTGTAAATCAGATGGGAAACCGCTGGCAGATAGTCACTACGTACACCCACGGGATCAAGAGTTCCTTTTCCCCCAGAGATGGCAGGTAGAACAAAATGGGAAGTCCGGGAACAGATAGGCACTTTATGTAGGAATTTACTATATTTAAAAAGTGTTGTTTTAAATTAGTGCAGAAAGAATGATTGATTCACTCAGGAAATGTAGATTAGTCAGATAAAAGCTTGGGAGAAAAAAAAAATTACATCCCTACCACGCTAGGTGCAAAAATAAAGTACAAAGAATGGAATTCTAAACCAAACTCAACCATAATAAAATCAGATGACCTTGAAGAAAATCCCTTAATACCTCTGAACCTCAGTTTTCCACTCTATAACATAAGCATTTAAACCATATACTTGCACTATTAAGGTAGCTAGCCATATGTGGCTATTGAGTACTTAAAATTGTAGACCAAATTGAGATGTACTTGTAAGATAACTAGATTTGGGAGACTTAGTACTTAATACTTATACCTTAATAAGTTATATCAAGTACATGTTAAAATGATAATATTTTGGATGTATTGTGTTAAATGAAATATGTTATTTAAATTCTACCTGTCTAATTTTTCTTTTCATGTGGCTATTAAAAAATTTAAAATTGCGTATGAGGCTTGCATTATATTTCTTCTTCTTCTTTTTTTTTTTTAAGTTGGATCCATGCCCAGCGTGGAGCCCAACATGGGGCCTGAACTCAGGACCCTGAGATCAAGAACTAACTGAGCCAGCCAGGTGCCCCAGGGGCTTGCATTAGATTTCTATGGAACGGTCCTGCTGTATAATATCTCAAGCTTTAAAAGCCTATTGTTAGTATTTAACAGTGATCCCCTATATTTGTATAGTAAATTACATCACCTACAGCTGTTTTGTGACATATGGTCCCAGGTCCCAGGAACGCTGTGACTTAAGGCAGGATCCCAATGATTATCCGCATTTGGCAGACAGCGAGGAGACGAAGCCTTTATTAAAGACAGTTTCAAGGTTCATATGATGGAATCAGGACTAGAGCAAGTCCCTTCTCTGCTGTGCCCCAAGCCTGGATTCTGGCATGTTTCATCTTATATCTGAGGCATATATGGAACTTGATGTTTCTATCAGAGTTTAGTTAAGTGTCTGTGGTCCTCAGAGATCACACCAGGTCTGTGTCTGGGTGCCAGTGGTGTGTCTGTATTGGGGGAGGAGGTCCCTTCTTTTGACCTGTTGTTTGTTTCCCTCCTGGGGGTACGGGTAAGCCTCAGAGTTAGACCAGCTTCTTTAGGTCTGAACCTCTAGCTTCTATAGGAACTAAAGAGAAGACATGAAGAAAAAAAATTCCAGGGCAACAAAAATGAATCGTGAAAGAGACCTATGTGACTAAAGAAACAGGCATCCAGAGCTGCTCCTCATGTTTCCTAACTTGCTTCTCTGTCTACTCAGAAAATTTTACTACCATACTTTACAAGACAGCAAAGGTAATTTTTCCTCCCAAAGCTATAGACTAGCAAGTCCAGAAACAGATCAGTGATTTCGATAGAAAGTGATTTATCTTCAAATTGGTATTTAAATCATAGAGAAAGGATAGTTTATTTAAAAATATTCTTACAACATTAAGTGTTGGGGGAAATAGCATTAAATTCCTACCATACCAAATCTAAAAACAGTCTGGAGAGGTTTAATTGGAAAAATTAAATATTTTCTTAATGTAAAATACAAGATCATGGTTGTGCCAAAATAAAGTTTAGGGTAATTAAAAAAATAATAATCCTTTGTTGTGAAGGCCTTTCTTCACAGGCCTGCCAGTGTCAGAAATTATGAAAGAGTTATTAGGCTTGACGGTATAAAAACTAAAAACTTATGTTACCTAGTTACACCATCAGCCAGATAAGGAAGTATACTTACCGTATGTCGTTTGTCGTAGACAAGGGTTCCTATTCATGCTATAAAAGAGCATCTACAAATTAATAAAAGAAAAGGGGAAAAGATGGGAACACAGAGTTCACCGAGGGAATACAACTGGCCAATATACACTTGAATAGGGCCACATTAATATTCAAAGTAATGTAAAATACTTCGATTATTTTGAATTACCCAACTCTTTTGTAATGTTTCATATTAGCAAAGATTTAAAAAACTGTGATAGTCATGTTGGTGGCAGTTAGGAAAAATAGACACTCTGCTGTAGATTGAATGTTTCCATCTCCGCAAAATTCTTCTGGTTTCAAACATAATCCCCAAGGTGATGGCATTTGGAGGTGGGGCCTTCGGGAGGTGATTAGGTCATGAGGGTGAACCCCTCACGAATGGGATTAGTGTCCTTATGTAAGAGACCGTAGAGAGCCTTCTTGCCCCTTTGGCCATGTGAGAACACGGCAAGAAGACCACCGTCTGGAACAGAACCAGGAGGAAGGCCTTCACCAGAATTCTACCCTTTTGGCACCTTGATCTTGGACTTCCAAGACTACAGATTGTAAGAAATAAATTTCCGCTGTTTATAAGCTGCCCAGTCTATGAACAGACTGACACTCTTAAACGTTACTAGTGTAAGTACAAATACGAAATATTTATATACTTATATACTGTCTTATTGGAGTAACAAACTTAATGCCTGAAATGATTGGGAACTAGAAGAACAATAGCTTTCATATTTAATGTATATATTCTTTAACCCAGTAATTTCATGTTAAGAATGTTTCCATGAAACACTGGTGAAAAGCTGTGTCTCTATATCTAGATGGGTATTTATTGTAGCCAGCTTGTGATATAGCAGAAAATTGGAAATAATTTAAATGCTAAGTTAAATAAACTATTTAAATAAACTAAGGTGAATCCATTTGATGAAATGCCCAAAATATATTTGTGTAAATAGTAGTAAAGTAGTATGTACATTATTGTAAAAAATGGTTTGTTTGTAAATGCAAAGAAAAATAATATTCTAGGAGAATACTGTTAGTGTTTTTATGAATGTTACAAATAGAGGACATTTGCATTTTCTAATTAATGTATTTCATATCATTTCATTTATTTAAATGTTAAAATTCAGAAAAAAACATTCTGAACAGAACATTAAGAACTCTATTTTTTGGTAGGTAAATAGATATAATACTTTGTGGTAGAGGCAATATCTGAAAGGAATGTTAACTACTCTTCTGGTGTCTTCCCCTCACTGTCCTCTATATCTAACTGTCTTTAATGCGTGCGTGCGGCCGTCCATCTTCTGAACTAGTCACAGGCACAGCTCTGTTCTTGGCCCTGCTGGCAAGGCCAGCACACACTGGATCAGGTCCCTGTCCCCAGAAAGCTTGCACAGTCATTACAGAATCGTTAGGGATTCTGTGTATACACACACATCCACATGCCTTTATACATACATATTTATACGTATATTTAAGTGTGTGGTTAAATGGGCAGGGTAAGAGTTAAAGCAGTTTTGAGAAGGGGGAGGGTCTTGCAGGCTGGAGAAGGCAGGGAAAGCTTCAAATAGCATGCGGGGTTTGCAGTGGGAATTGAGTCCTGTGTACGAGTTTAGGATGTGACAGGCAGAGTGGGAAACATGATCGGCAGTGTGATGGTGGGGGTGAGTGTGTCATGTGTGAGAGCCAGACGGAGACTGAAGTTACTGATAAAAACGTAGGGTGAGGCCAGAGGGTGGAGGATCGTGACCAACAAGCCAATCGCCTGTACCCTAACAGGTTCCAAGGAAGAAGTTTGACTCGGTGAGAGAAGTGGATATACAGAGGAGGAAGGAAGTTCTGGAAAATGCCAAGATGGTTTTGTTTGGGGAGATTGAAGGATAGCTGTACTCCTGAGGAAGATTGGATTTGGAATGAATACAAAAAGTATATTCTCATCCGTACACCATCAGTCAACACAGAGAAGTAAGCAAAGGCCCAGGGCAGAACATTCCGAAAGAGCTGTTCGTAAGAGTTGCGGGGGCCCCTGGGGAAGCGTCTGCCCTCTGCTGCGGTCGTGATCCTGGGGCCTTGGGATCCAGGCCCCTGTCGGGCTCTCTGCTGAGCAGGGAGTCTGCTTCTCCCTCTGCCGCTCCACCCCCCCACTCGTGCTCTCTCTCTCAAATAAATAATAAACTTAAAAAAAAAAAGAGTTGCAAAGAGAATTCACACAGCCAATAAATGGCAGAACAAAGAGTCAGCATTGGCAGCTAAGCCGGTGGCTGGTGTTTTTTCACTCTGCTCCTGTGGTCTGTGGTTTAGTTTGGGTAAAGGAGCTCACCTGTGAATCTAGTACGACTCAAGTCCTGCTTTTTTCTTTAAAAGTAGGATTCTCAACACTGACTTCACATTGGCATTACCTAGCATACTTCTTTTAAAAAAAACACTGATGTTTTGGCCCTCTGTTCCACAGTTTAAACGAGAATTTCAGCGAGTTGGGCCTTGACATCCCTCTGCTTTAGAAACTCTGCCTCTACTTGTATTGTTCATCTGGAGTTGAGAGCGTTTAGGGAACTCCTTCCCTCGCGATGGTTGCAGACCCTGGTCTCCTTTCTGGAGTGCCTGCAGTACCCTGTGTCTGAACCAAAGAAGTTCACGATTTCTTTATGTGCTAGATGGTTTTGAAATTATTTCACATATAAAATTTCCAGTCACTCGTGGACTGGTATTTGTTATATTTCACGGAGACTCAAACACAGTACTAGACACAAAGCAAGAATGAACAGACTCGATTTGTCTCGATCAGAATCTCACTCCGTCATAGGTATATTTTGCTTGGCTTTGTTTTGTTCTACATTCCATTGACTTCTGGGCTTGGAGCCCGTCCGCTGAGCGATTCTGGATTTGTCTGGTTTTTCAGGAAGCAGTGACATTCAAGGATGTGGCTATAGAATTCTCCAAGGTTCAACTGGATTCTGAACAGAAGGGTTTACACTGGGATATGATGATTGAGAATTATAGAAATCTGATCTCATTGATCAAAAAGTCCTTTCCCTTTGAAATGTCTTTGTCTCTTTTTGACTGTTAACAGTGCTGACATATCACAAGAATTTAATTGACTTCTCTCTGATGCGGGGTCAGAATAATCATATATCTCTAAAGCACATTTTAAGCCAAGAGACTAGGTGTTTCAGCTTCCCATTCCCCAGATCTGTTAGTTTGAAGTACGGCTAGAAACTAGCCAGTACGTTAACTTACATGACACTATTCCCTTTACCCTAGATCAGAAACTCTCTCTGAAGTACTCCTCTGTCAAGATGTACTAGGAAATATACTAGAGCTTACTGCCTCAGAGCTTAGGGAGTTCATTCACCATGAAATCCACCAGCGTTACCCTGGGCGTGTCACTCAACCTTTCTAAGTCTACCTTTTGTCTAAGACAAAACAGCACATTGTTTGGCTACTTATTATTCTCCTAGCAAAGAAAAATACATTGTATCATAATATTTCCATCACCTGCCTCTACCCCTGCTCCCAGCCGGTGCTGTCTCTTTCGGGGGACGTATTCATGTTTGTTTTGCACTATCTTCCAGACCTTTCCATGTACCTTGTATTCCAAAGTACTCAAGTCTTTGCCAAGGACCCCAAGTAGATTTTTTTACTTTGAAATCTCCAAGATCTTATTTTACTCAACCAACATTTTAAATTCTTAATGTTTCTCTCCTTTTCTTCCTGAAGAAGAAATTCTGTCTCAGGACTGTGACATAGAGATCCTGCCTGAGTTACCGGCGTTGGCCCACTCTACACATAAACCAATTAGATAGGTAAGTGATGAGCTAGATAGATGGATAGATACAGAAGCGGGGAGATCTCTATTGAGAGGGAGTGAGGCAGAAAGATGAGACAGAGAAGGAGATGTATCATATATGTTCTCTGGAAGAACCATGACTCAAACAGCCACTGACATTTTTTAGCGTCTTGTTACAGAGAAAAAGCTAAATGAAGCGACAAGGCTAGAAGTTGTCCAACAGACCTAATTACATCCAAGTTAATCCTTTTTGGCAGAATATCATGTGCTGTGTGCTTCCTGTGACTTCATCAGGAAGCACATAATGTTAATTTGTCCCGTTAATGATGCTAAATCTGATCTCTAGTTTCAGTGGAGACATAAGTCTCTTCTTTGTAAAGGTTTGTTTTTCTCTTTGCAATTAGCAAGATAGCTCCGCGCTGCTACTTTGGTACGTGAGAATATGCTATTTCCCGGGAAGTACGCTTTTACCTGGTCACTTAAGGATGCATTGAGGAGCCTCTAGATTTTCCCCTAAATGGTTTTCGCTTCCTTGCTCTTCCTGGTATCTTTCCCATTTAATATATCTTCATCCATACAGAATCCTTCTAGGGGCTGTTCTATCAACTGAAGTGTCAGCGAACAGTCTCTTTTTGAACTGAAAATAAATTCTGTCCGGATGTCCTTTTTTCGATTATATTCACACTTATTCGGGTCAAGAGCAGTCCGGCACCCTGCTGCCCACCCACTCAACATTCTGAGGTTCCTAAGAATAATATCTATACCATCAAAAGTTGTTTTGAAAACAAACATAGGAGCAACAAAAATCATGAGGGGACATTTCTTCAATATATATATATATACCCAACGAAAGCTTCGTTTGTAAATTCTATCACACAGGTGAGGCTGGAAAAAATGAAATGATCATGTTTGACAATCCAACAGCAACCGTCATCGTCTCTGTGGCGCAATCGGTTAGCGCGTTCGGCTGTTAACCGAAAGGTTGGTGGTTCGAGCCCACCCAGGGACGGCCCTTTCTATTTAAGAACTCCGCGAATGATTTGCGGTTTTCCTTCCGAAATTTTGTCCGACAATATTGTTTCTGACCGTTCTCACAAATTAAATGAAAATCTAGCTGATGTACTTAGCCAGTTCGTCTTTGGGACTTTGGGAGAGGCGTGATATTCTCTTGTTCAGTGATTAAAAACTTAGCGAATGCCTTCAGTATGCCATCAGCATGCGCTCAGTCCCGTCATTTTGTACCTAATTCTACTGAATTTGCTCCCGGATTCCATCCGCTTCATCTGCGTTGGTCCATCCGGCAGCGTGCACGCCGCAAAGAGCTGCAGCGGTCGCTTGGCCAAAGCCCCGCAAAGCTCGCCGTCCGCCCGGAGCGGGCCCACCCTCTCCCTAAGTCAGCTCCTCAGGTAGGGCCTCGGACTGCCAACGACCAGCGCCAGAGGCTTCTGTCTGCGCTATCCGGCTTCCAGTGACTGGTATTTTTCTAAATCATCTGTTTCCTCACTTACAAGAGGAATCCCAGAAATGGTGGCTTACACTTTTCATAAAAGGCATTTTGACATTATCTACCAAAATTACTCTGTGAGTTCGTATACAATTACTATATTTGTACAAATAAAATTGACCCATGTCAGGGTCATTCATGGCAACATTAAAAAAAGAGAAAATTGTAAGTGTAAAAAAGATGTTCTCCTGCCCTCAAAGGGTTTAGTGTCCAGGGAATCAAACTGACAGTTCCTGGGAAATTCATTTTCTTGCGCCCATTCCTATTTTCTCACACGACCTGTGATTTACCCAGTTTACAGGTGTGAGCTCATTGTGCAGAACTATTGAACTGGAGCCTGAAATGCTGACCTTGAAGATACTGATACTTAATGCTACCCAGCCTGAGAACACAGTGTATTTCATTCAAAATATTAAGCCCTGTATGTGTTTCACTTTATAAGTTGTTAGCAACCTAAAGGGGAAGAAATTTCTTGATCTTGATATTCTCTTTATCTTGCAAAGGGGGCAATGAGCACTTAGAATTCTGGGTAAAGGAATAACTTATCAAATTCTGACACTGGATTTTTCTGGCTCACTTGGAAGACACCATGACCTGAGGAAACAATCCACATGAAACAAACTCACAAGAAATGAACACAGAAACAAGGGTATCAAGTTCCTAAGACTGAGGGTGTAACATTACACACGTTTTTGCTGGGTATGAGAGGTATAGCCATTGTGGGAAATGTTACACCATCATTTTTTACTGTATGGTTATTTTTATTCTCCCAAATAAAGTGCACCTGTCAAATTAAAATCTTAACATGCCTTAAGATTTTATTTTAGAGCCAAAGAAGTGGATTAATCCACTTCACCCAAAAAACAAATGAGTAATTATATTGCGGACAGTGCAGGGGGTGGGGGGGGATAGCACAAGCAAAATCCAGATTATCCTAGAAGTTTAATGAACTAGGTATTGACCAATTTCTTTAAAGTTTTTTAAGACTTTGTGAGCATGAGCAGGAGGAGCAGAGGGAGAAGCAGACTCCCCGCTGAGCAGGGAGCCCAGTGTGATGTGGGGCTCGATCCCAGGACCCCAGGATCATGACCTGTGCCGAAGGCAGATGCTTAACGAACTGAGCTACCCAGGCATCCCCTAAGATTTTTTAACTGATCTCTACACCCAACATGGGGCTCAAACTTAGAACCCCCAAATTAAGAGCTGTATGCTTCGCCAACTAAGCCAGCCAGGAGCCCGTGACCAGTTTTAATTTATATTATTTAATTGTGTTAAAATTTATTTTAGTTTACTGTGACACTCAGTTTTCAGTTTCTCTTAGTGGCTGACAGATTCTTTGTGGCCTCCAGGGCCGCTCTGCATGGTGTCTGTGAACCCGCCCTCATCTAAGCACTAACCACAGACGTGCACCTGCGGAACAGCCTTTGTGCCTGACCACCTCCCAGGCTTTGTCAGCCTTGACAATGGTTTGAACCCAACACTCCATCCAAGGAGCTTTGTTTCCAACAAGAGGCCTACACCAGGCTGTCAGACTTCTGTTCACTTTTCAGGACTGATCAGGAAAACTTGGTGAAAACTGACCCATCCCTGAAGAGTGTGATCCGGAATCAGCTCCACATTAAGCACTGCTTACCTTCCCAGATGGAGTCAACCACGGCCTCCCACGGCCCCTACTTTACCCCTTACATACATCTACTGTGATGCCTGCAGTGCCTCTGTGCATTTATTGCTTAAATGTCTGTCTCCTTCTAGTGGTAACTCTTAATGCCAAGGGCCATGTGTCATTACCTACTATACCCATGTCCTCATATAGTGACTTAATAAATGCTGAACTAGATAACTGATAAAATGGGCTAAGAAATTAATTTGATAGAAAGGGGTCCAGGCTGAACTGGGGGGGTGCGGGGAGGAATGGTGGCTCTGAGACCAGGAGATAAAGTTAAGGGGAATGAACAGGACATGAGGAGATAGAAGTTAGAACTTATAAAATGCCACCCACCCCCAATAAACTACAAAGGTATATAAATATATATATTTTTTCTTTTCTATACATACATTTGGAAGGTGGCTCCCAACCCAGTCCCACCCCATTAACCCCTGACTCTGTTAATCTTTTCTAAATAAAAAGGATGTTGCTGCTGCCCTTCACCTGTAATTGGGAAAATCGCTGCCTGGACTAGACATTATCACTCTAGCTTGAAGTAAAGGCTCTTCCTGGGTCCAGAAAGTGGGATTTTTCGAGGATCCCACTGGGCAGGAGGCGGACAGCCAAGACTCAAAGAAGACAGCCATCTGCAGTAGTCATACTCTTGCTAGTATGAATTAGGTGCCTCAGCCAGGCAACGGGAGTTGGAGGGGGGACCAGAGGCCCACAAGACATCTATGTCTAAGCACCCACCAGAGACTCCTGGTCTTAGAAAGATAATATAATCATTATCAGTAGTCATTATCAGCTAGACAGGAAGCAGGGCTAGGAGATGGAAGGGTCTCTCTGCCCTTCAAGAGTCCCTGACTAGTCAGGGTTCCTCCATGCTCTCTGAAGGTGGTGGAGCTCCAAAGATCTTGGCAAGCAGCCCTCGGTTGGAGCGAGCCTGGTCCTGGACATTGGCCAGGCGAGCCCGTTCACGTCCCCCTGGCCGAGCAGCCTTCCGGGCTCTCAGCTCTTGCTCAGTAGGACGCTGGGCAAAGGTCCAGGTGCCATTCGGGCGGGCAGAGTTCCCCTCAGCGGCAAGGAAGCGCTGTCCCCGTTCCACACTTCGAAGATAGAAGTCAGTCTCACGCTTGGCCTGGGCAACCTCGGCCCTCAGGCGCTGCCTGCGCACCTGGCGCTCAAAGGCAAGATGTTCACTGAGGTGGGACCACGTGAAACGGTGCAGGTACTGTGGACAGGAAAACAAGAAAAGATCTGGGTAGGGCACGTCAGGAATGGAGAGGAGATGAGAGAAAGTAGGGCCAACAAGAGGAAATGGTGTAGCAGGCGAGCCTAGCCCCTCACCTTGAGGTTCCATAGGTCGTAACGGAAGGGGCTGCGCTTTCGGGCTCCCATGGGCGTGTTGTGAAGACTGGCCGCCACGCGCTTGGCTACTCGCTTGTCCCGGAACTCCACCCAGCCCTCGGTGTAGTCCTTGCTGTACTTGGACCGCTTTTTGCCTCCCGCGGCCGAGGCTGCCGCTGCCTTCTTCTTGCGCCTCACGAACCCGTCTGCGGGCCAAAGACACAGCAGTGGTTGAGGAGGTCGACACGACACCCAATCAACGTCACCTCCCACTCGCCCGCGAGCCAGGATCCCACCTCAAGGCCTTTGCCGGCAAGAGAACTCCAAGGTCCATCCTTTCCCCGTACACCCTTTCCCTAAGTCAAACTCAAGCTTTTCCTCAGACGTCAACTCCTGCATCAGATCTGCTCCGCACATGCACACGCCCCCAATCCCAATTCAGTTAGTGCCTGCAGGAAAGCTGGCGTCAGCTGATCATACCCTGTCTCTAGACCTGGGTCACAATGACAAAGGGGATGGGTTCAGTTTTGTGAAAAAGCAAGCCGGTAGATTCGGTTCAGGAACGGGGGGTATGCGGAGTCGACATTACAAGAAAGGTAACTATCCGAGAACTACTCATCTGTGCTTACTGAGCTACCTACATCCAACCTCGGGCTCCCCAAAGAAGCCGGGCGCCGGCCTCGAGTCCGGTGCCCCCACAACGCCTCGGACCCGCGCAGGCGAGCCCACCCGCCGGCGAGCGCCACCGTCCTCCCCGCACAGCCAGGGCCTGCGCTCTTACCCTCGGGCTGGAAAAAAACGCGCCCGACCTCGCCATACGCGCTGAGAAGGTTCCGTACATGCAGAGGCCGAAAGCGGGGCGGGAGGTGGCCCAAGTACACAATACCCGGCACCACCCGCTTCTTGGCGCCACAGGCCGCCTCTTCGGATTCCTCCTGCTCCGCCTCCGCCTCTGGTTTCCGATCTGTCCCTTCCAGAGGCTCCTGCTCCGCATCTTCCTTCTCCAACCCCTCCGCTTCCATGCTGGCGGAGACAGGAAGCACGGCAGCCGTAAAGCGCTGCGCCGTGTGCCGCACACCGCGTGCGACGGCCGGCGGGGCCGCGGGGGCGGAGATGAATGGAAGGACCTGATCGGGTGGAGAGAGCGGAAGTGGGGGCCGGGCCAGTCGCGAGCTTCGGAGCTGGAAGGCGGGAGCGAAGTCGGGATGGCGGGATGGCGGCGGGACAGGCGGGGCCGGTGGGGCTCGGGGCTGGAGCGACTGGAGGCGAGCAGGTAGGTCCCCAGGTGAACGTACCCTAGCGAACGCCTCGGCGAGATGGAAGAGAGTGGGCGGCGGGCTCTTCTGGAAGTGTGGGGAAACTTTGGAAGTTTGGAGAGCTTTCTGTGTTCTCAGCGCTCAAACTAGCGTTTCACGCAAGGGACCCGGTGCGACTCCGGTTGGGGGATGATTCACCTCTTAAAATTGACTCAAATTTCAGTTTTTAAAAACGTCTTGAGTTTTGAAGTTTGAATGATTTTTCAAAATTTAACTTCGAGTTCTGAGTGTTTTTAAGTTTTGAAAATGTAGCTTAACTTTGCAAATACACGTTTTGGAAATTTAGATTTTAAAGATTTCAGTTGTGACCTCAGTTTAAAACGTTTTGTTTACTTTAAAATATTAGTTTTCAATTTGATTTTGTAAATGTCCATAAAATTTTAATGAGCAGCAGTTATTTCTCTTGTTTTCACAACGTTATTGGGCGCCTGTCGTACATTTGTATTGACACGTGATGCATATGGATATTATAAACACCTATTGTCATGTGTACGCGCGGCCCCGACCGAGGCGACCCCGGGGCGGCGCGCTTCACTCTGCTCTCCCGGGACGTGAGTCGGCTGCGGGCGGCGCGGGGCCGCGGGGCCGCGGGGCCGGCGGTCCTTGCACCCCAGCTGAGGCCTCTCTCCTGCGGGTGGTGGTGCGGGCGCGGCCCGGCAGGGGGCGCCGTCCGCAAGCTCTTGGCACCGCGATTTCTCCCACGCGCACCTGCTGCTGGGCGGACTGCAAAGACTAGCCGCCAGGAACGCGGACCACCGTGCAGCCGGCTTTCTGGAAGAGGCCCCGGACGAGTGTAAGGATAATATAAGCCCTCCCTCGCTGCAGCGGGACAGGATTTCCGATCCCTCTGGAACGGGAGGGTGGGCAAAGCCAGGCAAGGGGTCCGCAGCTACCATCCGAGGTGACAGCTCCTGCCAGGCAGGCTTCCCGGCATATTTCTGCCGGAACATGGCAGCACGCTCTTTCGTGGAGTGGGCGAAAGATCTAAGAAAACAGCCTCCTCGAGTTCTTACACCACTTATATTAATTTTATGGAAGAGAACTTTGTCATTTGCTCGCCGCTTCTTTTTTGGAGGCGGGAGGGGGCGGTAAAGGGAATTGAATTCCGGTCTTCAAAACACCAAGGATGAAAGGAGAGCGCAACTTGGTATTGCTTCAAAAGGTGGGGGGTTGGAAGGGGGCATATGGGGGAATCGAGGATGCCAGTGTACAGGTGTTATGCCCTGATGGTAATTTATGCTGTTTTCTCTACTTTGTGTGTATTTGAAACTGCCAGTAATAAAATATTTATGCACTTAAATATCAGCATAACGGAAAGGCCCATGGGACCTCCAAAATAAAACGAAAACCTTGGGCCAAGAGGTCCTTCCCGTTCTCCACGAGCACCATGACCCTTTCCCAAACTCCATGAAAGGTCAGTCTCCCTGGAGACCCCTTCTTACATAAGCAGTTTCTTGTGTATGTACCTGGGGATCGTTTATTTATTATCTTTTTATTATTATTTTCAGTCTTACAAGTTCATCTGTGAGCACAAACGAGAACGTGCCCAACTCTTCAAGTTTTCTTACCTGCACTAAGGGTCCACGCATGCGGCATCAATGACAACCTGTCAAAAGCTTAAGTCCTTCGAGCCGGATTCGAACCAGCGACCTAAGGATGACCACAACCGAACATCTACAGTCCTCCGCTCTACCAACTGAGCTATCGAAGGATTGGTGGTATGGTTTGTCAGAATACCTTGAATAAGGTGTAGCCCAGTGGTTTTAACCACCTTTTTAAAACAGGCAAACATGATTTTTTCTAGGGTGCTACAAATGTTCCAAAACTGATAGGGGTGGTGATGATAGAGATATATTAAAAAATTAATACCCTTGAACACTTAAGCTTTGTGCTTTTTGCTGTCTTTTTTTTTTTTTTTAAGATTTTTTATTTATTTATCTGAGAGAGAGAGCACAAGCAGAGGGGCCAAAGGAGAAGCAGACTCCAGGCTCAGCAGGGAGCCTGATGCGGGGCTCCATCCAAGGACCCTGAGCTGAAGGCAGATGCTTAACCAACTGAGCCACCCAGGCACCCCTGTTTTAGGTCATTAATAAAAGAAAACAACATGACCCATGTTCTGTGTCCTGCTCACTTAGGTATAATATGGATAGGACCATCACCCTTATTTCTCCTGCTGTCCCTCTGTCCCTTCTGCTTACCACCTCTCTATTAAAGTGATCGATAAATGACAATTTATCCTAAATATGGACAGCTGGTTAAAGAGGGACCAGCCATCTTGAAGCGGACATACTGCCGAGTTCATTTTGGAAACATTGCAATTCTTTTTGAAGGACGATGAAAATAATGTATAGACACAAATGTACTTGACCCAAAACATGAGAGGTATTGTGTGTGTGTGTGTGTGTGTGTGTGTGTGTGTGTGTGTTTAGGAATTGAGTGGCTCGTATTTAGTGGAGCAAGTAAATGAAACCCACCCCTCCCCAGATTTTAAAAAAAATATGTAGACATGTGTTTGTAGGGATGCTGTCACATACTGCTAGTGAACACTTATAATGGCATTTGGCTTCCTGGCTAAACACTGATGGAGAAAGTAGGAAGGCATCTGGACAGACTTTTCTTGATGATGTATCTATAGAAAAGATGTCTGGTGAATTTATAAAAGATTATTGCGTATTAAAAATCAAAGTACTTCACAACTGTAGTCTTGAAGAAATAAATTTTTCTTCAAAAGGTCCTGTCCAGTGATTTCCGTGAGAAATCTGCAACACATAATTCATATTTAATTCAGTTATTCAGTTTCCTCTCATGAGAAACTAGGAATATATGGTCTGGTACATTTCTTTCCAATAATCTAACCTAATCTGGAGGAAATGTGGGAAGCTAGAGTAGAAAAGGCTTAGAGAAACGAGTGGTTTCTGTGTGAGACCATCTCTTTCACATATCGAGTGTCCTGACAGAGACTTGAACACCACAGACTTGAAAGCAGCCAAACTCTAGGATCTAAGTTCACATTGTCTCTCAAATAAAAGCTTCCCCAATTTTCTTTCTTGTTTTTAATGGAAAAAAATGTTTAAATTTTACTTAAGTCTCTTAGAACACACAAACATTGACACAGTAGTCATCACACAGGACAACACTCCCTTTCAGACGTCTCTCCTCATCGTGGAAGCCTCCCTTGCCATAACGCAGCAGCTAATACAAATTTCTTTCTCTTTTCTCTCTTTTATAAACTTCCAAACTCTCTCCCTTAGACAGTGCTCTTTGGCTTTTGACTTTGAGTGTCTCCTCATCTTCAGCATCTGCCTTTTTTCTCGTGTAACTGTCTAGCTTTTCCAGTAGGTCAGTCCAAACTTTACTACCCGATCTACCAATCTCTCTCTTTTTTTAGAGTTTAAATTCAAGGTAGTTAAGATATAGTGTATTATTAGTTTCAGAGGTAGAATTTAGCGATTCATCAGTTGCATATAACACCCAGGGCTCATTACATCCAGTGCCCTCCTTAATGCCCAGTGACCCCATCCCCCACCCACCTCCCCTCCAGCCCCAATTTTCACAAAGGGCACAATGGGACCTGAGGAAAGGTTCTGTATTTTTCTCATCAGCCAGTGCTAGGTAATGTACAAGTGCTCATTTGAGATCGAGAGCCTCATGTGTCAGTCACGTGGTATCACAGAGTTGATTTAAGTCTGAAATGGTTCTATAGCTAACTGACTCAAAGTTCCTGCTCCAAAAGCCTACAGACAATATTCCAATGGGATACTCAGCGTAAAAAGAAACGAACTGTTGATAGATGTAACAACAGGGATGAATCTCCCTTACCCTGTAGGCAGGTACAAAAGGCTACATAGGACATTCTTACAAGCACAAAACTAAAGGAACAGAAATTGTCAGTAGTTAGCAGGGTAGAATGTAAGGGCAGGAGTTAACCACAAAAGGAGCATGGGGAGGTTGGGGGTGTGATGTAACTATTTCATATCTTCATTGTGGGTGTGGTTATATGACTGTACATTTGTCAGAACTCGTGGCACTAAAAAGGGGCATTTTTTGTAAATGTTGCCTGAATTTTTAAAGTGGGAAAAGAAACTTCCAAAAAATTAAAGCAGGTGAAAAGTTTAAGTATAGGTTGGAATTTATTAGAAATCAATATAATCCTGTTATCAGACTAAAAAAGACCTGTCCAATCATCTCAATAGTGCAGAATAAACAAGACAAAATCAGGATGCATTCATGGATCAAGTCTCCGCCAACTAGTAATATAAGAGAATTTCACCAACCTATAAAAGACTAACCTGAAAGGATAACCCTACTGTTAGCATATTTAATAGTGAAAGACTGAATGCTTCGTCACTGAGATCAGGTCTAGAACAAGGCTATCCGACCTTGACTTCTATTCAGTATCACCCTGAAGGTTCTAGCCAGTACAAGTGATGAAAGAAATAAAAGCAAAGATTTGGAAAGGAAAGGCAAAACTATCTCTACTCACATATGATGTGATCATTATGAAAAAATGCTGAAGAATTACTGTAAAGCTACTGAAAATTATAAGTTTACCAAAGCTACAGGCCACAAATAAATTATAATTCTATTTATTAATAAGTATTCTGGTTTATTAGCAATGAACAGCTGGAACTGGAAATGTAAAAATTTGGAAGGGTATAAAAAGTGAAGTTTTTAGAGATAAATTTAACAAAAAATACAATAAAAACAACACATTCTATGACAGAAAATTCCACATTTTTCAGATGCAAATTCTTCCAAACTGACTTACACATTGAATGCCATCCCAATCAAAATCTCAAGGAGCAGTTTTGTAAAAATGACAAGCTGACTCTAATTTACATGGACTGCCAAAGGTGCAGAACCAAAGCAGTTGTGAAGGAGAAGAGCAGAGTCAGAGGACTTAACACCACCTGGTTACAAAACTTACTATAAAGCGAGAGAGAGTCCAGAGAAATGGACCCGCGTATCTCCATGAGCAGTTGGTTTTGGCAGAGGCGCCCAGATAATTCAGTGTGGAACAAATAGGCCTTAACAAATGGCGCTGGAAAAAGTGCATATTCACATATTCACACGCTTCTAAGTGAACTCAGACCCTACACAGCATAACGGACAACACTTAAAATGGATGAAGACCTAAACATAATGACTAAAACCGTAAAACTTCTAGAAGAAAAACTGGGAGAAAATCTTTGTAACTTTAGATTAAGCAAAAAATTCTTAGAGCACAAAAAGCATAAACTATAGAGAAAAAAAACGATAAATTGGACTTAAGGTATAAAAAAAAATCTCAAAAGTTACTTAAGATAATTAAAAATCAAGTGACAGGTTGGGGAAAAATATGTGCAAAACATTTAGGTAAGTGTTTAAGTGATAGATGATAAAGGACTTGGGTCCAGAGTGTATAACACACTTACACAACTCAATAGTGAGCCATTTTGAGGTTCCTCAAAAAGTTAAAAATAGAGCTACCCTAATGACCCAGCAATCGCACTATTGGGTATTTACCAAAAAGGTACAGATGTAGTGAAAAGAAGGGGCACCTGCCCCAAGTGTTCAGAGGAGCAATGTCCACAGTAGACAAACTGGAAGGAACCAGTATGTCCTTCAACAGATGAATGGATAAAGAAGATGTGGTTCACTTATACAATGGAATATTAGCCATCAGAAAGGATGAATACCCACCATTTATATCAACATGGATGGAACTGGAGGGGATTATGCTAAGTGAAGTAAGTCAAGCAGAGAAAGACAATTATATGGTTTCACTCATATGTGGAACATAAAGAATAGCATGGAGGACATTAGAGGAAGGAAGGGAAAACTGAAGGGGGGAAATAGAGGGGGAGATGAACCATGAGAGACTATGGACCCAGGAAACAATCTGAGGGTTTCGGGGGGGGGGGGTAAGGGTTAGCCCAGTGATGGGTATTAAGGAGGGCACGTGTTGTAATGAGCACTGGGTGTTATACTCAAACAATGAATCATGGAACACTACATCAAAAACTAATGATGTATGGTAAATGATTTGGATAGATAGAACAAAATGATTTGTTCCCAAAACAAAATGTACAGATGACCAATAAGCCCATGATACAGAGCCTCAACGTTATTATTCATTAGGGATATGCATTTTACAAGCCTCAGTGAATGAGACTTCCTGTTGGCTTCACATCCTCACCAGCATTTGGTGTTGTGTTTTGTATTTTGGCCATTCTAACAGGTGTGTAGTGGCTTCTCATTGGTTTTTCAATTTACAGCTCCCTAATTACATATGATGTGGAGGATCTTTTATTTGCCACCTGTATATCTTCTTTGGTGAGTTGTCCAGATCTTTTGCCCAAGTTGTCTATTTTATTGTTGAGTTTTAAAAGCTCTTTGTATATTTTAGATAGCAGTGCTTTGTCAGATATGTAAATTTTGCAAATATTTTCTGCCAGCATGTAACTTCTCCTCTTATTCTTCGGACAGTGTCTTTTTGAAGAAGTTTTTAATTTTAATGAAGTCCAACTTCTCGATTATTTTTTTTCATGAAGTATGCCTTTGGTGTTGCATCTAAAAAGTTGTAACACACACCTGTACACAAACTTATTGCCATGTTCGAGGCTACCTACATTTTTTCCTGTCATCTTCTAGTAATATTACAGTTTTGCACTTTACATTTAGGTGTATGATAATTTTGAGTTAATTTTTGTGATTCATCTTTTTTGCATGTGGATATTCAGTTCTACCACCATTTGTTAAAAATACTGTTGATTGATTTTTGACATAGACGACAAGGTAATTCTATAGAGAAAAGATAAGCTTTCAATAACTGATGTTGGTACAACTGGACATCCATTAAAAAAAAAAAATCTTTGACCCTACATCAAAACGACGTAAAATAATTAATTCTAGTTTGATCAGAGATCTAAATGTAAAAGATAAAACTTCCAGAAGAAATTCTCTGTGATCTCTGGTTAGGCAAAAAATTCTTAGAACACCAAAGAACACCAAAAATACAAGGTATAAAAGGAAAAAAATGATAAATCGGGCTTCATCAAAATTTTAATGTTTGCTTTTCAAAAGATACTGCTAAGAAAATGAAAAGTCAAACCACAGACTGGGAGAACATATTTGCAGGACAAACACCTGAGAGGCCAGACTTTTATCCAGAATATATAAAGCGCTCTTAGAGCTCAAGAAGGAGGCAAACGATTCAATTTGTTTAAAGAAGGCAAGGATTTCAACAGTCACTTCACCAAAAAAGATAAACAGGTGACAGCTCCCTGTAAAGGTAGACATCATTAGTCGAGGGAAATGCAAATTAAAACCACATGAGATGCCTCTAGGCACTCATTGTAGGAGGCAGAATTCCAAGACGGCCGCCAGATTTCCACCCATTTCTCAGAATAGCGGAATAATCCCTGCCCCGTAAACGTGGGTGGGACGTGTAAACGTGTTGTGTTAGTTACAAATTTGAATGGCTAATATTTAAAAGACTGCTCCAAGTATTGTCTAAGATGTAGAGAAACGAACTCTCATCCACTGCTAAGAAGGTAAGATGTTACAGGCACGTTGGACAACAGCTGGTAGTTTCTTTGAAAGTTAAATATATACCTACCGTGAGGCGCCTGGGTGGCGCAGTCGTTAAGCGTCTGCCTTCGGCTCAGGGCGTGATCCCGGCGTTCTGGGCTCGAGTCCCACATCAGGCTCCTCTGCTGGGAGCCTGCTTCTTCCTCTCCCACTCCCCCTGCTTGTGTTCCCTCTCTTGCTGGCTGTCTCTCTCTCTCTGTCAAATGAATAAATAAAATCTTTAAAATTATACACACACACACACACACACACACACACACACACACACACCCCTACCATAGGATCCAGCAATCCCACTCCTATATATTCACTGAAAACAAAACACATGGCTTATACCCCAAATATTTATGGCCATGTAATAATTTGCGAAAACCGCCATCACAACGTACCGCAGACTGGGTGACTGAAACAAATTTCTCTCCTCACAGTTCTGGAGGCTGGAAGTCCAAGATCAAGGTGTCAGCAGGACTAATTTCTTCTGAGGCCTCTGCTTGGCTTGAAGAAAGGTTCCTTCTTGTTTCCTCTGTACATGGGCGTTCCTCTGTACACTCATGCCCCTAGTGTTTCTCTCTGTATCCTCATCTCCTCTTCCTACAAAGATACCGGTCAGATTGGGTCAAGGCACCCTACCAGCCTCATTTGAATGTAGTAACTTCTTTCAAGGCCCTATTTCCAAATACAGTCTCAGTCTGAGGTACTGGAAATTAGGGCTTTAACATATATGAGTGGGGGGCACGTAATTCAGCCCATAACAGGCAGTCTCATTAATAATAATAAAAACAGTAACAAAAAATTTTCATCAGTTGGTGAATGAACAAATTCTAATACATCCCTACGATGGACTACTGAACAGTAAAAAGGAACTATGGCTACATACATGACAAGGATGGATCTCAACAGCATTGCGCTGAATGGAGGAAGCCAGGCTCAAAAGCTGCATCTGTAGGAGTCTATTCTAGAACCATCTGGCAAAGGCAAAAGTACAGTGACAGCAGATCAGCACTTCTGAAGGCACAAGTCAACTTCCTGGAGAGATGAAAAGGTTCTATATCATGAGTGTTGTGGTGGTTATATGATTGAATATACTTTTCAAAACTCATCAAACTATACACTTAAAAAGGAATTAATTTTACTGCGTTTAAGTTACATTTCAATAGCGGTCATTAAAAACAAAACAAAACTAGTTAACCATACAAAGACTTCAACATGATTGGATGTCTTGCTGGACAGTCTGCTTCTGGTGGCACACAGCCCCCTTATCGGATTCCCAATTGACTTGTTTACTTTTCTTTAGCCTGTAGTACTTAACTATTTTTAACACATTATACAATTACACAAATTTGTTTTTATCATATTTTAAAATTTCCAGTACTTTCAAGCTGATGTTGTCAATATTATATCCAACAGTTGTAGTTGTCCTAAATGCCACATTTGGAAAATGAGATGTCCCTTCTGGAAGTTTGAGAGCTAATGGGCAATCCACCACACCCCTCCTTACCCTTACCCTGACAAGATAATTTATGATCTGAGTTGTAGAAGATCTATAAGCCAGGGTCCCAGAATGGAGCGGAGCCCACCCGCCAAGCCATGTTATATGACGCGGAAATAAGAATTTCTGGCTATGAGCCACCCTGATGGGCAGGAGGGAGGGAATGCTTGTTACTACACCGTAACTTAACCTATTCAGGTGGACACAGGAAATTTGAAAGTCTGAATCCGCCAAGAAGGCTTATTTGCCTTCAAGGAAAATACCGAACAAAAATGTGTGAACTTCTGTGCCAAGAGCTATGGTAAGAGTATTCAGATTTTTTTTCTTACAATTATCCATTTTATATTACCGAGTGAAGAAAAAACTCGGTGAAGTTTTGCCAAGAGTCTTTCTGTCAGCCTAATGTCATGTTATCCTATTTTAAGAGATGTATTTTTTTCAGTCACTCCAAGAAATGGGTTCTGGGAAAATGTTCTGAAATAATTGCTAATAATAGGCTGAGGCTCTTTGTGGAATTCCTAAGTGTGTTGAGCTAAAAGTAGAACCAATTTATTGGAGTGAATACAAATCTTGGATTGGGATCTAAACATACTATGTCGATTTTTCAAGATTGGAAACCGCGGGAGCTCCAGCAAAAAGGATTTAATTTAAATGCTTGGACAGAGGCGTTTCAGCTGCTCTGTGTCACGTGCCACGGCAGCCGTAGTGACTGCCCTTGTCCTTTTCTCTCTCAGAATCTCAGAATCTCTCTGCTTTCCTTTTTTCTTGATAGCTTCTCCCAGCCATTTGGTCTTCGGGAGTAGGCTTCCCCAAAGACAGACTAAAAATTATAGAGTCTTCAAATCCAAACCCTCCTAATTCCTTGCTGCTCCTGAAAATTACCATTCAAGATCACTTTTCAGGGTTGAGTTTTATAGCAAACTATGAGTAAACAGACTGAGCATGCTAGTCTGAGAAGTTACACGACTGTGTCATGTATGTGCCGTGGGTACTTCGTGGCTGAAAGATAGAGGCA
The DNA here is from genome assembly GCF_024610735.1 of Ursus americanus. Classification (NCBI taxonomy): domain Eukaryota; kingdom Metazoa; phylum Chordata; class Mammalia; order Carnivora; family Ursidae; genus Ursus; species Ursus americanus. The sequence goes on from NC_142158.1 coordinate 2,544,046, forward strand.
ACCTGGTCGCTGTCTTGCCCCCACTTGTAGTCCTATTGGGAGGGCGTGTACCCGCTGCAGCCGGTTTTCTCTGGACGCGTCCCGCCGCAGGGACCTCCCCAGGTGCGGGCGGCTGCCCACCCGCGCGCTGGTAACTCGAAAGGGACAGCTCTATGTGAATTGTCCTCCACTCCTGCCGTGTGCAGAGGGAGCAGAGGCGGTGAGCTGGTCCTGTCCGCATCTCCGATTTGTGCAGAAAGGGCAGGGTGCGGGAGGGGTGTGGATTTGGGGTAGATGGTGCCAGCAGGGTGGCTGTATGTGGGCGGTGGGTCCGGTGACGTTCATGGTGCTACTTCCCCCTTTGGGGTAGGTCTGAAATTGCTCCAGTGAAAGGCCCCTTGGGAAATTACCAGGGTGACCCGGGATCCGCGACTCCCCAGGGGCGGGGTCTGGAGACCTAGGGGGCGGGGCGCGCCTGGCAGCCGCGCGCGTGCGCCCTCCTCTCCGCTGCTTTGCGCCGGGGCCCGCCTGGGGCGCGGGGTGTAGCGCGCGAGCCGGGGAGCCGGGCGGCAGTTTGCAGAGCTGCGCGCCGCAGCCCCGGAGCCGGGGCGGGAAAAGTGAACGAAGCCTGCTGGGCAGGTCTTCCGCGGAGCCGGCGGCCCTTCCCTGCAGCAGCCGCGGTCGCAGTCCGCTCCGTATGTACTGCGTGCTTGTAAATAGGAGAGCTCAGCGCGCTCTTGTCTGAACGGCAAGTGCAACCTGTCCGCCGGAGACCCGCGGGAAGGGATTATTCCCCGACGTTCCGGAAGGATCTAAATTTTACGGTGGCTTCGTGGGAGGAGCCTGGGATTTCCAAAAGTCTCGTCCTTCGAGCCGGATTCGAACCAGCGACCTAAGGATACCCAACTGTCGCACCTACAGTCCTCCGCTCTACCAACTGAGCTATCGAAGGACTCCTGGGAAGGGCTGTTATAGGATTCCTAAAATAATGTCTCTCCAGATGGTTTGCGTTGGTAATGTTCATATTCACTTTTAAAAGTGCAGCCTTAAGCTGTCTTCTTCGACACCGAATGTATTTTATGCGGTGATCTGGATATCTGGTGCATGGGTTTATAAATCTGTAAAAATCGTTGGGTTGTACATCTAAGACCTTAGAATATTACTTATGTCTATCTCAAGAAAAAAACCCAAAGGGTATCCCATGTCCTCCTACCGTAGGAATAAGACAGCTGAAAATAACGCCTTGGATTACGCCCAATTCCTTCCCTGCTCTCTGGTTACTTCCTCCTTCTTCTCCCCAAAATGTCATAGTTTGCTCAATAAATGATACAGTTGCCCTAAATACAGGCAACTAGGTTGGAGAAGATCCCTGGGTTGTGAACAGAGCACTGCCCCCTGCATTTTGGGACATTGCAGTACTCCATTCTGAAAGTCGAATGGGAAATCGTGTATATTCATGACTGTAACGACGAAAAATGTGGAGTGTTCCTGTGTGCGTGTGTGTGTGTAAATTTTTTTTAGTTGGATAAACGATTTGGGTGGTTCATATTCTATTGCATAATTATAGTAGAGCAATTAAAATGAAACAAGTTCTTGAAATTCTTAAATGGAAATATAAATATTCCTTTTCCAAAGCAAATCACCCAACATTGAGTTTCAACAGAGACGGATCAGTTCCCTTGCACCTTCTGCAGAAGCAGGCGGATGGAGAGCATGCTACACTCCCCGGGCAGAAAGGCCTCCTCTGCAATATATTTAAGGAAAAGATTAAGTGAATTTCTCTATAAAACATCTGGGCTTATTAAAATAAAATTTCTACAAAACTAAATTATTGAAAACATTCTTCCAAATTTTTCTGCAGATGTCAATCACCAACCAGTGCCTCCTGCTCGAACTGCTGAAAGCACGTGTTGTTCTTGAACTCAGTAATTAAATCCCTTTCCATGAGAAACTAAGAGAATAGCGCCTAGGAACTTTTCTTTCAGTGTTCCTAACCTGATAGAGAATTTGCAGCTAGAGAAAAAGGATCCTAAGCAGTGGACAGTTTCTCTTGACGTTATCAGGTGTCCTTGAATACCAAGCGGAAAATAGCAAAGTTGCCAACAAGTGGTGAAATTTTGGGCTGGTACTGGACTCGTTACTGGGACAACATTTAGAGGAACAGAAGTCCCCAGAAGGGAAACAGGAATCAGTAAGCCCACCTTTCCCCTCCTCCAGCCTTGCATTCTTCTCCTAGTTTCCCCTCTGGCAAAGCCTAACAGGGGGGCAAGCAGGACACCAGTAATGTGGTTTCCGGAGGCTCATACCTTATCAGGGCAGATTTAAAAAGGATTATTGTCTTAGTTGGCTCAGGCTGCTGTGACAAAGGGCCACAGACTGGGCGGCTTAAACATCAGACAGTGCTGGAGGCTGGAAGTCATGACCCAGGTGATGGCCATTTGGTTCCTGGTGAGAGCCCTCTTCTTGGCTTGCAGATGGTCATGTCCTGGCTGTGTCTTACACACGGAGTAAGCTCTCTGGTGTCTCCCCTTATCAGGACACTAATCCTATGATATCAGGGCCCCACCCTTACAACCTTATTAACCGGAATTACTTCCCTATTCCAAATACAGTCACATTGGGGGTTAAAGGTGAAATATAAGAATTTGGGGTGAACCCAATTCAGTCCAGAGCGGAGAGCTTAGAGTTGGGTCAATAGTTTAACAACTGGTAAAACTTCCATGTGAATTTTAAAATAATAGTCTTGATTTTCATTTAGTCTCTGTGGAAACTGAGTGTTGGAAAATGTAATTCCCAACCCAGCATTACTGGAAACCAGCACTCCCAGCTCAGGGTTGAAAGCCCCCAGACAAACCAGTCACTCCCAGTTCAGTCAGTCATGCCAGTGCCCAATCTGTGGATCTGAGCTATGGAATTGGGCTATGTTCTGTTACTAAATTCCACACCTACACCCCTAAGGGAATCATGGAAAATGAATAGGGAGGGGAAAAAATGGAGGCCAAACTGACTTCTGCAGCTGGGCAAATTCCGTCCTGGGAAGAGTAGGGGGAAAGCACCCAGCTGTTGGAGAGAAGCAGGGGAAGGCTGACCTTGAACCAAGTTTTGAAATGAATGGTGGTCTCTACACCCACTTGGAACACCTGAGTTGTGAACTCTCTTGTGTAAGTTGTGGGGAGGCAAGTAGATGGAAGGTTTCTTCCCTCAGAAGGTGATTCATCCATTGTTATCAGCCCTGATTGCAGTGAGCAAGCAAAATGGAAGCGCCAACGTCAAGGTCATTTTAAGGATCTTGGAAAGGCCTGCTCTGCATAGAGACAGAGAGTCACTTTCTTAAATGAGGTGTTTCTCCTACATTCAAATTTTGACCACTCGCTTCAGTGTCATTGAGAGTAAAAACTAACACTAAACCAAAGAGAGGAAGTCTCCAAGGACGGGATATTAGGAAAGGCAACAGTTGAAGGTGTAGATGTTGGTTGAAGGCCTTCATATGGTTTTCTTGCACGTGATGGGCTTCTGGCTCCGAACCGGCACCGAGCACAATACCTACTAGTACCCACTAGGTCCAGAAGAAAAAGACTCGAATACTACCTTTGTCTTTTTGCAAAGACTCTGGATCTAAACCTGCAGTCATAATTATCTCAGCATCCTAGTAATGTTTACCTTGGAAAAATAAAACGTAACTTATACACCCTTGAACAAACTCCGGACTACAGAAGCCAGAAAGGAGAAATTCACTGGGACGCGCGCCCCCTCGTGGCCATGTGTCCAGGAACGGTGATTTTTTTTTTTTTTTAAAGCCAGACAGCGGATCCTAAGGGGCATCTATAGGGACTCCGGAGAATTTGTTTCTGGAGCCAGGAGAGTCAACTGGTGGAAATTTTAGGGGTGCAGGGACTTCAGGAACTATTGCGAAGGCCAAAACCGAGCCTCATTGCTTGAGAAACTTGGTTTTTCCTCCTGGATGCGCCTGCAATTCCTTCCAGCTTCCTGGTTCCTCGTTAGGATTCCAGGTTGAATTCTTGCCCGGTTTCTAAGACGAGGGTTTCCGAGGCCTCCCTGGCCCGGACTCCGCCGCCCTCTGAGGTCTTGTACCGACAGGATCCAGAACTGTAGGACAGGTGGCAGGTGGCGCCGAGGGCCGGAATCCCTACTGCTCTGCTGCCCCGCCCTTGGTTCCTGTGGTCAACGCCGCCGCGAAGAGGTGGCGGCGCGCCCCAAATTGCCGCCGGATGTCAACGTGGGTAAGAGAGGCGCGGCCGCGCGTCAGGGCGGGGAATTAGCTCAAATGGTAGAGCGCTCGCTTAGCATGCGAGAGGTAGCGGGATCGATGCCCGCATTCTCCACTTTTATGTTCTCTTACCCGTCGGCCTGTACTCAACGATCCTCTAAATACCGAGCTAAAACATCACCAGCTGGGCGCAGCACGCATTTCCTAACAAGGGTGGCCTTTCCTGCAAAAGGCACGCTCTCTGTTGTTCCTTCGTCTTCAGAAAGTGCTAGGACAGGCATGGTTGAGTTCTTTAGGATTTCTCAAACTTTTTGCATATTTGAGTATCAGTCCCTGCCAGGTGGATTTACAAATCTGCGCTTCAATTATTTATGCATTAATATTACCTTTTTATTCTCGGAATCTATTTCTCACATGTCCGACCTATTGAGGGCAACCTCAAGTTCTTAAAACAGAAACGAATGATCCCCATTTCTTAATGACATGGTGAAGAGTCATATAATGTGTAGGTATGTTTGAAATGTGTTTTTTTTTTCAAATACATGCATTAATTTAATAATTAATTTAATACCTACGTGAATACTCTTCCTCTTCTGGGGTCGTCTGGCTGCGTCTTTGCAGGTGGTGGTGATAATGCTGATACTGATACTGGACTATGGCAGAATATGGGCCCATTATGGGAGGGTGGAGAATCTCTGTGGTGCCTTAGGGAGAAGCTCAGCCCAGGACTATCTAATAAACTTTGCATCCAAAGCCCAAATGTTATCTTTGAAAAGAAAATTGGATCATTTTTCTTCTTTACTCTTTTGCCCGAGTTCGCTTTCAAAAAGCAAGAAGTTAAGCAGGAGCTATCAGTTTAGACCAATGTTCAGTCCTTAATAATTAGGTATAGTTTCCAATACATTTTAGGGAGTGGTTCTCAAAACACTACCCCAATTCCAGAAGCCTGGGCTTCTGTGTTCTGACATACACCAAAGTTTCAGAATCATTAAAAAATAAAAGCTCTGAAGCATAGGAAGGAAAATACAAAAAATTGCCAGGGACAAAATTCTCACACAATTCTTTGTACTTTGATGTAATATCTTTGTAGTTGAGGACTCTTCCATAGGTGCTTGGCATCACATTTTTGAGACAGGGGAGAAGTGGGATTCATATATCTTAATGAGATTGGCCCAAAATTAACAAATGCTTTCTATTGTTAAGAGAAAGCTCTATCTTTTGAGCTAATTCCCCAAATGGGTAGAAAATCCTGCCCAGGTGATTCTATACCCACAAACTTTTCTCAACCAGGATTGAAAACCCTGTTACAGAATTAAACCGAGAAGGAGTAGTAGTGCCCCTGAATGTCATCCCGCCCTGAGACCAGCCAGCTGCCCTCAGCTCGGCATTCTTCACCTGGAAAAACTCCTTTCCAGAGACGCGGGACTCTAAGCCCACCAGGGGGCGCGCGTGTCCCACCAATTACCCTCAGGTCATGTCCTTACGCAGGTAGCGTACTTCCTCCCTGGGTTCCGGATCCCGGGTGGGGGAGCGGAGACGCGTCTGCAGCCCCCTAGCCCAGCGGGGCTGCCTCTGCTCCGCCTCGTCAGAGCGCGCTATTTCTCGGCGGCCCCCAGCTGTATTGTATGGAAACTATGGGGTGGAAGTCTGATCGCGCGTGTTAGTCATTGTTACAGAAATTAGTAATTTTAAAAATTGGATTGGCTGTACATCGGGAATAGTCTTAGTAGATGCACATCGAGGATTTATGTAGCTGAGATACGCCTTTATATGATGGGGATAAAAAAAAAGTTACAAAACACGAACTCCTTCGAGCCGGATTCGAACCAGCGACCTAAGGATGCCTGAAGAGCTTCCACTACAGTCCTCCGCTCTACCAACTGAGCTATCGAAGGAATCACACTGCCGCGTGTACTCGTAGAGAATGCCATCTGTGCGCGAGGTTGGGAGCCTGTAGGTGCGAGTTGTGGACCCAGCCGCGCTGTTCACAGGTCTGTCCTAGCCGCGTCCACTTTTTTTTTTTTTTTTTTTTTTTTTTAATAATAATCCAGCACCTCCTCGGAAGTGACACTCAAAGGTCCACTGCCCTGGAAGGAGAAAACGGGAGCATCCGCTGGTTTTCAAAAAGGAAAATGAAATGAGACACGGGAACGGATTAGAACTTATCAATGAGCACCTTTTATTATGAGGAATGAATTTACCGAATTTTGACTCAACTTATAAATAGGATTTGAAGTGCTTCAATATGCAATTCTAACAGGATAATTAAGAGAAGGAGGAGGAAGAAAAGAAGTATAGGGTTAAACTTTCCCAAACCATACTAAAATGATATTTAATTGAAATTAGTCTTTGTAGATAAACCAGATCATCACACTAATTCTAAACTCAGCAAAAACCTATCGATAGGGAGCTAAAACAACGTTTTTAAATTCTCTATCCTAATACGAGGTAAAAAGTAATGCCATTCAAATACTAGTTAATTTTGCAAAACGTGAGGTTTTAGTCTAGTTTTCTAGTTCAGACAGGACTGTCTGAATCTCAAAAGGTCCACTACTCTCTTTGTTAATGAAATCGATCTGAAGTGGCGTCTGACATCAGGAATCTGTTTTATTCTTCATGTTCCATTAGCCATCATTATTGTCCTATAATGGAACCATACACATAAGGCAAACGATCCTCCTTGTGCACGTAGAACATTGAGACCATCTGTGGCACAAAGAAAGATTTCTTTTCTGAATAAGAATTAAAAGCAAGTTGCTCATGGCTTAATTTGGCCATTAACCTCCTCAAGTCTTTATGAAACATCTATTTGAAGAGGGGTCTGAATGAATTAAATATAAAATTTTGTTTCCTCCCCAAGCCCGATTGACTAAGTCATTTTGTAGATGTAGTTAGTATTCTCCATTTTCTCAAAGTACACCTTTCAAAAAGTTAAATGTATGACACTTATACGAATGTAAAAAAAAAAAAAAAAAAAAGAAGTCCTTCATTTTGTTCCGCTCCGTATTAAAGACGATTCAGACAGAGATTGAAAAGACAGGCCTTAAGCGAGCCTTGGAGGGAGAGGGGAGGGTACAGGCAGTAGATTTGAGGGATTCTGAGATGTGTGTACCACCTGTATTCTTGTAGGTGAAGAATCTTGTGAATATATTATATAATTATATACAATTCTTTTCTGTATATCCTCAAAATAAAATATAACTCCATGTGAAAACGGCAAGAAGCAGGAAAGTGGTGTCCTTTTGGTCTCCTTCCTAAGGTTGCTTCGACACAGCTGGGGGAGGAATTCGGGTCCACCTCCCCACCTCTCTGCCCCGCTCCCTTAACGCGGCGAGAGGAGAGCCTGGGCCTCGCGTGTTCTGAGCCCCGCAGGCGGTACGGGACGCCGCGGGCGCCGGTGCCGTGGGCGCTCCGCACTCCCGGGCTCCAGAGAGCGCCAGGGGACTCCGGAGGTGGGGGTGGGACGGCTCGCAGGCTCCCCTCGAAAACCAAAGCGCGCGGGGGCGCCCCTCGGCCAGAGGGCGTCTCTGTGTGGCTGCGCCCCGACGGCCGCGTTGGGATCCCATCCGGAGGCCCTCGCCCCCTCTTTCACTTTTCTCGGCTTCTTCACCTGCCCCCCGCGGCCCGAGCGCTCCGGGCGGGTTGGGTCGCGGAGCTGCTGTCCCACCAGCTGCCGGAGCCCGCGGCCAGGAAGCGGACTGCTGGGAGCTTGGCGGGCGGGGTCACGTGGTGGGCGGCGGTCACGTGGTGGGAGGGCGGGGCGCGAAGTGCGGCCGCTGGGCGGGGCTGCTGAGCTCCCGGGGCCCCCCGGTCGGACACCCGCGGCCGAGCTCGCCGCCGCATTATCCGCCAGATAAGTGTCCCCTCGTTTTAATGGGGCCCGCGCTGCCGCGCCACAGGTCGCTCCTTCCGTTGTCCCCGCGGTAGGGCTCCCTGCGCGCCTGCTGGCCCGAGGCCCCGCGAGGTTGGAGCCCCGGCTTGCGGCCACGTGCGGGGCGGCGCGGTGCTGAGGCCGGTGCCGGGCGCCGGTGTCCCGGGGACGGCTCGGCCCCCCTGTGACGTGTGTTCGCGGCGTAACTGTGTTGTAGTACTTCCTATAGGCAGGGCCTGTTGAACACGAGTTAAAAGTAACTAACGAATTTCGCTGGTAGAAATTACAGCAGCGTGGCAGATTATTCAGTAGTGTGTGTGATGTAATGGAAAGCAAGGGGTTTGGAGCCATTAAGGCCACTTGGTTTTGGTTTTTTAATTGACGTATAATTAGCAGTGTTATGTTAGTTTCAGGGGTACAACATAATAATTCAGCATTACTCATTGCTCAGGAGGACGAGTGTCACCATCTGTCACCAGACATCAGCACAATATTATTGACTGTATTCCCTATGCTGTACTTTTCATCTCCCTGACTTAATTTTATAACTGGAAGTTTGTACCTCTTACTTCCCTGTAGCTCTTTCACTCATGCCCCCACCCCCTCCCCCTGGCAACAGCTGGTTTGTTCTCTGTATTTAAAAGTCTGCTTTTTGTTTGTTTGTTTGTTTGTTTCGTCTTCAGAGTCCACTTATAAGTGAAATCATGTGGTATTTGTCTCTCTCACTTATTTCACTTAGAACTATACCCTCCAGGTCCATCCATGTTGTCACAAATGACAAGGCCTCATTCTTTTTTTCCTTTTTTTTTTAAGATTTTATTTATTATTTGAGAGAGACAGATTAAGGGGGAGGAGAGGCAGAGGTAGAAGCCCACTCCCAGCAGGGAGCCCTCCAAGGACAGGATTTCAGGACCCTGGGATCATGACCTGAGCCAAAGGCAGCCACCTAACTGACTGAGCCACCCAGGTGCCCTCATTCTTTTTTATGACTTTTTTTATGAGTAATATTCCATTGTATGTGCACCTATGTATCTCATCTTCTTTATCCCCTCATCTGTTGATGGACTGGGTTGCTTCCATAATTTGGCTATTGGAAATAACGCTACTACAAATGTAGGGGCGGATGTATCTTTTCAGATTAGTGTTTTCATTTTCTTTGGGTTAATACCCAGGAGTGAAATTACTGGGTCATATGGTATTTCTATTTTTAATTTTTTGAGGAACCTCCATCCTGTTTTGGGCAGTGGTTGCACCAGTCTGCATTCCTACAAACAGTGCATGAAGGTTCCTTTTTCTCCACATCCTCACCAACACTTGTTATTTCTTGTCTTTTTGATGCTAGCCGTTCTGACAGGTGTGAGGTGATGTCTCATTGTGCTTTTGATTTGCATTTCCCTGGTGATGAGCGATGCTGAGCATCTTTTCATGTGTCTGGTGGCCATTTGTATGTCTTCTTTGGAAAAAGGTCGATTTGGGTCCTCTGTCCATTTTTAATTGGATTATTTTTGGGGTGTTAAATTGTGTAAGTTCTTCACATAGTTTGGATACTAACTCCTTATTAAATATATCATTTGCAAATATCTTTTCCCATTTAGTAGACTGCTTTTTCATTTTGTTGATGGTTTCTTTCACTGTGCAAATGCTTTTTTATTTGGCACAGTCCCAATTGTTCATTTTTGCTTTTGTTTCCCTTGCTTAAGGAGATATATCTAGAAAAATGTTACTCAGTCCGATGTGAGAGAAATCACTACCTTTGTTTTCTTCTAGGAGTTTTATGGTTTCCTGTCTCACATTTAGGTCTTTAATCCATTTTGAGTTTATTTCTGTGTGTGGTGTTAGAAAGTGGTCCAGTTTCATCCTTCTGCATGTAGCTGTCCAGTTCTCCCCACACCATTTACTGAGGAGACTTTTTCCCATTGTATAGTCTTACCTCTTTTGTCATAGATTAACTGGCCATAAAAATGTGGGTTTGTTTTTGGAATGTCTAGTCTTTTGTGGTTCTATACAAATTTTAGTGTATTTTGTTCTAGTTCTATGAAAATGCTTTTGGTGTTTGATAGGGATTGCATTAAATCTGTAGATTACTTTGAGTAGTATGGACATTTTAACAATATTAATTCTTTCAATCCACCGGCATGGAAGATCTTTCTATTTGTTTGTGTCATCCTCAGTATCTTTCATCAGTGTTTTATAGTTTTCAGAGTACAGGTCTTTCACTTCCTTGGTTAAATTTATTCCTAGGTATGTTATTCTTTTTGGTGAAATTGTAAATGGGATTATTTTCTTAATTTCTCTTTCTGCTACTTCATTATTAATGTTTAGAACACATTATTAATGTTCAGACCACTTTTGAATCCTGTCTCATCCTAGCTGTGTGACCTCTTGAACTTTCTTGTGCCCTATGCAAAATGGGGATGATGATAATAAAGATAATATGGATCCTTAGGGGAATTATTGTGATTATGAAATGAAATAGCATTTGTAAAGCAAAGTGTGTGGGGTGCACTGCTCCATCCCACCCCCAGCGGTTTGAGCAGGGGAACCCTCCCAGGGGACTCTGACAGATTTTCATCTGGGCCCCACCTTTGGGTAATTCAGAGTGGTACGTTCCAGAACACACCATATGAAGCATAAGGGCAACAGTTTAATCCTTAAAACCACAGGTCCCAAACAACGTCACAAAAAATACAGGTACATGGAATTTAGACTGCATAAGTGATCAGATTTGAGTAAGATTAATTAAGGAAGCCCTCCTAGATGGAGTAAATTCTCTAGACAGTAATTTTGAAGAGGAGATTGATAAAAATCACTTTTGACAAAACTAGAGGCATTTTTCATTGATTCCAGGATCATGCATATATATGTAAGCAAAGACTTCGCATTACTTGATTTTTTTTTTTTTTTTTTTTTTTTACATTGGGCTCAGCAGTCATCATTGAATGAAAAGTCAGCTACTGGAGTTTTGAGATAAAGTTAAGGAAAGGCGGCAGTACGTACACACCAGGGACCTTTACAGTCACAAACATGTTTCGGGCACTGACTATCCAGGTACTGAATGTGTGCTAAGTGCTTGGACCACATAGCAATAAATGAGACAGTCTCTGTCCCCAGAAACTGTCAAAATTTAAAAGCTCAAAGAATAAGTTTGAGTAGGTCATGGAGTTAATGGTTGTAGCTTTGAAGGTATTTAAGTTAATGGAACCTCTGTTATTTAATAAAAGTGTATTCTAATGTAAACATTTGGGTTTTTTTTTAGAAAAAGTCCTGGAATTCTTTGAACCCTAGACTCCAGTTGATTATGCACTTATGTGCTGAGACGCAGGTAGTGAAGATGACTGACCAAGGCTAAACTAAACTAGTCCTATTTGCCGATACAGGCCCTGCCCTAAGGTAGGTCTTTTCGCCTCTGGTACACTGTGTAGACTGGCTGCAGATATCTCGCATGAAGACTGTCATAAGATGGTTAAAGTACCAACAGATGTTAAGTATTTCCAGGAGTTTCTCAAAATAAAATTTAACATTTTTTTACCTTGAGTTTTTTGTTTTTTTTTTTAATTGATTTGTAACTTCTCTTTCCTCCATGATTTCTGGAAGTGGTATTCGATACTTGGAAGTGTAAGCTTGAGGAAGGGAAAAGCTGAAAGAGTTAGAAATGTAAGAAAATGTAAGAAAAGTAAAGGAAAGTCTGTAAAACTTTGCCCCACATTAGATAACCATCTGGACAAAGAGTCTAACGTGTCCAGTACCTGACAGGTACTAGGCATCACGCACACTTTACTGACCGAGGCCAGGGACCCTGGGTGCTGACGCGTTCGTCGCAGGCTCTTGAGCACAGGGCGTGGTGCCTTCAGTGCCGTGAGGTCTCTGTAAGTGGTCATTGTTATCAGTGCGTCATAAATTTCAGTGAATGAAAGAATGGTCATAGGTAGCTCTTGTGACACTGTATGACGTAGGAATTAGTATTATCAAAGAGGTAACTTATCCAAGAGTTTATTGCTAAGAAACCCGGTCACGGTGTATCCTGACGTCCGACGATCTGTGTGATACCTTCACCTGTTGATGGTGAACCCTGCAACCACACGCACGAGGGGAATCGGGGAGTCTGGCTGACTGCTCTGGAGAAAAGGTACAGCGTAGAGAACTGGCAGAGGACTTCGGGTTACAGACAAATTTGGTGGAAGGTAAATGAAAGCTGAATGTGAGAACTCATTATCTGATTGTTCCCAGTCCTCTTGGCTACACTGCTTTTCATACAGTCCCCCTTCTCCCTCGAGAAGCCTTATTACAACATGGCTCCCTCAGGCCTATCCCGACTCGTGTCCCACCTCCCTGGGCAAGCCTGTTAGCTGGAGCTCCCCCCTCACCTTTTTTTTAAACACCTACCGAGTCATTAGCCAAGATCTGTGGAAGGCAGTTTCTTGTCTCCCACTTGGATTCTTACAGGTATTAGGGAGAGGTATCCCTTTTCTGACTTTATTTTACCGCGTTCCCTTTCTGAAGCCTGCTTTGAGTCTGTTGACACTGAACGCTGATACATTTCCAGTGAGAAGACATGTTCCTAGAAGGGGGCCTATGAGGGACCTTCCCAGACACAGCTAACTTTTTTGGATACTATTTCTTCCACTCAGATCCTAGGATTATTCACAGAAGCACTAAGCATTGGGGGCAGTGCTTTATCCTTAATGAGACTGGTGACTGACAGGCTCGTTATTTTAACCTTTACACTCAACATGAATGGATCGGTTTCCTTGTTCTTTGTTACAGGACAGTTGAGGCCTCTTTCCCAGAGGCTCACCCTGGAATCTAGTCATGAGTGCAGAAGATCTCTGAGTTCTAGTCTCTGAAAGTGGCTGAGGTCATTCGGTTACATTTTCCTCTTCATCTCCTGTTCAGAAAGTGACACTGTCTCTTGTTTCTGGAATGCCTAGGCGGTTGTCCCCGGGGCGCCGGGGCAGATAACCATTCTTGAGTAGGATACTTGCTCTCTCCTCAACCTATGGCCCGGCCTCTAACAGGTTTCCGAGTCCGCCCTGGAAACAGGATTAAGCCCCTGCCTTCCTCCAGTCTTTCCTCAGCTCACCTCCCCGAGGCTTCCGGAAGCACATTTGACTGCGGAATGCTGTTATCTCCTTCCCTGAACAGGCGAAACTAGAACCGTATGTTCACAACATTGTGGTTTTGTCTCCCTTTGCTTTTTTTCTGCGACTGACCTCCCAAGTTCAGATTTATCTCTAGGCTTCTATAGACTCGTCGGCAGCCCCTCACTTTACTGATGTCTGGCTTTTTATTCACCTCTGGCTTAGTCCAGTACCATTCAGGCTCTAGTTATGAACAGAGTCTGTGCATTCTACTTCCAGATTATCTGTCCTGAGGAAAAGCCCCTGTAAGATGGCTTTTTAGTTAATTTAGTAGTATTTATTATATAGTGTTATATGTATAAAAGATTGTGTTGAGAGTCATAAAGACAATGCAGCTAAATCATTCACTCAACAAGTATTTGAGTACTTACCACGTGCTGGAGAAGTTTCTGAATTCCAAATGCCATCTTGTGTTTTAGGTGGGGGTTTTTTTTGTTGTTGTTGTTGTTGTTCCCCTCCCACAGACTGAACTGTGTCACCCCCCCCCCCCAAATTCATATGTTAAAGCTTTACTGAAGTTTACACTGAACCCTCAGTGTGGCTGTACCTGGAAAAGGAAGGAATTCTAGTTAACTGAGGTCATAAGGGTGGAGCCCTGATGCACTAGGATTAGTGTCCTTACAAGAAGAGCGCTCGCCCCTCTCTTCTGCGTGAGGACACAATGAGAAGGTGGCCTTCTGCGAACCAAGGAGAGAGCTCTTACAGAGACGGAATCAGCTGGCCCCTTGATCTTGGGCTTCTCAACCTCAAGAACTGAGAAAGTATATTTCTGCTGTTTAAGCCCCCCAGTGTATGGTGTCTTGTTCTGGCAGCCCGAGCATAATAAGACACCCAACCCAGGCCCTTCCTAACCTCCTTTCATCAAGGACGCCTTTGCTTCAAAGGAGTTGGGTTAGCTGGTGCTCAGGACCAAGCTCAGGGACAAACGTGGCCTTGGAGATGCTGCCACAGGTCTTAGGTTCAGCAATTCAATTTTTAAATACAGACAAGGAGCTGTAAAACCAGGAAAAAGCCATCTGTTCCAAGCAACCCAAAAGTTGTTTTTAAGCCAGAAATCCAGTAAGTTCATTGACAGAAGGATATGTGGCTTATTGATATTAGTAATACTAGTTCTACCCAGGACAACCCATGACAGTGCTCCTGGCACCCGGGAAATCAAAACATTAAGTAGAGGCTACAGGCTGAGGAGAGGGAGTTGAGGCTTTACCATAGACTTGGGGCATCTTAATATCTACAACATGTGGTCTGGAAGTGCTCGCTGGTCGTTCTGTCTAGTTGGTAGAATGTCTCTATGAATCAGATATAAGGTCTTCGTTCCTTTGATTTTACTTGGTAAACGCTGATTTCTTAACTATCCAGTCCTGTCACCATCACCTGCTTTTAAATCAGTCACATCAAGTCCCTTCATTTCCTAGGGCCAGACAGTTAAAACACAGCTGAGCATTTATTCTCATCGGATCAGATACTTCCACCCACTGGGTAAGACAGCCTTCTTGAAGGCACGGACCATGGTGTGTGTTTTCATTTTAAGTATCTAACACGAGAAAGGCGCTTACTATAAATGTGTATGTCGGCTGATTTGAAAGATTCCTTGTCTTGTTAAAGGAGACTTGGAGAACAGTCAAGGCTCAGTGTTACCCTTCTAGGAAAGTTACTTCTTGTTCATGAATTTCCTGGTTTCATTGTGTACATAACGACAGTATCTCCAAACACTAGGGAGTCCACCTAGTTTAAATCTTGTGATTCCCTGTGCCGGACTTACAGCTGTGACTCGTCTAAACAGGCAAAATACGGAAGAGTTTTAGAATGAAATATAATGTCATATGGACCCAGTGATCTATTAATGACAATATTCAGGGTCCTGGGTAAAGAAAAAAGGAAGGTTTGGTTGGGAGAGGCTGGAGAGTGGAATCTGTGGTGACGCCATCGTGCCCGGAAGTGGGCACCTTCCAATAGTGTGGATATCCCAGGGTTCGAGGCAGTCTTGGGGGGCAGACAGCAAGCAGTATCAGGTGTTCACAACAAAAACAATCTCACCATCTCTTTTTGCTCATACACTAGACAACCTTTCATATGAATTTAGCCTTCCTAAATTTGAGGGCAATTATAACACACACACACACACACACACACACACACAGCGCCCTAAGTTGTTTCTCGGCGTAAGTTTATAAAGCTGGAATTCTGACTTAAAGTGATTCTTGACTGTCTTCACATCCCCATTCACGATCACCAGGCAGGCCCTGGGACAGCCTTCCAGATATACCCAGAAATCCGGTTACTTCCCCACTCCTGTGACCACTCTGGTCTGACTTGACACTTTTGGTCGCCAGGAGCCTCCTAACAGGTATCCTTGTTTCTACCACTGTCCCCTTGAGATCTGTTCCCAACACAGCAGCCAGGCAGATTAGATCCTGCTAGTCTTCTGCACGGAAATTCCAGAGACTTCTTGTCTCACCCAGTTCGGAGTCCTTACAACGCCTGTGAGGCCTCACATGTTTTTACCTCCGCCTCCTACTACTTTCTCTTCAAACATTCTGTTCCAGCCACACTACCGCAAACATGATTTTGCCTGCGGCTCTGCCTGATTCCTCCATTTAGAAACTCTTGAAAATAACATTGTGGCTCCTCTGTGCTCAAACGTCACCTTCAGGACACCTAACCGACAACCCTGTTTGATACTGTAACATGCCTCCCCTGTTCCCAGCACTCTGACCACATTCTAACACCAAGTGTTGTTGACTTGTATGTTTATTTGCTATTGTCTACCTCCCTCCATAGACTGCAGGGGGCAGGGATCTTTGCTTTGTTCACTGATAAATCCCAAACACCCAAAACAATGCCTGACACATAGGAGTGATCAGTACATGTGTAGAATGAATAAATGGCTGAGTGTGTTTCATTGTTGGTCATTAGCACCTCATCCTTCCAGAGTTTACCCGAACTGGGAAGAGGGAGGGGGAGAGAGAGGCAGAAAAACCCATAACATCAAGTTTGTGAACCCAAAAGCTGATGTTACACACCGAGAACCAGTGTTTCCCATAGACATTGGCTCCCCGTGGAATTCTGGCCTGACCGGGCAGCCAACTTGCCGTCTCCATCACGTTAGAATAGAGAGAACCACCTCAAAAGTGCGGGCTTCTGAACCATCGGAGATTCCGCTTCACAGGGGCTGAGAAGGGGCCCAGGAACCACATTTTTGATGGTGATTTACCTGTACAGCCAGATTCGGATCCCCGAGTTAGAGCATTTCCACTGGATTGTCCTGAGGCCTGAAGAGAACATTAGGACAACGTTAGCGAAGAGAGGACCGCATATGGCTAGTTGTGCTTTTAGAATCAATGAAGAGGTATGCACGAGTGTGCTTTCTAAACTATTGTGGCCATGGGCATTTTGTCAGTACATGCTAGTAACCCAGGAAGGCTTCAAAGGAATGATGAAGGAAGACAGGCATGGTGGAATTTCCACAGAGGGACAGGGAAATCTCACAAAAAAGTCTTGGTCAGTTGACCGTGGGAATGATTTTCAAGCCACTCAGTAATAGCAAAATCCACTCCTATCTGGGATAGTATTGCCCGTGCTCAGAGCTGAGCTGACCTCGTCCACAACCAGCACAGACTGTAGAAGTGAAAAGGGTACATGGTAGGCACGAAGTGAACGAACACCGGTGGCTGGACCGGCCGGTTTTTTCGACAGGGTGGAGAGTTCAGACGAGTTGGAGATAGAAATGCAGTTTGGATTTTGAAAAAGAAGCCTAAATCTTTAGATGTCACTTTGTAGGGAATTGCAATCTATTGTGGGTTGTTTGGTTCTAGTTCTTCCTCATCATGAAGGGACGAAAGGTTGGAAACGGCATTGTCTTTTAGGAGGTACGCTGTGCTGTCTAGGTGTGGGCGAACAGGAGCGGACGGGTGTGTGAGGTAGTGGTAATAGCAAATTCATCTCCCAATAAAATAAGACGAAATCAGAGAGGAGGGAACCCGTAAGAGACTCGTAACTCTAGGAAACAAACTGAGGGTTGCTGGAGGGGAGGGGGGAGGGGGTAACTGGGTGATGTAATGAGCACTGCGTGTTTTATGCAACTGATGAATCACTCAACTCTACTTCAGAAACAAACAATAAAAGAAAAAAAATGACACTTGCTTGGGCTAGAAAGTGGAGTTGCCATTCTCAAAACTCTGTGCAGACATTGCTGCCCATCAGACTATTCCTGTGTTTGAATTGTTTTCTCCACCTTCAGCCTTTACCTTTTCCAACATCTCTGCATCCTTCTCCCCATATCCCAAACCCTTTTTCGTGGGGGTAGTGCTTCAGAATCATTCGAGGAGTTTAAATATACAGCGTCCATGGCTTACGACAGACTTGTGGTATTAAAATCTCCACTAGGTCAGAAAAATGCATTCCCACCAGGGGGCGACAAGCCTAAAGTTTGCAAGATTAAGAGAGCAGGCCGGAGTAGCTCAGCGGAGCCCTTGACCGTGGCCACTCACCATGATTCCATAATTCCACACCTTAAAAGTGTTGATCTCCAAAATTCCTCTTGTTTGACAGTGGTGGGAGACCTCACTTCTGAATGTGCAGAAATATGGTTAAGAAAAAACAATGAAAAAAAAAAGTAAAAGCTACCGCCCAACGTGGGGCTCGAACCCACGACCCTGAGATTAAGAGTCTCATGCTCTACCGACTGAGCTAGCCGGGCAGTTAGAAAAGCGCCTCCCCCAATTTATTATGAGGACGTACACATTCTGTTTGAGACTGCTAGGGCCACAGGATTCTGGATTTTCTTTGTTTTTGTTTTACAAGGGGGACGACATGAAAGCCAAGCATATAAGCATTATCTGAAATTTTTTTTTACTTCTCCACCATCAAGGCTTACACACACAGATAAGGGAGGGGAGGTGCGATTTCATTTTAATATAAAATATTTGACAACCCCGAAATACAGGATCCAGTTTATTTTTTTTATGTTTTGTCTACCACTGACTGCAGAAGTTCATTAAATCTAATAGATGCTAAACAAATACATGCTTAAAGAGTGCACCAACATCTCTGCAGGAGGCGAGAGAAAGTGCCCCTTCCCAATAAGGAAGCAGAACCCCAGTCTCCTGAAAGATGGGGGAATAGTCAACGCTATGCTAACGAGGAAAGCCGAAATCTCTGGTACAAAAATTGCCAAAACCCCAACCCTATAGCTCACGGTTTCATTTTTCCATTAAAAAAAAAAAAAAAAAAAGCATGAATGGTGGACGACACTGAATCGAGATGCGACCATCGTCTAGAAGAACCAGGAACATGAGCCTTTGCAAGAATCACTTCAGAGCTGATGGAACACGGAATAAAAGGTAAAATGGAAAAGTGCTGGTCTCTTGCGAGTTACCAAGTTACTTCTTGGGGCTGAGCGCACGCGCAGCCTGCACATTTCTACATGAAGGTGTAACAGTTCAGTGGGAGGGCAGCTGTGTGCGTTTGAGCTGTGTGAGTTTAACAATGAGTCGGTAAAAATTGAGCGACGGGAGGTCAACAAAAGACGGGCTCGTCCGGGATTTGAACCCGGGACCTCTCGCACCCTAAGCGAGAATCATACCCCTAGACCAACGAGCCACACATACTAAGCTACACTCTGAATATATTAAATATTTAGTAAAATATTTTTGGTACTACTCATGTTTGGGTGTATATAACTATAACCGACCTTTACTATGACCCTCCCTCCTTTCCTTCTATGTTTAAAACCGGGGAAACGTGGCTCTCAGCACTTTCCCGGCTCTTTTCACGACCCAGGCCTTTTAAGGAGCGTATAAAGCCTTGTTTCCTCGCAAAGGCCCCTGCTTTGTACGAAGCAGAAGCCCGTGCTCCTGTCACCTGCACGGAGTGGGCGCGCGGGGGCGAGGCCGGAGCAGATCCCCGGCCCCGCAGCCCCGCAGCCCCGCAGCCCCGCAGCCCCGCAGCCCCGCAGCCCCGCAGCCCCGCAGCCCCGCAGCCCCGCAGCCCCGCAGTGGGAGTCAGGCCCGCCGCTCGCACGCCTCCGACCGCTAGGGGGCGTCGGCCGGAGCCCGGGGTTCTCCACGCCGAGAGCGGGCGCGTGGGAGCTCCTCAACCGGAATAAAGGAAATCGGCCGAGCCAGGAACACGGGGACACGAGTGAAAGAGCCGGGAGACGGCTTCGGTGGAAAAAGAGGCTGACTCCGGGCGTACGGTTAGGAAAGGGCCCGAACAGCGGGGCTGCGGGCGTCGGCACCGAGACGTGCCGCCAACGGCGGAGTCCTTCCTTCCCTGAGAACATGCTTGTCTCTGGACGGATTCCTCCCCTGCCCTGCGTGATGCCGGACCCAAACCCGAATCCTCAGCCGAGCAGTCGGCAAACCAGCCCTGCCTTCTCTTCCCACAGGTGCCGGTGTGGCGGGCACTATTTCGAGGGCAGTGTTTGGACATTGCACAAACAGGTGACACGTTTTCCTTCTAATGAATGGGACAGCCCTAAGGAGTCCTGCTGCTTTTCTGCTTCTCCGTGCAAACTTTCTGAGCACGCTGGCTTCCCAAGAAGGGTTCTCGGGGCTCTCCTCGGGTGGTTTGGACTCGTGGCAAAACGTTGCTTGTGGGGGAACACAGCAGGCTGTCTTACCTTAGCCGGTGATCCTCATTTTCCACCCAAGAGTAGAGAAGAATATTTCTCAAGGAGAGGATGGAAAACAAAGCATTGGCCCGTACGGGGATCGAACCCGCGACCTTGGCGTTATTAGCACCACGCTCTAACCAACTGAGCTAACCGGCCAATCGCGTCGCTTCCGACGTCCAGATAAGAAGGTATTCTTATTGTTGCTTTTTACTCTGTAAGCAGCTTGGGATACGCGAGATGCGGGCTTTGCCCCTCGCTCCCCCCCGAGCTAGGTAGGCTTCGTCCTTTTCCCAATACTTGTCCTTTTTTTTTTTTTCGCGCCATGACGCAGCAACGAGGCGCTAGCAATACCCCCTTGTCCCCTCTCTGTATTTTCAGACCAAGATTATCTCTGCCTTTGAAGGCCAGCCAGATACTACAAACAGCCTGTCATCAATGGGCCCGGGGCTGATTTCCAGGCTGCTCTGCTTCAGCCGTCTCTCCCTTGGGTGTTTTTATCTACGTTTCCACTTTTATTAGTTTCAGATAAAGAGATCCCCAAATATCTTATTTATCCTGTCTCTCTCTCTACATACACAATTCAAAATGCAATGGGAATAAGAACACCGCAGGAAATTGATGAAGAGGAGGATACGAAGTCTAATGATTCAACGGTTTAAAAAGTTTCTGTGTAGATAAAAAGAGTCTGGAGATGCCGGGGATCGAACCCGGGGCCTCATACATGCGAAGCATGCGCTCTACCACTGAGCTACATCCCCAACCCTATAAGGTGTTCCTTTATAACTCTTCCCAGTCCTTTGAATCCTATTTTTGTCCCCTGCAACTAAAACATGTTTTTGAATGCTGACGTTACATTTTCCTTTATTTGTTCAGCAAAATCATGAAATGGTTAAAGGGACAACATCAGTGTTCCAAGTACAGGAAGTCTTCCAGCCATCGGGCCCTTGTCAAGCACTTAACCTGGAGACCAAAGGATGGAACCAAATACCTAAAAATCTGATGAGAAAAAGGAGAGGGGGACTCTACTTTAAAAGCTCCTTTCTCCCTATATGTTATCTAACTCAAATTTAAATAAAAATCTGAAAATAAAATAAAAAGCTCCTTTCTTTCCTTTTTTTCTTTTATTTTAAGGACAAGTGAGGGATACTGCAGCCATGTTAGGCTGACTACAGGCTGAAGAGATAACTGGAAATTTGCAGTTGAATTGAGAGAAGTGGAAGAGAACTGATGGGAAGTGTCTCAGAACATGGGATATTTATTTACTTGAAGATAAATTGGCTGAAGAATTAACGACCTAAGACAAGTCTTCGACCTAGAAAAAACGGATCCTGGTAATACAGGGGGCTCTCATCCACATGGAGCAGAAGGTCTTCTAGAGTTCCAGTTTGCCTTGGAGCTCAGGACATCCAGTGCTAAAACTGGGAAGAGTTAGTCACCCCACTGCCCCCTAGCCCATTCCCAGAATCCAGAATTCCCAGCCCAAAGCCTTAAGGGAGCTTCCAGAAGAATGGACCTCCTCTGCGAGTCTCTGGAGCACAAGGCTGGGAAGAGGGGGGAGGAGCGGGTCAGCTGCAGGCCTCCTGCTTCTTTTGGACCCTTGTTCCCAGCAGTGGAAAGGTTAGGCTGCCCTAGTGTTTGCAGAGCATGTGTTCAGTGATCAGTAGAATCTCATGCCCAAAATGTGCTGGTACTGAAGAACACCGATTGAGAAGATGATTAAGTAAATAGAGATGCCTAAATAAACCTGAGATTGGTTCTGGTTTTGTGGTTTTTTTTTTAATAAGTCCTTAAGTTTGAATTTTATCATGGAAGTTTCCACAGCATATTGTTCAGGAACTTAGAAACACCGTAATACATGCCAAATTGTAAAGAACATGAGATGGAGAAAAAAACCCAAATTCAAGACAGTGTTTACCCGGGAAGATGAGGAGATAGGACCCCGGGGGGGGGGGGGGGGGCAAATGAATGTTGGTAATGGTAATTATCTTTCTAAGCTGAGAAATGCACCTGTATTTACATGTGCACAGTATTCTAATTAGTTTTCTTAAAATGCATATATGATGTAAGATGTGAACAACCAAGGACACTGGGTATAAGAGAACTCTGTACATTTTTGCAATTTGGTAAATCTAAAACTACTCAAAAATTAAAAGTTTATTTAAATAAAAAAATAATAAATAAATAAAGACAGCTGAGACCCAGCACAAAATCAAACTGCTCCCTGTTTCTCGACCCAGATTCAGGCGTCCAAAGTGCTGCCCCAAACCTTAGAAGCACCAGTGATGGATCAGCTTCCTTTCAAAAGTGCTCTATTTCAGCCCAAATGTAGCATATTTGAGATAGGTCTCTTGGAAGCCTAGGAACTGAAGGCCAGCATTCTGTAGTTCTCAACCGCACTGAATTCTATACAGTATAGTGTATATCTACATATATAGTATTCATCTATACATATAGTTTATAGCTATACTTTATAGAGTGAAAGAATTTGGGGGAACTAATATAATACGGTTAGATCTTGGTATTAAAGAAGACCCTCCTTGTGACTGAGTTTCTATGCTGATTAGTGTATTTATAAACATTTTCTGAATGCACAGTCCTGAACCAGAATCATGGGTCAAACTTGTAAAATAATTCCTCCTTCAAGTTTGTAGATAAATTGACTACAGGTGATGTGTCAAAAACACTTTATGTGAGCCCGGATAGCTCAGTCGGTAGAGCATCAGACTTTTAATCTGAGGGTCCAGGGTTCAAGTCCCTGTTCGGGCGTTAGCGCTTTTCTTCCCTATTCTTGCATTTTTAGCCCAGTAAATAGTAACAGGAAAGAAGATAATCTCAAATCACAGGCTGATTTCACTGAAAAACAAGAGGGGATCCCGAGCACGGCACAGATATCATAACCTAGGATCTGTTCACAAAATAGAAGAGCCTTTTAGGAGGGAGGATGGAAGCTGCAGCACACAAAACATTTCGTCTAGAGCACAAGTAACAATGGCCACAAATCATCAAAAGTCAAACTCTCATTTGAAAAGCCACAAAAACACACAAGTGCTCCCTCTGTCTGGCATTGGACTGCTCCCTTCCGATCCTCTCCTTTGCTCAGCCCTGGGGATGCCCACGTAAACCCCAGGGGTCCTGGCATCAGCACTTCCAACTCAGGGCCAAGTGGCAGCAGCTTCCAAACTTTTTTGGCCATGACCAGTTTGAACTTGAGTTTACATCTGGACCCAGACACACAAATGTAGCAGGAACAAAATTGCCTGAATTACCATTCAGTCTCACACACGCACTGCATCCTGATGTTTCAGATTCCATCCTATTGGCCATGTTGGGAGCTACCCACAGTTCGATTGATTTCACATCCCCCTCATTGGGAAACACTGGGCTTAGAGTCATCATAAGGATGCAAGGTAACATATAGCACAGGGTGATGGGTCCTGTGCCAAGTAACCTGCCTGCCCTGCTTCTTCCCCTAAATCCCAGTCCCCTTCTTAGAGGGACCCCAAAACCTCAAGTCCCCTGAACACACTGGCACCAACACCGTCTCTGCCCTCCTGGGAACCACTGAAGAAACAGAATGTGGCAGCCCTTGATTGAACCTTCATTTGGTCACTGCCCAAAGCAAAATTTTCATCCTACTGGATCCAGAAGATAACAGAGAAAGTGGATTTTACACTGCTGTGAAAAATCATCAAAGCAGCTACACAACCTCTGAGAAAAAAGAACACTTCCTGTCAGTTGCCTTGTTGACACACTGGGCAGCACGTCAGCCTCATAATATGAGGGCCTTGAGCTCAATCCTCAGAGACAGGATAGCATTTTGCAGGGAAAAAAAAGCAAAACCAAAACTGCATAAGTTATCCAGTGTGATCATTGTTATTATTGCTACTAGAGTCACAGGAGAAATATTTTCTTGAAGCGCCCATCACTTCATGAAAGCTTTTACTGCCTGTTGGGCAGTCCACTTGGGCTGTGACCCCATGGTTTCTTACAACGCTCAGAGCTTTTTCGAAAGGAAAGAGACCTCCATTCACTTTAATTAAACACAACAGGGCAGTTGTCTCTCACAACCTTTTAAAAATAAGCAGTGGGAGGGAGTCACAAAATTGAATATTAATGCCAAAATGATTCCAACATGGTCTCAGAGAGTGTGCTAAGCAGTAAAATAACCAATGTTGAGCAGCTGCACTGTTCAAGAAGACAAAGGACTTCCCAATACATCAGTATGCACAGTTAACAGTTAAAAGATTCCCTTTCTTTTCTCAGTCTTGGAGGAGAAGTTTGGGACAGAAGGAGAAGACAACCATTTCCACTCTTCCGTTTTGGATCTTAGGGGCTGAAACCCCAGCCCTACTGTGCTGTTATCTGTGCTCCGACAACAAGGGACCACCTGGCTGCAACTGATCCATTGACAGACTTGACAAGAATGTTACTCCAATTCCAGGAGGCAAGGGACTTATATATTAGATCATTATAACACGGCACTGGATTAAGGAAACAGACACTTTGTATGTCCATTTTACACTATTGTCCCGATCTCTAAACCTGTCTCCATTAACCTTCAAACACTTAAAACTCAACTAGTGCTAATCATTTGCTTTACCAAACAAAGCCAAATGTGTGGCTGGCATCCTCCACTCAAGAAACCCAGCTACCTTGAGGCTGGTGCCCAGAGGAAACAGCTACTAGAAGTTTCCCTGGGTCATTTACCCTTCTATTGGGCAGATGAGTTTAGGCAAACATTCAGATTTAAATTTCCCAAATCACACTTCTTTAAAAAAAAAAAAAAAAGATGAAGAAGAAAGAAACAAACAAAACACAAAAACTTCAACAAGTGAAAGCAACTCATTGTTGGGACATAATCCTTCATGAATCTCTCACATTTCTGCATGTATTGCTAGCAATGCACTGACTGCTCTTTGTTCTGGATTTTCTTTTCAAGGATGCTTATACAGCAAACACTCCTGCAAGAGAGTCTCTCCAGAGTGATGGGCAGGCATGCTTCCAGCTCATTATAAAAGAATAGAGATCCATGGTTTAGGGTTTCTCTCTTAGAACCCACTGCATGTACAGATATCATGGTTTTGCCCTCTGAGAACTAAAGCCAAGGAACCAGAGAAAAAAATGCTGATAATCTGGCTACTGCTATTACTAAAATAATAGACTTTCCATTGTCCCCTAACCCAGGAGCCTTGTGAGTTACACCAGCATCCATGAAACCGTGTGGCCAGTTCAGCTTGCAAGCTGGGTACAGTTTCGAACCTTTCGCATTTCCTGGCACTCATCAACCCCATAGTCTCCTCTTCCTTCAGGGAAGGAAGGGTGTGGACAGCATTCTTTAGCACTCGTCTCTAAATGAATTCATACATATTTATATATATTTAGTACATATTATATATTATATTATATAGTTATATATATAAGTAACTAAAATTAATATAGTTAACAATACTGTGTTATATATTTGAAAGTTGCTAAGAGAGTAAATCTGGAACGTTCTCATCACCCACACAAAATTTTTTTGTGGCGACTGGTGAACTTGGATGGGAAAAAATATTTACATCTTCAAAATCTCTAACCTTGAACTGAAATTTGGCGTACCCTTCGCATATGAATGTAGGGAACAAACCACAGTCAGAAGTTCCTCTGCTTTTGTCACCAAGGAAAATCACAGACATTTTCGCATTGATGAGAACAAAGGCAAGAGAAATGTAGCTTAAATTAAATCTCCCTACAACCCGCAGCCCACTGATAAATGCCTAAGACGCGCAGCCTGGCAGTCCTCCAGAACGCACGGCTGCCTTAATGTTCATGTTTTACTAAAAACCTAAAGCTACCTTATCCGAACAACAGCCAGACCCCCAAGGTCCTGGGGGCCCTGCTTTCAGCAAACAAATTCCTGGAACTCACCTTATCTCCACCTTCCCTCCCTCCACAAACTTAAAAGTGTAGCATCAGTCCCTCCTCAAAACCACAGCTGCAGCTCTTCCTGCCCCGGACGTCGCTGTGCTATAATAAAAACAGCTTTTGGCACCGAAAACGTCTCAAGAACTCGGTTTGGCCGTTCGCTGCCGACCCCCACATCCAATCACATCCATGTCGCGTACTTACTACCGCGACGGCCGAAGCCCTGAGACGGGTCTTGGCCTTCATGTTCAATGCGTCAGCGCAAGGTTCTTTGACGTGTTTCGTAATGTTTCGTAGTATAATTGACTTTCTTTTTCTTTTCTTTTTCCTCTCTTTCTCCCCCCCCCCTTTTTTTTTCTTTTGGTCATTCTATGTCTTTTCTTACTGTTTTTTAGAATATAATCTTGAGAAGGGCTCCACGGGCTGCAGCATGCGGCCAGAGAGCCCCCGGTACCTAACAGATGCAGAGGCCGCGCACCAAGAGACACGGGGTTCCGACACTCCCCTCACCGAAGGGACTTGGGGTGAGCGCCCGAAACCCCAAGCCTGAGCGAGGTTGCGAGGGGTCTGAACAGCAATACAGGCAAGGAGCCTCACAGCCTCAGCCTCGCTTACCCAGCTGGAGTCAGGACGCCAGCCCCCCTGGGTAGGGGCCGCGACACCGAGAGAGGAGGCCTCCCAAGGGCCTAGAAGGGCCGGAAGTGCTTCGTCTGGCCGTGCCCGGGGCGGATGCGGGTGGGCTGTCGGATTTCCCGTTGAGGACCCACATGCAGACCCGTGGAGGGGCCTGAGGAGGCCTGGCGCCCGTGTTTCAGAGATCACTGTGCGCACTGTTGAGGCTAGGACTTTTAGAAGAGGCAGTGAGGCTCTAACAGGATGCCCGGAGGCCAGCAAGGAGGCGGCCACGGCCGGCTGTGGGGAAGGTCAGTGGCCTGTCCTGGCCGCATCCACGAGCAGCCGGATCCCACCAGATAGGCCCAAGATGGCGGCGCCCCGACAGGAAACCCCTGAGCGAGTGAGGAGGAAAAAGCGGGAAACCCTGCTTCCGACCCCACATAACAAATACTCCGCCCCCTAGTCCACAGCTGCCAGTAAAGGATAGGAACCCAGCCCCCAGGACGCACAGCTCGCGCTCTCTCGCTCTCTCTCTCTTTCTCTCTCCTCCCTCTCTGCTCTCAAGGCTGGAGATTGTACTTTTCACTTTAATAAACTTTCCCGCTTATGTCGCTTGTCCACTATGCTGCGCGTCTGTCGAATTCTTTCTCATGACACGACCAAGAACCTTTGGTGACGCCCTCGGGTTTGAGTGAGCGGAGGCCTCAGGGCCCGGGGTCTCCCCAGCTCACCAGGCAACAGAACTAAGAGGGACAAGGGTGGATACAGGAATATAAGTTTCCCTCCCTCGTCTTTCTAGCTCTTCCAGGACCAGGGCCTCAGTTTTGAGGGTCAGAAATTTACTTATGGAAAACTCTGGATCACTAAGTCTGTTTGGTATCAGACACCCAAATTCTCAAGATATTCATAAACCAGGATGTTAATTTATTAATTTACAGATAAGAATGTAAGTGCCAAGTGGACCAGAAAAGTGGACAAGGAGGTTTAAAGTGTAGTTTATTATTTCCTAATTTGCTCTTCCCCGCTTAGAAATATTTGTCTAAAAAACTAGCGTCTTTGTACAGAAAAAAATAAGCCTTTTTAGCCTTATGTTGCTAGAGAAACACTGAAATCCTAAATTCCATATGACCATTTCCCCCTAGAATTTAGGGTCCTTTCATTACTACCCTTCTTCACTGGGAATTACAACTGTTTAGGACACAGCATGTTATTTCTTGCATTTCGTTGTTTCCTAATGGTATCTTGGGAAATTCCTTGATTTACTCAAACTGATGGATATTTGAAATTTATACCACTGATCTTTTCGACAATGAGAAACCTTCTAGGCTCTTGAGTTGTAGACCTAGGTCTTAATTTGGATTTTTCTATTCACTGTATGATCTCAAGGCAAATTATTTAATCTCTATTTGCCTCAGTTTCACTAAATGTAAAATGGGGATAGTAATATTCAGCTCATAGGGTCATAGATATAAAATTACGCATGGAAATCACTGGACAGACAGTATTTGGCAAAAAATTAGCACTTAAGAAATACTTTATTATTGTAAAAAAAACCCTAAAATTTGTTTGGTTATGCATTTAAATCATTTTTTATTCAAAAGTTTATTGAATATCTACTATGTACCATATTCTCTGGCAATCTTTGCAAATGTTATTACTCTTACTAGAAGGCTTTCCCCACTCCTTCCTTGCTTGACCATCTCCTATTTTCATTTTGCTGCTTTGGTGTCAAAATGACCAAGGAAGTTCTCTCTAAAACCCCTTTATGTTCTGGCATCAGGGGCAGGGCTCTTGCAGTGTTACCACAACACTAAGCACAGTACTGTGTGGTGACTTTATTGCATTTGACAGGGAATGTTTTTCTTTGGTCCTGACCTCTTGCTTAGCAAAGAGAAAGCACAGATACATGTTTGCTGTTTACCAAAGAAAATGGGGTGGGAATAGTTGAACAGAGGGAAGGACTACAGTAATACAGCATGATAAAGTAGAATTTCTTGCAATTCAGTGTGACAGCCATCTAATTGGTCTTCCTCCTTCAACTCTTGCCCACCCCTGACAGCCTATTGCCCGCCCCCCACTCCCAACGTTTAGACTGTGTTCTCTGTTGGCAACTCTGATGGTATCCCATCACTTTCAGAGAACAATTACAGCCTGGAGTCTTCCATTTCCTGGCCCCCAGTTATCTCTGCAATCATATCAGCTATCATCCTTACCCATCTTCTTTCCAATTCAGCTGTTTCTGCTTCCTTGTTCTTCCTCAGCGAGCCAAACAGCCAAACACATTTTCACCTCCTGTCTGCTGGAGTGTTTTCCCCACATATTGACATCTCTTGTTCCTTTATTTCATTAAGTGCTCTGCTCAAATGTCATCTCATCATGGAGGACTCCCCAGCCACCCTATCGAAATAGCACCCACTTTTACCTGTTTACTTAGGCCCCTCCTCACATAAATCCGTGTATTTTCTAACTCTCCCCCCAGGCCCAACTGGAATAAAAGCTTGGTGAAAGCAGAGATTTTGTTTTTTCACTGCTGTGCTGCCAGCACTTGGACAATGCCTAGCATTAGAAAGAGTAAAAATGGGAATAAAACCGTGTAGAAACAAAATTGTCCGCACATACACAACATATGGTTTACCTATGTAGAAAACCCAAAAGATTAATTAATGAGAGTTTAGCAAGGTTGCTGGATATAAACATAAACTTTAGCTAAAAACGGAAAATGTAGTAACTAAAAATATACCATAAGAATAGTGTCAAAAAGTATAAAGTCCTTAAGAAATATTAACAAAAGACATTTATGGAGAAAATTATAAAACTTTATTGAAAGACATTTAAAAAGGCTAAATAAATGGAGAACTATATCATGTTCATGGATTGGAAGACTCAACATTGTATTTAGTCTATAAATTCAGTATAAATCCAATAAAAATTCCAACATTTTTGTTTTGTTTTAGAACTTGTCAATCTAATTCTAAAAGTTGTACTGAAGAGCAAATGGCTAAGAATAGCCAAGATACCCCCGAGGAAGAAAAATTTGGTGGTGATTTTTTTGGAGGTGGGATTTGTCCTGAGATACCAAGACCTTTTTCTAAAATAGTACTCAGGATTGTATAGTACTGCCACAAGATTAGACAAATTGACCAGTGAGTCAGAATAGAAATCATCAACAGACTCACCCATACACAGAGACTTTATTTACGAAAGAGCTGGTGTTATAGATCAGTGGGAAAGAATTAAGTATTCAGAGAATGATGCTGGGACAACCACCACTTATCCACATGGAAAAAATATTATATTGAACTTCTATCTCCTATTTTTCACAAAAATCAGTTCAGAGCAGACTAAAGACAAATGTGAAAAGCAAGACTATAAAATGTTTACAATGCAATGAAGAATACACCTGTGACTTTGGGTAGGAAGTGATCC
Organism: Ursus americanus; assembly: GCF_024610735.1. Taxonomy (NCBI): domain Eukaryota; kingdom Metazoa; phylum Chordata; class Mammalia; order Carnivora; family Ursidae; genus Ursus; species Ursus americanus. The sequence goes on from NC_142158.1 coordinate 2,573,823, forward strand.
CCCACCACCTGTGACTTTGGGTAGGAAGTGATCCCCCACCACCAAGCCAATTTGTATTCGGCTTTATCAGATACTTTTCAAAACCAGTTACTTCCAGGAGGACATGGTTGACAATCCATAACATTTTACAACTTTCAAACTCCCCTCCCCCAAAAGTCAACAGTCTTCTGTTGCTGTTTTGAAAAGGCGGAGTTCTCAGAAGGGGTGGATGTTTCACAAGAGGCGTGTAAGATCTTTTCACAGGTCAACTCTGACATGGAAGAAAGGAACTGAAAACTCTAAGATCATCGATGGGATGATCCACAAACTACAAACAGGAATCTTGGTCTTTTGAGCAACACCATCTTGATATTATCACCAGAAAGCCTGAGTACTGTTACCCGACACAGGAGTTTTGGGTGGCCAAGGCCACATCATTACTATTTCAGGAAGTCAAGTCTATGCTGATGGCATCAGGAAAGAAGACATGAAGTTTTGCTTCTCTCTGTTGTAAGGCTTCTAAGCCAAAGTGGCTGACATGTGTGAATGTCAGAAAATCTCTCCTGGGAACCAAGAATAATCTTCAAAAATAAGGACAGAAGATCCCATCTTCCCCCATTTCAATCCACCTTCTGAGACACTCTATTAGTGGTATTTGCACTTTCTACAAAAGACAGCAACAATGTGTGTTGTATGCTAACAACATAAGTTTGGAAAGAAAAAAAACCCAAATTCTACATTTTTATAAAACTTGATTAAAGAAAAATAGTATTTCAAACAGTAGAGTCACTAGAAGTACAGAGCTATCAAAAAAGTACACTTCACTTGGCATCCCCACTGCCTTCTGCTTTCTGTGACTGGGCAGTGGAAGCATCTAGGTTCTTTGCAGTGCTGTTCCCCTCCTTGCCACCATCTGCTTTCCCCTTTCTCCCTTTGGGCGGCTTCTCTCCTTTCTTTGCAGGGGCCTTTTTAGGCCTGGGTTCTGGTTTTGGAGGAGCCGGTTTAGCAGACAAACGCGCCGATCTCCTCTGTGGCTCATCCTTCACCTTCCCCTTGTCACCTTTAGCATCTCCCTTTGCCTTTCTCTTGGGCATGGTGGCAGCGGCGCTTGGCAGGTGGCTTGGCCAGTCCAGGGAGGGGAGCGGTTTCTGTCTTCCTCACACTGCTCCTAGAAAGATTTCTTTAACAAACACAAAAAGTGTAAACCATAACGGGAAAGACTGACAAATTTAACTACATTAAAATTCAAATTTGACTATATTAAAATGAATAATTTGTGTGAATCAAATAAAGTATAAAAAAGTAAAAAGATAAGTTATAAGCTGGGTAATGATATTCATAACATACATAACTGACAGGGGATTTGAATCCAGAATATACAAAGAATTTCTACAGATCCACGAGAAAAGGACAAAAGGAAAATATTAAAACAATGAGCAAAGGTGTTAACAAGTACTTCTCAGAAAAAGCATAAATGGTAAATACGCACATAAAAGTACGCTCAACCTCATTAGTAATATGAGAAATGCATGCTAACACGCCACACCCATCAAACTGGTGGAAACGAAATTGCCTGACAAAATTAAGGGCTCAGCAGGTGTGCAACAATTAAAACACGATATACTGCCAGAGTGCGTGTTCTGTGTGTGTAAATTAGGGTATTAAATCTGAAAACATTCTGAAAAGCAGTTTCACTTCTGAGTATTTCCCCAGAGGAATTCTTGGAGATGTGCAGAGGATATCCCAACGAGAATGTTTATGGGGACTCTGTAATTTCAAAACCCAACACCACCAACTGGCCCTCAGTAATAGAACAAATACGTTAGTAGCATCTCAGTGAGGGAATGCTATGCAGCAGCAGAAACGAAGAGATGACAGCGACACGCAGAAACACAGATAATCTCAAGAGCACGCTGTGGAGCAAAAATGACAGGCTGCAAATACGTACAGTACAGATCCATTTGTAAGTACGAAAGTAAATGACATGTTTAGGCTACAAGCATGTAGTAAAACTAAAAAAAAAAAAGAGGAAGATAAAAATTGGGACTGTAGACACATCAAAGGGGGCTGAGAAAGGGATGGTGGCCGGAGAGGGTAAGAGGGTCCAGGGGAAGGGATGGGGGTAGCATTCTCTCCCCTGAACTGAGGGTGGGGTGAGGAGGAGGAGGGACATGGCTGGTGTACTGTTCTCCAGATTCTACACAGAGACATTTTATGTATCTGCTCAAGAATTAATAAAAACTACTTTAAAAAGTACATAGCCAAAGCACAGGTTCAGGGACACACAGAATGGAAAGTGATTTATTTTGAGTTTGGGTAATCGGGACCTGGGCATGAAGCACTGTGTGAACTTTTTTAAAGCTTTAGGCCAGGACTAGCTACTCACACCTCTGCACCACCCTCGAAAACATTTTCTGGGGAATTCTGTAGCCCTAGGCCCTGTCCCACTCCACAACGTTTTATCTTAAGAAGAAAAAAAAATTATTATCTGTCCCTAAATTGTTCCAGAGTCTTGTTTTGTTCTGTTCTGTGTCTGCTGAACCTCACTATGTACATAGATAGCTGGCAAACATGATCCTTGAGCAAACTTGGTTTTGATTTTGATGTTCCTTCGCTAACAAAAGTGACCACCTATAAATGGTGCTAAAACACCAAACTATCTATTTTTCTCCCCATTTCCTCATCAGAATTACTGGAAATTTTGCATGTTTCCTTCCTTCCTGTGCAATAGAGGGAGAAATATGTTAGTATAAAGAAGAAAGGAGAAGCAAAGTGCCCTGAGTAAGTCAGTATTTTTCCCTTGGTACGTTAAAGAAACTTTGGGAACAGAGATCGAAATTGAGAGGAGAAACACTTCTATTCTCATGCTGAAAGCAATTCACTGAAAAGCTAACGTGAAATTAGCTGGACCCTTCTCCTCCCTTACTGTGCTCTTCCCTTGCCTCTAAATATTCTAAATTCCTGAGGGCCGAAAAGTCCCTCTTGCCACAGATGCACTCTGCGTATCGATGGGTCCAGTAGCCTCAACCTGCTCCCTCCAGAGGACATGCTGCCCTAGACATGACATGACTTTATGTCTAATTTATTCTTTTTTCTCTCTCCCAAATGTACCACTAAAGGAATGTGTGAACAATCCTTAGAGAACAAAAGGCTTTTTTTTTAATCCAAATACTGAACCAATAAAAAAACCAATTTTTAAAGAAAATAATTGAGAAGGACGCAAGAGATCACATAGGTCAACTCTGGGTATGGTAAAGGTGTGCCCAGAAAGCAACAAGTACGAAAAGACAGCTGTTATTAAAATGAAGGACCAACATTGAGAGATAGTTTATGGCACGAAAATCACTTGGTATAGTATTAGGGTGACTTGGTTTATACCTGTTGCCCTGGTGTGATTATTAATAACGTTTCCATTCACTCTCAAAAGTGTGCCAACTTGTATAAAAAATAATACTGTCACGCTAAAAATTCTGCATATATTCTTAGAGGCCTTTTTTTTACCAGAGAATGAGAGAGGAAACCAAAGGCTGAGCTTTTGTTCTAGGACACACTTCCCTAAAGAATGGACACTCCATACCATTCTCCTTCCATCTCACTCCAAAACTCTGTTTCTTAGCCCAGGTCCTGGGGTGGGAGTGCTCACAGTCTGTTTCCTGGGCTCAGTCTTCTTCATGTTAGATCCCTTGCAGTCCATCCCAAGCAGGGGGGCCATGATCTCCACATGTCAAAGGCCGAAACACAGCAGGTAACACTAAAGATAAATTCAAGGAAAACAGGCCGCTGGCTGGATGTTGTATCTGAGTAGACGAATATGGATTAGTTCCTTGAAACTCACCTTTAGGAAGCTTATCAGGAGACCTCGGGCTGCCTCTCCAGAGACCTTACAAATTAGGAGACAGATAGACAAATAAGGAAAAAGGGCCAGTGGGATAAAAGTCATTTCATTTCCGTGAAGGCCAAAGAGGGATGGGGAGGAGAGCGTTCTCACCACACAGTGGTGTTAACCGAGAAGAAATCATTTGAGGTGGAGTACCGGGACATATTGCACAATGAAACTATTCTGTATGCATTATAATTGTGGATACATGACATTATGCATTTAGCAACACTCAGCTGTATACAAAGAGTGAAGCCTAAAGTAAACAATGGACTTCAGTTAAGGATAACGTGGAAACACTGCCTCAACAATTGTAAGAATGTACCACACTAATGCAAGTTGTTACTAACAAGAGAAATTTTAATAACAGGAGAAACTACTTTCTGCTCAACTTGTCTGAAAAACTAAAACTGGCCTTAAAAAAATAAAGTCTATTAATTTAAAAAATCCCATATTTTAAGAATTAAAAAAAGAGAAAATAATTTGTTAGGCAATAAAATAGAGAAGTCATAGGATTACAAATATTCCATCAGGCATGTGAGAGAAAAGAAATATTATGAACTAGCAGATAAATCATATAAATAATTTTATAACTTTGGGAATACAGAGATAGGACTTTCAGTGCTATCACCAGGGCAAGAAATTATCAAGACATGGCAACAATTTTTAAAGTTTTAGGAATTTAAAAATTCCTCTTTGTTAAAGTAACACTTCCAAGGACAGAATTATATTAACAGAGAACAGAACGCACAAAATAGTGAAAGTGTTGAATCATTCATCTTCGCATTGCAAAGAATCAGACTGAAATTCTTGTGAAAGTTCACAATTTAACTCTTCATTTAACCAAATTGCTTGTTCTATAATGTGGAAAGGTATCTCTCCCTCGGCAGCCTCAGGGGAGAGGGAACATCTGCTCCATCCTTTTTTAAAAGTACTTTTGTTAGCTATGAAGACTTGCATATTTTCATTAGAAGCAGACCCACGAAAGTTTAAATTAACTGGTAGAAGTAGCTTAAAAAACCTAAAAGTCAAATAAAAAGCAAACAGTCTATTTCATTTGCAAGAGAAATATGCAAATGATGACTAAAATGAGACGCAGGTGTGCTACAGTCTTCTGTGAGGTTAACTGCTGGGAAATCTCCAAACTCTGTCAATAATATATGTAATCCTCGATCTCAGTCCCCAAAAGTCAGCAAATTTGCCCCTCCTCCCCCACCCAAATTCATAGGTCGAAGTCCTAACCCCCAGGACCTCAGACTGTGACTGTATTTGGAGATAGGGCCCTTAAAAAGGTAGTCGAGGAAAAACGAGGTCATATGGGTGGGTCCTAATCCACTGTGAGTAGATGAAGACGCCAACAACACAGAGGGGTGACCATGCGAAGAGAAAGCAAGAAGGCGACCATCTTCGCGCTAAGGAGAGAGGCCTCAGAAGAAACCAAACCTGCCACCATCTTAAGGATGGACTTCCAGCATTCAGAACTGTGAGAACATACATTTCTGTTGTTCGCAAGCCCCAGTCGGTGGCATTTTGTTACGGAGCCCTAGCAGACGACCACAGGAGGGAAGAGTGTAAAGCCCTCAGTGACCTACAACACATCTGGGATTAGATTCACTATGAGGTTTTGCATAGCTCTCAAAATCCTTTTCCCATATTTTTTTTCTCCTTCATTATAAGCCTGTCTCCAGTATCCATGGAGCAAATTCTACTCGTCCAATACACACCCCACCCATTCCCAGCGAACAGTTACAAGCACACTTTAGCAGCATCCTTTTGCTCCCTTGACCTGTTACTGACCTGGATTTCTGGGAGATAGTTCTAATTTGGGTTCTAGTCTCAATCCCACCCCAAACTCAGAAGGCCACCTTCTTCTCTCTGTGCCTTGGGGTTGGAGGGAAGACCTGGGAGAAGGCTTAGGAAAGAGAGAAGAAAGACTATAACAAAATAAAAGGTCATATGTAAGGTGCAGTGTGCCACGGGAGCAAGAGCTCACGTGGTGTCAGCCACTATCTAGAGCCCATTTGTTCTCCACCTTCCAAAGGAAGTATCAGCCAAGGTGGGCAGCCTGAGCTTCCATTTGGCATTGAGGGAGACTGGGAGACGGAAGCGTAGTGAGGTGAGAGGGCAGAGTATCTGAAAGGTTAGGGCTCCTTCTGCGTTTTGCCAGAATACACAGGGTTTGAAGAGAAGGAGGCGGCCATAGGCTTCCAATGAAACCATCACCCATCTGCAACTGGTTGGCTTAGGGCACACTTGGTTTCCCAGCTAAAGTACTCCTGCCCACTGGCATCTCAGAGGGATGGGAGGGGACAAATCTCCCAACATCTCCCAGGCCCCTGAGACCCGAGCCTCCTTTCAGGGCACCACCTTAACTCACTTGTATTTCTGAGCAGTATAGATGATTTCAAATGAAAATGTCTTAGATACATTTCTACTGAGCACATACCAAAGCTTACTATTATCTTGCTAACAAGGGAATTAACAAGATGATAAAAGAAGGTATGAAAATGGAGGAGAAAGAGGGAGCTGGGGAGAGAGAGAGAGAGAAAGAAAAAGCACATTAGGTAAAGATCGCCCTTTCTTTTCTTAGGGCCCTAAAAACATCACATTCATAGCATTCATTCCAGGGAACGTAGAGCATTGGGATCTGAGAGACGAGGCTTGACTAACCCCTAAAAGTAGTAGTGGCAGCAGTAATACAAATAATAAAAGTAGGAGTAGTCGTAGTAACACATCTAAGAAAGAAATCTTGAGGATAAACCCGAGGCTGTCAGGTGCAATATCAAGACTTCTGCACCAGAAAAGCCTCTGATGGATCCAATTAACACGGAAGCAGGCCTTGTGTCAGGCAGAGGTCAGAGGCCACACACCGGGGCTCAAGACCTGATTTTAAACAGGGGCTGCCAGAGACTCTTCTCAAGCTTCGAGGCACTACGCGGAACCCACAGCTGGTCCGCTTCTTGACTTTGGGATCGTTTTCTTTCGACGGGGAGCGCAGAAAGCCACAGTGGAGGAAGCCTCGCGCCTGCGGCGTCCGCTCGGTGGGCACGGGGGAGAAGGGCGGGAGAGGCCGCGCGCAGGCCAGGCCAGCCCACCCGACCGCTTCCAGCCGCGGCCCGCGGTGCAGACCCTCCACACGCCCCCGTCGCCGCCCCCCGTCCGCCCTGGCGCGGCTGCCGGCCGCCAGCCGTACCGTTACTCCGGGGAGGCTCCCCGGCGCGCGGGGGCGGCCGCACCACCCCTCCGTCGGGAGGCGCGCACCGAGGCCTGCGCTGCTTACCCGAGTCCCGCGGCCGTGCGAGAGGCGCGGGCGCCCAGCTGCGGCCCGGGCCGCGCGGGTGCCCTCGGCTGGGGCAGGGCCGGCGCGGGCCGTGGGGCCGAGGGGAGACGCGCGCAGCGGGCCCTGCCGGGAACAGGAAGGTGGCGGGCGGCGAGGAACCGCTTCCGGGGCTGCGGGCGGCCGGCGGCCTTGCGTCGGAGCGGGGGAGAGCCGCTTCTCCCCTCGCGATACGTCAGGCCGCAGCCCGGGCCGCGGGACCCCGACCCACCCCGGGCGGTGCCGCCTCCGCACCACGGCCCCGCCACAAGACAACAAAAGGCAGGGGTCGTATTTATGAGGACGTGGTATTTTTCTAATGCAGAAGACAAAATTTTAAGGAATTAGTAACAAAAAGGGATTGGTATGTGTTTCCGCCCGGTTTCGAACCGGGGACCTTTCGCGTGTGAGGCGAACGTGATAACCACTACACTACGGAAACGCGGCAGCAAGTTGCTGCCCCAGAAGGCAGTTCTCCCTGCAGAACATGCCCTTCCATCCTTGCTGCTGAGTGTCGTTTCTAGGTGCATGCGCCCGTGCACCCAAGCGCTCATACCAGACGCCATTGGGAAGCGCAGATCAAGCCCTTGCAGTGCACAGACCTGAAGCCAAATCCTTAACAATTTATTCTGAAAATGGCCAAATGCAGGAAAACAATAGAAAGACTTCAATCTTTATGATTGAGATTGCAATGGGCATGCACCGGGAACCGCTCACATTCCGCGGGCAGCTAAGCGCTCCCGCGTGGCCGAGACGCGGAACCCGCTCTGCAGTGGGCTGATAACCCCAGCTGTGCTAAGAGCTGCCCTTCTCGCTCCGGGAAGTTGCAGGCAAACCTCCGTTCACCCGAATTTTCGAACTGCATGGAGCTCCTCGGTGGTATGCAGTGGAAAGAAGTAAAAGAACACTGCGCCCCCCGAGCCAGCCAGGAGTCGAACCTGGAATCTTCTGATCCGTAGTCAGACGCGTTATCCATTGCGCCACTGGCCCGCACGGGGGTGTGGGGGCGCCTGTATGCCTTCGTGAGGACGCAGGCGCCAGCAGCAGCCTGCTCGGGCCCCGGCGTCCGCGCTCCGCCCGTGTCCCCTCTCCATCCACGCGTTCACTCACCAACCTGTGTTACCTACCGTTCGAAGTGCTAGAAGCCGATCCAAGAAGAAAAGACAAGTGATCCCTGCCCTTCGAGAAGCTTACGACCATGAAGCACTAAATAAGTAAAATAATCATGATAAGCACTTGGAGGAAAACGAACAAACCGGGAAGACTAGGAAAGCCCAGCAGCGCCGGTGATTGACACTGGAGAAATGCGGCTATCAGGGAAAGAGCCACGTGGAGGGGAAATCTCCAGCGCCGAGGCCTGGAGGTGGGAGCACGCGCAGACCACCTCCGACCCTGTAGACACTCGCAAGGGCTTTGGATGTGACCTGTAGGAAACTGGAAGTCGTTGTGGGCTGGCATGATATGACATGCTTTGTTGTCTCGCCTCGGGTCGTTACAAATTTTGTATTTCAGTATTTACTAAGCAAGGCTCAGTGCTAAGCACCTGACCGGCCTGTGCTACTACCGCTGGGCCTACAACTCAGATTTTGACACCTTTAAAAGGAGCATCATTAGCTCTCATGTGTTTGCTTTCTCAAGAAGCAAATAAGCATCTCTGATGTGTGCAGTTCAGCCTCTGTATTTCTGAGAATTAAGCGATATCTCCATGCCTGGATGAGCAATCGCAAATAAGTTGAGGGCTGTTAACAGATGGAGTAAAACTGCCTGATACTGAGAACATACACGATGAATTTAGAAAATAGTTGTTTTCAGCTCTTAAAACGGCGGCAGCCCTTAAGAAGAATATACAGGTTGCTACTCTTTCTGCATAACGTGAAAGTCGATCTAGTTAGGAATTTTCCCCAGGACAGTAGAGCAGAGGGGACTCCTGACCAGGTTTTGTACTGTACCCCTAGGGCACTTTGGTGGTTATGGACTTGCCTCTCAGAATAATACTTTTAAATATAAAGATAACAGATAAATACGTAAGATTTCAAAGGGAACTCAATTCTATTGAAATATGTTATCAAAATTTATTAAAAATTTATGGTATGGTTATAAAAATTTATGATATGGTAATATTTGTGCTCCTTTATTAATGCACCAAATGACAATCTACAGCAGGAGGTCTGATAAATACTGTAATTTCAAAGCACTCATGAGCATAAATGGTAAAGAAATTTGTAACAACTGTAATTTGATATGAAATATTTGTGATTTCCAAAAGTGATAAAGTAAAAAGGGCTGAAATACAACTGTGATCTGTTGCCTACATTCATAGTGGAAGAAAACACAAAATTTCAGTAACAAGTTAGTCAAGATAAAAATGCATTTTCCCATCCAAGTTCACAGATTATCCCCTCCCTGTAAGATGCAAAAGGAGACTTTTCTTCCAAAGAGAAGTTTGGAAACATGAACAATCATGCCTGAATTTTCAGAAGTGAAACAAATGGGTACTTCTTGGTTCTACTTTATGCTCATCACATACCCAGCATGGGCTTCTCCTGCTGCTTCAAACTTCTCTGCCGTGTGCACAGCCTGACATGAGCCGAGGCAGGCTGTCACTTCGTTTTTGGAGAACTTTCTACCGTGCCTTCTTTTCTGAGAGATCCAGTTTCTAATTTCCAGTCTTTTCTTCAGTGGTTGTTATCAGTCAGAGAAACAGAGTCCAGAAAAAACGGAACCAGTAAGAAAATATGAATGAATGAATGAATGAATGAATGAGTGAGTGAATGAATGAATATTTCTAGGACTGGCAAGTCTGAATTCTGCTGGACAGGCCTGTGCTTTAGAAAATCTCAGGCAGGAGCTGATGTTATAGTCTTGAAACCGAATTTCTTCTTTCTCAGGAAACCTCCATTTTGCTTTTAAAGCCTTTCAACTGGTTGGAGATAATAATTGGTTGGAAACAATTGGTTGGAAACAATAGTTGGTTCAACGGGCTGACTCACGCATATTATGGGGGATACTTACAGTCAACTAATTGTAGATGTTAACCATATTTACAAAATATCTTCACAGCAGCATGTAGCTCAGTGTTCAGTTGCGTAAGTGGATAGCAAAGCCTAGCCAAGTGAAGGCATCGAGCTCACCATCGAAGTGGTGGACTCCTCTCCTTCTCTGTGTCTCAGGACACTGTTCTTCTGGTTTCTCTCTCAAGCGTCCAGAAAACGGCATTCTGCCCCTCCCTTTTCTTTACATTATTGTCCGCAGCCTGTGACACGGAGATGTGTGCCTTCTCCGGTTTCAGATATGTGCCACAGAACCAACATCCATGGTCTTTGCTGGTCACACTGGGAATGGAGTAGAATATAGAATTCACGTCCAGATTTCTGGAAACGATTGCTCTAAGGCTCAAGTTTTTCCCCAAGATTTGTCTCTGGCTTATTAAACAGCTGACTTCCCAAAGTTTCAGTGCAAATTTTGACCGCTGCTCAAAGGAAAAATGCAAACAAAGTACTGTTGGCTCTGCTGTCTTTCTGTCTGCCACAGTTTGGTCAAAGCCACAATGGGAGTGACTGTGCTGTTCATGAATATATTGGCTCCAAGCACACAAATAATATGATGGGTAATCTTATAATAGTAAAGAAAGAGGTGCTTACTTCATGGACTGTCAAACTGATTTCATAGACTTTCTGTGTTTTACTGAAATGAGAAATCTAGCCGAGTCCGGCTTTCACACCTCATCCCTCACCCCCATCATGAATGTAGGTGGAGCTAAGTGCCAACTTTTGTAGTGTGACAGCGAAATCCTTCAAATATTGATACAGTTTAGAAAAACTGAAATGTTGATTTCTGCATTATCACCATGACAATAGATTTCAAGCAACACCGCCAATCATAATTTCATTGGGGAAGTTACTTTCACAGTTATGGCCACATAATTTGTAAATTCTTGGGAGTTTCACTAATGCTCTCTCTTCAAATTTTATTCCCAAGGGAAGATTTATTTTACAGAGAATAAATTGGGAACAGTTACAAATACTCACACAAGTCTCCATGATAATATAGAAATTCTTGTGAATGCTCTCAATTTGACATCTTATCTAACAGATCCTTCGGACAATTATAGGCCAAGAAATCTCTGCCTCTGTAGTTGCAGATGACAGGCGGCCGCTCCTTTCTCTCTAGGACTAGGTTTTAATTATGAAGTCTTGTATTTTTAAGGTGCGACTCTGGAATTCCATTTCCTAACATTATAAGCAAGAAGCAGGCAGGTGAAACCCAATCTTTACGGAAAGAAATGGGGTAAGGAATGACTGGACTTCGAATTAAAAACACCATGGAATACAGGACCGAGAGCTCGCTTCCTGAGGGACCAGTTCTAGGTGCTGGAAGTGTTAGGGTGTGAACTTGACCTTGGGCCCCAAATCACGCTCCCCGCGGAGGCAGGAGAACTCCTCTGGCTCCGCCGGAAGGGGACTTGGTTTTCCTATAGCCGCGCGGCTTTTTAGGTCTTGGGGGGGGGCGAAGCGGGGACTGCTTTATCTTTAGGGTCTGGAGAAGCATCTGGGCTACTCCTGACCCTCAATGGTGAGAAAATCCAGAAATGTACACAAAAGCAAGGATCCTTCCTTTTCACTGTCGATTTGAATCAGCAAGGACGTGCTGGCTCCGTGGCTTAGCTGGTTAAAGCGCCTGTCTAGTAAACAGGAGATCCTGGGTTCGAATCCCAGCGGGGCCTTTTGTGGTTTTCCCACCCTTGATAAAGAGGATGAGTGATCAAACTGCAATATTTAGGGCAAATTCCCCTACGGGATTTAACTGAAGTGTTTTATATGGGTCTGAGGGTGGGCTGTTTGTTTGCAAAGAGAAGATACAAAGATGAGCTTGCATTTCTTTAGGGAGAAAGAATTTCTACCTTTCTTGATGTCAACATCTTTATTTCCATGTAATATATTTTTAGCACATACTAAAGGAACCAGGGAAAGCAGAAGGGAAAATCACCAAGTTTAAACTACAAGTGACATCATCATCTCTGGTCATTCTATTTTCTTGCCAGGGGGAACTCCAAACGGATGCACTCTCACAATCTGCAGGCAGTATTTTTAGAAAGGTCAGCCTCTGGAGTGATTGATAAGCTGCAGCATCTCAGTTCATAGCAGCCACTAAAACCCAGCCACATAACACAAGCCATAAGTAAGTGCTTTAAAAGGTGGTTTCGTGCCCAGAGTTTTTGAGAAAGGAAAATCAAACAGAAACAAATATTTGTCACCGAGATTTCAGAAAAGAAGGTGTCAGGAAGATGCTTCTACCTGATCGTATTATCAGAGTGGACAGCCACTAGAACAGGCCGACTTGAACATGGCAGCTTCCAGGCTGACTTGAAGAAGTCCAGAAGAGCTGCGGAGCCTACTCCCGAACTCTCCAAGAGGGACGAAAAAAATAGGAAGTGGGAAAGAAGTCTGGAGTTCTACTAGCAGCCGGGCCCCTACAGAAACTAAGAGCCAGGAAGTGGAAGCTCACCGTAGCTGTTACCAACCCTCTCGGTCATCTCCCACCACCAGGCTCCCCACCACGGGGCACAGAAGGTTCCACCAGCCTGCTTTTACCTTCAGAGCACAGCATTTAATGTAGATGGTCAAGGGTTGAATATGGTCTCTTGTCCTATCTGTGGAAACATCATGTCCCAATACTTTGAGAAATAGTTCAGGAAACAACTCTATCCTTACGGAGAATTTCTCCACTCACTCTGCAGCTTCACTCCCTACTTTTCTTTATAGGCATCAGACAGCAATGGAAAGGCAGACCCTCTTTTTCACTACATCCTCCCATCCTCTGCTCAGGAAAGCCTTTCTTCCAGGTCTAGACTACAGACTTCTATCAAATGCAGAGGACAGCTGAGGCACCGGGCAGAAGTCAACACTAGACCACTATTTCATCCTGTGACTGAGTCTGACTTAACCTTCACTCCCTACTCCATCAGCGTCCAGGAACACCTTTACCGGGCTGCTTCCAGCCCACAGGCCCTCAATAGATGGCATGATCTGTACCATTGAGGAAATAGCACTGACTACTGAAGCTAGAATATTCCAGGTGAGAATTCTCACCATCTCTCCCAAAAGCTTAAAAGCCTTTCTAACTCTCCATGTATCAATCACAGAAGTGATTTTTATGTACCAGTGGAAATGACTTACAACCAAATGCTTGTTTGTCCGCCCAGTGCCTATTTGTCCGGAGCCAGATATATGGCAAGTGCCAGGCTAATCGCACACACGTGGGTCACGAGTTCTGTTCTAGAAAGGCTGGGGGAAGGGGTGGCAAACAGTCAGATGGTGGCATGTAGTAACACTGGGAGTGGGGACACTGTGGGCCACGGTTTGCTATTTAACCCAGACTGACGGAGGTAGAAGGAGGTGCGGGCAGACTCCATGCAAGAAGTGATGCCCAAACTGCGCGTGAAGGAGATGTACCACTTCTGCAGGGGAGAGGGTCGGCGGGGGAGAAGGTGTGGACAGAGTGCCCCAGGCAAACGGAACGGCGGTGACCAGTGGCGACAAAGAGGATGCCCCGTGCAGGTAGGTGGAAGCAATGAGGGGAGGAGATGTGTCTGCACCTGAAACTCTTCTTTGTGTAGATGTGACCGGAGGCCTTTGGGCATCCTCATCATTTGTGGCCTCATGAGGACCACAGATGGACTTGACCTGACAGTTGATCAGTATCAAGTGCTCCCTGGTTTTTGTTCGGTTTCGTTTTGGTTTTGCTTCATGGTATTTTTGTTTTCTTCAAAAAGACCCTGTGTTACCAAAGCAGTAAGGGAGGCATTTGAATTTACTATTTGTGAAGTAAGTGGAGTCTCTCTCTGGACTGCTGAGGCTCTCCTGTGTCTCCCATTTCACCCTGGGTAGCAACACTCATCTACTTGCTTTTTATCTGACTTTGTCGCCATCCTGTCTGCCTCCTGGGGCAAAGGTGATCTCGGATCTCCGGAGTTCCACACAGGCCCCAGCAAACAGCAGGTGCTCCTATTGTAATAAAAAATTACATTTATCTGGTGTTTATTATTTTCCAGGCATTTGTTATTTGCCAAGCACTTCATATGTATACAAAGTCATGAAATTCGCACAGCATCCCCATGAGTGTACGTTCAGCTATTTCCCCTACTTTAAAGAGTCACTTGTCTGGAAGGCCATACAACCCATAAGTGGCAGAGCCCGGGGTGGGCCCATGGAGCCTGAATAGCACTGAACCAACCTGTTGACCCTCCAAGTATCTCTAAATGCTTCTCCTCTTTGCACCTATTTGCTATTTCCTCCTTTACCATACGTTGCCCAGGCCCAAGTGGGGACTCGAAGTGGGAAGAAATGGACCGAATATATAGGCGATAGGAGAAACCTTGTTTGATTGTTCTTTTCTAACCTTATTGATGATAATCTTTCTAAGAAATACCAATTCACTTTTCTTTCAGTGTATGTATGGACGTTTCTGGGAATTTTGAGGAATTTGGGAGAAGGCAGAGTGATTCTGAACATCATTATCATAAAACAGATTCACCCTGTTTTTGGTCTTTGTAAGCAGGTTTTAGATTGGATTTCTTTTTTAAGAAGGAACGGTGAGAAGAAAATTCTAGTTACCTGAGATTTTTTATTACTTGGGGCTTTGCAATAAATTATGTGAGAATAATAATATTCAGGGTCCAAGTTTGGAGTTCAAAATAGAAACATTGTATGCTAATATTTGTAACTAGCTATTAATGCTTAAGATAAGTAGGCTAGACATCAGGAAACTTGAATTTGAGGGATATTTCTGAAAAAGTCGCTAAACATGAATTTCTGTGTCTCTAAATCACATTCCCTGGATCCTGGATCCTGTTATGAAGTGCAAACTTTGCAAACTGTCAGAGCCTCATCACCTGCCATTTGCTCCTGCCATATGTCAAGGAAAGCCTCAAACTGGAATACTGGGAAGATGTTCTTGATAGCAAGGCGTGGGACCCGAACTGGGAGTCATCCCTGGGCGCGTAGGCACACACAGGCTTGCAGATCTCTGTGCAGCAGTTAAAAGTAATTGGTCTAGATGTGGTCTAGATGTGCATACAGCAACAGAAATAAACCTCAAAACCATGGTAGGACAGGAACAAAGTGAACGTAGAATGGAATATATGAAACTGTGTCATTTATGTGAATTAAAAGCACAAGCACTGAAATAAAAAATATGTGTCCTGCAAAAACATTTAGAAAGAAAAAGATGAACTTTCTCCAGTAATTTCTTATGGGGGTGGGGGATGGGAAATGAATTAAGAAAAGCGTATTAGAAATCTCTAAGTAAAGAAAACAAAAGAGGGGCCCTGGGGACAACCGTGTAATTTAGGAGTTGACATTCCTTTAATTCCTTGAATGTGAGAGAGGAGATGAGATTAAAATTATTAGTTCTTAAATCGTCTTCTAGTGCTTAATTCTAGAGCGCGGATAAAAAATTTTAAAAAAATGGATGATTCTACTATGGGGAATATAGGAAAAGGCAGCGGGATATATTCATTAGTTCAACTAAAAAAACTTGCTTTGTCAGGAGTGGGATTCGAACCCACGCCTCCAGGGGAGACTGCGACCTGAACGCAGCGCCTTAGACCGCTCGGCCATCCTGACTCGCCTGGCGCCCTTCTTGCTCCGAATTCATTTCTGGGTCTCCAGAAACAGTATTCGGTTCTTGGTGCAAGATAAGGGAACTCTTCGGTGAAAGAGTGAAGGCACGCCTTCGAGAGCCGCCGGGGCGGCCGAGGGGCACCTACTGTACGACCTCGGATTCGATTCCAGGCCCCCCGGAAGGGCGGGCCGGGATGCCGGGAAAGAAGGGCACTCTCCCTCCGCTCTCGGAAGAATCCTGTTAAATAATGCCACCTCCTCGCTGGAATCCACGCTTTGTCCCAGGAGGCTTTAGGCCGTTCAGGTGAGCGCCGGCTGAGGCCGAGCCCGCAGGTGCTCGAGAACCCCTCCCCAGCCTCTCCTGTAAATCTCCCCGCCGGTGCTTCCCCTCCCCACCCCCACCCCCATCCCCCTCCCCTCCACCCCGCACTCCCGGAACCGGGGTTAGGAGGCCGGCTGGTCTGGCTGCTCGTTCTCATTCATTTACCGCTATGCACTGAGGATTTGCGGGCGTTAGTGTATAGATGTTTTACTGCAATCAATAGTTTAAAAAGAAAAAAGGGGTGAGTAGTTTCTGTATCTAGTAAACCGGGCCGGCGGGGGACGGGGGCGAGGGGGCAGCCGGATGCCCCGCCTCTACTGCCGCCCCTGTTCGGATCAGACCTCAGGTCACCTGGGACCTACTTCAGGTTTTCTGGCCCACCGTTACAGCCAGGATCCTGTGCTCAGAGTAGCACCGACTAGAAGTCGGGAAACCGGACTGCGAGTTTCAACCAAAGCTAGAACTGGGCAGTCAGCTGCCTGCAGGATTTTAGACAAGTCATTTGCCTCTGTCCACCTGAGAAACTGCTTTCCTCGCTGCGGAAGTTACATTTAAATTCAGTTGAAGAACGGCAGTGCTAATCTCTTCAATTCCGCATCAAATCCCCATCCCCAGGGAACCGGGTGGAGGCAAATTCTCAGTCCCATCCAGGCCTACGGAATCAGGTATTTTGGGGATAGAGTCCAGTAAGCTGTGTGTAACAGACGCTCCATGTAACCCCGAGGCTCGCCCAAGTTCGCGAGGCACCTGCTTAAAGCACAGCAGCCCGCAATTCTTCAGGGAGACGCGGCCCTGCCATCAGCCGGAGGTGAAAGGTCAAAGCCTGTCGATGCTGCCAACATCCTCCCGCCTCAGACCCGAGAGTTCCACCTGGGGATTGCATTCGGTAAGATTTCCCCTCCACCCCTAGGCAATTCTCCTGTGCACCCAAGTTTGAGATCATTGTTTCAGGGTTTAGCTTTAGGAAAAGGCTGAATCTTTCAGGTAAGGTGGAATTTTTTTGAATTCAAAAAAGTGTTCAGGCCCGTGTGGTGCAGGACTCTGGCCCAAAATACGTGTGAATCATAGAGCACAGGAGCCCAAAGCACCATTTACAAGGGCTGTAGGCTCGGCTTGTCTGAGCCCACCTGCACTGCGATGTCTCAATGCCACTCACTGGCGGTAGCCAGGGATGCCTGTAACCCAAGGACAGTGTTCCCTGGGATCTGAAAGGCCAGAGCCCCGCCTCTCCAGGAGGTAAGATGGAAACTATCTGTAGAGAATGTTAAAATCCGGTTGTTGGAGCGGTTGTATGGGAGGAGGTCGTACGGAAGCATTTTGTGAGGACAGATCTATCTCTCAAGGATGCAGATAAGCTTTCTGGGGTTTAGAGGTCCAGCAACACCCAATGTCATCTCTTTGAGAAAATTCAGAAATAAAGCCAGAACTGCCAATGCTGGTCATTTCCTCCAGGCCTTGGTAGCAGGTGCCAGCTGGAAAGAGAGGCTCATCAGGTAAGTTCTTCCTTAGAGGTGTCTCATGCAAAGAGGCTAGAGCTGGGGGTGCGGTGGGGGTGGAAAGGAAGGACACAAATGTTTCCTATGAATCTACTGTCAGCTCAGTACTGTGTCTGGTGACCATTTTCCTTGAATGATCAAGGAAATCATGGATCTTGGGGAAGTCAAGGATCATGGGGGAAGGGGCGGGGAGTCACAGAGATGATTAAAACCTATCACTGTCTTTCTTTCTAGTCTCAGAGAGGGGTTCTTGGGGCAGCCCCGTCTATTTGGGGTGAGATTTCACATATACATTTCAGGATACACATTATACATTAAACTAGCAAGGTTCCCAAGTATTTTTTTTTTAAAGATTTTATTTATTTATTTAACAGAGACAGAGACAGCCAGCGAGAGAGGGAACACAAGCAGGGGGAGTGGGAGGAAGAAGCAGGCTCACAGCAGAGGAGCCTGATGTGGGGCTCGATCCCATAACGCCAGGATCACGCCCTGAGCCAAAGGCAGACGCTCAACCGCTGTGCCACCCAGGCGCCCCCCAAGTATTTTTAAAGAACTTTGGACTTGTTTTTCTTGACTGTCTCAAAGTATAATTTGAGCACAAACGAACATGTAAAGCTGTGATAAATGATGTTCTTCTCCCAGGGGGACAGTGTGAGAGTGTGTAGCATGGGGGGGAGGACAGTGTGGGGTGAGAAGTGTTTGAGGCAGGGGCATGGAAAGGACACTGGGTGTTGGAGATCCATGAAGTGACAGAAGAAGGGGCCCTTTCTATCTGGCTCTCCAGGTGCCGGCCCTTGGTCCGAGTAGAAGGTGGTACACTTAGTTGCTTTTTTCTTGTCCTGACCCTCTTCATGCCTAAGACTTTACCAGGCCAGTGAGTCCCACCTCGATAATTTCTCTAAGCCTCTAGTCCTGCTCTCAACTGTGGTTTGTTCCGTGGAAGTTGTCCTGGACACAGAAAGCAAGGACACCCCCGTTCAGGTCCTGGCTTGGGCACAGACTATATGCTTTAATAAGATCACTTTATGTCTCCTGGCTTCAGTTTCTCATCTCTGAAAGGAGGCAGACGGAATAAATGTTGTCAGTCACTTCTCACTCATTACATCTTCTTCTCCACCCCTTCCCCCAGATAATACTTGTGTGGTCTCCTGATTTACAAGCCTCCATGCGGGTTCACTTTAAAATAACCTAGCAATACGTATATGGAAATGCGGTTACCTAGATATTATTATGTAAGTCTCGAACCCCAAGTCCTAAATCACAATCATAACCAAACCTAAACAGAGTTGGAGCCTGGGGGCTGACAATAACCGGTGAGTAGTGGAGAGTTGTTGACAATGTCGTATGTCACAAATCACAGTGAACGTGGTAATATAGACTTGTCTGGTGTTTAGAATTTCCACCGAAGAGAGAACATTGGGTTTTAATTTGTCACAGTCTTCTGTGAGGGTAGTTAGTAAACTGAAAATTTAGAAAAGTTGGTTTTTAGCTTAATCATGAGAAATGTAATGTGGCACAATAATGGAAATAATGTCAGGGTGAACAAAATTTGGAATTTGGATTTCTTGTTTGATCCGTAACAGATCTGATCTCGATGATTTCTTACTGGGAGACACATCTGAGGTGATTTTCCCACCACTTGGTGAACCTTTGGAGACTCACATTGTGTCCCTTTGGGCAGCAGGGCTGGTTGAATTGCATTCAGGTCGACCGTCCGTGAAGGAGACCATTCTCGACCCTTGCTTGGGGCGACACGGGAAAGTGGGCATCTCCCCGAACTACAAGGCTCTTCAAGTAGGAATCCATAGGGCTTCCCCTCTGGAAAAGGGGTTTCTAAAGATTACCCAAGTGTTTTTGGTGTTGGTTTTCCAATCACAAGGCATTATCATTAAAAATTTCCCAAATATTTCCTCCTCCTGGAAAAGTGTTAACATTTGAAGAGGTGACCCCACTCACTACACCGGGAGTCAATTACCTTTTCAGGAGTAGACGTGGAGTCGCCCTGGAACGGAGGCTGAGGGTGGGCAGCCGCTGGCACGGGGCAGCTAGATCCTCACGGGACAATAGCCCCTTGTGCCCCCTGCCCTGGGAAGCCCACCGCCATCCGGCCTAGAGATGAGTCTTGGACACGCAGGTGCTTTCCTGGTTTTATTTTACTTGCACTTGCTGGGATAAAGAAAGGGGGCAGATGCCGCCTTCAGCAATCAACAGACTTATTTATTACGTTAAACCCCTGGGCGAAAATACTCTGGAAACTGGGAAAAGGCAATGGAAATGGAAGGTGTGAGCCCAGATAAATCCGCAGTCCGTCGGCTCGGCGAGCCACGTGCATCCAGGAAAATGCACACAAGGGTATGCTCGGCCTGGGGGCGCCCACGCGAGGATGCAGGGACGCGGCGGCGGGGGCCTGGGGAGCAGCAGCCCGCGGGAACGCGCGGTAGGGGGAGTGGACGCTGGCGGGAACGCGCGGTGGGGGGAGTGGACGCTGGCGGGAACGCGCGGTGGGGGGAGTGGACGCTGGCGGAGGTGCGCGTGTGCTGCGGGGGAGCGAACTGAAGGTGCTTTTGAGGGCTTTAAACCAGAGCTTGGGAGGAGGGCTGAGGGGCCCCGAGGCCGAACCGGGCGGATAAAGAGGTGATGTCACTGAGGAGGTTCCTGGAAAGCCTCTGGGATGGAGAGAGTCTACGCGGAAAGGAAGAAGAGAGCTGGAAAACTGTATGGTGTCCACAGAGCGAGGTTGGAATGAGTCCGGAGCGGAGGGGGGGGGTGGGGGGGAAGGCCGTGGCAGAGAGGAGAGCAGGATCTGGGACACGGCCAGACACCTAACCTGGGTTTTGTCTGAAGTTTTCCCCTGGATCAGATCTTCGGTCTGGCCCCCAGCCCCGCTCATTTCATCCCTTCCCCAGGCCCCCATGCCAATGCTGATCCCGCAGTAGGGCCAGTTTCCTCTACAGGATGTGTCTTAGAAAGCTGGACATACAGGCCCAGAAAGTCTAGAAGCTGGCCAGGTGTTCACTGGCCTGGGTTCCCCTCATGGTCCTCCATCCTGATGTCCCCCCAGATTGCTTTATGGGATTTCAGCCTTGACTCTTCTCTTCCCAGAACCTTTTGGGGTTCCTGCTTGCCTAAAACCTGTTTCTCTACACACCCCTATTCTGGACACCCAGATGTTTCTGTCATAACCCCATGCCAACCTAACCCCATCTTGATCGCTGGGGATTTGGCCTCTGGGGATAGAAGAATGCTAGAAGCGGCTTCAGAGTCACCTCCCTGCCCCGGAGTATCAGCGCAGAAACAGATGAGGACAGCCCCACACCCCACACCCTCTAGCAGCAGCAACACAACCTCCCCAAGACCAGCTGATTCCCTACCCAACAGGCAGAAACGGCTGGGTGGAGCTGGCAGCTGGTGCTTCAGAGGTGATGGAGGGGAGGGCTGAGGACAAAGGAAAGCAGTTGGGCTGGGATATTCCTTAAGATGCCCTTTGGCTGGGCTGGGTAGGGATTAGCTTAGAATGGAGGGTATCTGTATCCCCAGAGGCAGAGAACTCCCCCATGGGGGACAGTGGGATCTCCTTAGTGAAGTCCTTGGCATCAGCAACTACTGTGACTCTCTCAGGCCTGTCAGCGACTGGGCAGATGGTCAGGGGCTTTTTACCACAGGACCACAGGCAGAAGAAAGGCCGGAGGGGACCAGAGAAGGAGGCATTGGAGAAAGTATAGATATGGGACCCAGTGGTCATATTGTAGAAGGAGACGTCTCCTGATTCATAGTTCAGGAAAATCCCAACCTGACGGGGGGGTCCTGCCAATGGGAGAGGGGTCCGCAGTGGGGTAAGGGCCCAGTACCCATTCCCATACAACTCCACAGCCCAGAACCCATTCTCAGGAGTCATGGGGTCAAACCCTTTCTTCACCACATTCTCCCTGCACACCCCAACCGCCCAGTCAGCCCTGTCTCCCACCTCCACCTCCCAGAAATGTTGCCCTGATGTGAAGGTCTCACGACCCAACACGCAAGGCCAGGAGTCAAATCTCTCTGGTTTCTCAGGCAGTTCCTGACGTGAATCTTCCAGTCGGACAGATCTGGAATCCTCATACAAAAAGAGGTGGGGGTGTGCGGTGTCTGGATCCAGAGTCACATCAACTAGAGACAGAGAGAGGTACTCTGAGCATCAGTGAGCGTTAGGGGTCACAAGACCTATTCTTCTCAAAAAAAAAAAAAAAAAAAATAGAGCACAGTTCTAGAAGTTGGCAGGTCCCTTCAGAAGGAGAACTGTTTGGCCTCTTCCTGTGACCTGTCAACAGTCACAGGGTGATTTGTGAGCTGACTGTCACCAATGCCTAACAGGTCCCTGTCAGAGGGGCTTCTCTTTTAAACATCTTCCAAAGGCCCTCTATATGCCTCAAGGAAAGTGCCGTTTGCCATCATCTTTCCTCTATCTATCCTCACCACAAAAATGGGTTCGTGTTTTTATTTCCAAGTATGACAGACTCTGAGTCCCTGAGGGGTAGGGCCACTGACCTGCATGCACCGTGGCCTTTCTCCATTCTGCAATGAGAGAGAGAGACAATCAGTGACGGGTTTTCTAATGAGAGAGAACAGTTTGCTGGTGAAATAACAACAAGAAGAGAGAACTTACTGAGCTCTTCCAGGAGTTTCTCTGGAAAACAAACAGAAATACCTTACTCACCTTCTAGAATGGACATGAGGGAGGGGTAAAAGCTGGTGTGAGGAACACACAAAAGAGTAAAGGGCTAATTCATGACTACCTGATTACTGAAACTTTATCAATAAATGAGGAACAAGGATCATGGGTTTTTTTCTAAGAAATGTGCAGGAAGTTCCTACTGGCTTGGGATCAGATCTTTAATCTTTCCTGGGAAACCGAGTTAGAAGTGAGGAGAGAGTCAGGGGGGTAAGTGAGTGAACAGCAGGTCTAATATCTCAATTAGCATTGGTTTTGACTCCTTCTACACCCCAGACCTTCATACTGGGTATCCGTGGCTTCCGGTGCCTTATAATCCCCCTTCTTGGCTCTCAGAATTCTGGAATCAAATATCCTCCCATTGGCAGCCATCCAAAAGCACTTGGACCCAGTCCCACTCGGAAGCACGCCTGACAAGCAGCCTATGACTTACCCTTAGAGCTGAATTCATCCTTTCTCTGTCTGGATCTTTCCTTGTAGAGCCTCCAAGTGCAAACTACAGACCCGACTGTGAGAAATCCTAGCACCATCAAGATGACAGCCACCGCCACCATCCAGGGAGTCAACCTTGGGAAGAAGGGAGCTGAAACACAATGCCCAAGAAGGAGGAGTTGTGGTGCGACTCTGAGCAAGTCCAGCTCTCCTTCTGATGCCGATGGGGGTTGGGAGAGAGGCCGAGCGGCCCTTTCCCACTCCTCCCACAGCGAAAGATAGTGCTTCCAATGCCGCTGCTCTAAGCTTTTCAGATTGATCTTGGGTAGGAGAGGGCAGAGAAAGAGAAGAATGAAGATGAACAGGAGTCATTTCAGGCTTGCTGGTGTCACCTTAGAGATGGGGACTGGCTGGGCTTGTGAAAGAATCAACATACCTTTGGCTAGGGATTTACTACACCCGCCCTTGGAAAGGGAAAAGGAAAAAAAAAAAACATAAAAAGAAATGGCTAGGGGGCTGTGGGGTGACTCAACTGGTTAAGCATCTGCCTTCAGGTCAGGTCATGCTCCCAGGATCCTGGGATTGGGCTCCCTGCTCAGCAAGGGGGAGTCTGCTTCTTCTTCTCCCTCTACCCCTCCCCCTGCTTGTGCACGCTCTCTCTGTCAAATAAATACATGAAATCTTAGGAAAGAAAAGAAAAGAAAAGAAAAGAAAAGAAAAGAAAAGAAAAGAAAAGAAAAGAAAAGGCTAGTTCAAAGCCCAAATTCCTATTTTATGGGTGGAAAATGTCAAGGCTGCTACGAGATCAATCTGGATTTCAGCCATGCTCGGATGGTGGTTCTTTGTGTAGGCTGTTCAACAGTCCTGTGGCAGCTGACAGGAGGAAAGGGCAGACTCACAGAAGGGTGTTCATAAGAAAGCAACACTACTGGCCCCACAACCCCTTGAATTTCTGTTATATTGCAGAAAGCCTTATCGGTTCAGTAATTCCAGTTAATGTGCGGAGATCATGTAATTATATTTAATTTTGTAAGGGATACAACAGTGATCTATTTTGGTGTCAGTTTTTCAATAAACTTTTCATTATGGGCAAGGAGAAATGAAGAGTCATTTCACTTAGGACCTGGGAAATAAAGAAGGTAATGGATCAATTTCTGTTATTGTGGAAATTCCTACTTAACTATCAATGCAGGATGGCAGCCAAAGGGATGAAGCACGTAAGCCAGGAAGGGAGATGTCACCTCTGTGTGCGACAGAGAAGGGAGATGTCACCTCTGTGTGCGACAGAGAAGGGAGATGTCACCTCTGTGTGCGACAGAGAAGGGAGATGTCACCTCTGTGTGCGACAGAGAAGGGAGATGTCACCACTGTGTGCGACAGAGAAGGGAGATGTCACCTCTGTGTGCGACAGAGAAGGGAGATGTCACCTCTGTGTGCGACAGAGAAGGGAGATGTCACCTCTGTGTGCGACAGAGAAGGGAGATGTCACCTCTGTGTGCGACAGAGAAGGGAGATGTCACCTCTGTGTGCGACAGAGAAGGGAGATGTCACCTCTGTGTGCGACAGAGAAGGGAGATGTCACCTCTGTGTGCGACAGAGAAGGGAGATGTCACCTCTGTGTGCGACAGAGAAGGGAGATGTCACCTCTGTGTGCGACAGAGAAGGGAGATGTCACCACTGTGTGCGACAGAGAAGGGAGATGTCACCTCTGTGTGCGACAGAGTGGGACTGGATGACCCAAGAATAAGGCAAGGTTCCTGCCTGAACCAGAGGCAGCCTGGGGGGAATAATGAGAAGATTTGCTTTCCTGAGGACGCTGGAAACCTAGACAGAGAGCTCTAGCGTGGAATGGGGAAGACAGAAGGGCAAGGGTGGAAGTGGGTTTTCTTGTTACTCAAGGAGAGAAGGCCCCCAGAGACAAAGCTTTTGTATCTAAAATGTATCTCCTAAAACAGAAAATCTGGAATTTCTATGAGATCGAGGCAGATTTTATGCATTTAGAATCTTTTCTCTTCTAATGAAGTTGCTGGAGCTCCTTCATGTCAGTGGTCAGGAGCTCAGGTGGGGACAGTAGACAGTGCACCATGAGAGCCTGCCTTGGGCAGGTGTCCCAGGTAATATGGCTCTGAAACTGTGTCGGATAGGAACCCAGCATTGATTTCACTGACCTGGTATGGAAATGTCTACTTCCCTCTGCTGGCCAAGAAGGAGGTTCCGGATACAGCAGGATATATTCTTCACGGAGGGGTCTCTGATGATCACTGAAGCCACCACAGTGAACAGGCCTTCTTCGTCAGGATTCCTAGACTCTGATGTGGATGGAAACGTCTCTCCCTCAGAAGTACTCCACTGTACCTGGGGCTCTGGGTACCATCCCACTGAGGTACACTCCAGCCGGACCTCTCCACTTTCTCCAACTTCCATATGGATGTGAGGATCAGAGCCCAGAGCTATGGAGAGAGAAGCGGGCCTTACTCTTGAGAAAGGAAGCGTGCAGGGACTGGGAGTGAGAGGGACTCGTCTCCTATTTCATGACACAAGGAAGCTGTGGTATCAATAAAAGGAATTTCATAACCTTATCAGAGAGGGATGCCCTATTGGGAGTTAGGGTTTGAAATGCAGGCAGTTTGATGGACAGACATAGGGAGCTTTTCTAATCAGCAGGAACAGCGAGACCAATGGGTTAGAGGCAGGTAAGGGAGCTCCAGAGATGGTAGAGGGCTTTGTGGTGGGAAGTATTATGAAAAGACTTTGAGGAGAAGGAGAACTACGAGTGGGTATTTGAGGATGATCAAGAAGGAGTACTTGAAGAGAAGGGGGACTGGAGTTTCTTTGCATTGAGATTGTAGCTGCAATCTAAGTTTCCTTTACTTCTGATTCTGATTTCAGGGATTTTCTTAAATGGGTTTCAACCTCGTCTTCCTCACACACAGTTATGTCCTAACATGTATCAACATAAAGCTGTTTTTCCTTTCTGTCTTCAGCCTGATTATTTTCTTACAATTCTACGGAGTACAGACAAACACCAAGCTGCAGAGAAGAGTCCTCAAACACGTGTCCACACTGTTAGTTTAAATCCATGTTCCACGGTGTGTATCTACGTCACAACATGGATTCTTTTCAGGAAAAGGACCGCCGCTTTCAGCAGATTCTCGGAGATGTCTATCACTCATAAAAGGTAACAATGACAGTTTTATGCTATCAAATCTCTAGGATTTTTTTTTTTAAAGAATTTTATTTATTTATTTGACAGAGATAGAGACAGCCAGAGAGAGAGGGAACACAGGCAGGGGGAGTGGGAGAGGAAGAAGCAGGCTCATAGTGGAGAAGCCTGATGTGGGGCTCGATCCCATAACGCCGGGATCACGCCCTGAGCCAAAGGCAGACGCTTAACCGCTGTGCCACCCAGGCGCCCCAAATCTCTAGGATTTTATAGTCAACTTTTAAGATACTTCCCCAAAAAGGAAATGTGAGTTATACATAATGCTACTGCATGGGACACCCTGTTCTGAGGCAGGGACCCAAATTATACCCAAGTATTTTTGAAACCTTACCTTTATTTGAATATATACATAAAAGGCAATCCATTGGTATGCTGCAAATTCCAGGGCAGTGTGAGGCACCGTACTAAGATCTCACAAGTACACAACCCTTCTGCAAGCATCGCCGAGGCACTTTCTTAGGTATTGTCTAATGTTATTTCATTCTTGCAAAATCTCGTTTGACAGATGCCCGCCGAGGTTTACAGTAGGAAATAAGGCTCAGGAAGAGATGTGTTTGCTCCCATTCACTAGCAAGTGGGAAAGTCAGAGGTCACCGCATACTTTCCTCCTGAACGCTTACCATTTCCATTATGGTTTCCACCTTGGATTTGGACTTGAAGCCAAAAAGGAAACAAAACCCAAAACCTTTTCTAAGTGGATCAAGGATGTTAAGGAGCAGGCACGCTCTAGGATCTTGGGAAATCCGTCCTCAGGCACTAACCCATAAAGCAGCCTCAAAGGGTGCGCCCCACAGCCTCTCCATGGTGGTGAAAAATAGACACGACTTCAATGTTCAGTTCTGAGACCGGATCAAGTATATTAAGGTGTGCTCGCGGAAAAGAATGTTCTATAGCCATTACACCCTCCGTTTATTCAACTAATAAATAACATGGGAAATGCTCTGTCCCCACTCTCAAACACCCTCGGAGTCACCTCCCACTCTAGGCCTGCCAACCTTTTCCATCCTAAACGGGATTTGGGCAAAGCCCCTGGTGGTTTCCAAAGTCTCAGGGCCATAGGAAAACGGACACCACCTGGACGTGACCAGAGAAAGCCAAACCCCGCGCGCTCACCGGCCACCTTCAGGTGCACGCTGGCCTCCTCGTAGTTTCCGTCCTGCCGGAAAAAGCATCGGTACTCGCCGTCGTCCGAGGCCCTGACCCGGTGGATCCTCACGGCGACGCGCCCGGCCGCGATGTCGTGGTCCACGAGCGTGGCTCTGCCGCGGTACTCAGGCACCTGCTCCCCAGCCTGCTCGCGCCCGTCCCGGCGCACGAGCACCGCCGCCGCCACCTTCCTGCGGAACCACCGCAGCTCCATGCGCTCGGCGCTCACGTTCGGGGACAGGTGGCAGGGCAGCTCAACGTCGTCACCCACCGCGGCCAGGATGGGCTCCGCCGGCCCGATCACGTCGAAGTGCGCTGCGAAAACCAGGCGGGCAGACAGGGTGTGGGGGGGGGGGGGACGGACGGAGGGGGGCGGGAAGCCCCGACGCCGACCAAGGTCGGTCTCTGCGACCGTGGCTCCTCCTCCACCTGGACCCCAGCGAAGGGCGCCAGCGACAGCCACGCGGGGTGCCTCACCTTTACTGAGAGGTTTCAGCCCCGGGGTGGGGTGAGGGGACCAGAGAGGGAGACCCAAGCGGGATCTACCCGAATCCGGCTTGCACAGCTGGAAGAAAGTGAGGATGAGCAGACCCCTGGGGAGGCAGGAGTTTGGGGAAACCGCCATCTCCGACCTTCCGGGGCAGCAGGCTGCTGGGGGTCCACGGTCGTCAGAACTTCCACCTAGGAGATGAATGCACAGGACATCACGAAGTTTCTTTAGACACCCTTCAGCTGCGTCCTCCCTACAGCTCTTTCCAACTTGCACCTTCGCACCTGAAGCCTCCCCCTCGCCTCCTGCCACTGCACGCTCTCGGTCCGTGCGGCCGTCGGCACTCGCGCAGCCATTGCCCGGTTTGGTCAAGCATGTATACAGCCGCGAAATAGGCCCTAGAACCCCGACAGAGTCTTAGAAGGGAATTGTGAGGCATAGTACCCATTAATGGGTTGCGTGTCAATGAACAAGTCTTGGAACCACTGCTCCAAAAAGCCTCTTTTTTCCTCAACTATAGTAATTTGTATTCACTTTCTGCGATGACAATAAAGACGCAATGAAAGCAGAGACAGAAACCAGGGGACTGAACTGGAGAAGAAAAGAGGAAAGTCGAGAGGAGAAGGCACAAGAAAGGAGCTGGAGAGAGCAAAGGGTCAGGGGTAGAGGGCCCAGGACTGGGGAGGAAGGAGACAGGAGAGCAGATGCCCTCCTGGCTGCTGGTTCTCTCAGGGGAACCAGAGCCGTCACAAGTACTGACCTCTGATCTTGGAGGAAGAGGCACCAATGAGCCCGGCTACCAAGTGACAGAGCTGCTCACGGCCCCAGCAGCAACAGTTAAAGGCCAGCGGAAGAAGGAAGGGGGAAGTGCTCTCAGCAAAGCCTGCCCCCAGGCCCCAGAGGCATTTACTTTGGGGGCAAAGAAGTTTTCCAGAGAGATGAAGGCTCTGTGCGTTTGTGGTCTTCAGTGCCAAGACCAGAATATACACTGATGAGCTTACTAAATAAAAGGCAATTGGGTGGAAAAGGAAGAGGGTCAAGACACCACTAAACTGAGACGAAAGGCCTTAAGCCCGGTAATTCACCTCTTCAAGCCTCACTTCTTTTACCTCTAAATTGGGAATATTGTTAATAATACCCTTTTTGGAGAGGCACTGGATGAAATGAGATTAAGCAAGTAAAGTGCTTAGCATACCGCAGGGATTTAGAAGAGGGTAAATTGTTATCCTATTGCTTCTATGGGTTGAAAATTTAAAGGTAGGCTGGGAATGCACCTGTGGTTCAGTTTTCAAGGTCTCTCCAAGTTACCTCCCTGCAAGCAGTTCGGCCCGCATTTCCTTATTTGGGGCTAAACTTCTTATTGTTATGAAAAAATTTAAATATATGGAAAAACATGTTTATTTTTAAAAGATTTTATTTCTTTTTATTATTATTATTTTTGAGAGAGAGAACTAGAACGTGAGCTGGGGGGTGGGCAGAGGGAGAGGAAGAGAGAGAACGTTAAGCAGGAGCCTCACTACCAGTGCTGACTCGCCAGCCTGCCAGATGACTTTTCCCAAATGCAAATCTGATCGTGTCACTCTTTGCTTAATGTCCCCTTAGTGACCCCAGCACCAAGTTCAGACACTTCCTCTGGTCAAGAAAACGCTGTAGGATCTAGTGGTCTCCCTGCTTCCTTCCTCTCAGCCTCTCCTGCCTCCCCTCCAAACTCCGTGCTACGTGGCAGCCACAGTTTTGACCGGGTAACCTCCAAGTCATTTCTACATAAACTAACAGCCTCGGACCCCCAAAGGCAACAGATTTGACATGTCCTGTCCCTCCAGGCTCGCGTTGTGAGATGCCTGTATGATGTGGG
Source organism: Ursus americanus (assembly GCF_024610735.1). Classification (NCBI taxonomy): domain Eukaryota; kingdom Metazoa; phylum Chordata; class Mammalia; order Carnivora; family Ursidae; genus Ursus; species Ursus americanus. Next base: position 2,603,288 of record NC_142158.1, read on the forward strand.
ACTGCTCCAGGGAAGGTCCCGCCACTCCCAGGCCCACTGGAGACTGGAAACACCTTCTCCCCCTGAGACATGAAAATCATTTGAGCTGAGGAATGCGATGTGCTGTGTATGGAGCAAACCTAAAGGCAAAATGTCAGGACTTGCCTCCTCTGCCCTTTTCCACCACTGCTCAAATTTCCCAGTGCTGTAGACTCATCAAATCCAGTGATTACCCTCAGCCCTCCCTGACCTTCATCAACCCTTCCCTGAGGCGACCACTTGCTCCTTCTCTCTTTTGTTTTTAAGTTTATTGACTTATTTACTTATTTATCTAAGTCATCTTTGCACCCCATGTGGGGCTTGAGCCCAAAACCAACCCCAGGATCCAGTCATGGGCTCTTCCGACAGAGCCAGTCAGGCCCTCTGCTCCTTCTCTTTTTAAAATTAGTTTTTATTCTGCTAAAGTACTCCATACAGAATTTTTAAAAATCCAAACAGTTAAAGAGCTTTTAAGAAAAGCATCAGTCCCACTTCCACCTCTCCTCATTCCCCAGAAACAGCCTTCTCACCTGCTTGCTTGTTTTATCTGGCATTTATCTAGGTGTTTCTCAAGACTATACCATACTTTTTTTTTTTTTTTTTGGAAGACTTATTTATTCACTTGAGAGAAAGAGAGAGAGCGTGCACGTGCAGGTTGGGGAGAGAGGGAGAGAATCTTTAAGCAGACCCTCCCCACCCATGAGATCATGACCTGAGCCAAAATCAAGAGTGGTCCCTCAACCGACCAAGCCGCCCAGGCACCCCAAGTCTATAACCTATTTCTGTTGCCCTTTCTTGACATACCCATTTTTAGATATTACTTTTCAAAGCCCTATCAATTAAGTCAATGATAATTTAATTCTCGTGACAGTTAATTTCATGTGCCAACTTGACTGGGCTAAACAATGTCCAGATAGCTGGTAAAACATTGTCTCTGGGTGTATCTGTCAGGATGTCTCTGGAAGAGATTAGCATTTGAATATGTAGGTCTGTTAAAGCAGATTCCCCTCAACAATGTGGACGGGCATCATCCAATCCATGGAGGGCCTGACTAGAACAAAAAGAGGGTGGAAGGACAGTCTGCTCTCTGCTTGAGTCAGGTGGGGGGCCCCTCTATCTTCTCCTTCCCTCAGACGCTGGCTCCCCTGGTTCTCAGGCCTTAGAATTTGGACTGGATCTACCCCCCCCCCCACACTATTCCTGGGCCTCCAGCTTGCAGGGAGCAGATCAGGGGGTCTCTGCCTCCATAATCACATGAATCAGCCCTCCTAACACATCATTTTCTGTGTATCTGTATATAGCTGTTGGTTCTATTTCTCTGGAGGACCCTGACTCATACAATAGAAATATGCCCCTTCGGTTCAATGTTTCCGATGCTGTTGGTTATGAAGCTGTGACTTTATGGATCCGAGTATCGCATCTGATTTCATTTCTTTTCCTGTATAACTTCTTGTGCTTTTTGGGGATGGAGGAGGGAAGGTGTTCAGTGGTTCATCTTGGTTCCTTTGCTTACATTTCTGTGTTCTCAGCACACATTTTCCCCACCCCTCCATCAGCCTCTGAGGACAGTTCCCACTGTGACACATACCAGATGATTTATGAGCACGAGGTCATCCCCGCCCCGCCCCGCCCCTCCCGGAGTGCCGCTGCTTGAACTCACCTGAGCCTGCGCTTCTCTGGAGGGTTTTCTAAGTAACGGATCCTGATCCGGTAGGTCTGGAGCGGGGTCAGCGTTCTCCCAACCGGCTGCAGGTCCGCAGGGGCTTTGCCTCGATCCTTCTTCGGAAGCTGTAGGTGAGGATGCGGCCACGGGCTTTCCGTGAACTGTGGAGATGGCCTTGAGGGCTCTGGCTCAGGGTCTCGGGCGTGTTTCTTTTGCTAAACAGGCTGGGACAAAAGGATGAGGGTGAATGGGCACCAGGTAGAGTACAGGCTTGCAAGGGAGTTTTGTGGTCAGCTGCTCTTTCTGGGGCACACGCTGCTGGCATGCTGACCATAATCAGAAGTGACCTAACGATATGTCCACGTCGTAACAGGGACACCACTCCCCTATCGACCAAGCCTGCGTTCAGTTTAGGTGCATTGCCGCGCCGGGTTTGCACGCGTGTGGGGTGGCTAGACAGGAAATGAGGAGGCCTGGAGAAGATACGCATGGATTCTGTGTAGTAGAGGGGCTCGCGGAGGTGGAGGGAGATGAAGTGGGCCTGGGGAGCAAGAAGATGCTGAGGTCTGGTCGAGTGGGGACATCTCTGAGTCATATTCCTGGAAATGCTTTTGAAATGGAAAGTTCCGGGAACACAGAGGAGGGGCAGGCAGGGAACTTAGGGAGCCAAATAAGTGAGGTTGGACTGAACAGGGGGAAATAGTAGGATCCCGGGAAAGAGGTCAGGGTCACAAGGATCACTCTTGAGTTCTTTCCAAAATCTATGCCCTGCAGTCTCTTTTCCTGCTACCTGTTAGGCAAACCCTCCAAAGCAGGGCTACATGCATTCACCCTCTGCAGAGAGGCTATAAAAACATGAAAATACAGACTTTAGCCCCTCTTTGGCTGAGGATCTCCCAGGCTGAATATCACAGAAAGTGTATGCCGGGGATTACTGAGAGAGACAGACAGACACACAGAGAGAAAGGGAGACTGAGAAGAGGTAAGAGGAGGGGGAAGGAGGGGAGGGGAAAGGAGAGACAGAGTTAGTGAATGTGAGAGATTCCAAAGGCTTCTCTTTTTTCTCCAAAGAAATGAGGCACCATGCTAAGAATTGTCAGTTACCCTCATGAGAAGACCTTTTCCAGCCTGCAACCGGTCCCCCAACTTTTCCTAATTATCAGCTACGGATGAGTGGGCCTTCAAGTTACTCAGGGAAGAGAAATGAGTTCACTAATCCTACGGTCTCCTTCCAAGAGGCCTATATGTCTCCTAAGGAGCAACTTGAGGCCATTTACACTCTCTCTCTTCTCTCTGCCCTCATCGCTAAAATGCTGTCAGTCAGTATTTTTCATTTTCTTGTATCCTGAGGCTTTGAATCCATAGTAAGTAGGAGCTCAGAGTCCCAGAGGAATGAAGAGCCACTGACGTGCATACAACTGTGGTTTTTCCATTCTGCAGTAACAGAGACATTTTATAAGAGATGCAAAGCTTTGTTTATAGAAAACTGTGGGAGAACCCCAGAATTCTCCAAGCTCTTTTAGGAGTTTCTTTGGAAAATAAACAGAACTAAAGCAATTAACATTTGAGTTAAGACGAGAAGGAGGATGGAATGTGCTTATGAATCACACAATGGAGTGACTGTTCCCTTCTGTGAGTACCTGATTACCGAAAACCTATCAATAAATCACAGGAACAGGAATGCGTTTTCTTTCAGTTTAAGTTCTTAGAAATCTGCAGGAAGTTCCTTTTGGCTTTAGATGCTGAGGACGTTGCTGTATCTGGGGAACTTACCTGAAAGTCTGGAGCCAAGTTCGGGGTGGATGGGAATGAGGGCTGGGAGGCTGATAGCGTTCTGACTTGCTTGTGGCCATGCTGGACCCCACCAGCTAAAGCCCACCTGTGGCCGAACCAAGTTGAATTTGATGGTACTTGTGACAGCAGCATGGAGCCCACACACTGTGGGGAGGCTGGGAGGTGGGCTGTCTCAGTGAGAGGGTGTGGGAGGAATTTATAGGATTTCAGTTTGTGTTGGGGGTTTGGGAGAGGGTCTAAGAAGGAAAGGTTGCTTTGGATGAATGCTGTTGGAAATCAGGCCACTGTTGTATGATCAGGCATTCCAATTTTTATAAGGAAGTAGAACAGAGCGGGTTAAAATTGTAGTTGCCAAAGCAGCAATCAGCCGAGACAAGGATATGTGGTCATTTTTGTGGTTTGCACGTGGCCTTGCATTTTTGTCTGTGCTCTGACCTTTGTCTCCATCACAATCATGGAAGGGTCTTGTCTGATGTTGACAGCAGCTGTCCTACCTGCTTCTTGCTTTCTCAATCAGAGACCACATTCTCCTTCAGATCTAAAGGTATTTGGAGTTTTATAATCTTGAGAATCTCTTCCAGTTTGTGAAAAAAGGTTATTTACGTATGCAGTCTCTATACCCAACATGGGGCCAGAACTCAACCACAAGATCGAGAGTCATATGTTCCTCCGACTGAGCCAGCCAGGTGCCGAGTCCCTTCCAATTTTCAACAACCCAGAATCCTATTTCTAGATTCTGGATTGGGATGACTTTTGACTGGAAGTCATCTTAAAAGGTATGGAACCCAAGCACGTCTAAGGTTTAAATGGTTACAAGGCACACACCCTTGACAAGCAGCCTGACGTGATGTAACAGGAATCAAACTCGTCCTTCCTCCATGTGTAGCCCCCTCACCCCATTTCATTCCAAAATAAATATACTGTCCAAATGAGAAGCCTTAGGCATGTGATGACCACTGAGCAGAGAATCAGTCTTAGATGTAAGGGAAAAAAAAAAAGTCCCAGAAATTTTGACGATGAAAGGTAGACTAGGCCACCTCAACTATGCCACTTTGTCACAGAAATTATTTTGAGCTGAATGTAATTTAGAAGCAGCCAACGCAGTTAGAGGCAATGACTTCAGTAGAATTTTAGTTCTGAACACTGCAGGGAAAATGCACTTTCTTTGGAATTATCCATTATGTGCATTTAAACTCTGCCAGAAAAAAATAACTATGTTGTTTTGAATCTACTTTTTGTATTTAGTAGTTATTTGTATAAATTAAAAGTTTTCAAGTTAGAAAAGAAAAAGGGGCATCTGGGTGGCTCAGTCGGTTAAGCATCTGCCTTCTGCTCAGGTCATGATCTCAGGGTCCTGGGACTGAGTCTGGCATTGGGCTCCCTGCTCAGAGGGGAGTATGCTTCTCCCTCTGCCCCTCCTTCCCTCTCTCTTTCTCTCTCAAAAATAGATAAAATCTCAAGGGTGGGGGGAGCAGGAGCCAACACAGGATAGGCTTTTTACCTTTTTTTGCCTAAGGGCTGGATATAAATTCTCCTCTTACTGGAGACTGACATTTACCAGCCCAGAGAGGAACCAGTGGAATCTGCAAACGAACCTTCCTCCATTACTTCCCTCCCTTCTGTTTACCTTCCCTTGACTCCTAAATTTGTTTTCCTTTGTCCAGTCACTTCTCTGCAAATTTACTGTCCTTTATTGAAGATGGTAAATAAGCTGGATTCTAAGCTGCCACAGAGTTACTTTTCCTGTAGGTTTCTCTCTTGGGATGTGCACTGCATGCGTTAACCGTTTTTCTCTCGTTCATCTTTTCCTTAAGAGTCCTAGCTGAAAACCTAAGATGGGGAGGGGGAGAGTTTTGCCTCCCCTCAATGATCTAGGGAGAAAGAGCAGGGTACCCCACGATGTGCCCCTCTGGCATACTGATTATCTTAATTAAATTACTTACAAAACAGCGACTTCAAGGACCCTCACACCCTCCTTCACCCCACTGAAAGAAGGAAGCAAATCTCCCATATGAAAAATACCCTCCCAGTACTAAGAAGTAAAAAGGCATCCAAATCACCAGAGAACAGGGTCTGGAGAAAGCCAAGAAAGAGGACTGGGTGGGACTGTTCCCAACCCCAGGGCTCTTTGGCTCTCAGCAAAGACAGACATTGACGCAAGCCCAAGACAAGATTCAGGCAGTGTTTATTGGGGGCTTACGCTCCAGTACTGGGGAGGCAGCACTGGGGACAAAGGCCCCGCAAGTTGGTGAAAGGGTTGAGGCGGGAGAGCAGGGACCTCCGGGGGGGGGGGAGGTGGAGCTAGGGGAAGCTGGAGAAGGCACCGTGGACAACTTACACCCACAGCGAGCACGTGTCTCATTAGCATGTCAAGTCCCCACGCCCGGGCCTGACTGTTAGCACCATCCTGAGGAAAGACCAGACAAAGGGTCAGCACTGGGGTCCACCGCGGCACAGGCTGGTTTAGTCCGGTTTCTTCTGTAGAGTTCTAGAAAACATCCCGCTTCTGTATCTCTGAGATCTAGTGCTCAAAGCCGTGGTGTTGAGCCTTTTCTTCTACGGTGACATGCAGGGAGCCATGGGCTTCGTGGTTAGGATGGGGCAGGGTCCCAGACGCAGCCTCTGCTCTATCTCCATCCCCCACCGAGAGATTTTACCCTCCTTATTCCTAAGGAGGAGGGGCCGAAGGTCTCATCTTCTGGAACTGCTTCTTACTGAGCGGGTCGTTGTCTCTGTCCTACCCTGGAGGAGTAAAGATCTCTCCCGGACTGCTTTAACGCTCTATAGGGACATTATTCCTCTTGGGACTGGATAGGTGGGACCCTTGTGCCACCATCAGTTTGACAGGAAACTGCTGTGGTCTAGAAGACACAAACTTAACCAAAAGATTAAAGAGACAGGGTCTGAATATTAACAAAAGAATGATGGCCACCAGAGGGCCCAGGACAGGAAGGAATCATGCAATGCTGGGCATAGAGAATCTATTCGAGTCCCACTGAGTTTGGGCATCGTGATTATTGAACACACGCAACCACCTGGCTTGTCTGTCAATCTCCTGAATATTTAGTTCGACTTCCCCAGAGTCGTTGATGTAGGTACAGCAAGTGTCGTTGACTGGGGCACAGACACCCCCTTGTTTGGCCAGAAGATAATCCAGAGCTAACCGACTGTCAAGTACGACATTAGCCAAGGAATCCAGGGACTCCTGAAGGCCCTCGAAGCTGTCACCGGTGTTTGTGGCCAGGTTTTCTATGACCTGGGTAAGGTGTTTTAAGGTTGTTTCACGATAAGCAAACCCTCGCCAGGGGGCAGCCAGTCCTCCGCCTTCCCCCGTTGCTGCCAAGATGAGACTGAGCGCTCTCTTACGTCTGCTTTGAGAGGTGACATTATATACAGTGGCGCCTAATCCTTTAGGGCCCAATCGTCCCAAAGTGCATTCTCCCCGGAAGTGAACATTATCTACACATGAATAGGCCACTGCCCGAAGAGGCCAAGGGAAGGAGGAATTAGGGCTCCCTTCATAGGGGAGTTTATTTTGTGGTGGACCGCAGAGAAACAGATACCCAGGTGGGGTGCAAGCTTGGCGGGGTGAAGAGGAATTAAACCAGCTTCGTAAAAGGAGACCCCAGCTAGGTGTACTTTTGCATCCGGGGGACAGGGGCCCTCCGTCCAGTGGCCCCCCACCAAGCTCTGAATCCTCTTCTATTCCCTCCTGGCTATCGAAGGCAGATGGGGTCTGATAGGCGAGCCTCCAGGAAGGGGATGCTGTTCCTTTCCAGTATGTACAGGAGAAGTTAGGTTGGTCACCTGGGGAGAGTAGAGACGAGTCCACACACCAGTGGGTCTGGTTGGGGGTACATGAAGAGCTTGAAGAGGAAAATGACATAGGGTAAATGGAGGGCGAGCTTCCCACATTGGTAAGGCAGGTATCTGTCCGGCAGGGGCAACAGGGCTGTCCTTGTTCTTTACAGAGAAGAGGCCGCTTAACCTGGAGACCGGTTTGGTTCCAAGAGTCTGTAAGCCTGACACATCTCATATCATCACGACCATCGAGTTCTACTATTAGAAAAGGTGTGCTCCTAACAGGACCGGAAGTCAAGGTGAGAGTAATATCCTCATTTATAGGTACAAACTGGAACTTAGGAGCCCCATCTTGTGGGTGAGGATGACAGATCCAACAATTAGAGAGATTATTTCCCGAGGCCACAATGCTAGAAAAGTTGACAACTGAGTTTTCTTTCCAGGTTTCCCCCACTTTGTTATTTTCTTCCCAACTCATCCCCAGGAGAAGGGCCAAGAGAAGAGTCCACTTCATCAGTCCCATCATTGGTTTTGATCTTCTAGACCCCGCAGTAGCAGAACGGGTCTTTCCCAGGGAGTGGAGGTGACCCGAAACAGTACTCACAGAGAAGAAAAAGTAAAACAAAGGCAACAAAAAGCAAAGTCAGCAAACCAGACCACCAAGGTATAATCACTTATCTGACTCTGTGGGTCGCTTCTTGAACAAGCATTTGAAGTCTTCGCAGGCTCAACATGAGTAAGATGGTTCGGGGCCTTCCAGGCATTTCTGAGGATGTCCAGGAGAAATAGGTTTTAGCCTAGAAAGATGTATCTGGCTAGGGATTCCTTGCAGCTTAACTGCTGTTGGGGTGACTAAAATCACTCAATAGGGGCCTTTCCACTTGGGTAGCAACTGATCTTCCAGGGAGCCCTCCTTCCAAGGAGGTTTTAAGGAGGGCCTGAGCCCCTGGATGAATTTGCAGAGGTGGTGGGGGGGGGGGTGGTCTCCTCTAAATTACCACTAGGGGGTGCTGGTAGCATGTGATTAGCATAATCCACAATAGCTTTTTCTACTTGGCCCAAATAAAATGCTGCAAGCTCTGGCTTATTTTCCCATCTAGTAAAATATCTGGGGTGAGGAGGGGTTTCCCATGTCATTTCAAATGGGCTGAGTCTTAGGCTAGGCTCTGGGGCAGTGGCAATCCTGAGTAGTGCGATAGGGAGCAACTGGACCCAAGGCTCATGAGTTTCTTGACAGAGTTTTGCTGAAGTCTTTTTTAGGGCATGATTCATCTGTTCAACCTTCCCTGAGGAATGGGGGAACCGGGGAGCATGCAATTAATAATTTATTCCCAGGGCCACTGAAAGGCTCTGGGTAATTTTTTTTTTTTTTAAAGATTTTATTTATTCATTTGACAGGATAGAGACAACCAGCGAGAGAGGGAACACAAGCAGGGGGAGTGGGAGAGGAAGAAGCAGGCTCATAGCGGAGGAGCCGGGATCACGCCCTGAGCCCAAGGCAGACGCTTAACCGCTGTGCCACCCAGGCGCCCCAGGCTCTGGGTAATTTTAACTGTAAAAGAAGGAGTCTCCCACTTTGGAGAGACTTAAGAGAGGCCGAATCGGGTAACTCTCTTTTAGGAGGGATTTATATTTCTCGGTTGCCTTCCCAGACCAGGTGGGGAAGGTTTCCACCCGTTCAGTAAAAGTTATCAACAAACACAAGGTGGTATTTGTAGCCTGCTCGTGGTGCAACAGGGTAAAGACTACTTGGCCCATCTTCCCCAGGATGTGTCTCCTGGTGTTGGACTGGTGTAAGAAGTGGGGACTGACTGGATGGGTCTGTGGTTTGTTTTTGGGTGCATAAGTGACAGGCGAGGGTAACTTGTTTTATTGTCTAAGTTCCTATCCTGAAAAGACCTTTTGCACCAAGTCCCATAGGACGTCTCTTCCATAATGCATGGCATCATGGAAATGTTGAATGAGCTTTTACTGCTGGGCTTCCGGAATGAGAATTTTGTCCTCTCTCATAAGCCACCCGGTGCTTTGTTCTGTATATCCCTGTTTCTTTGCGTCCTCCTGTTCTAGCAGGAGGTTCTGAGGGTGGCTGGGGAACTCGTGGCGGTAATCTGAGCGGGCTCCTGAGCTCACGTTGCCTGTTTAAACAGATGACTGGGGGGCCTGATTGGCTCAGTCCCTTAGACGTGTGCCTTTGCTCAGGTCACGATGCCCAGCGGCGTCAGGGTTCCCTGCTCAGTCGGGAGTCTGCTTCTCCCTCTCCCTCTGCCTGCAGCTCCCCCTGCTTGTGTGCTCTCTCTCTCTCTGTCAAACAAACAAACAAACAAATAAATAAATAAAACAAACAGCTGATTGGTCAGCCTTATTACTTTCTTTGCTTACAGAGGTCCCATCTTTCCAGGGGACTTTCACAATGGATGACAGCCACCTGATTGGGAAGTTGCACTGTCTCTAGGAGGGTGAAAATTGGGTCCTTCTGTTTTATTGGTGAATTTGTAGCTGTTAAGGTTCTCCTTTCTTTCCAGACCGCAGCATGGGCCTATAGTATAGGGAACCCACATTTTGAATCAGTATAGAGACTTCATCTTTTTCCTTCTCCCAACTGTAAGGCCCTAAGTAGAGCTATCAGTTCAGTTTTTTGGGTGGGTGGAGCATTGAGGCAGAAGAGCTCAAGCTTCTAAGACTCTACCCAGGCTCATTATCGGGTAGCCTGCCTTCCAGATGCCTCCCTCCGTAAAACTGCTCCCATCCATAATGGACCCCCTATCTGGATGGTCAAGGCATTTGTCTTGAAGCTCAGGTCTGCTAGAATAGGTCTGTTCCATTGTCTCCATACACGGACGCTGGGGACCCTCATCTTTTACAGATGGGAGCAAGGTAGCAGGGTTTCGTCGGGCATACTTTTAAAATAACATCTGGGAATCTAGCAAGAGGGCCTGATAGTTAGTTAGCCTTCCTCCAGTCAGCCAAAGGTGAGCTTTACTTTCTAATACCGTCTGAACCTGTGGGGAGTTCGATGTTGAGTCAAGGTCAGCTTAGAGGCCTCACTCACTGAAGGAGCTGGGTTATACCTGTGTGACTGGGTCCAATTATTTTGAGAAATAGGCTACCAGTCTCTGATCAAGACCCAGCTTTTGAGTTAGGACCCCAAAAGCAGTGTGTACTAAGTTGTCCCTAGAGGACCGGGGGTTTTTCATTCAAAGGCAAGTAAATATTGACTCTCCTCATAAAGGAATATGCAGAAAAAGCCCATGGTGGCAAGAGAGGGATTCTAAAAGAATCCCTTCATTTGGGGTCTTGATATTTCTCCTCACTTCTGAGATCTTTTGCAGAACAACTCCAATTGCAAATAGTATTAAAGTTTAATGATCCATTTTGGGGCCACTATTCCTCATCCCCTAAGTTATATTGGGGCCAGTGTTGCAAAATTAATTAATTAGTTAATTAATTAATTTCTTTTTCTTCAAACCATCCAATTTAAATTGATCCCTTCCTAGAAGGGAGTCTTTTGTCACATTTAAGGTGTTGCCCAGCTTGGGAAGTTCGACAAAGCTGGTGACTTATAAAAAAACGTGAAAGCCAACTAGCAGGTGTAATCCCTGGGACTTGGATCTGTATGAATAATGGACTTCTCCTCATCCCACGAAAGATGAGGGAAGCTTGATTTCTTTAAAAAAAAAGGCGGCTCCCCCATACAGAAAACGATTAGTCTTTGAGGTCCTGAATCCGGACCAAGGTCTGGCTTTCTTCAACCTTACACCAGAACCAAGTCTGGCTCACCAGGAATTGTCCTTCCCTCTGAATAGAATAACAAGTTACCAGATGTTTCGCTAGACAAACAAAAAGGGAAAAGACAGGATGGTCAGGGGCAAGACAAGACTGCTGGTAGGAAGCTAATGCCCCGCTTTCACAAAGACAACAATGAGATTTCTCAGGGCGACAGCCCTGATCGGAGAGACAACAGAAAAAAGAACACAGATCTGAAACCCAAAGAAAATAACAGAGTCTGGAAGTAATTCCAGGTTTGAAAGAAACCCAGGAAACATAGACCAGCCAGAAGGAAAGCTGGGGGAGGGGCCAAGAGCCCCAGGACAGGGGACACTCAGGACGGGCTCAACCCACCAGAGGGTCCTCCAGTGACCCTGCAGGGACCAACAAGGGGGGGTGAGAGTCAGGGGACAGGCGACACTCGGCCCCGCATCGCGGGACCAGAAAACCTTCCTCTGCCGGAGACATTCAGACCGAAGTGACAGAGAGGCCAAAACAGGCGAAGCAGTCCGCGGGGCCTGACTGGAGGGGCAGAGTCGCTGAGGCAGGAGGCAGAACTTACCGCCGCCGAGTCGCTGGACTAAAGCTCCAGGCCGCTCGTCAGCCCCAAGGGTCGGAGGGGCTCCGTCCGCCGTGCGCCGGCTCCGGGTCCTCGGGGACGCACGGGGGCTCCCTCCTGGGCTCCCTGCGTGGCGGCCGGAGTCCGTTCCCGACCCCCGGGCTCTTTGGCTCCAGCGCACACAGAATTGACAGGAGGCCAAGAAAGATGCAGGCAGCGTTTATCGGGGGTTGACTCTGGGGGCAGAGGTCCCGCCCGGCTCCCGACACAGACCGCACTGCGCGGAGCGGCGGCGGCGGGAAAGCAGCGGCGCCTCCGGGGCGGGGAAGCTGCGCGCAGGCGCAGCGGGCGCACAGGCGCCTACCTGCGCCGCGTGTCTCATCAGCGCGTCAAGTCCCCACCCCGGGCCGCGACTGTTTTCCTCCGGCCACCCCCGAGGAAAGAGCAGGCGAAGGGTCAGCGGTGGGGTCCGCCGCGGCACAGGCTGGTTTAGTCCGGTTTCTCCCGCCCCGTTCTTTCTGGCAAACACCCTGCTTCCGCATTCCTGTGAGATCTAGTGCTCAAAAACAAAACAAAACAAAACAAAAACAAAAAACGATTGCTCCGCCTTTTCTTCTAAGGTGACACGCCGGAGCCCTGGGCTCTGTGGTTGGGGCGGGGGTGGGGTCTAAACACAGACCCTATTCTATCTTGGGACCACTTTTGATGGCAAAGTTAGGAAGGGTCTCCTGGGGAAGTGACGGTTTTGGGGAGACTTGAGGACTAGGAAAGAATCAGCGCGTTTGGGGGACCACCTGCCCAAGGCCCCCGCGTGACTCACCTCCTCCTAACCCCACTCCTCCCCCTTCTCATTTCCCAACTTACTTTAGTTTGGAGGAATTTAAATGCCTATCCCAAGTGTTTGATTTTATTCTTAATTTTGCAAGCGATTTCCCACAGTATACCCCCCAGCCCACCCCAGCCCCTACCCCCACCAACACTTACTCGCCTCTCGCTCAGAAAGAATCAAAACCTTCCTGAGAAGGTCAGGGTTGAGTTCTGCGCAAGTGAAAGCGTTTATAAGATATAGAAACCTGCTCAAAGCTTTATGGTACAGAATGCGGAAACCCAGTAAGGCTATAACTTGTGTAGAGCATAGCCAGTTATTAGTGACATAGGGAAGCTGAAGGGACTGCATTTTAGGAAGGCCCCAGGTACCCAGGTATCTGACCTTGCATCTGAGTAAGCCAAAGCAGCTCTGTTCCCAGGCCAAGGGGGACGCAAGAAAGTGCGTCATTCTGAGTTTCCTCCTAGGCCCCCGTACACCTGATAACATCTGAGAAGAACCGACCTGAGCATGTTTCAGGACATTAGCTTCCAACAAACCTTGGTTTTCACTGGTGTCAACACCCCCACCTTTGGTGATTTGTGGAATAACACCTGAGCTTTTGGATGGGACCCTACCCTGGATTCCTTTAGGAACACTCACCCTGGACCCCTTTCCAATATAAACCCCTAACCGAAGTGAAGAGGGCACTCCGTTCTCTGAGTCTCCCAGACACTCCGTCTGCTATATTCTATCACTTACACTATTGAGTAAACACGGCTCTCGCTTTTTCCTGGCTCGCATTTGATTTCTATCCTGCTCCAAGCCCAGGACCCTCTTGGCAGGTCTTCGGACCCGCTGGGTCTTCAGAACTGGCCTGCCTAGCCATGCATGAGCAGCCCTGGTTCTCCGACTGGACTTGCACACCTGTGCTTTTGGTTAAACCTATTCAAATAATATTGTAACAAGAGAACCAAAGATAAAAACCACACATACGTGTTAATAACCCAGTCTTCCATCTTACCAAGCCAGCTGTTTCAGTGCCCCACACTTTCCAGAACGTGTCCATGCATTACTGCCATAGTTAATTTTTTTAATTAACATATACTGTATTATTTGTTTCAGGGGTACAAGCCTGTGTTTCATCGGCCTTACACAACACCTAGTGCTCACCACAACACATACCCTCCCCAACGCTGGAAGTTTTTAAATACTTGTTCAGCCCACTTTTTCCAATTGGATTACTACCATTTAAGCCATCACTTTAGATACCTGAGTCTGTTCCAGGATCCTCTCTCCTGGTTCTCAACGTATGATTTGCAGATTTCGGGGGTGGGGGGGTCCCTGATACACTTTTCAAGGAGTCTGCAAGGTTAATACTATTCACATAATAATAATGATGACATTATTTGTTTTTGCTCTCATTCTCTCACTAGTGTACAGTGAAGTTTCTGGAGATGACATGGCCTGTGATACCCCAACACTGAGTATAGACGCACATGTCAGGGTCCAGCCCATCTTCTAGTAAAAGCCAGAAATTAGATTTGCAGAAACCTTAAAGAATGCCACACTTCTCAATAAAATTTATTTTGCCTTGGAAACAAGTTATTTTTTATAAAACATGTTTTTATATTAACTTATAATGGGTTTATTATTGCTATTTTAATATACATTATAAATACATTTTTAAAATGTCTCAGTTTCCATCTTCGATGCCATAAATAGTGACAGATATAACTCAAATGAGCAAAAGCTCTTTGGGGTCCTCAATAATTTTTATTTAATTTATTTATTTTTAAAGATTTTATTTAGTGAGAGAGAGAGACACAGAGAGAGGAGCAGGAGGAGGGGCAGAGGCAGAGGGAGAGAGAGAATCCGTGCTGAGCGTGGAGCCCGATGCAAGGCTCGATCTCACAACCCTGAGATCTCGACCTGAGCCAAAACCAAGAGTCAGATGCTCAACCCACTGCCCCCTCAAAAATTTTTAATATCTAAAGGCAGCCTGAGGTCAAGAAGTTGGAAAGTGCTGCTTTCCCCATTGGACCTGGTCCTGGGGGTCCACTTGGGTCAGTACACACCTGCTCAGCTGGGACCTTAAACCTCAGGCCACACTCAGTAACTGGGCGCTGACTTCCAGTTTATCGAGGGGACAGCGGAGCCAGGCCGAGATGTGTCTTCATCCTTCTTCAGCTCAGTTCTAGGCCGGGAGAGCTTTGCTGTGCAGTCTGGAAAGCTCAGGGGAAGGTGGAAATGGCCCACGAGCTCCTGAGCTCCTGAGCCCCTGGGCTGTGATGGGGAGGCCCACAGCACCTGCACCCTTGGTCCCTCCCACCTCCCTGACCTCCAGCTGTGCTTGCCTCCCCTCACAGCCTGCTGTGTCCAGGTGCCCTCACCCTGAGTACACAGCGTCTGATGTCCACCCGAGCATCAGGCTGAATGTGTCACTCCGATGTTAAAGCCTGTCACTTTCTCACACTTTCTTCTTGTTGGGAGCCATGTGGCAGCCCCTCTCTGAGACCGGACCCTGCCCCATGGTTCCCAGCAGATGAGTTACTAAAGCAACAGCCTGTTGAGGGATGGATGGGGCTGGGCCTGAAGAAGGTGTCAGAGGGGCCTCTGGAGGCTGTTCTTTCATGTGGCCGGAGGGAAGGAGAGCCTGTTTCCTTCCAGGGTGCTGTGCTGTGGAAGCAGAGATGGCCGAGGCTTCTCTACTTGGCTCTGAGGCCAGGGCTCTGTGCCTAGTGGCTGTGACGGGTCCCTGTCCTGTGAAGGATCAGGCCGCCCTCAGGCACCGGGACCCCCCGGGCCCCTGTGAAGGCTGGGCAGATGACGAGAGGGCTGTCATCAGACCCCAGCCTGAAGAAGGGTCTCAGGGGCCCACAAAAGGGTGAACGGGGACATGTGTAGATGTGTGATCTGTCCCTCATGTTATAGAAGGAGATATCTCCAGCTTCATAGTCCAGAAAGACGCCCACCCGGCGAAGACGCTCTTTCAGAGGGAGAATCTTCTCGGGGGAGGACAGGACCCGGTACTGGTTTCCAAACATCTCCAAGGTCCAGAAGCCATTCTGGGGGACCAGTAGGGCCTCCCCTTTCCTCTCAACGCTGTCTCTGCAAACCCCTACAGCCCACACCATCACGTTTTCAACCTCCACCTCCCAGTAATGCCTCCCTGAGGAGAAGCTCTCCAGGCCCAGGACACAGGGCCGGCAGTCGAATCTCTCCGGGTTGTCGGGGACACTCTGCCTGGAGGGGCCTCGTCTCACACTTCTCTGGTCCTCTGTCAGGAAGAGCTCAGGATGAGCGGTGTCTGGGTCCAGGACCACGTCAGCTGCAGAAGAAGTCTCTGGTTTAGGTCTGGGGTCTCAGGAGATGGTGCGATTCCTGGACCTCAGGGAGGCCCCAGAAAGGTGGTGGGAGATCCTGTGTGGCGACCTTTTCCACGAAGGCCCCTTGGTCCCAGTTCCCAGGCAGCTAGCTCACAGAACCCCTGAGGCTGCACTTCTGCCTCTTACTGGACAGGAGACTGGGGATCATCAGGGCTCTAAAAATGTGGGAAGTTTAGCAAAGGAACTGAAATTCATGGCTCCCACTTTCTCTCAACTTTCTCCAATCTGCCCCCTTTTCTACTGAAGACATATGGTCTCTGGGACTCTCTTTAGTTAAGAATGTTCCAATTGGACTTAAATGAGCCAATAGGCCCATCCCGCCCCCTCTTGCAGTGAGGCAACTAATGCCAGCTTCCCCTGCAGATTCCTGGGTAGTAAAAGCTCCTTTCATTTGTTCTCTGGATTCCACCAGTTTCACCAGGTGACAACTGGTTTAAATGACTCCCAAGGGCACCCCCTTCCCAGGGGAAACCGGGAGGGTCACGTCTCCACAACCTGTTTCTGCGTTAACAACATGGCTCTGACCTCTCTGGATGCAGGAAAGGCTTCCGACCCCTGACATTCTGCAGTCTCCCACCCACAGTGACTACTCAGCTGATCTACATTCCGCTTGTATGAACGTGATTTTCTCCTGTCCCCACGTTGCTGGGATGTCTGACTCTGACCCTTTTGAAATTCACCTAAAGAGGAAAGGTTCAAGTATCACAGTGTCTGGTAAAGCCTGGATTCCTCGGTGCTTTTGAGCAGAAGGGGAGAAATCGTAAGAGGCGAAGTGCTCATTGGGATGAGGCATTTGGATCCTATGCTCTCCCCCTTGGCCAAGCCCCCTCCCCTCACAGGCCATTCCCAGAGCATCAGTGTCCCCGCGGAGCAGAAAGGCGTTTCCGGCCACCTAAGCGTCCACCCTTGAATTGGGTCTGGGGAAGCCTATTGCTTTTCCATCACGTGCTTCTCCAGTTATGCAGAGGCTGTACCAGCTTCCAAATTAATCCAGGATCCAAAGAGCAGCAACTCCTAAAATGTAACCTTTGGGGTGGTCCACTGTGTATGGTAAAGCTCTGGTAATGATAGATGAAATTATTCTAAACAAGAGGACCTCCCCAGGAGCCGTGGGGATTCCCTGATAGCAGAGCAGGGACCCAGCACTGGGGGGGTGCGGCCAGCCAATGCCCCCCAGCCCCTCTGCCTCCCAGCACTCCCTGCCCGGCTCCTCTAATACGTCCTGCTGGCTGGCCAGGGGGAGAAGCCTGAGCTCGGGGGCGTGTCCAGGGTGCTCACCGGCATGTAGGAGGGTTCTTCTCCATCCTGCAACGGGACAGACAGACAGACAGACGAGCTTCAGGAGCTGCTGGCTAACCGAGCAGAGCGCAAACCTGAATGGCTACTTCAGGAAATGGCACACTTACGCAATTCTTCTTGAGGTTGCTCTGAAAAAGAAACAGAAACCAGTTCATGTCCTCGATAGAAGAAACCAGAGGATTTGAATTTGTGTTAAACGAGGGAGGGTGGGCCCTTCATGAACACCACCGCCCCCCCTCTCCCCGCCTATGGAACTGTCAGGATTCCAGAAACAATCGATCCCTCAGAATGGGAGCCAGCAAGTGGGAGGGTCAGGCCCCCGGACAGCACCGGTCCAAGCCCCTTGCTGTGGCCTCTGTTCATTTCCTCCCCGTCCCCAGGCTTCTAGCTGCCACAGCTGCGGCCCTGTGGGACAGTGACCTGTCCTCCTACTCTTTTACCTTTTATTTGACGTTCTTTCTCTTTTTCCACACGGTCTGTCTCTAATTCCTTACATGCAATTTCTTTCTCTTCATTTTCAACCTCTTTCCCCCCGTGGAGTTTCCTGATGAGACAGATGCTCGCGGTGGAGAAGAGGAGCAGACAAGGCAGGATGACAGCAAGGCCCACCGTCCAGGGAAACTCGCTGGGAGCAGAGGATTCTGAAGGGAGCCCGAAGAGTCCCATTCAGTGAGAGAAAGGAGACCCTGGGTGAGAGAGCCCCTCAGGATGCCCTTGGCAAGGGCTCCCGGGTCCCTGCTCTGTTGGCTTCTCTCGGAAACCCCGGACAGAGACCCTGGCCCTGCACTGGCTCCCCCTACAGCAACCGCCAGGGCTGGGGGTCAGAAGCCAAAGAGCAGGGACCCCTGGAGTCAACATGGGAAGGACCAGGGTGAACAAAGCTAACTGGCCACCACGGAATCACCACAACCACCACCCGGCACAAGCCACCATCCCTTCTTGCCTGAAAGGTTGCAGTTCCCCATTCCCTTCTTCTGTCCACATCCCCTGCAGTCTGTCCCCAGCACAGCAGTCTCAGTGAGATCGCGTTGCTTCGCTGCTCAAAACCCTGCAGTGTTTCCTGTGTCACTCAGACTCGCGTAACACTCCCTGCCTGCCCACCAGCCACACCTGCCCCTCGGGGTTCCTTGAAGCTGCCACACATGCTCCTGCCTCAGGCCCTTTGCACGTGCTATTCCTAGTACCTGGGTTGCTTGGTTCTCAAATATCTGCACGGCTCATTCCTCACTTCCCCAACTGCCATCTTTTCAAGTGAAGCCTTTCCTGACCATCCTATGTATAATTACAACTCCCCCATTCCCTGGCACTCCCCGTCCCCTCCCCCAGTTCAGTTTTTCTATAGTACTTCCTTCCATCTGATATAATCTGCCACTCTAGAATGTTAGTCCCATGACCATAGGGATGTTTATGTATTCTGTTCACTGATTTATCTTTGGTGTCTAGAACAGTGCCTTGAATATACGTGATACTTGTTAACTATTTGTTGAATGAATTCGTGCATGTCTGTAGATAGAGAATCCCACCCCCTCCCTTGAGAAATGCCATGGGCAGGAAGGGAGAAATTCAGCAGGCAGCCCCTCTGTGTGTAGATAGCCACTTGCCCATACCACTCTCCACTTATGATTGCTCTAAATGTTTTAAAAAATGACTGCAGGGGTGGGGGCGCCTGGCTCAGTCCCTTAAGCTCTGCCTTTGGCTCAGATGGTGATCCCGGGGTTCTGGGATCGAGCCCCATGTCGGGTTCCCTGCTCAGCGGGGAGCCTGCTTCTCCCTCTTCCCCTGCCATTCCTCCCACTTGTGCTCTCTGGCTTTATCTCTCAGTCAAATAAATAAATAAAATCTTTTTTAAAAAAATGGCTGCAGGGGCCCCTGGCTGGCTCAGTCAGAAGTGTGTGTGGCTCTTCATCTTGGAGTGTTATGAGTTCAAGCCCCACGTTGGGTATAGAGATTACTTAAATAAATAGATAAACTTTAAAAAAATTGCTGCAGGATAAGGACCATGACAGAGAAACAACTCTCAGAGAAGACTTTGATTTTCCTCTTGAGACAGAGGAGAGGCCTCGGCTCCGCCGCCGCCTTCGGCTCCTGGGGGCTCAGGGCCCTTCCACCCCACGCCTCCATCTCCCCATCCCTTATCCAGGCTCCACTCTTTGTCTGAGGATCCTGCCTCGGCGTGATGAGCCTCCCAAGGGCCGGGAACTCACCTGGGATGAAAATCACCGTTTCCTTCTCCTGGCCAAGCAGGGTGCTGTTGACGGAGCAGGATACGTTCCTCACAGAGCAGTCCCTGATGATCATGGTCGTGGCGACCGTGAAGAGGCCGCCCGCGTCCACCGCGTAAGCCTCCTCCAGGGCTGGCAGGATCGCACCGTAGGGGTCCCTCCACACCGCGTGGGGCTCCGGGAACCACCCTGCAGACGTGCACTCCAGCCGGATGCCTCCGTCCTCCTGGCCCTTCATTTCAATGAGAGGTTTAGAGCCCAGGCCTGTGGACAGAGACCAGCGAGCAGCTAAAAAGGCAGTGGCATGTTAGCCTGTGTCTTCGATCAGCTCTCCACGGGGAGAGCCAAGGGACGGAGGAAGGCAGCAAGGGGCCAGAGAAGCTGGTTGTGAGTATTCCACACATTCCCCCAGTAAGTACCCCTTCTGTGAAGGGCCTGAGGGAGGAAGGAAGAAGACCCTGGAGTTGGACAAGTGCGGAGACCAATATGCCAATAAATCGTGAGATCTCTGCGGACAGGACGACACCGCAATTAGCTTTGTGCTCCTCCAGTGACCCCATCACAGTGCGAACATCCATCTGTCTCCCACCAAGTGATTGTTGATTGATTCATTCAGTGAGAGGGTTTGGTTGTCTACTGCTGGGTGAGTGCATCTGCTCTGACCTGAAACACGCAGGTTGCGGATTTCCCTTTCCATCCTGGGAGGACTTCTCAGCAGCCTTGGTCTCCTGGAGCTCGGGAGCAATAAGATAAGGACAGAAGTCCGCCAGGCCAGCAGAACCTTGGGAAACTTTTTGACCTCAAGACATTGTCCCTTCTCTCCCAGCTTAGGGCTTCACGTGACCACAGGTCATCAGAAGTGGTTGGTTTTTAGGAGAATGGACAGAACTAGAATGCAGAACCAACCCGTACCCCAGTTCAGAGACGTGTACCTCCCGAGGGCTCAGCCAGGGGATGTCCTTATATCTCTCCAAGACATCTACCAATTACAAAGATCTGGGTGCTCCTGGGATCCACAGGATAACAATATCACCTCCTCAATGTCAGCAGACCATCACAAAAAGTCCTGACTCCAAGCTCTTCCCAACTCATTTGTCTCTCTCTCTCTCTTTATTTTATTTTATTTATTTATTTGATAGAGAGAAAGGGAGAGAAGAGGAAGAGAAAGAAACAGGCCACCCAGGCTTCCTGTCACCTTCCCTGTTTAAAATCTGCTGGGCTGCAATGGGCCTGAGGTTAGGAGAGAAACTTCCCCTAAGGGTCACCCTGAAAAAGCAGCCAAGCAAAATGAAACGAGGCACCTGCCACCATCAGGCGCAGGATGGCCTCGTGGTAGGATCTGCCTTCTTGGAAGTAACAGTGGTAGGTGCCGTGGTCGTGGGCTGTGATGTTGTGGATGACGAGAGCCACGCTCCCCGTGCTGATGTGCTCGCTCACAAAGGTGGTTCTTCCCCGGTACTCCTCCATCTGCTCCTCCGGGCTCTCCCGTCCGCCCTTATACACGAGCACTGCTGGGGAGAACTGAGCGCGGAACCAGCGCACCTCCATGCGCTCGGCGTCCTTCTCAGGCGACAGGTGGCAGCGGAACATGGTGTCTTCTCCCACCATGCCCAGGACCGGGTCAGCTGGCCCCACGACAGTAAACTGGCCTGTTCAACAAAGGAGCAGAATCAGACGGCAGAGCCATCAGAGACCTAAGACAGGAAAGGAAGTGGATATTCCGCGGGACAGACGTAATCTTTCCCAGGCCACAGGGGCTTCCTGAGCTGAGGATTCCGGGGGCTGAGGTTGGTGCCGTATCCAGTGAGGCTGCTGATACTTATTAAGAAGCACGTACTGAGCGCCTCCTGCAGCCCCCGCGCTTACAGAGATTTCCCTCCATCCCTCAATCCAGCGCAGGGCCGGAATGTGCTAGCATACTCGAGCTGTCCGTTATGGTGGCCACCAGCCACCAGCTAGTCCCCACTGGAATGTGCTGTGAATGTAAAATACACACAACTTGGAAATGTTAGAATAAAAATGTTAACTATCTCACTGTTCATATTTTACATTAATTGAAAGTTTAAGTAACAATATTCTGGTTATTTGGGGTTAAGCAAATGCATTGTTAAAATTTATTTCACCTGTGTCTTTTTACTATTTTAAAGGTAGCTACTGGAAAACGTAAAATTGTATGTGCAGCCCGCCTTTGTGGCTCTCACTGGGTTTCTATCAGACGGCGCTGGTCTAAATTCAGGGAGCGCGTGCAGAATGCAAGCCGCCGGACCCCAACCGCAGTACTTTTTCACTCGTCCTCTCTGCAGACCGAAGTGTTGATCGTTCCCCTCTGCAGGGCTGGCGGGAGCTCGAGGCAGGCGCCCCTACCTGAGAGCAGTGCGGAGCAGCTGAGGAGCGCGAAGAACAGAAGGGAGCGCGGCGCGGAGAAGCACAGAGCAGCCGCAGACTCCATCCGCGCCAAGGACCGGGCTCCGGGGGAGTCAGCGGCCCGAGGCCTAGGGGTACAGACGAGGAGAAATCAGCCAAGGAGACTTGGCACCAGCTCTGAGCGAGGTCACACTTTCCTGTGACCCGCACTGGGATCCTCAGCGCCCCAGCTTCTGTGTGGGGCAGCGCCCTTCCTCTCCCGATAGACCGACTCCTTAAACATTCCACGGGTAAGCCACAATGCGATGATCCGAGGGGCAGTTTTCCGCCCTTCCCGGCTCACTTCTCTGGGCCAGAGTTGAGTTTCTTCAGGTGTCACTTGATATTTTTCCATTCCCTTGCTCGCCCCCCCCCCCCCATCCTCCCCTGGAATCCCGCAGAGAGCAGGGAGGTAAAGGCAGACGAGGAGAGCCGCCCCTCTCCCGGGGACCCCGCCTTCCTATGTCTCACTTCCCACCTACCGCCCCACCCCTGTCCCTGAGGGCTAGCGCGACCCTCCCTTTCCTACCTTCCCCAACTGACTTCGGCGCTTTATCTTCTCTGACGCTCAAATGAGGATTTTCCTGTTGCCGTTCTTCTCTCTAATCTCATAGTCACAATCGGAGAACAAAACGTCCTGAAAGCGGAGAAAAAAAAAAAAAAACTTTTCTACTCCTCCCATTAGTCGTGGCATGCGCGGCGGCGGGACCTGGGACCGGGTCCACTGGGACCACAGAGTCCCTAGATGTCAATGCATGGTCTCGAGCCAGGATTGGCCGGCTGTGGGTCAACCAGCCAATGGTATCCCTGAGCCTAGTTCCTCACCAGTCACTAGGCAGAATACACACAAAGTTTAGAAGCGCACAGCTGCGTGTAGCTTTTTGAGATTATCTGGACTTTTAAAATGTCCTTTTTCTAATTTTCAGAAGCAGGCTTACCCCAGGAGCGGCCTCTTGTGTAGACGGGTGAGTGTGTAGTGGTCGGAGTTGGGGGTGGGGAGGTGACGAGGGAAACATAAGCAGCCTTCCTTCCAAAGCCAGAAGGATCTGTTCCAGTTGCCGGGCTTGTGGGGGCGCTAGTGGGGGCGCCGGAGAGAGAGGGAGGGAACCCAGGGCGGGGTGGGGGCTGGTAAAGAGGACGCAAGACAGCAGCCGAGGTAGTCTTTGCGGACGCCGTGTCATTCATGCAAAAACGACTGGGTGAGAGGTCCTAGGAGAGGGAGTGCGGGGTCCCAGTGGGGCTGGAAGATAGCGCCCCACACAGGCTTTCTAGCTGGGCTTCGTGGTCGGCCCGCAGACGCTCTGGTTGAGCCCAACACCCCCGACACCCATACAGTGCTCCCCTCCCAGACCCCAATCCGGCCACTGTACATTTTCTTGCAGAATAATCTTACAACGCACATTTCTTAATATTCCCCCAAGTGCCTACATGCTTCCTCGGGAGGCTTCCAAATCCCTTCTGACTCACTTCAAAACTGCACTGGTCTTGTATCCCAATGCTCGAAGTCGTGAGGCAGGTGCTCTCTCACCCGCGTGGCTCTCCATGTCGGCCTCTGGAGGCCCGGCCTCGCCTGCATGCCCCCCTCGTCCCAGAACAACGCCACACGCTCCCAGCTGGCAGTGTTCTCAGACTCTTCTGGCGGCGGGAGGCTCTGCCCGTCACTCCCCTCTGTCCTGCCTTACTGTCGCGACGGTGCTTGAGGGACTGGAGTTTGTACGCGTGCCCTCTGTGGTTCCTCTCTCCCTTACACACCCGGCCCTTGCTCTACACTCAGCTGATGTTGGGCGCCTGCGCGAGGAAGCTCAGTGGGAGGCCACCCCCCAACGCTGTCCATCCATGCAACTGCTTCCGTCCACTCTCCCTGCAGATCACCTACCTTTGCTTCTCTGGACCACACTGTGGATGAAAACTGCCCTCCCGAACCTCCCAGGCACACCTGCTACAGGTGTGACAGTCAAAACCTGCAAGGCACGCCCACCGGCCTGGCTCGGGGGTCCAGACCAGATTCAGTCCCTGTGTGTTGTGCATTGGGGGTGGGGCGGGCAGCGGGGCCACAGTACGTGGACATGTTTTGGAAGACGGAAGTCACTGCTGCTCCATGGGTGGGGGGCTGACAGATCTTACCAGGCATTCCCTACATCCTCCGAGGGGGAGCCTTGTAAGGAATGCTGTTGATGTGCAATCCCATGTACCCTTGGTCCACGTCAGGCAGACAGTGTCCTGCAAGGTAACAGGCTCCCAGGTGCCCACTTTTCTCCATCTGAGAGCTTGCTCTAGCACGGATGATACGTGCTTCTTTGCATATACGCAGCCCAACCTGAAAGAGCAGGGGAGTTGACACCCCTACAGGCAACCTTCACCCAAAGGGGGCTGGGGGCTGGGCATAAGTGGCCCAGGTTCCCCACCCCTGTCAGGAGGGTTCTGAGAGTACGGGGTGGGATTGGGCCCAGTTGCCCAGACAGTAACCAACCAGCTGACAAACGCTTTCTGCCACTTTTCACTTAGTTGACTTTTTCCCCCTTTATTTCTGAATTTGGGTTTCCTGGGGTCACTTCCCAAGTAGACTACCTGCACCCAAGTCCTTGACTCAAAAGTCAGCTTTTGGGGAACCTGAACGAAGAGATGGAATTAGAAATTTTACCAAGCGTCGTATCCGACAGTGATCTTTCCTGGAGGAGTGCACTCTGACATATAGACCTGTTTCTCTACTGAGAAACTTTCATGTGTTATTGCCTTTCCTGTGAACTAATAATTCATGTCCTTTGCTCATTTTTTCCCTGGGCTGTTTTCTATTTTACGGAGATTAGCTTTTTCTCTAAGATAAGAGTTGTCTACATTTTTTTCCCCATTTAATCATTTCGTCTTTGCTTAAAGGTCTAATATTGACCAGTTCTCATCGCGGTCACAGATTGTGGCCCAAACAGCTTTGTGGGGGAAAGAAGCTTCTCTGGAGCGAGGAGGCTCGGGATTGCTGCTCTGTGCCCCACATTCACTGCGAAGACCAGCCCTGAGTCAGCAGCGGAGAACGTACACCCTCCTTTCAGTAGCCTGGCTCAGCACAGGGGTCCCCGAGGCTGCCCAGGGCCCCACCTGTTATGTGGATACTGGCTGTCTTTTCCTGGCCCAGGAGGGAATTCTGATGACACAGGATACGCCCGCCCCAGAGCCCTTCTCAGGCTCACAGCTGCTGTGGCTGCACACAGACCTGCTCCATTGGCAACCAAAGGAGCTGCCTTGGCTGGGGAACTCTCTCCCTCAGCGCGGCTCTACCGGGTTTGGGGCTGGGGACTCACGCTGGTGGACATGCACTCCAGAAGGATCCTGCCATCTTCGTAACACTTCGTTTCAGTATGAACTTCGAGCAGAGCCCAGCTCTGCAGAAGCATCAAGGAGCCTGCCTTCTGGGGAGCCTCCTGTATCGGGGAGACTCAGTAGGCGACAGACAGCACACTCGCCTTGGATAATCCAGGAAGGGTTTCCCTAAGGAGCTGTTTACAAAAATGTGGGCTAGAACTATACCCAGGGTCCAGGAATGGTGGAGCTAACCCCAAGGGCAAGAGGAATAGAGGCTATTTTGAAAATCTAGAAGAATAGAGCCATGTAGAGAGGGCTGTCTTAATAGGAGCTGTGACCTTCGAAGGGGAAAATGTAGCCAGCTACAGGCGCCCTGCAGGGAGAGAGCCCGGGAGAATAAGTACCCAGAGTTCTCTCTCCTCTCTCCCTCCTTCCGTGTCTGCTATGGCTCCCCATGGACCAACCCCAGCCAGAAGCCACAGGTCAAGGGGGTGCCCTGAGAAGGAGAAATGCAACCCTCAACACCTGGACACGGGCCTGGTCTCAGCGCTCTGTTGAACACAAGCAATTTCACGGGACAGCAACATCAGACAAGAGCATTTTGTCACTATGAAGGATAGAGACACAGGATCACTCAACAACTGTGTATGAACGTGGAGGAAAACCTGAACGCCGTCCACACTGCGGCGGGGACCAAACACCACCCTAGGAGAGAGGCTTCGACAGACTGCTGAACCTTCACCAGTTACAGCCTTAGCCTCCCTACATACCGTCTTCCCCCTACACCAGACCCACTAAGATACCTACCTACAGAATGACACCCCCCCACCTCCCCGGCAGCATCCAGTCCAAAGCCCCGCTTCCATAAGCCCTCCCCCAGATTCCCCAACGCAAGCCCAAACTCTATGCCGTGTCCTCTCCGACACACTCTTCCGGAGACACCCCGCAGCTCCCACGGCTGCAGCAGGTCGCAAACACCACTTGCCCAGCGGCAGGTGTGTGCCTGGGGGCTTTTGGCTGGAGAGCCTCAGCCACCTGCGGGTCAGCCTCCCGGGCAGCTGGAGGGCGCAGAAGCCATCGGGCAGCTGGAGGGCTCAGAAGCCACCGGGACACAGCTGATCCCGAACCGCTGGGCGCTGGTCACTGCGGAGACGTTGTCTTCTCCTTCCTCTCCCTGTCCTTCGACTTCCCAGCTTAGACCCCGCGGAGCAGCACAAGGAAGTTCTTCACCTGATGCCACAGGGTCAGCAGGAATTCTTCCGGAGGAAAACCTGTGTCTTCCTCACAGGCATCGCAGGAACAGTTGGAAGGCAGTGGAGGCAGTTCCTAGGGACCAGCCGGGAGTGTTCTCAGGTGGATTTGGAGTCTGAACTCTGCATTTGCTCCCAGGTTCCACGGAGACAGGAGCAGAAGCCCCCGGAGGCCACTGGGCGGGGGGGGGGGGTGTAGAGGGGGGCATGGATGTATCTCTGAGCGGCCAGACCAACTCGGACTGTTGCTTACTTTGTTACAATCTATCTTTCCATTCAGCCCCCTATTCATTCTCTCTTATGTATTTCAATCCTTACTTATTTTTTTTTTGTTTGTTTCATGCCTTTTAAAGTAAAGTGGCAGACATCAGTGTGCTTTCCTCTGGACACTTCAGCTCACCTGTCAAGTAGAAGAACATGATTACGAAATGCACCAGGCCCCAATACAGTATTGGGAATATGTGGAGGAGTAACTTTCAGTTGTCTACTCTAAAATGATCAGTGGGTTATCTTTATCTGGGTATCCGTATCTCCTAAATGCCTGGCCATTCCTGACATCAGCGGCAGTGTGGCCCTAGGTACCTGGCCACACCCAATAAGAATCAAGACTGCCTCCAATGGGGCTTCTGGAAGCAGGAGGGCTCTGGAACTTTCCCTCTCTTCTGTCCATTCCCGGGCACCTGCTGGGAGAAGTGCTCTGCAAGAAGGACTAGACGTTCTTGAGGACCCGAGGGCCCCACAGATCCCTCGAAGAATGACAGTCATAAAATCATAAAACTGTGAAGGACTGAGGACAGGCATGGGGTGGAGTTCAGAGACACAATAAAATAGAAGTGGGCACGGCAGTACAGAGGAGCGAGGAGCGCGAGTTAGCTCGGAATGTAAAAACCGGCCCTGCCTTCGGCAGGCTGGGGAGATAGACACGTCTGCTAAAGCCAACGGCATAGTTAACGGGAGATACGATTTCTCCGATGTTACGCTGCAGCCACAAAGATGCAAACAAACCCCTTCTCTGAGTGCTTCCTGCCTTCTTATTCACTGGGAAACTTGTTCTTTAAAATTCACAGGCTACCAAAAGCTTCTTTCTCGAACTCATATCGATGAGAAGGAAACATTCCATTCTTGCCTGGAGGATCCACGTTAGTTTGACGCAAAGAAGCAGCCTGATTTCCAAACTAGATGCTAAACTTCAGGCAAGGGCCCCGGAGGGCACGTTTCCCCACCCCCAACCCCTTCCAGACACTGCCTAACAGATACACAAAGCCCCAGACTTATTGATAAGGTCACGTGCTCTTGGCCGGGCACCTCGATTACAAGGTTGAGGTCACCAAATTCCTCTGATGTCATTAGCATCAGGGCTATTCAAGGACAGGCTCCTAAGCTGGGGGAAGCGAGGAAACGTGCAAACACTGCCTCCCTGAAGAACGGTTGCTATTTCTACATATTCTAGAACACGGAAGGTGTACATATTGCTTTGGGTATTGCTAGGTGCTGTAACAACAATATTCCAAAATGTCAGGGGCTTAATTCAACAGTAATTAATGTCTTAGATAATTGTCAGTTGCTTCTGGTGACAGGTAGGTTTTGTAGGTGTGACCCTTTCATGTGTGAGTCCCCATCCCTGACAGCAGAGCCCTCCGCATATGGCCAGAAAGGAGAAAGAGAAATTGGCCATCCCCTAAGGCAGGTGACACACCTCACTTCCACCCATATTCTGTTGCCGAGAATCAGTCCGTGGACCACCCCCCAGCTGCAAGGGATGCTGGGAAATGTCTTCCCCCACTGGACAGCTAATTACCAGAGATAACTCCATACTCTGGAAGGAAAACATGAATGTTGGTGGGTAAGCTCCTCAGGCTTAGTGGGGAAAGCTGTTGTGATTCAGTGCGCGCCTGAGAAGCAAGCCCCACTTCAGAGGACAAACAAACCTGCTTTATTTTTGCATTTGTTTGTGGTGGGGCTGTTGTCAGCCGAGAGAGAGGTACGTCCAGAAATGCTGGTCTCAGCTCCGGGGTGGTGCTTTCTAACTGACAGGGGTCCGAGGGCTTGCATGGGCGCATCCATGCACGGAATGCAGCACATACCTTAGCCCCTATTTCTGTTTGTTTTAGAAAAAGGCTGTACCTGAGGCCAATTTGTGGAATTCGAGAAGTTTGACTTCAGGATATCCAGTCTCCTCTGGGTACTCAGTTTCCGACGCCCAGGGCCCGCTGAGTTTTAACCCTACCCCTTATCAGATGTGCTCTGTAAGGTGAGGCGTCTTGGATTTCGCACTGGCCTATGGGAGGGGAACTGGAGTTGGTGCCCAGACCACTGGCTGAATAAAAAGAGAAAGAGATGACAGGGGGAGAGCACGATTATCTAACTTAAAAACTCATCCGCTCTACTTTTTTTATATTGCATTTGAAATCTGTGAATTCTAATTGTTGACGAAAAGGCTATGTCCCTCATTAAATAGACTTCAGGAAATAGTGAGCCAGTTGGAAACAGATTTTCAGGTGCAAGGGAGTCCTCTCATCCCTGGGATTGTCCTTTATCCAGATCCTGCCCTGGAAGTAAGCCTGTTTTCCCTGGAATGGGGGGCTGGGAGCAAGGGCCCTCTGTCCTCTGGTTCCTCCCCCAACTTCATGCTCAGCAATGATTAAGCTGCTCAGATTCACAAAACAGGAACCTCAGACATAGCAAAATAGTCCCCCAACTAATCAGTGGTAAGGATTTCCTATTCTTCTATTTAAAAAAATAATAATGGTAATAACATCTACTCGATACTGGGTGTACGTGTGTTCGACAGGTTTCTATTGTAACCATGCCTCAAAACAAACCGAACGTGTCAGGGGGTTATATCAAGCACATTTAGAGCCCTAGCCCACTTCACTGATACACCGCTGGCCAAGCCCAAAGCTAAGGAGGTGTGGCACGGCAAAGACACGTGGCTGACAACGCGAGAACTGGGGGCAGTGGGCCTATCCACCACAGGAGAGAGCTCTGACCCCAGAAGTAGCATGTGCAAAACCCTGAACACACATACACAATCTCAACACCGAAGGAAACCCTAGTGGCCCGCCATCCACATATATGCTCAAGCCCAAACCGGAAAGTCATCCCTGCTTCTACCCTCCCCTTACCACCAGCATCTAACCCACCAGCAAGTCCTATCAGCTCTACTTCCAAATAAACCCTGATTGACATTCTGGGACTCCACGGTTACCACCACGGTCCAAGGCGGCACCATCATCTCTGGCATTGCTGCCTGCCACTGTTTCCTGAATAGTCTCCCTCCTCTGCACTTGGCCCTGCCCCATGTACCTTGCATCATGGGGAGGAAAGGTCACCATGGCAGGCTCCCCCCTGTACCCGCCAGTGGTCCTTGTGTCAGAGTAGACAGTTAGTGAGTTCTAAGGGGATGCCCGGAGGCCAGCAAGGAGGTGGCCACGGCCAGCTGTGGGAAAGGTCAGAGGCCTGTCCTGGCAGCATCCACGAGAAGCCAGATCCCACCAGACAGGCCCACGATGGCAATGCCACAACGGGAAACCCCTGAGCAAGTGAGGAAGAAAAAGCAGGAAGCCCTGCTTCTGCCCCCCCCCCCCCAAATAGAAACCCAATACCAGGTCATGCAGCTCTCTTTCTCTCTCTCTTTCTCTCTCTCTCAAGCTCCCCCTCTCATCTCAGGGGAGTATAGTTTTCATTAAAAAAAAACTTTTCCACTGTGTCGCTTGTCTGCTGTGCTGCGCGTCTGTCCTTGAATTCCTTCTCATAACAAGACCAACAACCTTTGGTGACTCCTTCAGGTCTGGCTGGGTCAAGGCCCCAGGGCCCAGGGTCTCCCCAGTTCAGCTGACAACACTTGCAGCTTAAATAAGATCCAAATTCCTCACCATTCTGCAGGGCGTGCTTCCCTGACTGAGAGGCGGTCCCCATGCCTTGGGTGGGGATCTTATTAAAATGGAGACTGACTCCCTAAATCTGGGGTGGGGCTCTGAGACTCAGCATTGTGAGTGAGCTCGGGGAGCACCCTCTGTGACCTGCGCCCTCCCCCGCTTCCTCTTTAGCCACCTCCTTCGAAGGCCTTCTGTCTCTTCCTTTCCCACTGAAAGCTCTCCTGCTCCCAGGACTTGCCGCATGCCTGCATGCTCTCCTCTCAGAAGAAGGCTCCCTCCTTCGCATCATTCCTGTCTCAGCTCAGCCGTCGCCCCTCCAACTGGCTATTCCAGCACCCCATCTTGCTTGACAGTGTCTCAACCTCAGCACTACTGACACTTTGAATGGGACGGCGGGGAGCTGTCCTGTACGTAGTCGGATGTTCAGTAGCATCCCTGGACTCTACCCTCTCGGTGCCAGGGGCAGTACCCGCCCCCCCCCCAGTTCGTAATAAACAGTAATGTCTCCATCCATTGCCAAATGTTCCCTGAGGGGCTGCAAATCATCCTCAATCCCCAGCTGAGAACCACTGCTCTATCCCACTGATGAGGGAGCAGAAGGCAAGCAGAGGACACAGCGGAAACTGACACCCTGCACCCTCCCCTCCCCCGCCATGGGATGTAGGTAACATTCCTCAGTGCTCCTGGCTGCCCTAAATGACAAAGAAATAGTTAACCTATAGAGACCACAATCCTGCAAGACTTGAGTCTCCCTCAGTTTGCAAATCTCTTAGCAGTTTACAAGAACGAAGCATTTCTATCAATAATCCAGCTTCCAGAAGGAAATGTAGATACAATTAAATGTCTTTATAATCTGCAGCCTCCAGGAAATTTCCAACTATCTTCATGCTAATGCCTTCCTAGAGGGAAAAACAACCTTAACTTGATAATGGCAAGGCCTCGGGTGTCCTGTGAGTCTCCTTTAACATATGAAAGTACTTTCTCGACCTCCCTGTTTCCTCACCTCCCCCAGCCCCATGGTATATTATCAGCCACCCCTCACAACCCGGGGCAGCAGCTCTTTCTGCCCATGGGTCCTGTCCCCGTGCTTTAATAAGCCACCATTTTGCACCAAAGACGTCTCAAGAATTCTTTCTTGGTCGTCGGCTCCGGACTCCACCCCACTGAACCTCACGTATATCCCCAACCTCATCATTACCAGCGTTTTATTTCCTTCGGGCATCCTGTTTATTTGTTCCTTGTCACTGCAGAGCCTGAACTCTGTACATGTCTCTTCCGCTGGTGCTTCAAACAGTGTCTAATACATTGTAGGTGTTTGGTAAATATTTGTGGAATGGATCAATGAATGTATTTTTCTTCCCGGATGCATTCCTTCATTCCTTTTTTTTTCTTTTCCCAAATGAATTCTTAAAGTTTTGTGCCATTTTACAATTCAACAGTGTAGTAGAAAGATGTTCATGCCATTTTTTCAGCATATTTTTCAA
This sequence comes from Ursus americanus, assembly GCF_024610735.1. Classification (NCBI taxonomy): domain Eukaryota; kingdom Metazoa; phylum Chordata; class Mammalia; order Carnivora; family Ursidae; genus Ursus; species Ursus americanus. The sequence goes on from NC_142158.1 coordinate 2,634,912, forward strand.
TTTTTTATTAAGGAAAATTCCAAACATACACAGAAGTAGAGAAAATAATATAAAGACTCCCTCGGGCGTCCATCTCCAGCTTCAGCAACTCTCATGTTTTGCCAGATGGAAAATGTTACATCTTTCTGCTCCCACTTTTCTCCCCACACACCACACAGCTTTATCCACAGGGTTAAGTCTCCAATAGTTAAGGCCTTTTTTTTTTTTTTTACATAACCACAATGCCTTTATCATGCCTAATAAAAATTAAGACTAAAGTCATATGTAAATTTCCCCAAACATCTCAAAAATTTACTTTGAAGATTGGTTTCTTCAAAACAGGGTCCAAACAATATCAGATCATTGCCATTAAATGTGCCTCACATTCAATGGTGTGTGGGAGTGGGGATGAGAACTAGCTTTACTAAGTGCTAATTACTGGCTGCTTCTTTTATAGGGACTCTGCTAATGCTTTATGGATGCGTTATTACATGTAATCACTTTTAAACAGTAAATTATTATTAAACAATAAAAGTTAGAACATCACTTTTAAACAGTAAATGGTGAGCTCGTTCTACTCAGAAGAGACATCGGAGGCTCAGAGACGCTAGTAAGCTCTCCCAGGTCACTGACAGAGGAATAGGCTGCTCAGACTGAAAGCCAAACGTCTCATTCCAGAGTTTCTGCTTATAACTGGTGACGTGGGAATGTAGGGATTCAGAGCAAATGGTCAAGAAAGAATTCTTGAGACACCTTCGGTGCAAAAAGGCGGTTTTATTAAAGCATGGGGACAGGACCCGTGGGCGGAAAGAGCTGCATTGGGTTGTGTGTGACAGGTGACTGATAATATACTTCCAAATTGGGAGGGGGTTAGGGATAGCTTAAGTCACTAAGGAATTTTGGAAGGAGAGTTTCTAGGATCTCTAGGGGGCTGGCTGTTGTTAGGAAAAGGTCATTTATTACTGTTTAGTAAAAACTCAGTCATGACCCTTCAGGTGTAGATCCGTGGGCCATATGCTGGGAGGATGATTGCTAACATCTATCTTGGGGGGGTAGAGATGCAGGAAGTTTCCAAAGGAATTTTTATATGTTAAAGAACTCTTACAGGATCCTGGAGGTTGGGATAATATTAAGCTAAGATTGCCTTTTGCCCTTGGCAAAGTATTAACATCGAGGCAGTTAAGTTTCTAGACGAAGGTCACTCTGCCTAAGGACTTGTCAGTGGGCTGTAAGTCGTCAGGAAATTTGATTTTTTCTTTTGTCTTTGTTTCCCACACCAACTGGTATGCTGTTCTGAGTCTTCGCGATAATAGAGAAAACAGTAATATAGGTTGTAGGTATTATAACATAAAGGAAAACATTTCGAAGGAAACATTTTGACTTTCTGAAAGTAATGCAGAAAAGCATTATGCCACCTGCTGTTTGTGGACCATGACGTAACACAGTAGCTGTATTTCCACTCTATGATAAACTCTATGATTCGTCTCCAAAAATGACCAACAGAAGAATTCAAAAAGGATTTGCCTAGTGAATGTATATCATTCAATATAGGTCAGATTAATTTACAGGTAAATTTCAGTTGAATCATAAGTTTGATATTTGAAAAGAATTATAAAACATGGCTGTGTTAGTTGTCCACACAGTGCAGAAACCCTTTCAATGACATCCTTCACTGGCCGCCATCAGATCTCTGCTTAAACATTCCCCAAATGGGCAGCTCACTACCTTACAAAATGAACAAGGCTAGTCGTGAGAAAGCTTTTCTCCTACAGTGCAAACTCTACCTCCTTGGACCTTTCTTTCACCTTCCGGCTTTAACTGCTCTGTGGAGCTAAACAGAACAGCTCCAAAGGCGATGATTACAGGTAACAAAGGCTCTCACTTTCTCTTGTTGCTGTTCACATTTGTGGAGCACTTGCTAAGGCCTGTGCGAACTCATCTGTTCCTCACCAGAACCTTAGGAGGCGGGGGCTCTAGTCCCCGCTTTACAGATGAGGAGACGGCTCAAAACCCTCCCTGACCACTCTCTCCTCCCCTGCCCTTCTTTATCTTTCTTCCGTGCTTAATTTTTCTCCATAGCATGTCGGTCACCATCGGACATGCTGTGACCTACCTGACCTGTTTTTTCTGTCTCCCTCTCTCCGGCACGCCAACTCCGAGGGGGCGGACGTCTGTTAAGTTGTGAGTACTGACTGCTCCATCCTTTTGTCTGAGCTCTGACGGGAGGACTGCACTCTTGGCATATTATCCAGAATAACCACAGGCATGGACTTAAAGTGTGAAACAGAGGAAAGCTCCAGCAGCCTCGACATCCCCACCCTAACTTTTCCTCTTCATTTTGTCACGTATAGAGTCTGTTTTCTGTTTTAATCCACAGTATTTCGGGTTGAAAGTACAAGTGGGTAGGAATCATGATCCAGCTGGGTGTTAGGAGACAATGAAACAGTATCTACGACACATTGTAAGAAGCGTCCACAAGAAAACTACAGGGCTTTCGACCTGACCTCCCTGCAGTTTCCATCTCCCCCAGAAATGCAGTCTTTTAACAGGTCAGGAACTTTCCGGTCGGCACCTCACCGCCCAGGGAGTCGGCCACCTGCGCCCTCTCCAAGCCCCTCCCCCCACTCCTAGGGGGAGGGTGACTTCGCCCGAAACAGTCCTTCCTTTTCTTTTGCTAATAACCTCCTTGCCCCACCCTCCTTCCTATAAAGGCCGCGCGTTTCTGTACACCCCTCAGAGCTCCGCCTCTACCTGCTCGAGGGGAGGTTTCCCCCCTCCTTGCTCTCTTAATGAGGCAATTAGAGCTTCACGTTTACCTGGTCGAAGTTTTGATCTTTAAGAGGTGTGAAGTATCCTCACTTAACTGCCATGCAGACAATTACGTTCCCCCCCCCCCAACTTGCTTTCCCTCCTCCCCTGCTCCCTTCGCCTCTCTTTGCTTCTTCGGCGAAACTCCAGCTGCCTCTCTCCCCCTCCCTCTCCCTCTCCCTCTCCCTCCCCTCCCTCTCCCTCTCCTGCCCCTTCTCCCTCCCCTCCTCTCACCCCCTCTCCTCCTGTTCGCGTCCCACCGGGTCATCTTTAGGCTTCTCCGCCCCCTAGTGGCCGCCGCGCGTGTCTGCACGCGCCCCGCGCCGGGGAGCAAGGCACCTGTCGCCTGAGATCGGAGGAGTGTCTTGTCAATGGACAAGCCGAGGGCTGCGCACAGTGGGGATCCTAAGAACTGAAAGACGTGGGTTTTGCCGGCAAGAACGTTGTAATAGAATTAGAAGATCCCCTGAATCGGTTTGAATGCTGTGGGCCACAAACTCAGGAAGTAATGTGGGGCTCCCTGTTTCCTTGGAATCGTATCTCACTTGAGGGGTGAAGAGAAGAGTTCTGACTTGTGCAGGCTAGGCGAAGAGTCGCTGGCTCTCGATTGCCATCTGCCCCTCTGCCTCCGCGTCCTTGGGCCGTGGTTTCTCAGCGTGCAACCACGCAAATCCTCTCTTCTCTCCCATCCTGGCCACATCTGGAGGAAGCCTGCCAAGCTTCCTTTCCCTCCTGTGGTTCTGACTCCCGTGGTTCCTAGGTCTTTGTTCTGACGTAATCTCACACTGGTTTGTTTGTTTTACTGAGGCCTGCAGTAAGAAACACATTTTACACTGAGTAAGTAACTCAGGACACACATTCTAATTTCTATATACTGTATACTCTTGATGTGATGTGGGGACAGGAGGTGTGGGCAGGAAGAGCTGCACTCGTGTTTGTGAGGAGTGACTGATTAAATACCTTCTAGTTTTGGGGGGGTTTGCTAAGGATAGTGTAAGTGTCTAAGGAATTTGGAAGTAGAGCTTTCAGGACCTTGAGGGGCTAGCTCCTGCTAAGTTAGTTATTTACTACTGATGTGAGAAACAAAGGCAGAAGGAAATGTAGATAAAATTAAATCTCCTTATAACTTGCAGCCCATGGACAAATACTGGAGATAGGCAGATTCCAACATTCCTCCAGGATCCCGAGTTTTCTCTAACCTGTGAAAGTCCTTTTGGAACTTCCCTTTTCTTTACTTCTCCCAACCCCAACATATATAATCACTTGCTCCTCTCACTCCTGGGACAGCAGCTCTTTCTGCCCACAGGTCCAGTCCCTGTGGTTTAATAAAACTACCATTTGCACCAAAGACATCTCAAGAATTCTTTCTTGGCCACAGCTGTGGTCCCCACCAAACCTACCAACGTTCAAAAAAATGACATCACTACTACTGCCTAGGAGAACATCGGTCTTGAGACCCTTCCGATGTCTGTCAGTGGGCCATACGCTCAAGAGGCCATCGCAGGGGCGCCTGGGTGGCACAGCGGTTAAGCGTCTGCCTTCGGCTCAGGGCGTGATCCCGGCGTTATGGGATCGAGCCCCACATCAGGCTCCTCCGCTATGAGCCTGCTTCTTCCTCTCCCACTCCCCCTGCTTGTGTTCCCTCTCTCACTGGCTGTCTCTATCTCTGCCGAATAAATAAATAAAATCTTAAAAAAAAACCAAAGAGGCCATCGCAAATTTATCTTGGGGAGTGTTTACAGCCATCAGGGAAAGTGACACTAATGAGAGCAGAGAAGAGCTTTCATGGGGGGTTCTCCTGGGTCAAGCCTCAAAGTTGCTACCTGGCTGGTTACAATTCTTCCACAGTCCCTGTTTAGATCCCAGCCACATGGCCACCCCTAGTTTGCAAAGGAGCCTAGGATATGTCGTTTAGATAGAGTTTCTGTGTTGCCCCAAATTTCCACGTTGCAACCTGAGGCCGATGTGATTGTGTCTGGAGGCAGGGGCTTTGGGAGATGCTTAGGTTGCGGCTTCATGAATGGAATTCGTGTCTTTATAAAAGGGACCCCAGAGAGCTCCCTGGCCCCTCTGCCCCAGGCGAGGACACAGCCATACCAAACCTGCCAGAGCCTTGATCTTGGACTCCCAGCCTCGTTTCAGCCCCCCAGTCTGTGGTCTCTTTGCTCTTGCTGCCCGGGGGGCTGAGACAGTTGTGTTTCCAAGAGGAAAAGGAAACAGACTGATAAATCGACCACAGCAGCCTCTACCATGATAACTAACCACGCGTTCTGCATTCCAGGGGATCCACCACCAAAGGTGTGATGGGTATCAAGTCTGAGAGTCTGATTTCTCGAGAGGCTGCCACTGCGGTGGGTAAACTCCCTGGTGTCTGTTCTTAGCAGGGAGCAGTAGACCTGATGTGGTGGGGAGGGGGTGCGGGAACCCCTGGGAACATACTGTGTGGAGGGCAAGCTGACCTCCCACACAGAGCCCTAAAGTGGCTGTGTCTTGGCTTTTAATTTAGTTACTTTTAATAGGTAATGAGTACATGTCTGAATAAAATACGTAGCATGCTAGATGTAGCCAGGCACCACAGAGAACACTAAAGCAAGGAAGGAGATGTGGAGAGAGGGAGGTACACAGCTTCGGTGAGTGCACGGGGATGCTCCTCGGGTCTTCCGTGTAGCTCATGAGAGGCTCCTGAGTTAATCTCAGGGGTGGGGTTAACAGCCATCGGTCAGACCTCGCCTTATAAAATCAAAAGTGCGACCTCATGTTGAGCGTATTGTATTTTTAAGGAGACACGCTGAGGAAGGAAGAGTGAAGAGGACATCGCCTCCCTCCTTAAAGAAACGTTCAGGATTTTTCCCTTGTGGAGGCCAGTGTGGCAGAGACAGAGCACAGAGGGGAAGGGGGTGGGGGAGGCACCCACCTTACCCACAACAGGCCCACCAGTGGTCATTTTTCTGCACCTGAAGGGGGGACAGTGAAAAGTCATCACATTGCACCTCTGTGGCTGTCTTTTCTAACTTCCAATTCCTCCTTATGACTGCCCCTCTGCCTTTCTCTTTGAATTAGTTTTTTAGTTATTTTTTTTTATTGTGGTGAACTATGCACAACCCAGTTTGCCATTTTAGCAATTATGGAGTGTAAATTCAGGGGCAGGGAGTGCAATGATATTGTTGTGAAAGCATCGCCACCATCCATCTCCAGAACTTTTTCATCATCTTAAACTGAAACTTTGACACCATTAAACAAGAACTCCCCAGCCCCCCCTCAGGCCCTGTGACCACTGTTCTTCCTTCTGTCCCTGAATTTGACTGTTCCAGGCAGCGCCATGTAAGTGGGATTCTCCAATATGATACAATATTACAAGTACAGCGTCTGTCCGAGTACCTGCTTTCAACCCTTTTGACTATACACCTACAAGTGAAATGCTGGGTCATATGGTAATTCTATGTTTAATTTTTCGAGGAGTCGCCATACTGTTTTCCACAGTGGTTGCATATTTTGCATTTCCGCCATGATGCAGAAGAGTCCCAATTTGTCCATATCTTGCCAACACCCGTTATTTGTCTTTCTTTTTTGGTAATAACCACCATAATGGGTGTGAATCTTTCAACTAGGTTTTGAACACACATAGTTACACTTGACCCCTCTTTCCTACCCCAAACACAAATTTATGTTGGTGTGGCAGAGGCAGCCCGAACCTTGGCCTACCCAGCAGGTGCGGGAGGCTTGAGGGTGGCTCCCAGCAGGAGTCAGGAACGAACCCAACCAAGCAGGGGGGCCACTCAGAAGAGGTGGTAGCAGACGGGGGTCTGTGTGCAGGGGAGCAGTCCGGTCCGGAGATTTCAGCAATGTGTCTTGTCAAAGAAGGTGTGAAGATCTCAGTAATGAGATGTGTGATGGGAACAAAGACATCTGGAGACCCAGCCCAGCTACTGATATGGTGGGAATCTGTCAGCAGGCGGGGATGGTGGGCAGGAGACAGTCTGTGGGAGGGGCCTGGCCAAAACCAAAGGGCTTATTCCTGGAGTCCCTTACTTAACTCTCTCTCTAGGGCTCGATCCAAGTGTCTGGACTAGGTACTAGATAGAAACAGAAAACATGGACACAAAGACAAAGCCGGCTATCAGAATTGAGGCTTGAGATCCAAATAAACAGTAAGCATGATTTGGTGCTAAGACCCCGGCTTGGAGGGGTCCTGAAAACTCACTTGCCCGAGCCTCAGATTATAATAGGGTGATTAGCAAAACCAAGTCTGGAAAGCCTGGGATCATGGGTCTCCGGGTCTGGGAAAGAAAAGCCTACCCAGGCAGCAAGGAGTGAGAGAAGCAACTTCGTGCTCTGGGAACTTGTTAGAATGAATAACTATTTAATTTTGAAATATGATCCCAAACTGCTCCAATATTAGCAACAGTCGGTCAAACAACCAGACAGAAGTCAGCTGTGCTGTGCACAACTATGAAGCAGCAACTGAAACAGATGAATAAAAACACTTCTGTGAGTCACAGTGTTTCACTGAGTTTTAAATTTCAGTTGTTGGCTTGAGTCCATGTTAGTTTGCATGTTCATATGCAGCCCTCTTTGTCAATGCCTGCCTGATTTTAGCTGTGACCTGGCATGAGAGCTATTTTTATTATTATTTTAAGTTTACTTATTAAAAATAATAATAGTTCTAACATTTGAGATAAGCCAGTTTATTTAATTCTGTTCGATGACAGCAAGCTCTAAATCTATGGAGGAAACTAGCAATTGACAAATGTAAGTGTTACCAGTCTCTGCCAAGCCAGGCTGGTGATGTGTGCAAAATGCTTTTAAGAGTTTCAGCAAACCTTAGGGTCACCTGGCTGGCTCCCTCGGTGGAGTGTGTGGCTCTTGATCTTGGGGTTGTGAGTTTGAGCCCCATGTTGGGTATAGAGATTACGTAAAAGAATTTCAGCAAGCCTTATAGTGATAGTAATTACACTAACATTTATTTAAAGTTTGCTTGTTTAATAACCCCTGCAGCTGCCATGGGGCTTGAACTCATAACTCACAGATCAGGAGGGGCATGCTCTCCCCCCTGAGCCAGCCAGACACCCCACTTCCTAATGTTATTAAGAGCTTATTGTGAGCCTGGTAGGCATCATTCTAAACATACATAAATATATAAACTCACTTAGAATACATGACATTTACCAACGCAGTCCTAGGAGGCAGGCACTACTATTATTATCCCTATTTTACAGGTAGGTGAGGAAAGTATAAATTACAAATCTCAGCCAGCAAGGATCACACTGAATTCTCTGGAGCCCGCACACCTGTACACCCATTCCTTTTGGTAAGCGGTCTCAGATTCTCCCAAACTTTGGTGGTTTACTCTCTCAAAGCCCAGGTTATCTCACCTCCCAGTGCGGCCGGCTCCAACACATCCCTCCCCCAGGTGCCTCACCTCGCCCCACTGCCCCCACAGAGCGAGTACCAGCCAATACCCGCGTATAACCTGCCAAGGGTACTCGCAACCTGCAAGGTCAAACACACGCTTCTTCAAGCCGGTATCTACATTCCTTTGCAATTCCCACCCCGAGCCCTGGGCTCTGGACCGATTTTTCAAGATTAAGAAAGGGAAACCCTAATTTCTGGAGATAGGTCTGTTTCACAACAGTGGATCACTTTTCAGAATATCTTTTTTGGGAGTTCAAAGAGACCTCTCACCATTCGAGGAGATGGTCTGCATGATGTCAGGTCTCCGGAAAAATTCCCCTGAGATTCAAAAGCCGGATCTCCAGGTCTCAAGACAGGCGCTTTGGCCAGCGGAACCACGGGGCCAGAATTACCAACTTGCTCACACAGAAGATTCCTTGCTCTTTTCGGGGGCAGTTTGAGACCCAGTGATCAGATCCTGGAGGCCTCCCGCAGTAGGAAAGCAGCCACGTTTCCCCGCAAACGGAGAGCAGAGGGTGCGGGGAAACGCGGATCGGTCCCGGTGGGTGCGGCGCGGGTCACAGCGCGCAGCCCCCGCGTCCACCTCCTTCCCGGACGCGCCAGCTGGAACCTACGCTCGGGAAACAAATTCGAACCCCGCGCTGGTCGCCCTGACTGGGGGGGAGAGAGGACACACAATTTTCTTTGCTACCTCCCCTATCTCCACGGCACTCCAGAGCGACTGCCCTTCAACAGCCATATTTCTCAAAAGACAAAATGTCCATTTTTCTAAAAAGACAAAAAACAAAACAAAACAAAACAACACAACCAGAACTCCCCCAAACATCTATTTTTAATGTATATGGAGAAAACCAGGAATGAAATAGGGTAGGAAGGACTGTAAATAGAAGCCGTTGGGAGGCAGAATCGGGGAGTGATCAGAGGGACAGCGTTTCGATCCAGAAGAAGGCAGCCGGGCACTATATTGTATTCACCTGTGTGAACTTCACCGCGTGCAGAGAATTAATCTCATGGATCCGGTTGACAGGGAAAGAAATGGGGGCCGCCCTCGCGGACCTCGTGGCGCAACGGTAGCGCGTCTGACTCCAGATCAGAAGGTTGCGTGTTCAAATCACGTCGGGGTCAGTAGTTTTAGCGTCTGTGGAAAGTCCTGGTCTGGGAAGTGAGACGTAGGAGGAAGAGAGACGTGCCTTCCCCGCTTTCTCCCACCCTGGCTGTCCTCATTAAAATAGCTTTAAAAAGTAAATAATAGTCAGCATACACAGGAAGATACGATGTCGGTATTGTATCTTTGGACTTTTTTTTGGGGGGGCATAGAGGCGTTTTTGCTTTTTTATTGCAAATGTTCTGAATTTCGCTTTTCACCAGCTCGTGCGTTAATATGCCCAAGGCTCCCGGCCTCTCCGCGCTCGCTTCTGTGCTGGCAGACCCATGTCTTCACCCACGGGTCTTTCCAACCTTCCGAACCTTAGCAGATCTTCTCGGACAGCTCGTCTGCTTCTAGCGGGCGACCTTAGCTCACCTGCTGCGCCCACGGGTCAGCTTTTCCACGCCAAAGCGAGCCCACAGCGAGCCCACCTTGGCTCGCTGGGATTCCTTCCCGCTGATTCCTTCGCACGTCCAATCACGGAAGAGGTCACTTCCTTTCCCGGCGCAGAAAACCCAAACACAGTTTTGTTTGTCCAATTGAGACTATAGGGAATGAGAGAACGCTAGCCTTCTGGGCTAGAAGTTCCTCGAACCCCCTAAAACGGTGTCAAGATTACGTGCAGGAGCGTGCGTCTTACTCTCACCTGGGGCTGCAGCCTCCGTCCCCCATCGACAGACTATGAGCGATCGCATAGAGCGCGGAAGGGAACGCACGTTTACTGCAGCAGCCTCCAGCATTCTGTATAACTTAGAATAAGTTGGAGACGTGGCATTTGGGGATCAGCAGACATCGTGCTGAAAGGTACACATTCTCACGGCGCACGGTCACGGATGTCACGGCTAAGCACGCCTCCGAGCACCGGAGAGGCGCGTCCGCGGTCGGCTCTTTCCATTTCTTCTTCTCCCTTCTCTTAGGAGTTCGTTCAGGCTCAGGGCTCCCGCATTACAAAAGACAGACTGCTACTCTGAAGGGAAAAATGACCCATTTTTCTATTCTTGCAGATTGAGGGGGAAAAGGCGGGGGGCGGGGGGGGAGACAAATCAGGGAGGAGCCGATTATTAACTATGAGACCCGCGCTTGCCGCAGCAGAGTGGCGCAGCGGAAGCGTGCTGGGCCCATAACCCAGAGGTCGATGGATCGAAACCATCCTCTGCTAGGCCTGGTCCTTTTTCTCCCCAAACGATCTATTCCCTTTAGCACAGGGAGCAGGAAAGAAGGGATTAATTCTTGATGGGAATCTGTGAGAGGTTTGATTCTTTAAATTACGTCTATGTCAACAGGATAGAAATAAAAACCTAACAAAATTTGCAATATGCCACCTATAGATCTTTGGTGGTGTCTGAGAAGCTGTTTGGCCCATTTTTAAAACATATGAAAAGGTGCTCCCCATCACAGGTCATGAGAGAAATGAAAATTAAAGCAAGAACGGGATACCACAACACACTTCTTAGAATGTCCAAAATCCAGAACACTGGTATCAAAGGCTGGCAAGGACATGGGGCAACAGGAACTGTCATTCATTGCTGGTGGGAAAGCAAAATGGTGCAGTCTCGGGGTAAGACAACTGGCCAGTTCCTTACAAAATTAAACATACTCTTACCATACAACCCAGCAATTGCACGACTCGTTATTTGCCCGAAGGAGTTGAAGTATATGGCCATGCAAAAACCTGAACACAGATATTTACAGCAGCTTATTTGTAATTGCCAAAACTTGGAAGCCACCAAGATGCCCTTCATCAGATAATGAGATATTATTCAGCATTAAAAAGAAATGAGCTACCAAGCTATTAGATGACATGGAGAAACCTTAAATGCTATAATGATGGATACATGTCATTATACATCTATCCAGACCCACAGAACTATAACACCAAGGGTGAACTGCAACCTACACTATAAACTTTGGGTGATTACAATGTGTCAAAGTAGGTTCAGCAATTGTAACAAATGTGCCACTCTGGTTGTGGGATGTTGATAATGAGGGAGGCTGTGCATGTGGAACCTTCCTCTTCATCTTGCTGTGAACCTAAAACTGCTCTGAAAAATTAAATCTTGAAAAAAAAGAGGGAGGAAAAGAGTTGGTACTTAGAAATACTCGTTGCAAAACTCCCAATCTCTACTTTCAAAGAATAATGCATTTGAAAGGTCTTCCTTTTTGTAAGTTTTTATCATCTAATGTGAGGACTAGTCAACTTTGAAAACAATCAATTTAATGATATGATTTAAAGAAAATTTACATATGTAAGAAAAGAGTAGTGAACTAGAGCTGGAGACTGTATTATTAACATTTTTGCCACTTTGTGTAAAATGATATTACAAAAGAAATTTAAAAATAAAACATGTATATATATAATTGCAGTGGCCTAAGAAAGGTGAGAATTGCGGACCTCAAAGAGGACAGCCAAAATAACGAGCCAGCCAGGACTCGAACCTGGAATCTTCTGATCCGTAGTCAGACGCGTTATCCATTGCGCCACTGGCCCACACCTACATGTATCATTTACACTTACAAAAAAGGAAGTACTGGATTTGCTATGTTGCTCTAAATATGAATGTGTGAAATCTTTTCTTTCAACTTCCTTTTTCCCTATTACCAGGATTTCCAACCCCAAAACCTCAGAATTCAAACACAAGAGTTCTATTGGTTCCCTTGCTTTAGTTCACTCATATGGTATGATTCCTTCGTGGTCAATAAGAACTCCAATTTGATGTAACCTGAGAAAGTCTGAGGGAATTTTTAATACGTTTAAAAGTAGGCTGTAATTGAAGGTGAATTACACTGAACGGAGAAGGTGCAAATACGTAAAAAGACCACCTATCGTAGTCGGCAGGATTCGAACCTGCGCGGGGGGACCCCAATGGATTTCTAGTCCATCGCCTTAACCACTCGGCCACGACTACAGCTATTGCAAGGGGTTTTCGATTGTCTCCATGTTACTATATATCATGTATCCTAGGCTACTTCAGGATTTAGTAATACAAGAGAGCAAAGCAAAGGATCTCCATTAATGAAATCGAAGAGGAACCAACCAACTTCCATTCCAGCACGTGGTAAATTGAGAATACTCTTTGGGTCTTTTCTAGAAAGCAAATCAGTCATATGTTGCTATAATCCTCTTTAAATAATCCCCTTTAAATAATTCTTTAACAATCCTCATATTCTTGCCAAAGTAGGAAATTTACCCTCCATAAATAATCTGACAATGATGTCCTCACGGATACCCTATGTCTTCAGACACCCAATCCAGTGCCTGGAATAAGGGCTTGATTAATGCCAGCTGCTATTGTAAGCATCATGTTTAAATTCGAGAAAGGGGACTCATTAAAAATGTTTCACAGGGAAACCTATCTCCTGTTTCTTGGTAAAGCTCAAAATATTTTAAAGCACCTGGTAGAAGACTTTCGAATGAAACAGGGCAGTAGAAAACATTTCTGAAAGTCAAGTCCACTTCGTTGCATGACACCTTCTCTCATGAGGGGAAGCGACTGCATCTGATCCTCTGTGGGAGATAGCTTTCAGATCTTCACACAGATCACTTTCAGAGCTAAAGCAGATCCCCAGGATCTCCACATTCCTGAAAGTGTACAACCATTACCACCATCTTCTCCGTGTGTGTGTGTGTGTGTGTGTGTGTGTATTAGTGTGCAAGTAGCTGATTCTGTCCTTCAGCAACGGCTCCATTCCGTGAACAGAAGGATGAGACATTATTGATAAACCACTGCTCAGGTGCTGCTGGATTGAAAATTTACCTGCAGCCCAGACCTCTCTTCTGGGCTTCGTAATTTATAGCTGTCCTGGTCATTTCTTTTGCAGGTGCATGGACTCCTCAAAAACAAGACATCCCCACATGAATGCTCCGCCCTTTCCCCACAAACTTGAACCTCCTTCAGCAACCCAAATTTCATCGGGAGCCAAAACCAATGACTGAGAACTCCCCTTAACTTTCTTCCTTTCTCTGACTCTCACCCCATCGCCCTTAGGTTACCAGGCCTTCAATCCAACCTCCTAATTATTTCTCAAATCTGGCTCTTCCTCCCAAGCTACAGAACCATTTTCTTAGATCAGCTTCTTACAGGTTGGCATTGGAGTCATTGCAACAACTTCTTAGAAGTGTTTTGGCCCCCAGGCTCTTGTCCTTGAACTGATTCATTCATTTCATCATTCTTTCAAAAGTTTTATTCTGAGGGGTGCCTTTTTTTTTAAATTGAAACTTATACTATAAAAATTCTCGAACATATAAAAAGTTGGAAGAGTAAGGGATTATCTGTGTACCCACCATCCAGATTCAGCAACTGTTAACGTTTTGCCATATTGTCTCATCTACCTTCTTCTTCTGGAACATAGAAGATTCCTTCGCAGACATCATGATGCATCCCACGTACACACATACACGTGTATCAACTACTCACATGTCTTATATAACTGTGACACCATTATCATCATGGAAAAATCCAGTGACTCTTTATAAAAACATCTACTATGCTGGCCTTATTTAAATTTCTCTAAGTATATCTTTTGGAGCTGGTGTTTCTGACCAGGATCCTATCAAAGTTCATGCATGCCTTGCATTGCATTTGTAATGTTTCCTTAGTCCCTTTTAGTTCAGAACAGCCTGCCAGCTTCTCCTTGCTGTTACTGCTTTGACATTGACTTTCCAAAAATTCCAAACCAATTGTCTTGTAGAATGTCCCACATTCTGGATCCCTCTCATTGTTTCCTTAAGGCATCTTTTAATGTATTCCTTCACCCTCTTTAAACGAGAAGTTAGTCACAATTATCAATTAGATCCACTTTGATTAGATGAGATTCGGGTTAAAAATTGGCCCTGACACCGTGTCCTTACTTGCGACAGCGCTTACTCCACGGGAGGGAGGCATTTGTCAGGATATCCCCCGACAGGGAAGATACAGTGGTCGCCTCAGGGCTTGCTTTTCCCTTTGCAATCAGCCAGTAATCTGGGGTGGGCCTTTAACACCTTGCACAGTTTCCCAAAACCCCTAAGGGTCCTCAGGGTTTTGAGATCGTGAATGCTCTTTGCTGAGTGTATGATTTCTCTGGGGATCGCAGATGGCGGGTCTTCCAATTCCACCACTCCCCTGCACTTGTTAGAGGGTGTTGTGAAGCTGACCTTTCTCCTGCTTTTCCCCGCCCGCGGTCTTTCCCGGGGTTCCCACAGCAGCTTCACCGTCCAGGGTCGCAGCCGTCGGGGAATGCAGCGCGCAGGGGGGCAGGGGCGCCGGCGCTCGGTCGCGGGTGTTCGCAGCGAGGGGCGCGAGTAGCCTGGGAGGCGTCGGGCAGCTCGCGGGGGCTTAGCCGCGGGCGTCAGGACTCGGCCGGCTCGCCGGCTGGACCCCGGGTCCGAGTCCGCGCCCCAAAGATCCTGACTTTGTAGGCGAGGGACGCGCTGAGAGGGGAGGGGGACTGGCCGGGAAAGTCTGCATTTCCGAGAAGCCACCAGGTGCTGCGGCTGGTCCGCGGCGCAGAAGGGGCTGCGCTGCGGTCGTGGGACAGACGCTCGGGGGGGAGGGGAACAAGGAACAAGAAGGAAGGAAGGGGTGTGGAGGAGACAGACCTGGGGGAAGGAGCTACTAGGTTAACATGAAAAGAAGATTCTGCTTGCAGACTTTAACTGAGAAAACAGCAGTAGTAAAAGTGGACCAGCAGGAACTGACCCGGGTGTCTTCACCGGAAAATAAAGAAACTCCACAACAACCACGAAGGGATTCGAACCCTCAATCTTCTGATCCGAAGTCAGACGCCTTATCCATTAGGCCACGTGGTCTTTCTGCAAGATAAGGGGGTGTGTGTCCAAAATTTGTTGAACGAAAACGATCTTGGCGTTGTAACTGCAACCTAGGGAAATTACTATTGTAAACCAAGGGGTTTCCAAAAATCTTCCAGTCTAGACTCCTAACCACAGAGAACATACTGAGGGTTCCGAGAGGGAGGTGGGTGGGGGATGGGGGAAATAGGTGATGGGGTGCAGGAGGGCACCTGTTGTGATGAGCAGGGGTGTTACCCATAAAGAACGAATGACTGAATTCTGCACCTGAAACTGATGTTCGACTGTATGGTAACTAACTGGAATTTAAAGAAGATCTTGAAGAAAAGAAATCCTACAGTCTAGTTGGAGAAACAAGTTGAACCTAACAGTCAAAAACACGGTAAAGTTACAACCAAGATAACCACCAGGGAGAGACAATAACCAATAAGACAGGGCTTTATCTTCAGACAGGATCTGGCAGGAAAGGCCACAGCGAGGGGACGCTTGAGCAAGGGCTGGGGTGGGGGGAGGCAAAGAGACACTGGATTGCTACCTGTACCTGGAACTGCCTTGGCAGGTAGCGATTGTGGATAAACTCGAGAATTCACTTCTGCGCACTCCAGAAACCCCACTCAAAACAACTCCAACGTAGAAGTTCAAATAGGACAAAAGCAGTTGGGGAGAGGCGATCACAGCAACAACACAGTTTGTGATCTGGAAGGCTGATGGAGGCGTGCTAGTTAGCTTGTCAGATTCGAGAAAGCTGAATCCTGAGCATGTCGTGTGGGAAAAGCAAAGAGGCGATCGGATTTACCCATAAACCCTCCATCCTCATGCCCCAGGGCCAAGCTCAGGGATTGTCAGCAGGGGCTTCATCTGGAAACTGCCTTTTAGGGGCAGAATTGTGTGTTCCCCGCTTCACATGAAGCCCTAAGCCCCAGTACCCCGGAATGTCACTGTATTTGGAGGTAGGGCTTCTGAAGACATAGATAAAGTAGAGTGAGGTCCAATGGGTGGGCCTTAACCCAACATGACTGGTGTCCTTATAAAAAGGGATTGGGACACACACACACACACACACACACACACACACACACACACACAGGAAGACACACCACGTGGGCCCTGGGAGAAGAGAGCCATCTACAAACCTTGCTGACAGGGTTGATCTCCCGCTTCTAGCCTCCAGAATCCCGTCTGTGGCCCTGACTTGTGGCAGCCCCAGCTCTTCTATTGCCCCTCCTTCATCCTGGAAGAAGACTGGACATTTATTTTCTTGAGAGACGAAAGTATGTGATCTCCAGGCTGGAGCAGTGATGCTCAAATTTCCCCTGAATCACGATCGCCTGGAGAACTTGTTAAAACACAGGCCTCTGGGGCCCACTCCCGGAGTTTCTCACTCGGGGGTTCTGGGGTGTGGACGGGATGTGCATTTCTAACAAGTTCCCAGCTGGTGCTCATGCTCTGGTTCCAGGGAGCACTTTCTGAGACTCACGGGGCTCAGGGAAGATTGTGCACGGGGCTAGCAGAAAATGGTAAGAGCTCGGTAAATATTACCCACCTGCTCTGAGCTGTCGCTCGGGGACTTGTATACAGACCAGAAGGCCCACGCACTCTGACTGACAGGGGCAAGTGAGAATTTTAGGAAGAGATGTTAGTAATTTATTTAATTTATTTTTATTTTATTTTTTTAAATTTAAATTCAATTAATTAACATATAGTGTATTATTCATTTCAGAGGTAGAGTTTAGTGATTCATCAGTTGCAAAGAGAGTTCATTTAAACTAGGCTGGGACTAGTTTGAGTCTTAAACTAGTTTGAGACTAAGCTTTTCAGCCGGTTGAAGTTGGGACTGGCGGCTGCTGAGAAAGGAGGGAGGCGGGACCGGGCCAGGGTGGGCACTGCAGGGCCGGGCAGGGCTGGGGGCCCATTTCCCAAGAGGGAGAAGTCTAGTGAATTCTAGGAAAAGTAGTAGTGCAAAATGTGTAACCATTATGGCTTCTGCTTCACTGTGGATCTAAACCCAACACGTACAGGATTTGTCTCCAAACAGGAGAACTTTCACAAGTGGAAAGACTGCGCATGAGAAAGCAGTGAATTTTCCTCATAAAAAGCACTTGGATTTTTGCATCAATGTTTAATCTGGTCGATTCCTTTCTCTTCTTAACAAAGCACTAGCGAGTTATGGATAGAGGGGAGAAAAATGATCAAAGCCACCAATAAAAAGAAATAAATCTTTAGAACCTGAAGGAGAGGAGAAAGGATTAATTAGGATTTAAATCCTAAATTAGAAGAAAAGACACTCTTCCCTGTGGCCTCGTGGCGCAACGGTAGCGCATCTGACTCCAGATCAGAAGGTTGCGTGTTCAAATCACGTCGGGGTCAGTTGTGGGTACTTTTTTAGGGTGAAAAAGAATTGAAAAGCAAGACCATTTCCCTCCGAGGTATGTATATCGTAGCTGTCTTTGAGAGGCTTCCAAGGAGCTGTGATTGTGAGAAAACAAAATTTCCTGAGTTTTAAAGGTCTTACTGGCTTTAGTGAACGATTCATGAATTGGGCAGTATTCCATCTAGCAGACAGAAAGGAGCTCCAGGGAGACTGTTACAGGCAGAAGGCACTGGGAACAAGGAAGTGATACCAGCCCAATGCAGATTGGTTCAGGCAGTCACTTTCCTTTAGGGATGACAGGCAACTATCAGGCTGATTACCTAACTAGTGCTGATCAGGTGATTTCTTCCCTGACTGGTTGGAGATTCCATGTCTGGGAGATGCTGAAACTGTGACTGTTAAGTCCAAGTCTCCCTTCCGGGATTGGGCTTAGCGTCAGTGACTCCATTTCGGGCCTGTGGTTCTGTTTTTAACTTGACAGAAAGAACAGAATATCCGCTCTTATCCGAGTTTTGTGGGAGGTGTTGTGATTCCTCTTTTGCCCTTAGCTTGCCATTGGAATTCTAAATGAGGGAAGCTAGTCCCCAAATGGACAGTGCACCCTTGGTAACCTTCTTTAAAGAAAGATTTAATTTAAACACTCTCTTCTTGGGCATCAGGGAATGCATAGTGTTGTGGTTTTCCTCTTTCTTCTCTGGTTGCTTTCCTGACTGTTCCTTTGTGTGTCTGCCACTAACAATGTGTGCATTCTTCTCAGCTCCACCGGCCCCACCCTGTCCCCACTGAGCCAGGAATCTAGAGCCAAACTGGACACATCCTCTTCTCTTCCCGATCTGAGCAGTGAGTTCTGCCGAGTTTTATTTCCTAAAACGTCATAGCCTGTCTGTCCTCCTCTCTACAAGGACCTCTTTTCTTCCATCAATATCTCTTGCCCGGGATGCTGACATGAGCCTCCTAACGCCTCTTCCCAGACCCCCTCTTGTTCAGTTACATTGGAATCCTTCTTATGCACATTTTTAAACACAAATCTTGTCCTGATTATCCTCCTGCTTGAAACAGCCACCTGCCTGTCACACAGACCTTCTTTCAGTTCCTCAAATACACGTTGCTCCTTCCCAGGACGGGGCCTTTGTGCCTGACCTCTCCTGTGAAAGGAATGTTCTCCCTTGCTTGCTGCATGATTCTGCTGCCCTGTGAGCTGGGGAGACCCCAGGCCCTGAGGCCTCGCTCCAGCCAGATCCACAGGCCTTGGTCTTGTCAGGAGAATGGATTCAAGGACAGACAAGCGGCACAGTGGATGAGTAACACGAGTGGGAAAGTTTATTCAAGCCAAAGCCCACTGTGCAGATATGCGAGCGTGAGTGGCAGCGGGAGGGAAGGAGAAGAAAGGGGTG
Organism: Ursus americanus; assembly: GCF_024610735.1. NCBI lineage: Eukaryota > Metazoa > Chordata > Mammalia > Carnivora > Ursidae > Ursus > Ursus americanus. The sequence goes on from NC_142158.1 coordinate 2,653,811, forward strand.
AGAGAAAGAGAGAGAGAGAGCGAGCTCCCGGGAGCCAGCGATTACCCTGGAGCTGCCAGCTCCGGGGAGGGCTGGGTTCCTATCCTTTACTGGCAGCTGTGGACTATGGGGCGGGGTATTTGTTACAGGAGCCGGAAGCAGGGTTTCCCGCTTTTTCCTCCTCACTCGCTCAGGGGTTTCCTGTCGGGGCGCCGCCATCTTGGGCCTGTCTGGTGGGATCCGGCTGCTCGTGGATGCGGCCAGTACAGGCCTCTGACCTTCCCCACAGCCGGCCGTGGCCTCCCCTTGCTGGCCCCTGGGCATCCTGTTAGAGCCTCACGCCTCCCCTAAAAGTCCCACTAACATGAACACCAACTACGTGTGTTACGCAGGAGAAATAAGGTAAAATTTCTGACTTTCAGTGGTTCATTAAAAAGTTGCATGAAGTAAAAATCAGTAGCTAATATTTAACTGGTGGTTTTATACAATTTTCAAGTGGCTTTAATAGACATCAGTTTAATTTACCTTTAAAGCCCCTAGAGGAATGTAGGGCAACTACTCCAGGCTCCATTTATAGAGGAGAAAACAAGAGCTAAGGCATCATGTAACTTGATCAAGTTGATTTATATGTCTCAGACTGTCCAGTTCTGTTTTCTTCTCTTGCTAGGATTTGGAGAAACCTATTTTGTGGCCCACGTTCTTCCTTTAAGATCAACACTGAGAGCCATTTAATTTGCTAATGTAGCTTCCAGCCATTCCTCCCCTTCAAAGCATCCCAGTCACAGCTGCCAGGTAGATCCAGTAAGTTCTCCATGCTGAGGATGACGGGAAAAGATAGAGACGAGAGCAACATAGAGGCATGTGAAAAACCTCCTGGCTTTCACGTGCTTCATATAATTCAGACTCTCAGAGTCCATTACCTCCCTGAAACCCAAACCCGAGACTCACTTCAGCAAAGATAATTTTCATCGATTGTCAATGTTTTCTCTGTGTTGGCTTTTTCTCCAAACTACTGAAAAGTCCTCAAAAACAGGGGCCATAACTCCTATTTATTTCCGCTCCCCCTTTGGCTTTTGGTTCCAAAGCCCCACGCGGACTGCAGCCGCTGGTGGTCATCCTCCCAAGCAGCAAGTGATGGGGATGAATGTAAGGAGTAGGATTTGGGAGAATTCCAACTTTCAGCATTTTCTTTACTATTCTCACTTCTGAAGATGATGCCTTCATTGTCCAAACTTGAGTCCCCACAGCGGGATGACAGTAGGTGTTTTTTCCAAAATGAGATAACTTATTTCAAACTTGGATTGTGGGCTGTGACCTAGTAATTAACCGAATTGGCTTGTATCTTAAAAACGAGAGATTTTCAGAATTTGTTTTCATTAATGATTTAAAAGGGGGTGAGGGGGATGGAGAAAGACATTTTTATATGTTGGGTATTTATACTTGTTTTTCACCTCTAAAAGCCTCCAAGGGCCACATACCAGTTTCACCTTTCTTCTATGTTAAAGAGTTTTCTGAGTGTTTAGGTATAGCCTTTTCTTTCATTGGGTTTAAGGAAATCCTAGAGAAAAAACATACAATCTCACTATTTTACTAATAAGGCAAAGAATGAACTATAGTTATGAGGATAAATAAAGAACATTTGTTTCATCTAGCATTGGTGGTTCAGTGGTAGAATTCTCGCCTGCCACGCGGGAGGCCCGGGTTCGATTCCCGGCCAATGCAGTGTCCTCTTTTTATGCACAGCAGGGGCAAAAACATTTTCACGTAAAATTACAAACTAAAAATACTTTGAAGTAACTGTGTTTCTCGTATACGAGTATGGCTGAGAAAGATCAAAGTTAACCCTCCTCTCGCAATTTCACCTTTCTAAATTATGCTAATTGGCATGCATTTGGTTTTCCAATGACCTGAAACCTCATCCTGTCGGAGCGGGAGTACACCCCGACCTCAACTGATTGGTCTTTCGGAGGCGAATTGTAAGTTGCTAGTATTTGAGGGCGGAGTGTAGCCAAGTGCTGAGATCAAGGTATCCTTATCCTGTCTTGGCAGTGAGCACTGAAAAATAACCAGAAAATTCAGAAGAAGGAGCCAAAATTTATTATTTTGAAATTTAAATTTTGAAAAACGAGCTCTTTAGATCGTGAGCAGAGTGGCGCAGCGGAAGCGTGCTGGGCCCATAACCCAGAGGTCGATGGATCGAAACCATCCTCTGCTATCTGTCTCTTTGGCGTCTCTTTTGGTTCAAACGCAAATTTTAGAAAAAGGGAGTGAATAAAGTCGATCACTATCAAGAAAAGGTTTGTGGACCAGTTCTGGATGAGTAAGAATCCCCACGATAATTTGTCTTTACAATCCCGCTTCCTGTCTTTAACAGAAGCAAATCTATTCATTGCGGCTGGTTAGTCTGCTGTAATTCAGTCTCCGACTTGGGGACCACTGCACCTGTTAAGGACTGAATGCGACCCTCGCTAGGGCTTTGGTATCTCGCACGTCAAGCAAGAGCTGCAATTCGTAATAACTTCTGTTACCAGCATCTCGATATTCAAAATCTTGTTCTATTTAGTGTGATGACAGGTACTCCAGAGCAGTTGTCATGGAAACCAATAGAAAGGTCAGTTTGTAAACTGGAAAGGTATTATTCCTCATGGGAATATATCCAGACAGCCAGGGAGCGGTTGGGTAGTCGTGGCCGAGTGGTTAAGGCGATGGACTTGAAATCCATTGGGGTCTCCCCGCGCAGGTTCGAATCCTGCCGACTACGGAGTAGTGTTTTCTTTCCAGGTGTTACACCTGCTAGACCAACTTTGAAAACAGCAAAACACACAAAATAGCACGAAATACACCATTTTCCTGGGTATTATTATATTTCTCCATGAAATTATAAGCAGGTAGTCTAGTACTCTAGTGTAATAGTAGGTGAAAAAAAATTTTGAAAATGATTTGGGAAAACACTAGGGATTTCTGAGACCACTATATAAAGATGCTGAAAAAATGCCTAGGCTTTCATTCATTCTTTAATTTGCTATTTCCTTATCCGAAATCCAGCCCGGGTCTGACTTCTGAAACCACACTTGCCTCTTACTTCTTCCGCTTGTCGTTTTTGCAGGAATTAGGGCCCATCCAGGGCATCACTATCCTACTCGTGAGCACGTTTGGTGTTTTGGAATCATTATCTGAAACAGAAATTTCCAATCTTTCCTCCTTCTGGAGCCCTCTTATCATTCCACTCAGGAAGCCAGAATTGCAGAGGGGAAGTACAGGATAGAGAAATTTCAAAACTGTTTTCAGACGTTGGCTGAATTTTATTTTAAAAAACTGTTTTGCTTGATAAAACTAACACCTACACAATACTGTATATGCAACATAAATAAGAGTAAATGTAACAAAAATCTATCTTTTATCACACTTGCAATCGCTCCATTACAGAATGCAGATAAGCAAAAAGAAGGAAGTAGAAATACCTAGAAATGTGAAAGTTCTCAATCCTTGAAATTACTGGTAAATTCCCGAGTTATATTTAACTTTTTTTTCTTCTTGCATTTTCTATATTCATATATGTCCTAAGAGATTTTTCGGTGTTGACAGTTTCCTCTATAAACCCATAGGTAGACAAATGTTCACTGTCCAGGTTAGGAATTTAGTAAGTACAGTTTTGATTTTTCTAGGAATAACGGTACTCAAGACCTCCGTGGGCCCTGGGGAAAATTCCAAGCAAAGAGGAGCCCTGTTGGGCTTTTCCCCTGCGGAGCAAGTTTGTTGCTTCCTTGGATTCGGGGACCGTGAACCTTCTCCACCTGTCTGGTACAGGTACTCACGTGCAGCTCGCTCTATGAGCATCCAAAAGCTTGCCCGGGAAAGAGGATCTCTGTGGCCCCATGGTGTAATGGTTAGCACTCTGGACTTTGAATCCAGCGATCCGAGTTCAAATCTCGGTGGGACCTGCTGATCTTTTAACTAATCTGTCTTCTCTTAAATCACCCCCACGTCCTGACTTGGCCAGAGGCACCTGAGCACTTGCGCACCTCAACAGCGCGTCCCAGTCGGCAAGCCAACAATGTTTTCTGCACTTTTTTCTGGAATTCTTCGTCGGTCCTCCTGTGCCCCTCCTCCTTCGCTGGGGAATCAGGTTATTGACCCAACGCCCTAAGTACTGTTTCACACCCCAGAACTCAGTTCTGGGTTCGGGTTCCATCAGTTTGTAACACGAACTTGGCCTTGAGAAGTTGGTAATGCATATGAGCCCCAGTTGTCATGTTTATTTTGGAACATTTGCTGTCTGGGAAACAGCAGATTTTCTATTAATGTTTAAGAAATTAAACTATGGTCTACACCTTGCTGAGCACAATGACAAACTCTGCATTGAATATTCATAGATATTCCATCAGGACCATACACAAGGTGGCCCCATGGTGTAATGGTTAGCACTCTGGACTTTGAATCCAGCGATCCGAGTTCAAATCTCGGTGGGACCTGCTTTGATTTTTGGTGACCTCACCCCATATTTCAAATCACTATTGCATCCTGGTGTGTGAGCTGGAACTTTCCATTCATGCTTTCTTCACCCGAAGAGCTTCCGGTAACTTCTTTCTCTCGTCTCAAGCTTATGAAGAGTGACCTATTTATATCACCTTTGTGTCCTTGTGGAACACTCACTCTGACTCCCTGGGTTCCTGAGGTTCATCTGTTTAGTCTTAAGGCCCTAATGGTTCACATGTCAGAAGCCCCTCCCTCCTTTCTTCTCGGAAGCTCCTCAGAATGTAAGGGCCCCCTGCAAGAATATGCATAACAGTGGCAGTAGCAGGCTCCTCAGCGAAGGACTCTGGAGAGCACTGTGGGCTCCAAAGCAGCGATTCGAGTCCACGTCTCTTTGGGGTCTCAGCAACATGTTGGGGGTTTCCCTCTGGGTTCTCCTGACTCATTTGCTCACCTTCGAGGTGTACACGTGCCATTCACTCTCAGATCAACAGCCAAATCGACACAGAGACCCTGGCCAAGAGAGAACTGTCTCTGACTAACCGCCTCTGGATTCCTAGCCCTGCTCCCCCTCACACTCCTTGTCCCTAGTTTGCCTTTCTGCTCAGAGCTTCTCAGATCCTGGTCAGCGGGAATCCTGGCCCTGGTGACCAAGATTTATGTTTTACAGCCCCTAAACGAGGTCCTTCCCTTCATGGAGCCCACGTAAAGTGTTCCATCAGCTTCGAAACACTAACACGTCCTGCCAAAGTTCTGCTGCGCGATGGTACAGCTGTAGAGTACGTCTGAGAGCCTCCATGTCTGCCCCCCGAGGCTCCGGGTGCACCTCCAGCTAAAGTGTCGCCTCCGTTATTCTGAAGCTACACGGATCTGTTAGGAGTACTCAGCGGTCTTTCAGTGGCACCCAACTTCAAGGGCCTCATGACGTGACGGGTAGCGCTTGGACTTCAAATCTCAGTGGACCTGTTTCAGTTTTGGTCACCTTGCCCTTGTGTTTTCCCGAACCAGGGGTCCGCTTGCGTATGGACAGACACTCCCTTAGACTTGCAGCTCCTCCCCCACATCAACACCCAGCTCCTTGCTTCCCTCTGGCTACTGACAATTGCACTCTCCCCCTCATCCTCATGTCCTCCTAGAATCTCTCCTCGTGGTGCCTATTTCTGCTCCGCCTGGTGTCTGAGGTCGGTCAGATCCCCGAGAGTTAATTATGTGCTCCGTGATGAAGAGTTCGTATGTCACAGGCCCCACCTCTGACTTGTCTCCCCATGATGTCCGTGCGCATCCTCTGTAGACCTGAGAATGTCCAGACCGTGGAGTGAGACCCCCGCCATCATAGTCATTTGAGAGTTTCCATCGTTTTCATACAAGAAGCTATCTCCTAATGTGTCTTAGATTGAACTCATGCCCACACCTTGAAGATCGACTGACCAGATGTGAGAGTATGCATGACTTCCCTTGAAGGTTTGTTATACACAGGTCCCGTGGTGTGACGGTTAACCCTGTAGACACTGGACCCTAAATTCCTTCTCTTGACTCTCTTTAGTTCAAGCATATCCTCCAGTGCTCTCAATGACAGCAAGAGAAGAGCCCCCTTAAACTCCTCTGGCCTCTAAACATTGTTCCAGAAAAATCCCTGCGAACTTCCTCATACCTATTAGAACCCAGTCATGGTAATGTTTTAGAACCTCTGTATTAGTTTCCTGCCACTGCTGTAGCAAATTACCGCACATTTAGGCTCAAAACAACACAAATTACTTTTCTTACAGTTCTGGAGATCAGAAGTCTAAAATCAAGGTGTCAGCAGGTTTTCTGGAGACTTCAGGGAAGAATCTTGTTTCCTTGCCATGTTTAGCTTCTAGTGGACTCTCCCCTGCGTCACCTCTTGCTTTCATAGTCATGTTTCCTATTATTGACTCTGTCCTTCCTCTGGGTATCCTTGGAAAATACAGGATAATCTCTTCATCTCAAAATCCTCAATTTAATCACATGTATAAATGCAAGGTAATGTATTCACAGGTTCTGGGGATTGGGATGTGGGCCTTTGTTAGAAGCCACGGTCCAGCCTACCACAGCCTCTATGACTAAATAGCACGTGTCTACTAGTGGTCTTTAGAGTGATTCTATTGATCAGGACTTTTTTCAAAGGTAATATACAGATCTCATTTCCACACATGTCTTTTTTTCAAGAGACTCTTCTGTAGGGGCTCCATGGTGTGATGATTGGCATCTGAACTCAGATCTGGCAATCTTAGGGTACCTTGTGTTTCCACCTTCTCAACGGCCTTCCCTCCCATCCAGGATCTCTGGGCCATCAGGTCTTCCTGAGTTTATTGGTTATCTATCTATTGTATAAATTACCACAAGATTGGCACTTAAAACAAGATGCTCTTCATCTTACAGGTGTGGTGGGTCCCGAGGGTCAGCTGGGACTTCTGCTTCCCGGTCTTTTGTGATCTGCATTCAAGGTGTAGGCTGGACTGGAGTCATCTCAAAGCTCAACTGGGAAAGGATCCATTTCCAGACTCGCATGTGTGTGGCAGGCTTTAGTTCCTCAAAGGTTGTGGAACTGAGGGCCTCAGCTGCTGGCTGGTTGCTGGCTGGAGTCGGTCCTTGGTTCCTTGCCACATGGACCTTAGCAACATGGCAGCTTGTTTTGTCAAAGCATGTGAGCTGAGAAAGCAATAGTGCAAATGTTTTGGTAAATCGGAAATTACAATCTGTTCTAATCTAATCATGCAACTGAGATCCTATCACATTTACCGTGTTCAATAGGTTAGGAGCAAGTCACTAGGTCCAGCCTGCACTCAAGGGAAGGAATTTCACAAAAAGGATGTCTACCACACCGGGTTTCAAAGACCCTAGCGATCCCGAAGCTGAATGAGCCCTGTCTGGCTTTGGCCTTCTTCTATCACTGATACTTTGCAAGCAGATTGATTGATTGATTGATGTCAGCAATTGCTATATTGAGAGCAATTCCTGGTACCTCCCAACTGGGAAAATTACTTCTAGGTTTTAGCTTTTATAGTTTTCCTTTATCTTTCTTTATAATTAAGCCAGCATCAAAGAGCTAGACTATCACTCTTCTAATAATCACTCCTGACAAGTGAATCAGAATCTCATGGTATAATGCTCGACTTGACTATTTTCCTAAAGTTCCTCATGGATTCGAATGTGCAGCCAGCAGTGAGGCCCCCTGAGCTAATTTTTCCCTGACCGCCCTATTCAACCAGCTCCCCGCCCAAGGCATTTACTACTCTCTGACATACCGTATACTTTGATTTTTTAATTATTTATTGCCTATTTCTGCATAATTCAGTTTCAGCAGGGCAGGGAATCTTTTGTGTGGTCCATGCTCCTGTACTCAGAACAGTGCCTGGCATACGAGATGCTTGATAAATATTCTTGGAAAGACTGAATAAATGAATCAATGAGCTCTTCAGTTTGGCCTCGGTCATCGTGTTTGACAATTCCCAGCCCTAACCGTACCGAACCCAAACACATTTTTTTTTTCTTTCCAGAAACATTTAGAATCTGTCACTCACTTAAGCTTAACAACAATTACAGCTTCGTGTTTTTTTACTTGTTTTATAGGTATTTGTTATACTGATTTGATAAGTAATATGTTTGCTATTTACTAACTCACTCCTTGACCTCCTTAGAGCACGTGCCCGCGCGCACACCCAGAGTTGTTTCGTTTTGTTTTTGTAATGACATTGGATATAGATGAGAAAGAGAAAAGCAGCCCCTGGCGTCCAGGAACTGACGTGACCGTCCACGAGGCCTGGGCGTTGTCAGGAACTGGCCTGGCAGTCACCGCGAGGCCAAGGGACTTCTCTGTGGAACAGAAACAATCTCACACAACAGGCGCGTCAGACAAGGGCTTTCTCTGATCATGATGGTGTCAGACAGAAACAAACAACACCATTTCATAATCTAGTCTAAGAACAGACAGCAAAAGAAGGGCACTGTGTGTACCACAAAAATACCAAATGTCTTCTGCCGGCTAACACAAGGTACCACTAATTTCCTAAATTTAGCTTCATTCTATTCTTACCTTTTTCTAGATAGAATTTATGAAGATCCCAAATCACAGAATTGTGCCCTCCCTTCCCGACAGCACCCAACCCAGGACAGAGCCCAGCTTCCTTGTCCCCTCCCTCAAATCACCGACAGAAGACAAATGTTACAATAAGCGTCCCCCCTTTTATTTATTTATTTATTTATTTATTTATTTATTTATTTATTTATTTTTCAAATTTCAGTATAACATCGTGGAAGTTTAAGATGCGCAACATGCTGATGCCTTTATATACGGCAGTTTGGTTACCATGCGGCATTTCCTAACACCTTCATCGTGTCACATAAGTACCATTTCTTTTTTGTGTGATGAGAATATTTAAGATACGGTGTCTTAGCAACTTTAAAGTATATAATATAGTATTGTTGACTATAATCATGAGCTTCTCCCCCCACACAGCCCCTGGTAATCGCCATTCTATTCTGTATTTCTAAAAGTTCAGCGTTCAGCTTTTTAAGATTCCATGTAGAAGTGCAATCACGCAGTAGTTCTCTTTCTCCGTCTGACTTGTCTCACTTAGCATAATGCCCTCAGGGTCTACCCAGGTTGTCACAAATGGTATTCTCCTCCTTTCTCATGGCCGAGTAAGATTCCATTGTCTGTGTATCTTTGTATATACACAAATGCATATGGTTTCTCCATCCATTCCCCGACCCTTCGGTTGTTTCCGGGTTTTGGCTTGTGTAAATAACGCTGCAGGGAGCAGGGCAGTGCAGGTGTCTCTCCGATTACCTGTTTTCATTTTCTCTGGATAAAACCCCAGAAGTGGGATTGCTGGGTCACATGGTAGTTCCATTCTGAATTTTTTTTTTTGAGGAACTCCGAACTGCTTTCCACAGTGGCTGCACCAATTTACATGCCCACCCATAGTGCACGAGGGGTCCCCTTTCGCCACAGAGTTGCTAACACTTCTTATCTCTTGACTTTTTGGTGGTAGGCATTCTAACAGATGTGCGGTGGTAGCTCATTGTGGTTTTGACTTGCATTTCCCTGGTTATTAGCGATGCCGAGCATACGGGCCATTTAGATGTTTTCTTTGGAGAAACATTGTTCCATGAAAGGGAGGTCTACACACAATGACCTCCAAACGCCGAAGGAGCCAGAAGACTGAAGGAATAGGCCAACAAGTCTAGTTTGAGGAGAAACGGTGTGTCAAGGGGATTTAGGGATAGAAGCGTGTCTTGGGTGACTCCATCTCCCGTAGGACCTGCTTTTCTAGCCTTGGAGGCTGGGAGCACGTGCAGGGGGCCCACCCAGAGGAGATGCTGGAGACTCACAGGTGTATCTCAAGAGCAGACTGAGGACACCGTGCGGGTGTACCTATGAGGGTGTGGCTAGGCGGAAAGAATGTGTGTGTGGGGGGCTTGGAGTGTGTACGGGGGGCTGTGCTCGGGAAGGCTTCAGGCCACAGAGTGGTCATCAACGCAGATTTGTCTAAAATCGCGTTAGTCTGGTTCACACAAATGTCTACACGGTTCTCTGACCATTTTTAAATTGGACTTTTTTGTTGTCATTGAGTTGTATGAGTTCTTTCTCTATAATAATTTTGGATATTAACTCCTTATCCAATATACGGTTTGCAAATATTTTCTCCCTTCCACAGTTTGCTTTTTCATTTTGTTGATTTATTTTGCTGCGCTGAAGCTTTTGAGCTTGATAGACTTTCCACTTGTTAATTTTTTTCTTTTGTTGTTTGTGCTTTTGGTGTCATATCCAAAAAATCATTGCCAAAATAAATGTCAGTGAGCGTTTCCCCCTCATGTTTTCTTCTAGGAGCTTTATGGTTTCTAGGTTTATATTTAGGTCTTTGATTCATTTTGAGTTTATTTTTGTTAGTGGTGTGAGATAGAGGTCCAATTTCAGTTTTCTGCATGTGTTTATCCAATTTTGGATAAATGCAGTATTTGGGTTATATCCGATATGAAGGTTGTGTATGACCGTCATTATGTTGAGGTACATTCTCTCTATACCCAACTTGTGGAGAGGTTTTTTTGTTTTTTAATCATGAAAGAATGGTGTGTTTTGTCAACAACATGGCATGACATGTGAAACATGAAAGGACGTTTGTGTTTAGTAAGGTCTTACTCCCCCTTTTACTGAGATCCTCCAAGGTCTCTGGAGGTGTGTGCCCTTGACGGTTGCTGCTTACCCAGCCCGCCCAGCTGCGGGCGTGTTCCTGGTGATCTTTGGCTGGAGGGCCCTGAAGTTGGCAATAAAAAAAAAAAATAATAATAAACGACAATAGCAAATTATCCTGTTTAAATCAAATTTAGCTGTACAAAACAAACACTACAAATCGAAACAAAACTCCCTCCGATGGTCCTAAGAGTTCAAAATCTTTGGTGTGACGCTGGGAGCCAGTTCCAGATCATCTGGCCTTCAGCCCCCCCGCCCCAGCCCCTCACCCGTCAGCCGCTCGCGCGGCCCCGGAGGTGAGGACTCTGAGAAGCGCTGGGTCCACAGGGCGGACACCTGACGGTCCCGCCGAGGAGTTTCCTGCAGCAACAGATGCAGCACAGCTCGTCTCACGACGGTCTCGGGACACGTGGCCTCAAGGAACGACGAAAACCAGTTCGACGCTTACAACAAAAGCAGTCGTGACCTCCATTCTCCGTCGCGGGCTGCCAGGTGTCCTGCGGAGCGGTATTCGGGCCCACTCCACCCCAACCCCTCCTTCCCGGGACTGTAGTCTCTTCTTCTTTTTTCCTTTCTCAAGGCAGGGGGGTCACTTGCGGAAAGCGAAGAGGGCTTCTTCATTAACAAAAGCATATAATCGAGTAACGGGACTCGCCGCGCGCTCCTCAGAGCACCATAGTGTTTATCTGATGGCCCCGGCGCAGGTGACGAGGTGGCCGAGTGGTTAAGGCGATGGACTGCTAATCCATTGTGCTCTGCACGCGTGGGTTCGAATCCCATCCTCGTCGGCGGCTCCCTCACTGCGCCGCTGGAGTGAGGTTTTAGCTCTCTGTGGACGAGAGGATTCGCCGTCTCTGCCGGAAGCGGCCGGGCTGCAGGAAAAACCCCCAAACAGGCGAGGCCTGCGGTTTCCTGGCAGTGACTTACCTCTTTAACCGTTTTACGGAGGTTTCCAGGGCTGGGGAACTCGCCGCCGTCCCCTGGGCGGGCGTGTTGCCCCGACTCCGCTCCCGCGGCGGGGGGCACAGGTCCGCCCCCGTCCCCGAGCCCCCGGGGTCTCCACTGAGGTCTGAAACTCGGGTTCCGGACCCTCCGACTTTCTCACGCAGGTGAGCGGCTCGCGCAAGCGGCCCTCGGCCCCGCCTGTCCGCGCTCGCCACCGAGGTTGCGGGCCCCGAGCGCCCGGGAGTTTCCCCGACGCCGCCCCCCGCCCCGCATGCGTGACCTCGGCTCTCCCGGGTGAGGTCCTGCGGACCGAGGGCGTGCGGCCGCACAGGCGATGCTAGCGCCCCCTTGTGGCAAAAATCCTTTCTCCAGGCCCTGAGCCTAGTTCCGCAAAGGAAGGCATCATTCTACGTGTTTGTATTTTAGTTGAATTACCTTAAATCAAAGATCTTTTGCAAGCGCTCCGGCCTCTATTGGCTTCTCCGTTCTTTGGTCATCTTCTGCCATTTGCATCTTAATTTGAGCACATAATCCCATAAAATCGCTCCTGTCACCTCTTTTCACTTCACTGTAAACTAGAGCAAGGGGTCAGGTACACTGTAGAATCACAGAATTCAGAGGGACAGTAGAGATGATGTCTCTGAAAACGTTCCCCCTCTATCACCTGTCTCTGTTTTACAGATGAGGAAACTAATTGTTTTAAAAATCATAGAACGAGCCTTTCCTTATTAAGGTTCACGGGAGCCGAGTTCTTTCAGATCAAGTGGTTAGGGTGATGAGGCCTTTCCAACATGTTCAAATCCTGCGACTGACTCTGTGACTTTTGATATCTAGAAAATTCTTATAAGGGACACTTGTCATGAGCCAGTGGATCTTCCAAAGCCTATGAGGATTGAGGCCTACAAAGCATGAAATTTGAAGCGATATCTGATTTTGAATTTCATCTAACAATATCTGGCTTATATGGGATATGTAGTTTGCAGATGGTTTACAAGCTCTTAAATGAAAGAAGACCACCAGACCGCTAAAAATTATATCATGTTAAAAAAATCACAATGGAAAACATTGATAAAATTCTTTTTTAAAAAAAGATTTCATTCATTTATTTGAGAGAGAGCACAAGAGGGGGGAGGGTCAGAGGGAGAAGCAGACTCCCTGCCAAGCAGGGAGACCTGATGCAGGACTCGATCCAAAGACTCCAGGATCATGACCTAAGCCGAAGGCAGTCGCCTAACCAACTGAGCCACCCACACACCCAACATTGGTAGAATTCTTAAATAAAAATAAAATTGTCATATGGCCAAGGCATCCCATATCTCAACAAAAACATAGCATGTTAAGATAGAGCAAACTGGAAAATTTTGTCACTCTTATGACATGCAGAGATCTTCTTCAACTTTTTAACCCATCTCCCCTTAACCTGGCTAAGTGATGGATGAAGGGAAGATATCACATAACAGTTCATTGCCTTTATGTCTGTGATACTTAGTGCTTGAAAATTCAAGATAATTGATCTCTGGCCAAAACTATGAGGAACACACTGCAGTTGAGCAAAGTTGGATTTATTGTCTTGTTGCAATGGTGGGGGGGGGGGGCAAAAATATCATGGTGATCTAGTAAGTGACTCAGTAACACTGATTGGTTATCTTAATTTTTGTCTGGAAGATGAGAGGATCAAAGTAGGACACATTATTACGGACAGGTTTTTTTTTTTTTTAATCTCACTTCCTGATGGTCAGAGTGGCCTTATCTGTTGTTGGTATGCTTCGAAATTATTTATGTTCCACAGGAATTGACCAGGGCTTAACTGTGAGGGCCAGGCCAGCTCCTAGCAACGCTAAGGCTGAGCTGTGAATGTCAGACCCGGTCCTGGCTGTCAGGGGCTTCTCTTCTATTTCTCAAAATGCATGTAATTCATACACTCAGGAACTCATTTTTAAGATGAAATGCAATAAGGTTTAAGATAATAGGAAAGGATGAATGATTTCTAAAATTCGTAAATCTGCATTGACTCCTCAAATGATTAAAGTATTGGCCTCAGTTTTCCATTCCTTCCTGTACCCAAGCCCTTTGTCTAGTAACTTCTCAGTTCCTCTTCAAGAGATGGAGTGTTGCCCCTGGTCTATGGCCTGGGGCACGAGGATGACTTTGATCAATGGGATGTTAGTAGACATGAGTTAAGCAGGGCCTTTAAATATGTTGCACGGTTGAGCCTGCCTCATACGTCTCTGGCGTCTTCATGAGAGGAACTCTCCTGCAGGGAAGGGACCCCCTTCAAACTAACCAGAGCCCCTGCATCGAGGAGCCCAGAAGCCAAGTGGCACCATACCCACAGCTTACAATACAGCCCTTACTTCAGCTTGGCTGTCATCAGAAGCTTGAGTATTGCTCTCTGCTTCTAAGCATTTGCGGTTTGTTTTGTTTGTTTGTCATGGAGCAACAGCTGATTGAAACACACCGTCCTTGCTCCTTCCAGGTCATAAACAAAATCCTTACGTTTTTGAACCTATCTGCTCTAATATATAAGTTACTTATATATTATCTAATCCACTTACTCTCCTTTTTGTTTTCTGTGTTGCTCCCTTCCCCTCTCCCTATCCCCCACCCCAAGTCTCTTAAGGACATGGACTTGTGTGTACTTTGTTTACTGTGATCCTAGAAGCTTAGATCCTATATCCTAGAATCCTAGCACTTAACGATAGTGGCTGGGAGGGAAGTTGGTACATGGAATGTGCTCCATAAACATTTATGACATCTGTGAAGCTGTTCTTCCCCTGCCCAACAGGGCCCAACTCCCAGTGTTTGTAATCCACAAACAGGCATCTTTATTTCTGTTCTCCTGGTCATTTTTTCCCATCCATCTCTAAAAACTGTTATTTTTTTTTCTGAATCCCCTTCTCAAAGCAGAAAGGCTTACACATCTATTGGGAGTGCATATATTCTTATTCTCTGGATTTGGGGACAAGCGCCTAAGCTCCAAGGACCATTTAAGGTTCAGGATGTCTGCAGACTGGTGTATCATTTCAATTTTCTTCTGTTTGGCACTTCCTGGTCTGCAAAGGCTGCCTGCTCCTTTCGGTACCCTTTGCTGTGAAGGCAGGAGAAAGAGAAGGAAAAAAGAAGAAAGAGGGAAAGAATTTGTGTCAGGAACATTTTTATCTTCTTGGATCAGATTTTCCACCTCCATTAAAGTCCTGAGGAGGGTGTGGGCAAAGAAAAGTCGGTTTATCCTCTGGTCCTCAGGGTTCAATACCCATCGGGTGGGGAGGAGGAAGCTTTTGTGTCTTCTCAGGAAACCAGAAAAATGCAAGCAACTTAAATATTTATTAACTATAACTTTATTCAGTTCTTTTGAGAGTATATCCTTTTTGTGGTTTGTAAAAGGATACTTAGTGTGCATGGTACATTTTGTGAAGAAGGGAGCAGTGAATGGCTTCACATGACATTAACACGTAGCATTTTTTGGGTGTGTGTCCAAGAAATCTCAAAGCCTGGGAACCAGCGCTCAAGCCCCAACTTCTCTGTACAATGTGGACTCTACAGCTGACTAGGGAAAACCAGAGTCGTACCAGAGATGGGGAACGGAAGAAGTAATTATTACCTTGTTTTAGTATTCGCTGCTTTCACCTAGCAAAAGCATCCTCCACGTGATTTGAAGGAACTGTGTTTCACCATGAATTCAAGAATTGAAAGTTACTTTTTATTCATCCTAAGTTACTAAATTCCATTATTTAGGCGCAAAAATGTGTTTCTGTGTATTTTGTGCAGCTGTCTTCTCTGTCTTCCTGCTTGCCTACACACTCTGTAAAAAACAGCTGAGTTCTTTTCATGACCTTATTTTTTTCTGTTCTGTAATTTAAGTTTGAATCTGGGCTGTTCTCATCCTTTTGATGGCAACAAAAGCAAAAGAAAAAGGGAAGTTAAGAGGGAAACAGAGGGTAAGAGTGAAAACCAGTAACACAGACTCCAGCGGCCAGATCTTCCAAGGACACACAGACTCGGCCTAGAAGAGAAACGTGAAGAAAAGAGGGGGGAAGGAGAAGCAACAGGCTTCCGTTGTGCTGGCCTCTGGGGCCTAGCGTTGGTCTGAGAATCAGCAAGTCTTAGAGAAGAGTGGGTTTACAGATTTGAGTTCCCTTGAAACTGTGAAAGTGAAACTCAGGCGCTCAAAATCCAAATTTGAGGAGAGCTTGAGAGCCCCCCAGATTATTGGATGGCCTTGTTCTAGTTTTGACTCCTAGCCTCTCTTGGGTCCTGACACTGGTTCTCACCAGGCCTTTGAGATGGACCTCTTTAGAGCTGAAACTGGAAGGTATTATGCTGAATGAAATAAGTCAATCAGAGAAAGACAATTATCATATGGTTTCACTCATATGTGGAATATAAGAAATAGTGCAGAGGACTGCAGGGGAAGGGAGGAAAAACAGGTGGGAAAGGATCAGAGAGGGAAAAAAATCCATGACAGAATCTTAACTCTGGGAAGCAAACTGAGGGTTGCAGATGGGGAGGTGGGCGGGGGGATGGGGTAACTGGGTGATGGGCATTAAGGAGGGCACGTGATATGACGAGCACTGGGTGTTACACATGAGTGGTACATTATCCAACACTACATCTGGAACTGCTGGTGTACTCTAGGTTGGCTAATTGAATTTAAATTAAAAAAAATTGAGGAGAAAAAAAGAAACGGATTTGGAAAAGAGATTTCTCCCACTACATGAAACACGGCAATTTTGGGGAGCACGTAAAAATGAGAACTAACCACGAAGGGATTCGAACCCTCAATCTTCTGATCCGAAGTCAGACGCCTTATCCGTTAGGCCACGTGGTCTCCAGGTATGCTTCCTGTGGTGGCACTTAGAAAGTATAATGAGCTTTCTGGCCGGTCCTGAGCTGTCAAATAGCGCCCCAGCCGCCCGTGCTTTTTGTCATTGAAAAAATGGAAACGAGATAACCAGGGTTATTTGGGGCCACGGAGTCGGGACTCATGAAGGGTAGGAACTGACAACAATTTCGGTCTTGGGTACTGCACGGCGAGAAAAGTCATCGACATGACCACTCCTGAGTGGAAATCTGTTTATGGCCCCCGAAAGATGCCAAAATGCTGCATATTGTCTGCATTCACTATTCCTAGACTCTGGGTACTTGGAAGGTCCTCCTGGACAGTTACCCTGCAAACAGCACCCAGAAGGCAGTCTTAGCATCCGCACGGTTGCCTTCCTCGCTGTCCTGCGTGGATACCTGTAGGGTCCCCTTCTCATTCTCCTCTGGGACTTTCTCCGTTTGTTGTAATGTGACATCAGAGCACTTTTCACCGCCGTATGGCTCTTTCTGTTTGGAGAAGAAGAGCAATCTTTGGTTGGCAATTTGGGAGGGCTATAGAGTGGTCCAGGGTCATTAACGTTATCTGAAACGTCTATATATTAAGAAATAAACACTATAGTAGGATTACAAAAAAATTGACTGCTAACAATTCTTACACTTAATAGATGATTCAACACAAAAACACGGTGCAATAAATAATTCTATGGGCAAGATATTTATAGAGTTTATAATGTTCTGTAGAGTGCTAGGCCCAATAAAGTGATAGAGATTTCAACTTATATTTTGGATGACTTCTTTCGAGTTCTTCAGTGAACCCGTGTGACCTCACGCACCTTGTTTGAGGATACTGTCTACAGTCTTAAATCCCACACCTTGGGATCTTTGGCCCTCTTGGCTCATTTGTGATGGGTGAAGTTAGTAGCTTCTGGAGCACAGAAATGGGGTCTTTACATAGTCTTTTCCCCCCCTGTCCACAGAATTACATCTGGCAAATAGTAGGAGGTCAATAAAAACGTGCTGAATTTCTCACATACGTATATTTTTGAATTTTACAATCATTTTTAATGTGGGGATTATATAACGAAAAGACTCTTTTATCCTGCAAGAATCCGCATATGGGCTTGTTCTCTTCCTCTCTCCCTGGAAGCAGGAAGATGGTGGCTAAACCATCAGGGGTTGTGTTGGGTTACATGGTAAGAGGAGACCCCCAAGACTTAGTCATCCCAACTGGTGGAGGGAGACACGATCTTCAGGAAGATCCCTGGCAAGGACACCCAGCCAAAAGAATTTTTGAGGATGACTGGTGTCTTGGTGTCCATGACATTTCCCTTCAAGCGTCAACATGTTTTCTGGTGATACCTAACAAACGGATATCCCAGATATCTGTAGCAGAAGATCATGATGAATGCCTTGGACAGCTAATGATTGTTGACAAGAAATGTGCTGCTGATATGGGCCTGGTTATGAAATGGTGGCGAATGAAGTTTGGGAGGGGGGTCAATGTGTCTGTCATGTTCTTCTGCATGTTTTTGAAGGTAGGCAGATGAATTGGTCTCCTGGTTTATTTTTATTTTTTATTATTATTGTTTTTTTGCATGTATCTTTTTATTTGTTTTTTTATTTTTTATTTTTTTAATAATTTTTATTATATTATGTTAGTCACCATACAGTACATCTGGCCTCCTGGTTTAGCACGCTGTAGGGGTAATTTTCTCTTCTCTTGGCAATGATCAAGTTTGCAACTTCCAATATGTTAGACAGTATACTTACTTGTGAGTGTATATAGAGAGGTTGAAGAAATAATTTTTAAAAACGCTATACATTATAAAAGACATTCTTGTATAGTTTATGATAAGAACAAACAAGAAAGAAAAAGAAAGACCAGACCACAAACTTGAAAACTCCAGCGATTTTTTCTCTAGCTAGAAAATTTGATCGTATTACTCCTTTGATCAAACTTGGTGATGGTTTCTTACTGCCCATAGAAAAACAAAATCGAAACCTGTTTGCACTGCAGACTCACATCCTTATGGCCCTCCCTTTCCCTATCTCTTCTGCCACAACTCAGGATTATATCGTAAGACCTAAAATTTCAAGGGCTCCTTTGACGTCTGTGAGTCTCACAGGGCCCCACCCAAACGGTCCTGTGAATTCACCTGTTCTCACAGGATATGCCCTCTACCTGGCTAATTCCCCTATCGACCAGACCAGGTATATCCCAGCCCCTCAACCTAATGGGTTTCACCTCCCTGTCAGTCTTAGAAACTATTAAAATAATCCAATTCCATCTTTTGGAGGAAACGAGGGGTCACCCTTTTCTCTGTCTGCTACAAAGCTTACCTCCCACAGCCCTTGCTGGTCACTCTATTTGGGAGTGCGACCCAATGCAGTGGAGTGGCAGGCGGTGCCCTCCTCCTCCAGGCTGTGAGTGTATGTGACGGTAAACGGCTACCAATCTCATCTGCCCCGTGTTGAGCGTGGTGTGTGCGGCCATTTGGTATTAGGCAGAGGATCCCTCCTTCACCTATAGGTGAACGGGAGGTGATCAGAATACAGCCACTTTACTTTTCTCCCCAAATCCTCCTCCTCCAGTCGCCCTCACCTCCATGCTCGATCACACTGAATGTTTTGTAGTTCTCTAGAAACCCTTAACTGTTATGCCTCCTTGTATTTGCTTGCTTTGTTTTTTTCTACCAAGAAGCCTCTTCTTGACTACCTGCCAACCTCTTACTCATTCTAGTCTGGACTCCAAATCTGCCACCTTTCCCAAATTGGGCCATTGCCAGGGCAAATGTAACGCAACAAATCTATTTTACTCAAGTTTTCACGGATGTCTGTAGCCATGGTGATGACCCTTGGTCACACCCAGTGAACTAAAATACTGGCGTGTTCACTTAATTACTGGGTCATGATGTTATCCTGTGTACCTGAAGCAGTGGGTCACGATGAACCAGGTTGTCAGCATATTTAAAGTAAACTTGGAAATTCATGATGTGTATCTGGTGTCCGGATGGCCGATCATGTGGTAGGCATGTGATGAGCTCCCTTTCAGAATTTGGGCTCCAGTACTCAAGTGGACTTTGCTTGGGAACCACAGCTCCCACTGGTCCCTGCAAGTTCACAACTGGAGAGAAAGAATGTGGATCATCTCTGAAGATGGGGGACCAGAAAGACTTCTTTTGTTTTTGCTTGTGTATCTTTTCCTGCTGTGTCTGCACTTTTCCCTTTGCTGTAATAAATCTTAACTTTGAGTACATGTTCAGTCATGGAGTCCTTCTAGCAATTCGTCCAATTATTGGGTGATCAGGGGGTACCAGGAACAATCATTTTTCCTTATTCCCACTGCAGTTGGTATATAATCTTTAAAAAAAAATATCTTATTCTACTTTACATACTTGTTTGCAAGCATGTCTAGACTGTAGACTACCTAAATACTTTTCTTACTGTTTAGCACAGTATCTGACACATAAATATCTGAATAGGGAGCTTTTCTGAGAGATATGTAAAACATACACTTTAAAAAATGAGCATAGAGAACAGTCCTGTTAGAGAATGTAAAGGAAGGTAGGCGGTAGAGACACATTTACCAGCAGCGACCACGCCAGTGGTTTTCTCAGGTCAGAGTTCAATCGTGGCCACCCAGACTTTGCGCTCTGGCTCCAACTGTTACTTATTTACTCCGAAGATTAAGACTTTCGTAGTTGCAAAGGTTTGGCGCTGGGATGGCCCAGGAGATTTCTTGTCTATTGCTTTAGCCCCATGGCCACAACTACCTAACAAGTAGTGCTTTCTGAATTATGATATAGAAGGAAATTAAACCCCTTATCTGGACTTCCAGCCCTGTCCTCACCGCCACACTCAACTTTTTTTTAGCGTTTTCCCAGCTTCCCAGGGCGATGAGACTGTCGTGATAACTGCTGGCAACAATAGCACTATCACTTTGGCAACCACTAGAAATAAAGTTTATTGTGGAGAGACATATTAGTTAATGATAATTGAGTGTACTTTACCTACGTTCTATTTATCTCTAGAAAATGTAAAGTTTCACGTTTATTTTCAGGAAATAACTTAAACTCCAGAATTAGACAACACAAAACAAATGTAGCTCTATTTTCTTTCCGTGTTATGAAACTAAGCTACAGAATTTCAATTAAAATTGTGTATTAAAAAGGTACTAGCAGAGGATGGTTTCGATCCATCGACCTCTGGGTTATGGGCCCAGCACGCTTCCGCTGCGCCACTCTGCTCCTCAACAAACGACTCTTTCTAATAATACTCTTAACTCTTTTCCGGGACGATTCCTCCTACTGGAAGAACCCGCGTGAGGTCGTCTATTTCCTTCAACTCCTTGGCTACCACAAGCTGCCAGCTCTCTTCGGAATAATGCCGCTACCAGAATCAAAGAGAAAACAAAGTAGGCGCAGAGAAGGAAAGATTAACACCCTGTTGAGATTTCGGACGCCGAAGTGAGAGGTGGCTGGATATATAAAAGAGTGACAAGCTCTAATCAACAGGGAAGGAAGAGGAAAGCCAGGTAAGGATCGCGGGCGAGCATTGCGCCTCGGAGACACTAACCAGGCACGCATTCGCCTTTGGGAAGAACACCCTCACGGGATTGGTGATGGAAGTGCCGTCTGGCCGCGTGAGCCAGGCCGCGGCTTGCGGCGGGAAGGGCCGGTCCGCGAGCGCAGGAACACCGGGGCGCCGCAGGCCAACGCAGACATCTGCGCGACCGGACAAGCCACGCCCCGCAGCAAAAGACATGGCAAAACGGTCCTTTCTTTAGTCTGATGCAGTTAAAAAGATTCGAAATTCCC
This sequence comes from Ursus americanus, assembly GCF_024610735.1. Taxonomy (NCBI): domain Eukaryota; kingdom Metazoa; phylum Chordata; class Mammalia; order Carnivora; family Ursidae; genus Ursus; species Ursus americanus. The sequence continues at coordinate 2,675,060 of NC_142158.1, forward strand.
AGGTGGGGACCCATGACGCTCTAGCCGCGCCGCAGAGGGCACAGTGGCGGAGAGGGTGGGGGAGAGCGTCGGCTGGGCCCAGCGGTCCGTGACGTCACCGAGCCCGCTGCTAGGGGCGGGGCCGCCAACGGCCGTTCCCGCGTGCGCGCTTCCAGTCCTCAATTAGGTCCGCAATCCGCACATATAAGGAGGTTGTCTCAACGGCTTTTTTACTTTTTTCGCAAATTTTTTTGGTTTTGCAGCTATGTCTGGTCGTGGCAAGGGCGGGAAGGGCCTGGGTAAGGGGGGCGCCAAGCGCCACCGCAAGGTGCTGCGCGACAACATCCAGGGCATCACCAAGCCCGCCATCCGGCGGCTGGCCCGGCGCGGCGGCGTCAAGCGCATCTCCGGCCTCATCTACGAGGAGACCCGCGGGGTGCTCAAGGTGTTCCTGGAGAACGTGATCCGGGACGCCGTCACCTACACAGAGCACGCCAAGCGCAAGACGGTCACGGCCATGGACGTGGTCTACGCGCTCAAGCGCCAGGGCCGCACTCTCTACGGCTTCGGGGGCTGAGCATCCACCACCCACCGTATTTCCAAACACAAAGGCCCTTTTCAGGGCCGCCCACATCTCATGAAAGAGTGCATCACTCGCCACTTACTTTAATAAGTTTTGGTTCTCGTTTGAGTGTTTAGGTTACAAATGGGTTCATTATGGTTGCGGTTACTGCTTGGCGCGAGTCACTTTTTTAATCTGACGGCTTTGGAACTCCGGGAGTTAATCGCATCCTTCGGCCGTGTGGTTGTTGCTTTGCGGCAGCCGGATCTGTTTAGACTTTGGCCACCTGAGCGCTTTATGTCCGCAGAGCCGCTCACGTGGCGTTAATCTGCTTTCCCAAGGAGCCGCCTCTGTTCTCGAGCACTTCCGAGTTAGAAATCGTGCTCGCTTGGTTCCTGAGCACTAGAGAGTGGGATCCCCGGCCGGCAGGTAGCGGGTGAGTCTTCCCCGCCCGGCTCCTGTTCCCAAGATGGCGGGGCGGGCGAGGGACAAAGAGCGCGCCCAGCGGCGGGGCGGCGGGGGAACAAAGACTAGTTCCCGCCTAAGGGCTGCCCCGCCCCCCCGCCCGCCCCCGGCTGGGGCGGGCTCTTCCCGCCCGCTGCGTCGTCCGGAAGGCACTGGGGGAAATGCACTCGCGTGGAGACCTGACAAGTGTTTAGCATGGCCCCTAAATTCTCTGACAGTTTGAAAACCTCAAGTAGATAAGGTCGATGTTACCAGATGAGTAATATTTTAACCTGTACATATAGGGATCAGGATATTTCACCCCAAATTACTAAGTGTAGGGGGGGGAAGTAGTCCTCTTCCTTCAAGGTCTTCCGGCTGGACTAAAATTTACATGAGACATGAACAGGAGAAAAAAAAATACAAAGGTTTATTACCTGCGTGCAGAGGCCCCATAATGAGACAGACATAAATGACCGAGGCAGGCAGTTTTTATACCTTTTAGAACACAATACATTTGTGAGGAATTGACAGGATTAAAACCATGAAAATTATCCTTTAATATAACTTTTAATATTAAGGAAAATTTACTGCACTGGCATTATTTTTCTCACTTTTACAAAGAGTAGGGAAAATAGAGAATAGAGAAAACTGGCACCGGACTAATAGTAATCAGACGAGCATTTGGAAACCGCCGATTTGTTCAAGTCCCTCATTTCAACATTGAAAAAAGTGTCTGAATCACCTCAGCTAATCAGAGAGGGGGGCAGGGTTAAAGCAGATTTCCTATTTGCCCTATAAATATATCTACTACTCACTTCCTGTATTAAGCCTTATATTTTATCATTATAAGTAATCCACATGTATGTTATTAATAGAATATTATGAAGTAATCCACACGATGAAATTTCTACTTAATATTTTATATTCCAACAGAGCATCCTATAAATTTTTTTAAGGCAACCAACAAAGCAAATGTCAACCAATAGATGGATGGATTGTGACATAATCAGGCATAACCTTCCAATCTAACACGGCTCTGAAAACATGAGCTTTAGCCACATGTGATAACATAGCAACTCATTGTTCCCTGAATAAAGCAATTCCCAGGAACTAGATGCAATATAATACTATGTTGATCCGTTTAGGCTAGTTATGCTGTGATAAACAATCCCCAAATCCCAGTGATTTACTATGATAAAGGTTTATATTTTGCACATAATGTTTATCGACTGTGGGTCATTTATTTGGTATAAATTTCTTATTTTGAGGTTATTTGAATTTCCTTTGAGTGTATAAAAGGATAGTTCTTTTACGAAGTGAGATTGATAGCTGGCAACACCACAGCAATCTTTAGGGTGACCCTAGCTTTCCCTAGTCTGGGAATGATTATGGACGGCAATTTCGTGATTCTATTCTAGCTTTAAAAGTGCAGTTGTTTTCCTGAAGATGACTCCTCATTCTGGCCAGACACTACAGCGAGGTTCGGCAAAGAGAACTGGAGGCATGGGAACAAAACAGGAATAAAAATTTCCTAAGCAACTCTTGTGTGAATTTCCAGGGTCCCTTCCATATAGCCCAACTTACTGTTAAATGAGGTACCCTTAGTACTAGTGAGACATGGGGAAGTCCCTGGGAAATGAGTCGCATGTTGCTTGAATTGGCAGGCAGTGACAGGGAAGTCCCACAGCCACAGGCCCCGAGTTGTTCTCAAAAGAGTTCAGGGTAAAGAAATGTTCAAAGGAGGGGTGTAGACTGTTAGAAGGGAGTTATATTGTTCACACTGCCAGACAAGGAACCCTAACTAGTGTCACTTGCTGGTAGGCTTTGTGGCCTACTGCCTTGCTCAAAGCCTCAAGACTCAGATTCTAATATGGGCAGGACTAAGGGCACCTTCCCTAACACTTCAACCAGAGGTTTTAAGGGACAGCTAATATTTTGGAAGACTTTCCTCCGTGTAGGTACTGTCCTCAATGCTTTACTGTATTCTTTTACTGATCATGCAGCAATGCCATGTGGTAGTTACTAATTATTATTCCCATTTGAGAGGTAAAGAAATGCTCACAGAAGGTTTAAGAAATTGGCGCAAATTTAGCATTGAAATAGGTTGCCAGGACTGTATCGTGTCCTAAGGGATTCCTCCTTAAGCCACATTTGTATATCTCTTTTCATGTACTATTTTCAAATGTACTTAAAATTAGCTTTGGGGAGCAAGAAATGAATGCCTTCATTACATGTGGGGCTTAGAGAATCTTCTTCACAAGCCCCATTACAAAATTGAGTTACTTATATAGGAAATGGTTGGGGTTTAGAGCCGATGGCCAAGAAAGAATTCTTTAGACGTCTTTGGTGCAAAAAGGTGGTTTTATTAAAGCACGGGGACAGGACCTGTGGGCAGAAAGAGCTGCACTGGGGCCATGAAAAGTGGCCCATTATATGCTTTCAAGTTGGGAGGGAGTTAGGGATAGCACAAGCCTCCAAGGTATTTTGGAAACAATGTTTTTAGGACCTTGAGAGAGCTAGGTATTGTTAGGAAAAGCTCATTTATTACTACTTAATAAAAACTCAGTCATGAGACTCTTTAGATGTGTAACAGTGGATCATATGCTTGGAGGATGATTGCTAACAGATATCTTGGTGGGGGTAGAGTTAAAGGAAGTTTTCAAGGGAATTTTTATATGTTAAAGTAGACTCACAGGATCCCGAGGGGTTGGAATAATGTTAAGCTTAAGATTGCCTTTTGCCCTTAGCAAAGTATTAACATCCAGGCAGCTGAGCTCCCAGAGGAAGCTGTTTCAAGGATTTGTCAATGAGCTGTAGGAAGTAAGGAAATTTAATTTTTTCTTTGCTTCCCACATCACTTATATTAATGCTCACAGAAATCTACTATGTAGGTATTTGCAGATAAAGACATGTAGCTAGTAAGCAGAAACAGATTTCTGAGCTCAGTTATACATTGCCAATGCGCATGGTTTTCCATCTACAGCACATCGCTCAGAAAAGTTGAATTCGCCACCGGCTGATCCTTAGCTTCCGTATGTCGCTACGTACTTTGGCTGGTTTAGGAATTGCTGTGCATCAAAGGACAAGCGTTATCACCTGGTCAGTTTTGCTTTTGTTTTATTCTAATGCTCAATTTTCTCTCTGAGCCTGTTACCCCATTCTTATGATTGCAACTGGCCTCTATAGCTTGAGAAAAATCGAATAGTGTGGAAATAGTCCTTAGATAGGGATTCAGATCCCACTTTTATTTATTTATGTAAGGGGCTGCTTAACCTTAATTCCTCAGGTCATTCACTTGTCAAATGGGAGATTCCATTTCGTATGACTGTGATTGTAGGCTGAAATCATGCGAAGGACAAGCACACGAATGTTAATTCCTTTTAACTCCTCTCCCTTAAAATCCCAGGAAATGAAGACGTGACTGAGGACAAGATCATTCAGGACACGGAGAGGTTTAGGGAGAACTCTGGGACTCCTTGGGGCTGAAGAGTTAAGAGGCTGACAGATTGAGGCAGATCCCTCTCTCTTCACCACCCCCCACCCCGAATTAAAGATGGAGACTTTCACTTGCTTCCTTACCCCTCATGTTATCCAGTTGTAGACAGTGTCTTTTAACCCCTTGTGTATTAAACAGGGTAGAAAACCAGCGGATGAGTTCTTGACCTTGCCAAGAGCAATATTTAGCTACGTTAAAACTTGCAGTGAAGAACTTCATGGAATTGGGAGGACGTGGGTTTGAGACTGGCAGAGACCCGCTGTCGTTTAGAAACCCAAGTTGTAGAGGGTACATGACTCCATTAGATGCCACTGTTGCCACTAGTTAGCTCAAAGCAAGTTAAAAAAAAAAAGGTAGTTTCATTTTATCAAGAATGCTTACTTCTCTCACTTGCTTTGATTTAGGGCTACTCAAAATCAGGACTGTTTTCCCCTAATTACTCCCGATTCAGAAGTAGTGGGAGAGGACAAAATGAATAGTCTATTGAGGTGGGGGCACCCTAGGTATATTGCCCTCAGTAGCTAGCTACCGGAACAGGTAAGCAGAATGCACTATAGTCCAATTGCTTACAGATTTACTCTTTGGTGATTGTTATCATGCCGGAAGCAATTTGTGCCCCCAGATTATTATGCTTAACAAATTAAATATTACAATGGTTCTAACTATTTTCACCAAGCTTGTAAAGTTTCAGCTCTTTAAGCGACAATGTGGGTGGCTCTTAAAAGAGCCTGAAATCGTTGGTGCTGTTCCGAGGGACAGAATTACTTGGAGCTGGTGTACTTGGTGACGGCCTTGGTGCCCTCGGACACGGCGTGCTTGGCCAGCTCCCCGGGCAGCAGCAGGCGCACGGCCGTCTGGATCTCCCTGGACGTGATGGTCGAGCGCTTGTTGTAATGCGCCAGGCGCGACGCCTCGCCCGCGATGCGCTCGAAGATGTCGTTGACGAACGAGTTCATGATGCCCATGGCCTTGGACGAGATGCCGGTGTCGGGGTGCACCTGCTTCAGCACCTTGTACACGTACACCGAGTAGCTCTCCTTGCGGCTGCGCTTGCGCTTCTTGCCGTCCTTCTTCTGCGCCTTGGTCACCGCCTTCTTGGAGCCCTTCTTCGGGGCCGGAGCCGACTTGGCTGGTTCAGGCATTGCAACGAAATAATACACCCAAAAGAAAACCAAAGATGTACGCCCACGACCAAACGCTGTCCTATTTATTTGATGAGTATGCAAATTAGGGATTGCAGAATTACGATTTCTGATTGGTCTCTTCAGTGTCTTAATCCCTGATAGGCTCCTTGTTTATGCTAAACTCTCATTGGCTCGTCCCCTTATTTCAACCCCTTACATAATTTGACCTTGCAACTGTAAACGCCCTATGTAAATTAGGAGCGTTGTTGTTTTGCATATGCCTCTTGATTGGCTGAAATTTGTGTTCGGCCATCGGCATAGGCTGCTTTACCAGACCACCGCAGACTATAATCGTTAAGCTTCTGGCCTTGTGGAGAGCTCTATTCTTTTTGAGTTTTGGCGCAGTTAGTACGCTAACTATGTCTGGACGCGGCAAGCAGGGTGGCAAGGCTCGCGCCAAGGCCAAGACGCGCTCCTCGCGGGCCGGCCTCCAGTTCCCGGTGGGCCGTGTGCACCGCCTGCTCCGCAAGGGCAACTACGCCGAGCGGGTCGGGGCCGGCGCGCCCGTGTACCTGGCGGCCGTGCTGGAGTACCTGACGGCCGAGATTCTGGAGCTGGCGGGCAACGCGGCCCGCGACAACAAGAAGACGCGCATCATCCCGCGCCACCTGCAGCTGGCCATCCGCAACGACGAGGAGCTCAACAAGCTGCTGGGCAAAGTCACCATCGCGCAGGGCGGCGTCCTGCCCAACATCCAGGCCGTGCTGCTGCCCAAGAAGACTGAGAGCCACCACAAGGCCAAGGGCAAGTGAATCTGAGTACCGGTGTGTGCAGTTAAAACCTTTTTTTCCCAAAGGCTCTTTTCAGAGCCGTCCACGTTTTCACATAAAAAAAGCTTGTAACAAATTTTAAATTCTGCTTTTCTATAAACGGTTATAGTCTCTGAGTAATGAAAGGATACTTAACTGCGATTTATATTGGCTGTTTAACGTTATTTTGAAATGTGCCCAACGAAACGGGACTTACAGGAAAACCTCAGTACGGTATGGAAGGGTTTGATGTAGGTGAGGGGAAGCTAGTAACAGTTACGGTGACGTTTACAAAACCTTGTCTCTAGATGACAGGTTGACTCCGTGTTCCTTTAATCGTGTTTAGTAAGTAAAACACCTAGAGTAGGGAAATCCAGAAGTAAGGGGGTAATTAAATGAACCGCTGTGGAAGGGGTTCTGCAATTCCTTAAGACATTAAAAACAGCAGAACTGTAGGACCGGAAGTCGGCGCGGGCTGTTTCAAAGCCGAATTGAATAAAGCTAATACTGTCTGACCACCATAAGGAAGTCATTCACCACTTGTTGCACACTGATCGCCCGTCGTCTCTGGGCCAGGCGTTTCACCTGCGGTTTTCGAGTGCAGATAGGAAGGGGCATTCCAGACCACTCAAAGCTCAGTTCAGTAGAAGTGACCATCTGAGAAAAAATATCCGTAAGTTTGTTCTGAAAGCGTGACCCTCGGTCTCTTAGGCCCCATTACGTGGTCTCCAGAATTGGCATCTTCCCCAATCCCCAGGTGATTTCTAAGAATTTGAGATGAGTTGAAGCAGAATATTACTAAGTTAACTTCTTGGATCGCTGAGTACAACAGAGACAGGGGATTGGAATGTTGACTAATTCATCCAATCCAAGTCTGTAGTAATCCACCAATCACGTCGTTCACTGTTTAGCCAATGGTTTTATTGCGCGGGACTTTTGAAAAATGCAAGACCAATCGGAAGGCTTCTGAGTATATATAAAGGCAACGTCTTCATGCTTATTTTTCAGTTTGGCTTCTTTACCCTATTTCCTTTGAGATGGCTCGCACGAAGCAGACGGCGCGCAAGTCGACAGGCGGCAAGGCCCCGCGCAAGCAGCTGGCCACCAAGGCGGCCCGCAAGAGCGCGCCGGCCACCGGCGGCGTCAAGAAGCCGCACCGCTACCGGCCCGGCACGGTGGCCCTGCGCGAGATCCGGCGCTACCAGAAGTCCACCGAGCTGCTGATCCGCAAGCTGCCGTTCCAGCGGCTGGTGCGCGAGATCGCGCAGGACTTCAAGACCGACCTGCGCTTCCAGAGCTCGGCCGTCATGGCGCTGCAGGAGGCGTGCGAGGCCTACCTGGTGGGGCTCTTCGAGGACACCAACCTGTGCGCCATCCACGCCAAGCGCGTCACCATCATGCCCAAGGACATCCAGCTGGCGCGCCGCATCCGCGGGGAGAGGGCGTAAAGCTTTCATTTCCACTACTGGTCCAAATAACTCAAAGGCTCTTCTAAGAGCCACCCACTTTGTCTGTAAAGTTGCTGTAATACAGGCCTCCTCAAGCAGTCTCGAGATTAATGCCTTTGGAGATTCTCTGAAATTCGTTCCCGAAATTTAAGGGAGTTGAAGGGAAGCTTGGTAGATGGCATTTGGTTCTGGAATTGTGAAACCGTTTTTCCTGAGCTTTCAGCTGTGACCTAAACCCTTCCCCCTTGAACATGAGTTGGGTAGATTACATGCACGAGTTGCCTGAAGATAGTAACTTCTGGCTCCGAAGAAACTATGTAAAGATCTTCCTCTGAGGGTCGCTTTGACCTGGGAAGGGAATGAGCCACTTTAAGGTGGTTTGCAATCGCAGGTTATTGTAAGTTATCTGGGCACGTGTGGAAGGTGAGGTCCTTTAACCACAAAGGGTTGAACTTGCGTGAAGGTGGCTTTGCATTTGCTACTTACCTCTTGTAAAGGGGGTACGTTTACGCAACAACAGGTGAAAAAGCAGCTCAGCTATGTGAACATGTCTGATTGCCTTTCCATGTCTGAAACCTCAGTTTGCTCAATTCCCATTTCTAGTTAAGTGAGAGTTTTAGCTTTCCTGTAAAACAACCTTTTACACAGGAATGCAGGCTGATAGTTGGCTTTTAAATAATCAGGATTTTGAATGAGCTTACTGGTCATGATGGCTTCTACAGTCTGACTCAAAGTGTCTGCCCACCAATGCCTTGGACATCATTTGGGAGCTTGCTAGAGATGAAGGTTGTCAGACCCCACGCAGGCCTAGTCAGAATCTACCTTGTTCCACGTTCACCTCAGGTGGTTGGTTGACACTAACAGTAGTTTAAGAAGCCAATAAAAAAATATATTTTTGGTCTCATCAAGAAAGCAGCCTGTGAACTCTCACCAGGAATCAGCATTTGTAAACAGCATGTTTATGTCACAGAATTAAATGTTTTCTAAATTAATTGCACATAAGAGGAACCTGGGAAGATAGTTTGACTTAATGGAGATCAGTGATCTCAATATTGAGTGCACATTACAGACAATTGGACGTTTTATAAAAAATATCTTTGCCTGGGGTCCAGTCAGTAGCATTTTAATTGGAGTCTGTCGGGGTGATCCCAGGCAATAGTAATGAAAACTCAGGTCCTTCCAACAGGTCACTAGGGTCGAGAGCAGATGCTACATAACTTCCAATCTTGTGATTAGCTCCTGACTCCAGGTTTAGCAAAGATTTATCTGTAGAATCAGGCTTCCTTTTGGCTTGCTTTCAGAATGTCCTGCTCTCCAAAAGAGGCTTTTCAGGCTTGCTCGAGGACTGTTAAATCTCTGCAATGAATCAAACAGTATCTGACTTTTGTAGTAATTTCCGAGGATGGGGCTCATGGGAGTCTGTGATGACAGGTGGACCTGCTTTAGGCGATTGACAATGCCAGGTTTTAAGGAATGCTACAAAGAAGAACCTTCTGGACTTCCTGGCAGATAATCTTTCGAGACCTGTCTATCTTCCCATTGGGCACAAAGTCCTGTTTGGGTATCCACCTGGTTTTTCTCCATGGCCATTATTATTATTATTATTTTTTTTTTTTTAAAGATTTTATTTATTTATACGACAGAGATAGAGACAGCCAGCGAGGAGGGAACACAAGCAGGGGGAGTGGGAGAGGAAGAAGCAGGCTCATAGCAGAGGAGCCTGATGTGGGGCTCGATCCCATAACGCCGGGATCACGCCCTGAGCCGAAGGCAGACGCTTAACCGCTGTGCCACCCAGGCGCCCCTCCATGGCCATTATTTATTTATCAATTTATCTTTCCTTTTCCCCGTAGCTATTCTTTTCATTTTTAAAAACCTTTTTATTATGTGATATTTCAGAATATATGAAAGTAGAAATATTAGTTTCATAAACTCTATGTACCCTGCATCCAGCTTCCACATTATCAACACTAGCCAAATATGTTTTAACTGTGTCTCTTCCTCCCCCTTGCCTTGATAATTGTAAAGAAAATGGTATCATTTTTGCTTTCAGTATTTTAAAACACGTCCACCACTTTAAAACCTAATTCTGATGCCATGACGATTCCCCCAACAAACATTCTTAACCTGGGTGAACTTAAAAATTTTATTTACTCCACATATATTTGTTGAGAGTTTACAATGTGCTGGTTGCTGTTCTGTGCATTGGGAATATACTCAGAGAACCATCCAGACAATCAGACAATCCAGACAATATCCAGACAATAAATCAGATAGACACCATGTGTAGTATGTTAGGAGAAAAATAAAGGTAGAGTTAGAGAGTGATGGGGAGTTGAGATTTAGGTAAGGCCACCTGTGAAGATGGCACTAAGAGGATACTGTAACAGCGGAGATGCGTGGAGAGGAGAAGGGAGTGCTGAGGTGCCAGGCGGCTTCCTGCCGTCGGCAGGGCACAATCCAGGGAGATGAAGGCAGAGAAACAAAGAGAAGCCGGCTCAAGTAGACAGGGGCTCCGAGATGTAAGGCCTTGAGAGGAGTCGAACACAGGAATTTCTGTGACTGTTTCTCATATAAGCAGTTCAGCTTTATATTTAGGTAGTCTCCGTCGGACTCCAGTACAAAATTTAGGGCCCAGTTTTCTTCATGCTTTGTGCTATCCAGACCTTGAAAATGGAAGCTGACCTTTAGCATTTCATAGTTAGAGAGAAAAGAGAAAATCGCTGAAAGTTAGGGGTTAAATGTAATTCATATCCCAGTATTTCAAATTCACTAGTTGTTTTTTATTGTTGTTTCTTTTTTCTTTTTCTTTTTCTTTTTTTTTTTTGCCAGTTTACCCTCAGGCGACACTCTCCGTTTACTCGGATTGCAAATTCAGGATAACAAATGCGAATATCTTCAGGGTCCACGCAAGAGATTCTTCGTATCCTAAACGGGGGTGAGCTCCGCACCTGCACTTCAGTCAGCAGCGGTGTTTCTGGCGGAATCTAAGCCCTCCGACGGCCAGCTGCAAGCTCTGGGTGGCAGCTCAGTGTCTGTTAGGTCATTTGTCCAAGAGAGGTGTTAATGACACCTGCCGTGGGAATTGTGTAGGTAAAAGAGCCGTGACTTCATTAGTTCAAAAGTGTCATTTGGTGCCTACATAGATCGTTTTATTTAATCCACAGGATAACTAGGGGTTAGGCACCGTTAGCCCAAATACGATGTTGAAGAACCGGAAGCACAGCGAGGTGAACTACTTCATACAGCGGCTCATTTCAATAGGTCAGTCATGGACTTTTATCTCCGGGGCTAGAGAATGGAGGGCCGTGGTTTGTTACTTGCATAAATTAGTTTTACTTTATCCATCCATCCATCAAAAACTTCTTGATTACCTACTATGTGTGCCACATTGTTCTAGGTGCCAGAAATAGGGCAGTGAGGAACATGGGGAAAGTTCCCTGTGTGGAGCTCACGGATGTTCTCATTGTGGGAGACAGGAAATAAACAAAAAAAACCCAAATACAGTATGTTGGTAGGTAAAGAGATTAAGAAAACAGGCCAAGAAGATTAAGGACTGCCAGGGAGTGGGAGCGATGGGTGGTGGAGGGTTGTAGTTTTAAACAGAGTGGGTGGGGAAGACTTCACCGCTTAGACGCCAGTGAGCAGAGGCAGGAAGATCATTCGAGATCATTCCACAGGGAAGCTACCGTGATGACGAAACAGATCCTAAGTTGGGGGCATACTCAGTGTCACGGCCACAGGTCTGACGACCAACTATATAGAACCAGGGTTTTCTTGTTCTCTCAAGCTGGAGTTTCTAGGTAAACTCCACATTAATTCACATGTTTTTAATATTTTTAAAAAGTATGACACCAGGTTCCTGAGCACACCCAACTTCTCTGGTGATCTAAAAGGCAAGGGCAGGAAGAGACGCGTGTTAATCTCATGGAGGACTGCCAGCCTGATTCAGACACCAGTACTTAAGGAAAGAGTATTAATTGTGTGATAATTCATTTAAAATAAAAAGTAAGATTTGAGGTTCTAAATAATCACTGTCATAATTTTTCAGAAGAAAGAGTACATCCACAGAGTGGCTCTGCGTAATGCCTAAGGTCATGGAGCTGGGAAATGGCCTCCTGTAGGTGTAAGAACTCATCAGTTTCCCTCTTGTCTTATTTATAATATTTATAATTTATAATTACCTATTTAAGTAGGAATTTTGTACTTATATGAGCTGGGTAGGGACTGCCACACAGCTGTCCCCTGAAATGGGTTTCCTTTCTAGGTATTAATTAAACTCCCCGGCTTCGCTGGTAGCTAGTGTGGCTGTGACTACGTGTGGTCAACCTTCTGTTAGCAAAGGCAGAGAGACGCCATTCTCGGGATTTCAGTAAATGGTGAGGGTGCTTCTTTACCCTTTCCTCCCTCCTTCAGGATGGAAGGTGAACCAGATGTAGCTGGAGCAGACATCTTAGACTACAAGGTAGGAAATCACTTACATGTTAGTCTAGTTTGTAGTACTTTCAAATACACTGCGAGGCAGCCATTTCTGAGGTGCATGGCCTCCAGGGCAGGCTGACAGTGACATCCCAGCAGCCGGACAGTTATGTGGGTGTTGTCTGTAGAGGGCAGATGTGGCTAATAAGGAAGTCACCAAATGGCGGGACAATTTAAAATTGCATAAATACTGAGTACCTCATCAACATTTAGTGTCTCACAAACATTTGGCGCTCCTCGGTCCTTTCCTCTCTTCCTATCTTCGTGTAACATGTGAGCTCTGCTTGATTTTTCCATGTGTAACATGTCTTCTGGGCAACTGATTTATGATTTTTGGTAAATACAGCTTTTGAATTATATCTACATTTCATAAAATTCCCCGCTTACCTATTGAACACTTCTTAGAAGTTTCTTACTTAGGAATCACCTACTTAACATTTCTTAGAGTTTCAGCCATCCAATTTGTTGGTGTTGTCTTAGTCCTCCATAGCAGAATTTAATAGCAGAATGTATTTCAGAATATTCTCAAATAATAGAGAAAACACACGTTACACAGAGAGAGAGAGTTCCCTCAGGAGAGCGGGGCCCCATTCCAGGCCTGAGCTACGTACCTGTACATGAGAAATCGACTTTCATCTAGTTTAACCAGTGACTATTTTAGGTTGTCGGTCATTTCCAAGGGTATCTAATACTAACTCACAGGCGTACATAAAAGACAGTCCTTAAGAGGATTAAAGGACCAGATTTGCTATGCTGGCTTTCCTTTCTGCATTTCAGTAAGATCGGATCTTATGTTTTAGTAAGGCACAACACTAGCACTTCTGCAAAATCCTTGTGAAGCAAAAATGAGACACGGCTAGATGAAAGTATAACTATATAGCCCCTGTTGTTAACTACAGTCCGTAAATACAAACTCTGGGTGTCTTTTTCTGCAATCGATTCTTCTCTCCCTCTTGCTGTCTCCTCTTTCTTCAACATAGTCTCTTACTCCACCTTCCTTCCAGAATTGCTTCTCAGGATTAAATCCATTCAGCTTTTGGCAATGCTAAAGTGATCTTCAGACAGAGGCTTATCCCTTCTGTTAGTGCGGTTATTATTTAAATGTCCATTCTAGACGGGAGCCCTGTGAGGTCAAGAATGGTTCCTAACCTGCTCACTGATCTTTCCCAAGTACCTGTCACTTTCTGAAACTTAATAGGCTCTCAATACATGAACAAATAAACTCAAGAGTCCTAGTCCTTCCACTCAACACATCATTTAGGGAAGAATTTGGTCTGTGATCCTAGAATACTCTGAACTAACCATCACTCTCCCTGCCCCACACCCCATGACCCAACAGGGAAGTGCCTGTGAGGGTGGACTTTGTCAAAAGCCAGGACACTAACTGAAGTCCTGTGCTTGAGATTAATCTCAAGGCATTTTGTAATTCTATAGCTGACATTGTATTGTTAATGATTCCAATCAATCCTCTTAAGGGAAGACGACCCAAGCCTGGCTTCTTTGCTGGCTGCCAAAGACATTTCCCTAAGGGAGGCATTGTTCCCAGGCTGTTTGCTGCTGCTTCTTTCCCTTCTCCTTCCTTTTATAAATCCTGTTTAACCTTTTTCAAAGAAGCCTGAATGCCTCTATTACTTGCAGAATAATAGTTTGAGTTATTCTTCAAAAGACATCCTCTTTTCACTAAAGTCTCCCGTCTACCCTTCCGTTTACTAGAAATCAGCTTCTCACGCTATCAGGTGTACAGTATCCTATTGTTTTCCACTAAACAAGTCTCACAGAGACCCATCAGGCACAGTATGTTCTCTAGGCAAGCTTGTCTATAAAGGACGTCCAGAGGTATACCCAAAATTTCTCAGCTACAAGCCCTGTCAAAAGCTCTGCCCGAGTTGTTTTTCATTTTCTGAAATCCTAAACCAAGAGTTCAGCAGCTAGAACTTATTTCTCAGTTTTCAAACAAGTTTTTCTAAGCTTGCTAAAGCCATCTCTGTTCCAGGGAAGCACGATACTGAGAAAACAAGGATGGGAAAGTAAAGATGAAGGAAATAGGCATTTTAAGTTTTGGCACAGTTTTTCCCTAATATTAAGACGGTTCAGTATAAAAGCTCTTCGTGTGAAAGAATTGAGTGGCTCTGAAAAGAGCCTTTGGGTTCGGGTAACAAGACGCTTACTTGGCAAGTTTACTTGGAGCTGGTGTACTTGGTGACGGCCTTGGTGCCCTCGGACACGGCGTGCTTGGCCAGCTCCCCGGGCAGCAGCAGGCGCACGGCCGTCTGGATCTCCCTGGACGTGATGGTCGAGCGCTTGTTGTAATGCGCCAGGCGCGACGCCTCGCCCGCGATGCGCTCGAAGATGTCGTTGACGAACGAGTTCATGATGCCCATGGCTTTGGACGAGATGCCGGTGTCGGGGTGCACCTGCTTCAGCACCTTGTACACGTACACCGAGTAGCTCTCCTTGCGGCTGCGCTTGCGCTTCTTGCCGTCCTTCTTCTGCGCCTTGGTCACCGCCTTCTTGGAGCCCTTCTTCGGGGCGGGCGCGGACTTGGATGGCTCAGGCATGACAAAGCTCTGACACCAAAACCTAACAGAGTGAAAGCTGAGCGGAGGATTGGCCTACTTTTATATGGCTTGTATGCAAATAGCGGCTTAATCTGTCTTAATGCCTGATTGGAGCAAATCAGCCAGTAGAAACATTTTATGCAAATAAGGAGGCTTCAAATGTTCTTTTTGATTGGCTGTTTATGTGGCTGCAACTCTAGACTCTTTTCTCCATCAGAAAAAAGCATTTTCCAAAACAGCAAAATGCCGCGTCAATATGAGCCTTGTGTCTGCCTAGATCCCCACCTAAAGAGACAAAAACCTGATATAAATTTATGACCCTGTTTTCCTGCTAAATTGCAGTTACCCGGATACTAAACGCAGGAAAGAGAACACAAAAATTAGCTAAATATTTAGATATTTTCAAAGTTATGCCATGGCATTCCCAGTTTGATCAAAGTCGAGAACATTTAAGCTTTAAGAATCAGAGGATCGTCACATTTCCACAGCGATGCTATTTTTATGTTCCGTAGAAACACCGTCTGGAAGAGGTGCCAGTGTTTGTGTGTTCGGACTTATGGGATAGGGTGTTTCCATTGCTAAAATAAAACGTTTCTTCAAAGCCAGAAGCTCTGAGAAATGATAAAGGACGGATCTGGACTGGGTCAATCACGTCCAAGAGCAGAGTTTCTGAAACCGCTCAGGAACTGTAAATTTTCACTTTCGTCTCTTCCCAAATTCAATCCAGACAAAGGTATTAAAACAAAACCAATTAAGGTACTGTAAACATAAAATTCAGGCTGGATAAGGGACTGAGAACTGTTAAGTGAGAAGATAGAAAACACATTTCAACAGAAGACTTTCTAAAGTGAGTCCTGGTAGCCAATCACAAGGCCCAACAACTTACTTAATTCACGGCGCGGAATTTGAAGATTCGGACCAATCAGGAGGACGTTGCCTTTATAAATAAGAGTCGGCGCAAAAGCACTTTCAGTTGTAAACCGTGTTTGCAATCTCTGGTTATGGCCCGCACGAAGCAAACGGCGCGCAAGTCGACGGGCGGCAAGGCCCCGCGCAAGCAGCTGGCCACCAAGGCGGCCCGCAAGAGCGCGCCGGCCACCGGCGGCGTCAAGAAGCCGCACCGCTACCGGCCCGGCACGGTGGCCCTGCGCGAGATCCGGCGCTACCAGAAGTCCACCGAGCTGCTGATCCGCAAGCTGCCGTTCCAGCGGCTGGTGCGCGAGATCGCGCAGGACTTCAAGACCGACCTGCGCTTCCAGAGCTCGGCCGTCATGGCGCTGCAGGAGGCGTGCGAGGCCTACCTGGTGGGGCTCTTCGAGGACACCAACCTGTGCGCCATCCACGCCAAGCGCGTCACCATCATGCCCAAGGACATCCAGCTGGCGCGCCGCATCCGCGGAGAGAGGGCGTAAGTTGTCACGGAGGAACGCATACTTTTAACACAAAGGCTCTTTTCAGAGCCACCTACAATTTCAGGCGGAAGAGCTGCGGCACAGTAGGATCTCCGCATTCCCCCTCCCCCCAGGGGTGGCGGCCTGTGCGCGTTTGCTGGCTGCCCACTTCCGGATCCCGGCCTCCACCCGAACACTCGCCAAACCTCGCGACCCTAACCGTGAGCAGGCAGTGTGTGCTCAGGCCGATTGCGCTGTGTTCCCCATCAGAGAGTGTTAGACAAGTCTCGGCTTTTCTTTGGAGTCGTCCGTATGGCTGAGTGTATTTAAAGGGGCTCATAAGGCCGCCTTGGCTTTGAGTACTTTAAGCTGAACTGCACAATAACGTGCGGCAAGTTACAATGTATCAGTCCTGCCCACAATAGCTCCTGGTTTGGGGAATCTACAGAGCGTGCTGTCAACCGGACCGCAGCTCGCCAGGGCCAGTCTCCGAGGGCGGCCGTGAGTGAGACATTTAGACGGGCGTCTTAACACGTCATTAAGACAACTTGCCGGGAATCCAGGCAAGGATATCCACATTTCATTCTGACAGGAAAAAGGACGGATCCTTGAGCAACCCAGAAGGCGTCCTAGGGGTTTACAGTGTTTGCTGGGGCGTGCGCTCGCTGAAGCTCAGCAGCCCGCGCGGAGAGGTGCGTGAGAGCAGCTGGGTGGCCGTCCATTTCTTGACTGAGCAGTCCACCCTGTGGTAGTGGTAGGCAGCCTTTCTGTACTGGAGGTAGATCTGGCCCCTCAAGCCTGGGTGCCACAGAATTTCCAGAGTTCAGCTGGGAGCAGCACTAGCAGCCCGGGGGGCAGCAGCCTGCCTGGCACAGCGGGACCCCGCACGACTGTACCAAACGCGGGGCCCGGACCAGTAGCTGAGGATATTCACACCAGGAGTTCAGAGCTTGTGGCCGCTCATACCGGAAAACGCAACACTGAGCCCCATGCGTCTGCACCTTCGTTGTGTGAGAATCATGGTGTAGTCAGTCATTAGGGCAGAACCCAGCCCTGGCACAGGTGGTGGTGCATAACCTGTTATTAATCCTCAAAGAACCAAGGAGGCAACAGCTCCCAACGTTTCCTCCAACAAATTCAGAATCCTATGATAAACCCTAGAGCCTCGGAGGATTTGTACGTGAGTCAGGTTTTACCGACGTGAGTCAGGTTTTACCGACGTGAGTCGGGGGGAGCTCCTAGCCTCATCCCAGGGTTTATCCCTCGCTGTGGGGATTACTAAATACTGGACGCTTTTTGGGAACTATATGAACAGCTCTGGACATCAGTGAAAACACAAGTCCCACAACAGGAACCACAGGACGGGCATACCAGCAGTTTCTTCGACAAACGTTGGAGGCTCTTGGTGGGATAAATCCTTAGCCACAGAGCCCAGAAGTCAGATTTCGGAAACAACTGAACGTGTTGCTTGATGCAATATTTTGGAATCTTAAGTAAACTTATAAATGGTAAGAGCAACACCATGTGATTTCTTTGTGACTATTGAAAGGGTTATAAGGCTCTCAGTCATCACTGCAGTACTTTTGTGTCTTAAAAGTAATTTTAAGGTGGAAAGTAGGAAACAAAACAAAACAAAACTGGCAGGGGTGGGGTGAGGGGGGGACACAAAACAAAAATGTTGTACCTGAAAGTTCATAACAGCTTTATTTGCAATAGCCTTAATTAAAAACAACTTAATATCTTTCAATGGACGAATGGTTAAATAAATTTTCATGCATCCATGCGTGGAATCCTACTCAGCAACAAAAAGGGAGGCTAGTGATACATGCAACAACCCGGATGGATCTCAAGGGCATCATGCTTAGTGAAAAAAAAACTGTTAGGGAGGAAAATTTTCCTCTACCCTTGTAGGTTCTTTGGCTGTAAATTGATATAAAAACAGAGTAACAGGAGACAAATCTAATTCTGTGTGTATGGGAGCCCCATAAGAATGTGAGACCCAAGGATAAGTCTGTTGGTAGAGATTTTATGCCACCCTGAGCTAAAGAATGAGATAGGGACCTGGGCCTTCAAAGGGAGAGAGGGCAACCTACAGACAGGCCTTTCAGATAAAAAGTTATCTCTGGTAATAGCGTTCTTTCTGGGCCAGGGCCCCCATCTAAAATTTTTTAGGTAGTTAAGGAGAGGTAAAATTTTTCTTGAGTTTGCTGAGTCTTGATTGCCTTCAGTTCAAAATAATCCACATGCCAAAGCAGCACATTTTGGGGTCACATATTTTGCTCCCCCTCAAAGTCGTTTTCGAAAGGTTACATATTATATTATTCATTTATATAACATTCTCAAAATGACAAAGCCAGAGAGCGATAACAGATTGATGATTGCCACAGGACAGGGGAGACGTGTATGGATGTAATATAAAGGGGTAACAAGGAGTTCCTTGGTGATGTTGGAAAAGTGCCGTACCAGCATTGCAGTGGTATTTACGTGAATCTATATACGTGGGGTAAAATTGCATCGGGCTACACACACACAAAGACAAATGAGTGCCTGGTAAAACCGATGAGAGTTGAAAAGGCCTGTAGTTTAGTTAACAGTGTTTTGCCCATATCAATTACCTGGCTTTGATGTTGCAATATACGGTAGCTATGTGGGATGTGACCATTAGTGGAAATTGGTTCAAGGGGTTCTAAGTACTACTGCGGCAACTTCTTGTGAATCCAGTTACTGCAAAATAACAAGGCAAAAAAACAAAAACAAAAACAAACCCCCAAAACAGCTGTGACAATTTTTTTTTTAAGCAATTCCTACTTTGCATTGCTTGGGATCCCACGGTTTGTTTTAGAAATCGATGTGATTTTTTCCCACCACAAACAGCAGTTTTTTGCTTTCTTCTGGCTGTTCTAGTGGTGACATGTCCATCGGGTTGATGTTTGATTCATTTATGTTGTACGTGATGTTTTAGATATTGCTACCCTTACCTCAAAAGTAAATAGAGCTTCAGAATTTGATATTCCTAATCTCAAATTTTCTGATGGTGTGCCCGGCCGGCTAATCCCAACACTACTTGGTACATCATAAGTACCAAATAAAAATCACTTCTTATTTAAAATTTCTATTTATTCTAAGGACATCATTTATATTTTCTTAAAGCTAAGCTCTTACGTAACTAGCTTAACTCACATATTTTTCATTAGAGTTCATGACAGCTTTGCTTGTGTTCCCCGCACTAAGCCCGGAAAAGGGCTCTCCACCTTCTGTCCTCCCTATGAGAAGCACAGGGCCTTAGTCCCTGACAATTTACATTCTTTTCCTCTGCAACCCTTTTTGTTTAAATATATATGCTTAATTTGTATAGATAGAGCACACTGTGCATACTAGTGTTACATTGGAAATGTTTTCAAATCCTTCCATGCTCTTCAGTCTTGTATTATAAATACTTTGGGTTTAAGCAGAGGGTTCCTGGCGATATGAATTCATTGTTCATGAACTAGATGCCGGTCATTTTGCTTCTAATAACTCACCAACAAGTACTCTTCCTTCTCACGGCCAGGCTACCAAAAATCAGGTAGATCAGCAAACATGTTCAATGTTACAGTTTGAAAGAGGCCACTCGCTGACCCCAAACCTGAAGCCTGGCCTGGTTGCTCCCCAATATATTTACAAATTCCTCTGTTTCTTGGGATTTGGGCTTGTTTAAATTCCAGTGTGGCCAACGACCCAAGAATATATATGGGAAAGATAAATCTTTAAACACATGTACGTATGTATGAAGGAGGTCGTTTCTTTTGTGTACATGTCTGAAGCTTGTGTTTAGAGGTTCTTATTTTCTAAATACCAGTAAATCTCCCCACCCCGTGTCTATTTGAGGCCGTAGAAGCAAGGAGCGAGGACTCCGAACGATTTCCTAACTTTTCTGGTGTTTTAGTTTTCACAAAGTTCTGCACAATTGTTACAAAAGGGGCTGCTGGGGGCTGGTATTAAGGTCCTTGGACTGTAATACCCAGTGACTGCTTACTGTGGCCGCGGCAAGGGCGGGAAGGGCCTGGGCAAGGGGGGCGCCAAGCGCCACCGCAAGGTGCTACGCGACAACATCCAGGGCATCACCAAGCCCGCCATCCGGCGGCTGGCCCGGCGCGGCGGCGTCAAGCGCATCTCCGGCCTCATCTACGAGGAGACCCGCGGGGTGCTCAAGGTGTTCCTGGAGAACGTGATCCGGGACGCCGTCACCTACACGGAGCACGCCAAGCGCAAGACGGTCACGGCCATGGACGTGGTCTACGCGCTCAAGCGCCAGGGCCGCACCCTCTACGGCTTCGGGGGCTGAGCCTCACCCAAGTCCTCACATCCAAACCAACCAAAGGCACCTTTCAGGGCCGCCTGCTCTTTGTACGAGGGAGCTCTCACTCGCCGCTGGGTGCTGAGCTGTGGGGGTGGCCTGGTACAAACGTCGAAAGTTCATGGGCACAACTGTCGCTCATGCAGTTAGGTCTTCACATCAGCTGCTCCGAGTGTAACATCGGACACTCTCCGGATCGGCAGGCGGGAAGCGGTTAAATTTGGCGATACAGCAGGTAGTGTGACACGGTGGGTTAGACAGGTTCCTAGATGAGGGAGATTTGGGGGCTGCCGCCAGACGGCGCGGATCTGACCTCAGCGCGGCCTCTTCCAGGCGGCTGCGCCAAAGCACCACAAAGCGCACTGCAGTGTTCTCCCGAGAGTTAGTGCTTGTTTTTTTCAGTACATTTGCGTGTGCGTGTGCGTGTGCGTGTGCGTGTGCGTGTGTGTGTGTGTGTAGGCGGGGTCTCCCAGCCACATTATGTTCTGCCTGGTCAGATCTGTTAGTTCTAGAATAAACAGTAATGAGCATAACCCTTAGCATACGCCACGTTGAATGCATTCATCCCACAGAATTTTTGTCCTACGTCAAACCTATTTTTGACGAGCTGGTCAAAGATGATCAATGCTAAAATCTTTGGAAAAAAAGCTGGGGAACACTAGATTCAAATGGTGTCAAAGTATCTCCAAACAATGTTATTTGCAAAGGGAAAAAAATATCTTTGCAGTGGAGCGATGCCTCCCGGCCCTCCACCGCGTGTTCGCTGAGCGTTCTAATTTAGCACAACTACAAGTACCTGACCACCTGCGTGCCTTCCCTTGTGCAATATACATATGGACCATCACGTTTGACAAAGGTGTAAGCATCTAATCATGCCTCCAGCTACTGTTTCCAGAGAGTACAGGGGATAACGGAGCCAGGGAAACGCCGTCACAAGGGGAAAACATCAAATCAGAACGTGGGACATAATACAATTAGTTTGGTTTCTCCCAAAAGCCAGTCATAACAAAAAGGTGGAGGAGTGTCCAGATTAAAAGAGCCTCAAGTAACAGAGCACTGAACAAGATGTGCTGATTGGATCCCGGCCCTCTAGAGAGAGCTATAAAGGCCATTACGGAGGCGAATGGGGAAGCTTGAATGCAGACTGGATATTAGATCACTTTATGAATTAGTTTCTTTCTTCCTTTTTTTTTTTTTGGTTTGATAATGTTGAGATTATATGGAGAATTCCCTTATTCTTAGGAGTTAGACACTGAAATATTCAGGGGTTCAATCCTCATGATGTCTGCAATCTACTTTTTAAATGGCTGAGCAAAATACATATATAGACATATACACAAAAGTGGTAAATTGTGCTCAGTTCTGGAATCTAGGTGCTGGTTATAAAGATAATCGATCAGCCCACCTTTTATCTTTTTTTGTGTTTGAATATTCTTATAATAAAAATTGGGGAAAAATAGAACAGGTGACAAAATGTGTTGGAAACTGATGTGTGTCATTAGGAGAGGTTGTCGAACGGGTAAGTGTAAAAAAGGCCTGTCTTCACGCTGAGAGGGGACAGGAGCAGCAGGACCCTCGGCCCCATGATGTGTGTCAGAAGCACGGGTCTCATTCCCCTTGTGCCGACTCCTTGATCAGAAGTTGGCCAGAGGGCAAGGACATGGAACAGGTCAGTCTGGGCCACATTGGCAAAGAGTAGGACAACCACCAGAGTCAAGATCCAGGGGGACAATGAGTAGTTAAATGCCATGGACACTGGGAAAGAATTTCTGAAGAAGGAGGCCCAGCAGTTGCCTGAGGAAGGAAGGCCCCTCCCGTCAGCTGAAAACCTGGGGAGCAGCCTGCTTACTTCACTTCGTTGCTTTGGGATGTGGTGACAGTCCATGCGCTTTGTGCTGTCAACGTTCAGTCAAGGTCACGACAGGACAGATAGCCCCTCACACTGGGCAATAGGAGGAGCTTTTTTCTTTTTTCTTTTTTTAAAGATTTTATTTATTTTAAAAAAGATTTTATTTATTTATTTATTAGACAGAGAGAGACAGCCAGCGAGAGAGGGAACACAAGCAGGGGGAGTGGGAGAGGGAGAAGCAGGCTCCCAGCAGAGCGGGGAACCTGATGCGGGGCTCGATCCCAGGACCCCAGGATCACGCCCTGAGCTGGAGGCAGATGCTTAACGACTGAGCCATCCAGGTGCCCCAGGAGGAGCGTTTCCTAAAGAAGCTATTTGCAAACTGAGTGCAGGATACAGAAACCCCAAGAAATTGTGCCTCACCCTAGGCCTGGTCCGTGGGGCAGCTTATCCCCTACAAGCCTGACTGGGCCAGGGAAGCAGTTAAGGGAGCTGCATGGAGAGGGATCCACAGCAGGTGCTGCTGAGGCTTTGAGAGAGGGGTGCAAGCAGCCTGTGGGGACCCCTGGAGGGGAGACTGGGGAGTAAACACTCACAACACCCATCTCTCCTTTCCTCCCATACCCTACAGGTGGTTTTCATTGACTGAACCCAACCAGAGGTAACACATTGGTGGGATCCATACAGGGGAGCCCCATGTGGCCTAGGGCCAGGGGAGAAGGTAGAACAAAGTCTGGAGGGCCAACTGGAAGATACCCAGTACAGTTATGTTTGAAGTAGACCATCTCCATGTTTTATAAAATGAATGTTCCAGAAAGTTATCTGTTCCTATGACACGCTTTCTTTGGGAAGATTTAAAATTCTTTGTCTTGTCCCTGGAAGCAGCTTGTAGGGATGATGTCATAGTTTAAACCATTCATAGACCACATAGGACTTTATAAACTATTATAAACAACTTACTGCATATACCCAATTCCACAGAATTAAATATTTACTCTCTAAATCTATGCATTTTGAGTTTAGAGTGATGTATATTTGGCATTTGGCTTTCCCTGTGAAAAGTTGAAACCTGACAAAGTAATCATGTGTTTTAAGTTTAAAAACAAAACAAACAAAAAAAAGAGGACACAACGAAGCTTTTTAAAAATAGATGTTAATTCAAGGTTGCATTTAAAACTTTTAAAAGCTTTTCAGTTCACTTTCCCATCAGCCCCAGTATATTTTGGGCCCTTATATAATATGACAGGGTTTAAACAGCAGATGAGCCAGAGTGACTGGCTTAGAATTATGGCTCTAACACTTATTGGTTGTGTAATAAGTCACATAACGTCTCTGTGCCTGAGTGACCTCATCTGTCAAATGGGGATGATGATTCTTTCCCCACAGGGTTGTTGGGAGGGTTTTGGAGTCAAACAGACATGGCTTGAATCTTGGCTTCTCTCTTTTTCTGGTCTGAGATCTTGGAAAGTGTAACACTTGGAGAGTATAAAAAGTAATAAGTCCCTAAAGTAGTGGTTTTGGGTATTACACAGTGTTTGAGAGTTGGGTTTTTATCTCTAAACCTTAGTTTAACCCATGTGAGGGAGAGATGTTGATTACCAGCAATTTTAAATGAATTTTCCTCTTATGTTTTTCTTCTCAAACCCCAAAGCATCTTCAGTTCTTCAAGAAAGGGAGAGAAAAAGAGAGTTTTGAATCGCGACAGGGTTCTTCTAGCTGCTACCGCGCTCGGGAGAGTGTGGCCAGTCTGCGGACAAGCACACGACGAGCTCAGGTCTCCAGGACAGGCAACACGCACGGACCCCTCTGTTCTCTGCCTTCCCACCTGCTTTTTGCTAACTTGGCCACCCTCACATCGTTCAGTGGAATGGCTACCTGGCTTTTCCATCCCCTGGAGTCTTAATCCTCCTCTCCGTAGTTTCTGTCACTCCCCACTATAGACTGAAGTGGGTTCCTGGGACCCTTGTGTTATGCGTGTGACAGAACAGATTTTTCCCTTCTTTTCTTCTAGTTCTTTGGCTGGTTGAATATTTGAACTTCTGCAAGACAGACTAACAGAAGCACCACAAATTTTGTACATGCGGGAGCCCCCCAACACGAGATTCCCCGGCAGTCAGGTAATCGCGGTGTGTATGTATCATCTTGAGCTAAGGAGGAGGGGGCCAGGCTCTGGGGCTTCAAGGGGAAGAGCGGACGTTTGGTGGATAGATGTCTCCACGGGGCAGAGAGTCTCAGACACGGAACTTTCCTCTGTAATAGCCCGGAGCGGCTGTGAGGCTTTTTAGCCTCATCACCGATTTTGTCCTGGTTT
Organism: Ursus americanus; assembly: GCF_024610735.1. Lineage (NCBI taxonomy): Eukaryota > Metazoa > Chordata > Mammalia > Carnivora > Ursidae > Ursus > Ursus americanus. The sequence goes on from NC_142158.1 coordinate 2,699,849, forward strand.
CTCAACAAGTGCTTAGGCCCTCGGGGGAGTGGGCTCAATTCAAACCGCACCCCAGTGAATTTCTAAGTAAGAATGCTAATGCATAAGCCTAACGTGGATGTGATGTCGGGAGTTGTGGCCTCCAAGAGCGGAGGACTTTTTACAAGAGCTGTGAGAGCGATTAAGTGCCTTGTCTAAGGTTTCCTTGTCGGGTTTTCTGAGAGAAGCCTGGGGTCTCTTTACTAAGTGGCTCTGAGCTGGTAACCATCCGTTTGTTTACAGGTTGTGGTTGAATTGGACTAATAGTAAGGGTTTAAAACTGGTGTTTCTCCAAAGCTGGTGGTTTCCCTCTTCCCTGCCGTGTGCGCTGCACTGCAATCCTCCGAGGCGGGCTCGATCATGCTGTGATCGCAACATTGCAGGCCGGAGACATTAAGAGGCCAAGCAGTGGGGTCTCCTCTAGGGCTATGACCTCTATTTTTATTCGGCGCATGCCAGGTGTCCGGCACTGTGCTGGGGACCCGTGAGAGGAGACGGATAATGTCCAAGGGCACAGAGATGGTAATTGCAGAGGCTGAACAGTGCTGTGAAAGGAAGAAATGCACGGTGGCGAGGGACCACGGCTTAGAGCATCCTGCAGATGCCGAGGATTTTGGATTTTCTTCACAAGGAGAAGGAACATGATCTGGTTTAGGTTTCATGTGTCCAAAGATTCACTCTGGAGACGCGACCTCTGTCCTTTAGTGGAGGTCGGATGGATGTCGTGCCGAGCAGTGCGGAGGCTGCTGCAGACGGCCGGGCGAGAGCCGAATCGGCCTTCGATGACGGTGGAGGTGGTGAGGGGACAGTGGGGAGAGACTGGTTTTCACTCTAGGATTGTTTTACTCGGGGGGCCAACTAATCCTTAGACCCATTGCATCCTTTCCCACTCAACAATGCTGCCTACCCATTGACAAGTTCTTTTGTCTCCTTTTAAAAGAAACCTATCAGGGGCGCCTGGGTGGCTCAGTCAGTGAAGCATCTGACTTTGGCTCAGGTCATGATCCCGGGGTTCTGGGGTCAAGCCCCGCAACGGGCTCCCTGCGTGGTGGGAAGTCTGCTTCTCCCTCTCCCTCTGTCCTTGCTCACACACACTTTCTTTCTCATATAAATAAATAAAAATCTTAAAAAAAAAATAATAAAAGAAACCTATCAGTCTTCCAGCAACCTTGGTCCCCCCACTGTTGTGACAAGAAGGACGCACGAATTCATTCTGCATCGTCTTTTACGTCAGCGCACTTTAAGTCATCGCCTCCTGTTAGAGGGGCGTCCTGGCTCTGTTCCCGGGGTTCAGGCGAAGTCCGAGCTATGAAGGGAAACTTGTACCTGACGGAATTTGTACAAGTCTGAATGACTGAAAGAGGATAGGTTACCCTGCCTACGCACAGTGTTGTGAGGACCTGATTAAGTGCTTTGTGCACACATCGTGAACTTCAAAGTGGTCACTTTAAAGTGTTCTGAAGTATTTACTGTGACCAAGCATTCCACCCCAATGAAAGCCTTATTATCTGAAGGAATTTACCTAATAAAGAGCCAGGGATTTACAGCAATGACTAATCCTTGGTTCTTTTTTCTTTTCTTTTCTTTTTCTTTCTTTCTTTCTTTTTTTAAATTTCTCCCCCCCTTTTTAAAAAAGATTTTATTTATTTATTTGACACAGAGAGAGAGAGCACAAGCAGGGGCAGCAGCAGACAGAGGGAGAGGGAGAAACAAGCTCCTGGCTGAGTAGGGAGCCCGACGTGGGGCTCAATATGGGGCTCGATCCCAGAACCCTGGGGTCATGACCTGAGCCGAAAGCAACTTTAACCGACTGAGCCACCTAGGCGCCCCAACTATGGTTGGTTCCTAATTGTTTACATACAACTTTGGGACTGCGACATGACATTTTGAATTGATGCCAATTGGGGCCTGTGAATCCTTTGGGCAATGATCGGATTCACTAATGCTGGGAGTACAAAACGTGTTCTGTCTGTCCAGTCTTATTTTATCCTCATAACAGCTTGGCCAGCACCTATGCCCCCATCTAGACATGAGAAAGTGAGGCTGAGAAGTTAAGCAGACCATCTGGACTGTCCGAGATTAAATACTGAGAAAGGTAAACGCAGGTAGTCGATCCAGGGCCTATAGGAGGAAAAGTCCATGGTCTTTCTTCTCTAGCATCCTGCTTCATTTTCAATAGTTATCCATTTATGCCTGCTCTACCCTTTTCTCTTAATAGCACATCTGTCCTCCTACCAACAATTTGGGGACTAGCTGCTCCCTTAGGGCATGTGATTCTGGTTAGGCCGCCCTCATGGCTGGCCGATAGATTGGGCCCCCCGCAGTCAGAAGATGGTGCAGTCACATAGCGATGATCTATGTTGTGACTTTCTCTTGTTCCATATATATATATATATATATATATATATATATATATATATATATATATATATATATTCTTTTTTTTCATTTGAGACAGGGTTGTGGGGGAGGGGCAGAGGGAGAGGATCTCAAGCAGACTCCCTGCTGAGCATGCAGCCAGATGCAGGACTGGATCCCAGGACCCTGAGATCAAGACCTGAGCTGAAATCAGAAGGCAGACGCTTAACCCCCTGAGCCACCCAGGGGCCCCTGTGCCACGTATATTTACCGTATTTGTCCGTCATTTGGTTTTTCTGGCTTGTGAAGTTCCTGAACAAGTTTTTTGTTCAGCTTCTATATCATTTCCCACTTTCTGTTATAGATTTAACAGGTTCTGATTAATATTCTGGACCCCAGCACTTCGTCAGTTTTATATCTTTTTCAGTTTTGTGACTTCTATTTTTGATCTTTACATGATTGCCTATATAAACTGAACCCCTTGTGTTTAATACAGTCACATTTACCCATCTTTTACTTTCTCTCTTTTTTCTGTCTTATTTTACAAACCTTCTTCTCTAATCCAAGGTCACGATGATATTTACTTATGCTGTTTTCTAGGAATTTATGTTTTGCCTTTCACGTTTCAGTCAGTCTTTAGTCATCTCAGGGTGAAGTTTTAATTTCATGCGTTTTTCCACGTGGATATCCAGCTTTCCAAGCATCATTTACAGAAGACATCGTATTTCCTGCAGGTCTGTTATGCCTCCTCTACCCCATGCTGAGCGCTCCCAGGTGGGAGGGTTTCTGGGGTCTCTACTACATTCCGGTGGCCTTCTTGTCCGGACTTTTACCAATACAATATATTGTTTTTTCACCATGATGCCTCAATGATCTAGGAGCAGGGTCCACCTCATTGCTTGTCACATAGGAGATTAAATGTTGATTTGATTAAGAATCTAAAGTAATCCATAATTAAAATAATTATGCCTTTTACTCTGGGAACTAGGCTTTACTATGGCAAATGTAGGTTAAGTTCCCAGGTAACACCTCAAGTCACATTCTCACCATATGGCAAGGGGAGGCCAAGGTTACGTCAGTTAGGCTCTACCAGTCTTGTACTCGTTTCCTGCGGCTTCTCTATCAAATCAACACAGATTCAGTTGCTTAAAAAACATCCTGAAATTTACTAAGCTTACACTTCTGGAGGTTGGAAGTTCAAAATGGGTCTGTGGAGCTACATGAGGGTGTAGGACTGCATTTCTTTCCAAAGATCTAGAGGAGATTTTTTTTTTCCTTTTGCAGCTTCTAAAAATCACCCACATTCCTTGGTGCGCAGTCCCTTCCTGTGTCTGCCAAGCACATTGCTTCCGTCACTTCCATGGTCACTTCTCTGACTCTCATGCCTCCTTTCATAAGGATCACGGGTTCACCTGTATGATCTGGAATCATCCCCTCGCCTCCACACCCTCCATTTCATTCCATCTGCAAAGTCCTTTTCAGTGAGGTAACATATTCACAGACTGCGGGGATTAGGATGCGAGCATCTCTGTCAGGTGGGCTGGGCTGGGTATTCGGTCTGCCACGGCCGCAACAAGGGCTGAAGGCTTTCTGCGTCTGTGGGGTGTCAGAGCATTCCACCTCAGTACATGCCGCTTCGAGATCGAAGACCAAATCCATTGGACTTGATAAGCAAAATATTATTTTCAGCTAAAGGCACTTGGAAAACACTAGATGCAAGAAGGGCACTCTGACCTTCCTTTTCTTTCCAAGCAGGAGGTAAAATTCCCATGTGAAAGGTGCCCCTCCCCGTCCTGGGAGGAAAGAACATTTTTCTCACCAGAGACAGGAACTGAGATGGTGAGAAATCTGTAAAAACAGACGTTGTTAAAATAACCCTTATCTTCCTTCAGCTTCCCTGTATCATTCTGGTCACTTCCATAATTTCGTCTCTTCATGCAACCTCGTCTGTAAGTACGCAGGCCTGGCCATGTCTTTGGGTCTTCATTTTCTTGTGAAGACTCCCATGCACATGGGAAGTAAAACTTGTATTTTTTCTCCTGATAATTTTACCTTCCCTACACATCACTGTTGGGAAGCAACTTGAAGGAACTAAAATACACAGACACTACCAGAAAGTATTTAAAACCATTTAATACCTTTTTTTTTTTTTAACTCAAAGTGCTTAGTTGCAACAAGAAAGGTGACTCTGGTTGATCAAACATTAAAGGTGATTTTTTAAAAAAGATTTTATTTATTTATTTGAGAGAGGACGCACAAGCAGGGGGAGCGGCAGGCAGAGAGAGGGAGAAGCAGGCTCCCAGAGGAGCAGGGACCCCGATGCAGGGTTCAATCCCAGGACCCTGGAATCATGACCTGAGCTGAAGGCAGATGCTTAACCCACTGAGCCCCCCAGGTGCCCTTAAAGGTGATGTTTTAAGGGGTAGATGACCGCGTCCTGGGGAGGGCTGTGGAACCAGGCCTGAAGACATTTCCAGGTACAAAACCCGAAACCAAGCTGCGAATCAGTCTGGTGCTGTGGTCACAGCTGCCACTGCTCAGCCCGTACTTGACCTCCTGGAAGCCGTGGCTGCTGCTACCGCCAAAGTCTGGATGCTTCTGACAGCTTCTCTCCCAGCGGAAGTGAAGCTCCGGTCTCTGCTGTCTCATCCGGCAATTTTGAAGTCAAGTCTTTCGAAGGTGAGACTGACCCGTGGAGCCTGGCCACAGGTGTCCATTTTAGGCGGTAGGGAAGCTGACAGTTGCAGTTTGGAGGCCTGGGTGTGTGACGCCAGTTCAAACCTGGGAACTGCACACATTGATAAAGGACATAAACGTATGAGTAGCTTGCAAACTTTTTGTCCTCCAAGTCCCACAGTCAAAATAAAACAAAACAAAAACATATATACTTGAAACTAAAATTTTATGATGCGATATTTTCATTTATTATGTGAGATGGTACTTTGATATTTTCTATATATTATTATTATTATTTTTTTTAAGTCCACATCAATGGATACGATGTAGGAAAGATGTTAGGGCTTGAAGCCAATGGCCAAGAAAGAATTCTTGAGACATCTTTGGTGCAAAAAAAGTGGTTTATTAAAGCACAGGGACAGGACCCATGGGCGGAAAGACCTATACCGAGGCCATGGGGAGTGGCCCATTATATACTTTCAAGTTGGGAGAGGGTTAGGGATAGCGTAAGTCTCTAGTTTCCAGGACCTAATTATTGTTACGAAAAGGTCATTTAGTACTGTTTAGTAAAAACTCAGTCATGAGACTCTTCTGATGTATATCAGTGGGTCATATGCTTGGGGGATGATTGCCAACACGTATCTTGCGGGGTAGAGAGAAAGGATCCTGGAGGTCAGGTTGAGATTGCCTTTTGCGCTTAGCAAAGCATTCACACCGAGGCAGCTGAGTCCCTAGAGAGGAATGTCACTCTGCCTGTTTCAAGAACTTGTGAAAGGGCTGTAAGCAGTAAGGAAATATAATTTTTCTTTTGCCTTTTTTTCCCACATCACATATAGGTAAATCCAAATTTTATTCAGAAGAGTAATCAATAACTCTGAATAAACATATCATTTTAACTCAGAGTAAATTAATCTGGATTAATTTGGATGATTAAATATTTTCATAAAAAATCTGTTGCAATAACTGGTTTTCATACTGTATAAGTGAATGTGCTAAAAACATAATACCATACATTCTTAGGAAAGTTAACCTTGTAGAAAAGATCAACCCTAGTTACAGAACTAAAGAAACAGTTTGGTTTTTTTTTTTTTCAAGTAGGTGCCGACATCCAGCGTGGAGCCCAACATGGGGCTTGAACCCACAGCCTTGAGATCAAAATCCAAGCCAAGAATCGGATGCCCCCAGGCACCCCAAGAACTAGTTTCTTTGGCATCACACTTACACCAAATACGGACACCCCCCCCCCCGCAAATTCTGCTAATCCCTCTTTTATTTTCTTTGTCTTATAACTCATGCCAGCAAAATAAAGCTTAGGAATTTATGGCAACATATGACTATTCCATTAAATAGTGATAGAAATCTGGCTCACTTCGATTACATTGGAGTCTAGGAAAGTGGCATTTTTGTGAGAAAATTTTGGGTAAAATTATCCTCTTTGAAAGGTGGACATTAAAATAAAGACCTGTGAGAACAAGAAACAGAAGGCATATTTATTTTATACCTATAGGTTGTGACTCATTAAATTACTTTTATCACAAATTAAGGGCTTACAATCTGTATCTAAAAGTCTGCAATAGTGCTTTGTAGCCAGAAGCCTGACATTTGTGTAAAGGAAAATGGTAAGAGAGGAAAAAGTTCTAGGGGAGCAGATAAAACTATTAAAGGAGAGGAATTTGTATAAAGGTTTACTCGTGGCCTTTGATAGTTTATTCATTCCATTGAATCATTTAGCCACTGCACAAATATTTACTAAGTGTTTAATAGGTGCTGGTAATTACCTGGGTCCTGAGAGTACCAAAATGAAGATGCTGTCCAAGCCCTCAAGGCATCTAGAGAGCTGTTGAGGAGTGTAGCAGCTCTGGAGTCCAACAGGGCACCCTAAAGCTGCGTTAGGTACACGTGTGGAGGGGCGCCTGGATGGCTCAGTCGTTAAGCGTCTGCCTTCAGCTCAGGGTATGATCCTGGTGTCCTGGGATCGAGCCCTACATCAGGCTCCTCTCCTGGAAGCCTGCTTCTTGCTTGGGTTCCCTCTCTTGCCGTCTCTGTCAAATAAATAAATAAAATCTTAAAAAAAAAAAAGTTACATGTGTGGAGCACATCTTTTGGAACGTCAGGAAGTCCTAGGCATTGATTTTGCCTGGGAGAATCAGGTGAAGTTTTCCAGAAGGAAACTCTTAAAGGAGTGAAGGGGATCAGGATCTGCCACCCCAAAACATGCCACTTCATATAAGCACCTATACGAAGCATAAGAATTAATTTTTGCTGAAGGCATTTGAGTTCCTGAAATCTTTCTTTACCTCAAAGCAGGTTCTCTCAAAAATAACTCAGTTGTCATGCCTCCCCTCCTCGGGAGCAACACTTGTCTCTTGTTGGAAATGAGAAGTTGGTACCACACCCGGACAGACTTTGTCATAAACTATCATATCTGCCATCTATTCTTTTAGGGCCCATTTATCTTTCCTAAAAGTCACTTGCTCTTCTGTAAGAGCCCTTCTTCCCTCCCTGCCCGTACTAAGTTAGGTACATAGCCTCGAACTCTAACTTCCGCTTTGAGTTACTTATCGCTGAGCTCTTACGTGTGGCTGTGATGTGATGTGAGCTCTTACGTGTGGCTGTGATGTGATGTGAGCTCTTACGTGTGGATGTGATGCACACACTAAGCTTGTTTGTTTTCCTCTTGTTAGGCTGTCTTTTCTTAGTCTCATTTACCGGACGCAGCCAGAGAACCTCAGAGCATTTTTATAAAACCTCCGAAGAGTTGAAGGTTCTTTGTGGACGAAGACACAGTGTATAGAAAGGATACTGTTGAGGAAAAGAAAGCTCCAAGTATGACCAGTTGTTCAGGATATTCAGCTAGAGAAGTCGCTGGTGGATGGGGAGAGGGGCTGGAAGAGGAAATTGTACCGGTAAGCAGGTGCCAGATAAGGACAAGAATCGGATTTTATTTTGCAGATGTTGGGAGAACCAGTGAAGGCTTTTTATTTTTTGTGGTTTTGCCTAGATGGGATAATGAAATGTGCATGTCACTCTGGTCTCCGACTGCAGCAAGGTGGGGGAATAGCGGGGGTTGGGGGTGAAGGATGCAGGCAAAGAACTGGCAGGAACCTGTGGTCACAGGAAGGCATCGAAGATCGGACTGGGAGGCTGTGTACAAGAGGCAGAACATCCCGCTACCCTTTTGGGGTCTCTGGCTGAGCCCAAGAATTAAATTGACATAAAACAGATTAACAAGAGAAAAGCATACACGTTATTTAATATTTTTATGTGTTCATGGGAGTCTTCACAGGAAAATGAAGACCCTGAAAGTGATTAGGCCTAAGTACTTACAGACTAGGTTGAACAGAGGAGTAAACCTGAAATAGCAACAAAAATAGGAGAGGACGAAAGGAGATACAGGGTTATCTTAAGGTCTGTACAGATTTCTCTCCGCATGGCTCTGTTTCTGCCAGTGTGTTCTCTTTTCCTGATATAAGGATGACACCTTTCACCTGGGATCATTATCTGCCTTCAGGGAGAAATGGGAAGGTCAGAGCCCCATTCTCACATCTGCTTTTCAAGTGCCTTTAGCTCAAAATAATTCTTATGCCAAAATGGTGTGTGTTGGGGTGGCCTATCCTGCTACCTCTCAGCTAATACTCAGTTCTTTCCCGGGGTGCCTGGATGTCTCACCATCCATGGAAGAGTCTGGAGGAGATGGCTCAAGGAGGATCTCTGGCCTGATGTGAAGAGAATGCAAGTTTGTTCATTGGGAAGAATCACAAGCAGAGCAATAGGGCCCCAAAAGCAAAGTGAAAAGAATCATGGTGAACCTAAGATCTGGGTCAGGAAGAAAGGTACCGCAAAACCCTGTGAAGAGACCGTGGCGGGAGGAGGGATGAGCAGAGTCAGGCGTAGCAGATGATGTTCTTGGTATAATTCTGGATCTGGCAATTAGGTCACTGGTAACCACGGCAAGGGTATTTTTAGTGAGTAGTGCACAAGACAGATAATCATGAATGACAAACACAGAAATACTCCAGATTACTTGGAGATGTAACACTAGGAAAGATCTAGTAAAAGGGATTTGGATGAAGTTGAGACACAGATACGTTACATTGGTAGTAAGCAACCAGTAAAGGAATATTAAAACTTAAACCAGTACTACTGTTGGATCACATCAACCAACTAACAAAGCTCACTGGTCCGTCAAAAAAGGTATCGATAGTACCTTGTGGGTTCCGTCAACAGACGAGAACTGCCCGTGGTAAACAAGGGCGCGCTTTCTCTGGCATCAGGGACGGCAGTGCAAGTCTCCAGGTAGGGAAAGCAGATTTCGAAGGTTAAGTAGCAGGGTGAGCGTAGCCTGAAGGCCACCTCTGAGCCTGCCTGGCAGGAAAAAGGGAGGGGTGAGGTCCTCGGTGAGGAGGCCAGGGGAGAGTGGACAGAACGCAGGGAGGAGGGCTCGGCGGCGCCACGGGGCACGCCTTCCCGCCCGGCGTTCACTGGGCGCCGCCATCTTGGTTGGCCGCCAACCGTCACCGGTCGGTGACGGTCTCCAAAAACGGCCTGGGCAAGACGCTCGTTCAGCCAGAGTCCGAGGAAAAGAACAACGACAAATACCTTCATCCTCCGAGCACAGCTCTTCCTGTGACCAAGTGGGTGGTCCTGAGAAGGACCTTTGGAGAATGCGGCGAGGCTGCGGCACCCGGAGATGCGGCGAAGCTTAGCCCCCGAAGCCGTAGAGGGTGCGGCCCTGGCGCTTGAGCGCGTAGACCACGTCCATGGCCGTGACCGTCTTGCGCTTGGCGTGCTCCGTGTAGGTGACGGCGTCCCGGATCACGTTCTCCAGGAACACCTTGAGCACCCCGCGGGTCTCCTCGTAGATGAGGCCGGAGATGCGCTTGACGCCGCCGCGCCGGGCCAGCCGCCGGATGGCGGGCTTGGTGATGCCCTGGATGTTGTCGCGTAGCACCTTGCGGTGGCGCTTGGCGCCCCCCTTGCCTAGGCCCTTACCACCCTTGCCGCGACCAGACATTGCGAGCAAAAACAGTCACTCTCCAGCGCCGGAGCGCTGCCTGCCGCCCTTTATATACCGCTCTTGCGGACCTTTTAGGAAACTGAAACGCTGGGGGCGGGAACGAGTCCTCCGCTCCGCCTCTTCCCACCTTCCTCGGCCGGCCGGGGCTTAGCGACAGGAGGGGCCGGGAGGGGGGACCACATCTGACTGCCCTTTCCTTGTAGAGGCCGGAATCGCTGGTGTCTGTGACTAGTCCTGTGCCTGTGGGGTCTCTCAGATCAATGATATTGTCTAAGTCTCCTCACCTCTTTTATAATTTAGAAAAAGGAGGCAGTGACACTACGATTGTCTATAAAAGAGAGAGATAACAATAAAATTACTGTTTAAATGTGAAGATTCTTTTAAAAAATGCGAGTATTAATGCTTACAATTTTAACAATACTTACTTAAATGTGGCAGATCACGGAACAAATATACTTACGTGTTTTTCAGCATTCCTGATAAAAAGGGAACTGTAGGAAGGGGAGCAAATGTTAACTGAATTTTCACTCTTTGCTCCCAAATTTATAAAGCACTATTTGCATTGCAGAGATGAGGAATTCCAGGCTTGAAGAACTAGTCCTGTTCTAATAAGCGGTATTGTTGGAGTAGAGCTGAGGTCTGATTCTGGTCTTAAGATCTTGACACCTACCACTGATCTATGTCAGTAAAACATTGAAGATGCATCATGCTGTGTAAAAGTTTGCATTCAACAGGATTAATAATAAAAAACACTAAGAAACTGAAATATGATCCAAGTAAAAAGAGTTACAGAATTAATATTTTATACATAGATGATACATTGATACGCTTAATAGACAAATGTCTATTTACTCATTCTGTACATTCACAGTAAGTGCCTCCCTTCTGTGTACTATAAATGGTAATTAAAAAAAATTCCTTCTCTGCTGGTACTTACAGTATAGAGTCAGATTATTCATTTCCCTTAGACACTATTAGAAATTTAGCTCAGTTACAGTTACCTGCAGACTTAAGACACAGTGATCTTCCATACACCAAAGAAGAATAACTGATTTGTTCATTCATTCAACTTAGGGTCTAGTATATGCCAAGATCAATGTACAAATAACAGGTTTACAAGGACAATCATACAGGTACTTTTAAGGAACTCAGAGCTTAGAAGAAGGAAGAGAAATGTAAACTCAGGGTGAGAGGTCACACATCCACCAAATACTAGTTTCCATCAGGCGGTAATGGGTGGAGCAGCTGAGAGCTTGTTAGACACACAGAATTTTTAGGCCCAACCCCAAGTCTACTGCATTGATATGGCATTTTAAACAGGATCTCCAAGTGGATGGTATGCTCATTCAAGTTTGAGAAGAGGTTTTTTTTTTTAAGATTTTATTTATTTGAGGGAGAGAGAGCATGAACAGAGGTGAGAGGCAGAGGGAGAAGGAGAAGGAGAAGCAGGAAGCCCGTCTTGGGCTGGATCCCAGGGTCCCGAGATCATGACTGCAGGCAAAGGCAGACACTTGACTGACTGAGCCACCCAGGCGCCCGGAGAGGCGTTGTTTTATAGCTGTGTTGCCTACATTAGCCAATAGCCAAATGCGCTCATTTAAATTCAAAATTAAAATTAAAAATTTCTTCCGTCACTCTAGCCACATTTAACTGTTCAAGAGCCACATGTAGGTAGTGGCCATCCATTTGACAGTGCAGATAAAGAACATTTCCATCATAGCACATATATCCTATTGGGCTGTGCTGTGACAGTGAATTTCTTCGAGGACCTTCTAGTTCAGACTGGGAAGGGAATGTGGTGGGTATTTGAAAATGAGGCTTACTGCAGGAAGTGAGGATTGGAGTATTTTTGAAGTATGATAGAGATTAGTCAACTTCTGGGTGTACCAGATATCGCAGATAGAGAGGGACATACAAAAAGGAAACTGGAAGTTTGACGTCAGTATTGCCCTTCGTAGGAAATAAACTGAGATATAGTTATCCTTGGAGAAAAGTTTCAAGTGGGAGAGTGCCCTCAGATGAGACCATATGATAGGAAATTAAACTAGATGTGTTTTCTCATGGCCCTTCTGAACATCTTTGATTCTAACACAATGCTCTATCTGTTATAGAGCCTTTATGTTGTCTTCACGCCTTTTGGTATTTATTTATAGTCACTTTTCTCCTTAAACTTTGAAATTCGCTGAACTTTGGAATATGTAAGTACAGCCACCGTGAACTGACCTGGTGAGTGCTACCTAGATCTCTCACAGGGGTTTACTATGATGAGAAGGAGGTTGATACCAAAATTGGGAGAACATGAATTCACAAGTGAGCTACCCATCACTCATCCAACTGTGGTTTTTCTGTTATTTTTACATCTAAAAGGGTGCAAGTTTCAGTCCAGTTCAAAATCAATTGTCTTAACATATACAGCCTTACGCTTCAGAAGTAACGAACGCAACTTTTTTTGTGAGCTACCAAAGTAATAGGTGGAACCTTTCAAGTTTACAGTCCCTTGGGGTGAGCCAGCTTTCCAGATCCTTGTCCATGCTACAGTTACAGAGAGGATAAGTACCTGGGTCTCAGGTCGTAGCAGTAAGTATTTGCAGCCAAGCCCTATCCTTCTATAAACATCTGGGGAAGAACTTCTCAGGTGGATTCATGTCTCAATTATTGCCTTCCAGGAAGGGCAGGGATTACCTACAGTTAAGGAAATAGCCCCAAATGTAATTTCACTTATGTGGAACCTAAATAGCCCTGGGAACCGGTAAGAGTTGCACAAGAATGGAATGGGGACATCTGCTGTGGGAACTGGTCGCGTATCTTAAATTGAGTGTATGTAACTTAGGGAACAATTCCAAGGAGTATTCAACAACTGATGTTTTGACTACAGTGATGACCAAAATGGTAACTTTTAAAAATCTGAGTTTTAATTCTATCATTAGGTCTAGATAATAATAGGCTCTGGTCTGAAAAGGAACAGGGCCTATGTAATGTCTGGGGCCGTTGCTATTGACGTTGATGCTACTAAGGATGAGAAACAGCCCCTTCCAGACGCACATGAAATGCCTGCTTAGGGAGAACTGCACATTGCAGATCCAATCCTGTAAGTGCGCTCTCTGCACACAGCATTTGTTTGGTTTTTAACATGGACTCAAGTCACAGAGGCTTGGTTTCAGTCTGTGCCACTCAATAAATGACTATTTAAAACCAGGCCACGTGACTTTTATGGGTTTAGTGAAGTGTGGGGAGATGACATCTTCAAAACTGATGATCCTATCTTGGATTTTTTGGTGAAAATTCTTAAATCATCATTGAATGTAAGCCAGAATAACAACATTTTTGGAAATGAGGGTATTTGTTTGACGAGAGATAACACCAAAATACTGTTCTTGTTTATTTGTTTTAACAAACATAGAGTTTAATTTCACTATCTGATTATTTGGTAGATAATACTAAATTTGTGCTTAATTATCCAATATTTACCTAATTTCCTTAGCTCTGCTGTGTTGCAAACCAACAGTAAAGCAATGAAGTGGGTCACGTTTGCTGTGAAATGTTTGTTCTACTTCTTAGGCAGACTTATTTAGCAAATAATTGAGGTTGTGACAGCCTAGTTCATATTCTGTTAGGAAAAAGCCCAGGGAGCACTGTGAAAATTCAGAAAGAGTGATTTAAAAGAGAACTTTCTCTTCCTAATCTTGTGTCCCTACTGGCAATGTTGGAAAAGAGTTAAATAAAATCTGTACTATACATGTCATTTGGAAATGCAGGAAATATGTGTAAAATTCTATGTACGTATTGGAGGGAACATATCTTATGGACAGGGTGTCTGTCATTAAATAATTTACAGTTTTAAGAAGATGGGGTATAAACACGTGAGGTTGTGTTCTTCAGCTCCTAACTGGTAAAATGAGGTAGAACTAGCATTCTATTGCTTCACGATTCACTTTTCCTCTTTGTAGATTTGGTGATTGATCTCTAATGCCCGTTCTAGGTCTGAAAAATCTATTCTACCACTATTTCAGGAAAGTTGCTATTTAGAACTCTTTATGTGGAAAAGGAATGGAACATCCTCGTCCCCCATCCTTCCTAAAATATTTAAATCTCCAAAACACGGGGATCAAACACAATTTACACACTGGCCACTCAAATACTTAAAAATGAATCTATTAAAAAAAAATAGTTATCCATCTTGTACGTAGAATTTTCTATCCCAGTGCCAATTCCCAGGGCTTCGCGCAAACAGCTGCGGGAGAGCTGTGCTATTGCTCTCGCGAAAAAAGCGTCTTTCCTTGAATATTTGAGTAACAATGAACTTATTTATGTAAACTTGCAAAGAAAAGAATGTGTAGAACAATGCCCTGGAAGACAGACGTGCAAAGGAAACAGAGAGAAATAGTATTTTTAAGGAAAATCTGAAAGTTGTCTCAATGTGACCGAAGTTTTAAAGAGAGTTGGGGGAATCGGCCAAGTTTCAGGGTACTGGTTTTGAAACTAGGTATCGTAAATGAGGCAGGAATGAAGCCTGAAAACTCTTGGATCCGTTTCCCCCAAATCTCTAATTATTTCATGCCCAGATTTCTTACGTTTTTCTTCTTTTTTGAGAGGAAAGAAACACAGCCACACTGCAGAGCGGAGGAGCTCTTCCGAGCAGCGCGGCGCAAGGCGCAGGCAACCAATCATCACTCAGCCGCTCTCTATATAAACCCCCGGCCGCCGGTCTCCGAGACACGCCGTTCTGACAGTTTGAGAGTACTTTTTGTCTTTGTTGGCAAAGCAGAAAAATGTCGGAGACTGCGCCGGTTGCTCCCGCTGCTCCCGCACCTGCAGAGAAAACACCTGTTAAGAAGAAAGCGAAGAAAACGGGCGTTGCTGCTGGAAAGCGCAAGGCGTCCGGGCCCCCGGTGTCCGAGCTCATCACCAAGGCCGTCGCCGCCTCCAAGGAGCGCAGCGGCGTGTCCCTGGCCGCGCTCAAGAAGGCGCTGGCGGCCGCCGGCTACGACGTGGAGAAGAACAACAGCCGCATCAAGCTGGGCCTCAAGAGCCTGGTGAGCAAGGGCACCCTGGTGCAGACCAAGGGCACTGGCGCCTCGGGCTCCTTCAAGCTCAACAAGAAGGCGTCCTCCGGGGAAGCCAAGCCCAAAGCCAAGAAGGCGGGTGCGGCCAAGCCCAAGAAGGCGGCCGGGGCGGCCAAGAAACCCAAGAAGGCTGCGGGGGCGAGCGCCCCCAAGAAGAGCGCCAAGAAGACCCCCAAGAAGGCGAAGAAGCCCGCGGCGGCGGCTGTCGCCAAGAAAGTGGCCAAGAGTCCAAAGAAGGCGAAGGCTGCCAAGCCCAAGAAGGCGACCAAGAGTCCGGCCAAGACCAAAGCCCCCAAGCCCAAGGCAGCCAAGCCTAAAGCGGCCAAGCCTAAGGCGACAAAGGCAAAGAAGGCAGCATCTAAGAAGAAGTAAAAATTGTAGCGGGATGTCCTGCTTTGAAAATCTCAAAGGCTCTTTTCAGAGCCACCCACTGCTATCAGGCAAAAGAGCTTAGTAACTAGTAAGTATCTAGATAAATTTCCTTGCAAATTCGCCTTTCCTGCTGTTCCTGGCTGCACGTAGCATGTTTCCAGGCCACCGACGTCTTTCAAAATTTACCGCCTGCGTCTGATTGGCTCGCTTTCCCTTAAAGCGACAGGGGCCTGTTTCAGCGCGCACCCGGTCGTGTAGTCGGAAATGGCTTACGATTTTAGCCAGGTCGGGTCACAGTTCTCGTAGGAGAAATTTGGTGGCTCTGAAAAGAGCCTTTGGCTTTTGTGAAGAAAAAGCCGTCACTTGCCCTTGGCCTTGTGGTGGCTCTCGGTCTTCTTGGGCAGCAGCACGGCCTGGATGTTGGGCAGGACGCCGCCCTGCGCGATGGTCACGCGGCCCAGCAGCTTGTTGAGCTCCTCGTCGTTGCGGATGGCCAGCTGCAGGTGGCGCGGGATGATGCGCGTCTTCTTGTTGTCGCGGGCCGCGTTGCCCGCCAGCTCCAGGATCTCGGCCGTCAGGTACTCCAGCACGGCCGCCAGGTACACGGGCGCGCCGGCCCCGACCCGCTCGGCGTAGTTGCCCTTGCGGAGCAGGCGGTGCACACGGCCCACCGGGAACTGGAGGCCGGCCCGCGAGGAGCGCGTCTTGGCCTTGGCGCGAGCCTTGCCGCCCTGCTTGCCGCGTCCGGACATATTAGAGAAGAAAGTGTAATTCTCAAATTAATCTGAGGAAGGGATTATTATAGTCTCTGGTTTCATAAATTTCCTTTTCCATTGGTTTGCAGCGGCTGTTGAGAATTAGCCAATCAGAAGGTACTCTTGGGTTACGTGCGCACTAGAGAAAGAAAGTACTTCACCAATTAGAGGTTGAGATATTAAAAGTTGTATATATTGTGAAGCAGTAGAAAATCTTTGACTCCCCCCCTCCCCCCGCTTGATCAGATGGAGTCCTCCTTTGAGTGTTTGGTCTCGCTATTCTTCGCTAAAGCTGCGTAATTATTTACCACTCTGATACTAAGGAATCGTAAAAAATGTAAATGTCACTTTGGTGGTTTATAATTTATCCTCTCTGCCAGATTCCTTCCCCTGGATTGTTGAGATGTGCCATGGAGCCATGGTTGGCTGTCGAATGTTTCTGCTGAATTCTCAAGGAATAGGTAAAGTGAAACAATGAAAGAAAAAAAAAAAAAACCCCAAAACTCGGATGGCGGCGTGGTTGGTAAGAAAGTTCCCGGAGTTGAGGAGACCAGGGCAAAATATATGGGTTCTAGATGGGCTGATCTGGATGTTGCAGGCCTGCTTTTTTCCCAAGGCTGAGGTGTTTTTATTTTTTATTTCAGGGAAGCCCACTTAATTTTACTGGGAAATCTTGGCAAATATCTGAGCCCTAGAGATCATTATGGGGCTGTAAACCTGGATGGGGAATCACTGTGTCTTTATTTTCACAAAGTGTAAATGGAATTTAACATTTCCTTCAATTGTGTGTGTAGGCAGCTGATCACGATGGATTTTTCAAGTGCCTGTGGCTTTTTCAGCAATGGCAATCACAGATGTTTTCTTATCACTTGAAGTTCTGCAGATATCTTGAAATAAAGTTTACACTCATTCTGAGCTCTTGACAGTGAAATTCATTATTCTACCTGCTTCTAGTTGTATGATGTGTTCCTGATGAAACATTATTACATGCACATAGTTAAATACGCTTCCATAACAATTTTAATGTTGCGTTCTTATCCTGTATGCTTTACATGTTGAGAAGGTGTCTATAGGTCTCCCCAGAGTATCCAAGGAGTCTATAGTAGGAAAGAAGTCATAAACTGGTGAGCGTATCTCCAGTGGGGGCACAAACACCTCACAGTTGAATAACCTTTTCACTTAATTTCTTTGTTTACAGCCTCCCTCTCCTATGCTTATTGGTTAATAGCTTATTGAAATTGACTAGTTAAACTTTCTCACAACAGGGTGGGGTGATGTAGCCTGCGAGTATCTTTCTGGCCCTTCTAAGTAAGAGTTCGGTTTTTCCCCATTGCAGCTGCAAACCATAATTTCTTCTTTTCAGAGAGTCCAAAAAACTTTTATGACAGTGGCTTGTTTGAGAATGAGATCTGGATATGGAAGGAATTTGAAATACTTACTCTAAAAAGAATCTTTTTGAAGAGGAGAATTTTTGTGGAGCGGGAAAGACAAGAGGCAAGAGACCGGTGAGCTGTTTTATACCCAGAATGAGAGCGCTAGGCTTCCTGAGGCCTAGGAGAATTATGCTGCAATGCGACATTCAGGGAGCGGCCAAAATGACTATGGAATACCCCTGTAGTTCCTTACAGTTTATAGAACACTCTGATCCCCTCCCCAGAAAGCTTTTGAATTAGGTTACCTAATTGTATTTTAAGTAAATAGTTAAAATGCTTGTTTCACAGTTAATAAAATTGTGGCTCAGAACGATGAAATGAGCAGAATCACCTTGTCAGTACATGGTGGACCTGGGTCTCAAATACAGTTTCTTTGCTCTTAGGTCTGTTTCTTTACATTGCGCCCCATCTATTATATGGACTACCGAAGGAGTGGAGTTCTTGGTTTCATTTTTAGGCTCATCCAGGGAGGTAGTAGGGTTCACGTAATTCTGTTTTAAGCCCTTTGTGAATTAACTAATTCACAAGCCCTTTCAAATGCATCAGACACAATTTTAAACATGACTTCGTCAGTGACCTAGTTTTACTCTGTGGTCTATGTTAATTAGTATTCAAATTCCTTTCCTTTGGACAGGCCTTTGTTTTCAAGGGCATCAGAACTTATTCCAGTCTTTTCCCATCTCCCCACATTTTTGTTGCAGTCAAATCATAAGTCAAGAAGACCAAAGACGTCTTGGTGTTCTGCACCAGGAAGATGAGGGATCAGGAAGCTCATTCCCAGTCACCATATTTCATCAGTAACCACGTCCCTACATGGTCTCCTTATGAGGGTCTCTTGAAAAGCTCATGCTTGGGTTTCTGACGCTCTTTTGCTGCACAAAGATGGTCTGTCAATTATAGTGGCAAAAACTCAGGTTTAGAAAAACCCAACAGATTGACTTGAGGATGTTAAAACAGCAGACAGGAGCCTGTGTGAGGAGTTCTCTCTGAGCCACAAAACCCAATCAGTCCATCAATATTGATCAATCAATCAGCCATCTTAGCATGGAAAGTGTGAAACACATGTTCAAATTTTCTTAACGGCAGGAGGGTACTCATGCACATGGCATAGGTCTGAGCCAAGAATAATTTTTAGGCCCAGGCTGAAGTAACCACTTTCTGCTTTCCGGAATCACCTGACTCCTTGACAGCTGGAGGAGGCACACTCAGTTCATGGCCCTGTGTTGAGGCATTGCTCATTCCTGTCAGTCCGTCACTAAATCAGGCTGATGTTTAACGAGTCTAGGCAACTGACATTTTCTCCTTTCTCACATACTCTCCTCCTCTCATACTTGGGATAATCTTATTGTTTCCTAACCAGCATCCTAATTCCAGTGTCTCCAGCCCCTAATTCTTAAATTCTGGTCAGTCTGTCTCATGTCTTATGAATAGGGTTGCTGGCTTCCCATGGCCTTAGGCTCAAGTGAGGACTTTGTAGTCTTTTTTTCATAATAATACCTTCTGCTTGCATTAATTAGCACTAATAACAACTCGCATTTACCTTTCAATGCCTTCTTATTTGTTTATTTGTTTTGTTTTGCTTTAAACAACTCATTCACCTGCCATTCCTTCTCTCTTCTCTACCTGGGAGAGTCTTTCCAATTCCATCTCTAGCTCTGTCTCCATGAATAAATTCCCCTAATTAGAAAGTGTTCTCATAATGTGTTTTGATGACACTTAACAGTCGGGTGCCACTATTATCAATGGCAAATTAATAATGCTTCTGTTCTTTTCTCTCATTAAAATATACTTTAGGGTGTTATTCTTTGTCTTGTTTTTCCACTACTCTAAGTGTGTGTTTTTAACTGACTGAGGTTTTGTTTTTGTTTTTGTTTTTTTTCATCATGATAATCATACTTTTGAATTCTCATCCCTTTTTTCTCTCATCCTCCCTAACCACCTCCCCTCTGGTATCTATCAGTTTGTTCTCTATAGTTAAGAGTCTGTTTCTTGGTGTGTCTTTCTCTTTTTTCCCCCTTTGCTCTTTTGTTTCATTTCTTAAATTCCACATATGAGTGACATCATATGGTATTTGTCTTTCTTTGACTGACTTATTTCGCTTACCATCATATTCTCTAGCTCTATCCAGCTTGCTGCAAATGGCAAGATTTTATTCCTTTTTATGGCCGAGTAATATTCCATTGTGTATATATATGCCACCTCTTCTTTATCCATTCATCAGTTGATGATGGACACTTGAACTGCCTCCATAATTTGGCTGTTGTAAATAATGCAATGAACATAGGGGTGCATGTATCCCTTTGAGTAACTGTTTTTGTACTTTTTGGATAAATACCCAGTAGTGTGATTATTGGGTCATCAGGCAGTTCTATTTTTAACTTTTTGACTTTTTAACTCCACACTGTTTCCCAGAGTGGCTGCAGCAGTTTGCATTCCCACCAACAGTGCACGAGGCTTCCTTTTTCTGCACATTCTTGCCAACACCTGTTGTTTCTTGTGTTTTTGTTTTTAGACATTCTGACAGGTTTGAGGTGATTATCTCATTAGAATGGACTGAATTTTTAATCCTGTTCAATGGGTGAGATTATCCCGATATTGAGTAATTTTATTTTCTGTTTTTCTATGTAGGAAGCCAAGAGCAATAAATCTCTCTGCCCCTTTTCTGTTCCTCTTCCCCTTGGCTTGACCTATCCATTATCTCTCTTACTTTCTAAACTATGCTGCCCCACATGTTGGGACTACAGCAAAAAGAAAACCAAAAATATTTATAACATTTTTATGGTAAAAAAGTCTCCCTATCGATATAAAATATCAATATTCACCTGTGGGCAGATGGGGTAGATAGGGCATGCAGAATGAAATGGAATTTCTGAAGTGTGTTGACTTTCAGCTATCATTGCTATAAGAGGAAGCTCCTGGTCATTCAGAGATTGTACATTTAAACAAAATGATATGTGATTATAGGCAACCCTAGTAGTCTGAAATGGATATACAGCTTAATATACCAGTAGGTACAGATGAAATGTGACCCAAGTCATATTTGCGATCCTTCTCTAAAAAAATAAAAATCTAGTTTAAAAACTTTGATAACAAGTACTACGATTTCGATGTATACCTTTTAAAATAAGAGTATATATATTTGTGTGTGTGTGTGTCTTAAACATGAGTATTGTTTGAATGGTAGACAGAAGGGCGAAAAATTGTCCATGTCATGTTATATTTTTATTGTTATACATTGGATATAGCTCTGTGCAACTGGCTGTGATAATTATAGTTTAATAGAACTTCACGATCATATAGGACCCTGTAAATTTTCAAAACCATTCCATTTCCTTTCTTCCTTATGCAAGAATTAAGATAAGGATGTCAGTCTTCCCCGGACAGCTTTTCCTAGGAATAAAGCCATCAGGGATAAGTGATGAGTATTATGTTGATGCTGTTGTTTAATAGAGTAATGCCTAATGGGAAAATTTTCGGCTTTACCTACCCCTTATTATCTGAAACTTTCTTACTTTCAGTTTCCTTATCTGTAAGGCAGTAATAGAAAAATAATTGTATATGATAGATAATATTAGTAGATCATGATTGAACTTTCCTTATATTGTGGAGCCTTATACCTCACTTCTGGCTATTTGCAACGCACTCAATAAACTTATTTCTACTTAGGAAAATTATGTATTAAAATTACATGAACTCAATCTGTTATTTCTGTAATCAGAAATGTACCAAACAGTAATCTGTTTCTCCAATAATTTTTTTAAAGATTTTATTTTATTTACTTGAGAGAGTGAGAGAGAGAGAAAGAGAGAGCATGAGCAGGGGTGAGGGGCAGAGGCAGAGGGAGAAGCAGACTCCCTGCTGAGCAAGGAGCCTGATGCAAGACTCGATCCCAGGACACTGGGATCATGACATGACCTGAGCCTAAGGTAGACGCTTAACCGACTGAGGCACCCTAACTTTTTATTTTAAATTCCAATTTAACTAAAAATAAATAAATAAATAAATAAATAAATAAATAAATAAAAGTAAATAAAAATTCTGAGTGATTGTTTTAGGCAAAGGACCATTCTAGATGTTCTGATGGATTTAATGATATGACAAGATGTTTCCTGTGCCTACTATGTCCTCATGTCTTAACAACCAACATTTGGTGAGACAGAAACACACATTAAAAAACTGACTATGCTAGAATCTCAAAGAAAGTACAGGATATGGGAAACCACAGTCTAACATGAATGCCTTTATCCAACATTACAAATATCCAACACTCCAGTGATTCTAATTATGGATAGCTACACCCTTCCATAGGGACCTAGAGAGTCCCTATTCCCACTTTCCCAGGTCTCAATGCCTAATGGAGTTCCAAAAACAAAAATTTCTTCTATAAAACCTCCAGGACTTCTTAATGTGGCTAACTTTTCTGTGCACTTTATTTACACCTTTGTCCTTGTTAAATGTACCACCGCCTAATCTCTTTCTTAGTGATCCTTTGAGGGGAAACAGCCCATTAAAAAATTGTTGACAGAGGCCTCTTAATTCTATAGTTAAGTATACCTTCTCCCATCTCCAAACTTAAATTTGCTAAAGCGTTTAAATAGATGAAATCCTTCCAAATAGCATACAGTATCCAAATTAGTAAACATCCTTCTACATTTCCAAATAGCTGCCTGAATGGATTCAAAACAGAATTCCTGATTTCCCTCCCATTGGGCTACCAGTTTAGAAACGGAGGAACCTGTTATTTCCATGGGAAGAGAATATCTGTTTAATAAGTTAATAAGAGAAAACCGTTTTCTTGAAGGGATAGAAGAGAACAGTATTTTCTGCAAGAAAACTATCCAGCTTCCAAGGGATTGTCATGTTTTACTGAATGATATGAGGTACTCTCCTGAGATTTAACTTAGAGATTAATATAGAGAATTTAGGAAAACTGAGAGACTTTTGAAGAATATCAGTTAAGGGGCAGCTGGCCAGCTCAGTCGGTAGAGTATGCAACTCTTGATCTCGGGTAGTAAATTCCAGCCAGCCCCACATTGAGTGTAGATTACTGAAAATAAAATCTTAAAAAAAAGTTTCACTAAAAAGGATCCTAATCCCTGCATTCTTCATTCCCAGTGGTAGTTTGAGACCCACGCAAGCCACTCTTGATTGCTTAGCCTGTATTAGAGACCCCAGTAAAGAGGGACGCCAAGAAGTCTGCCGGGAAAGTTGTGCTCGTACCTTTCCGTCCCCCAGCTAACGACCTAAAATTTGGCTCCCAATAAGACGCTTAGGGGTATATCCCTGATCACCCCCTCAGGATTCTGGCGGTCGCTAGGGAGTTGGGCCCCCAGATCCTATTGAGCAAAGTGCAGACCAACGGTTCTGGCCTCTTAGGGTAGTGCTATTTCAGTAAGGCTACCTCTGGGAAAGACAACCAGAAGCCTTGAAGGCTCACTCGATGGCTGTCTAATTCCCAAAAGCCACAAAGGACAACCCTTGCAACAGCCCCAAGTTAACTTCGAGGAGCGCACAGGATGCAAGACCCAAGAAACCAGCCACAACACAGAGTGAAACTAGCTATTTCCAAAGAGGAGAATAAAGCGAATAAACCTTAAAGCTAAAACCTAGATCTTTCAGACCCGCGATTAGGATAAAGGAACCCGACGTTGAGTGTCACGGCATCTGTCATAGAATACAGTGGGTGGCTCTGAAAAGAGCCTTTGGGTTTAAAGTTGGCATAAAATCAGGGAATTAAATCTATGCCCTCTCCCCGCGGATGCGGCGCGCCAGCTGGATGTCCTTGGGCATGATGGTGACGCGCTTGGCGTGGATGGCGCACAGGTTGGTGTCCTCGAAGAGCCCCACCAGGTAGGCCTCGCACGCCTCCTGCAGCGCCATGACGGCCGAGCTCTGGAAGCGCAGGTCGGTCTTGAAGTCCTGCGCGATCTCGCGCACCAGCCGCTGGAACGGCAGCTTGCGGATCAGCAGCTCGGTGGACTTCTGGTAGCGCCGGATCTCGCGCAGGGCCACCGTGCCGGGCCGGTAGCGGTGCGGCTTCTTGACGCCGCCGGTGGCAGGCGCGCTCTTGCGGGCCGCCTTGGTGGCCAGCTGCTTGCGCGGGGCCTTGCCGCCCGTCGACTTACGCGCCGTCTGCTTCGTGCGAGCCATGTCTTAACTGAAAGTTAAAGAAGCGAAAGAACTGCCTCGGCCCTGCTTTTATACAGGGACAGACTCCCTCTGATTGGATTGCGGGCCGTTCCATCAGTCAACGGTCGCTCGGTTCCGGAAGTGCAGGAGTGACTCGTCACTGGCTTAGCCGATCCTTACCCGTTTCTGATTGGTCGATTTCAACCAGCCGACATCTTCGCACCCCCCTTAAAAAAAAAAAATCATTTCTGAGTTTCATTTACGATGGTTAACAACTCGTTAATTATCGTTAATAATATAAAAATTTTGAAGTTTCCTCCTGTTTGGATAGAGAAAGTAGGATATGTTCGCAAGAGAGAGTGCTTTAGAATTTCTCTTCTTAAAACAATGTCCGCCATTTTCTGCAGTTATTCCGTTTTCATCTGGCTGGTATTTCCTGCCTTTATCTATTTGCAAATTCCACAGTGTAAGTATCTCATGAGTTCTATTTCATTTTACTTACAGCAAATATCTAGTTCATTGCAGCATAGTCTCCTAGGACATAATGTTAAGACGTAAGGAATGTTCTTTCAGGATTCACGTTTTAAAATTGCAGCATCCTGGAGCCCCTGTCTTTTTAATACTGGGTTTGACTCAAACTGGTGATTTTATATGCTGTTTGGTTTTGATGAATTAAAAATGTCAGCCGGGATGTAATGGCGACTGTCCTGAGGAGAAGGTTTGCTATGCGGAACCTTGAAAAAGATGGCGGCGATCGAGTCTTGAGGTTTAAGAATAGTAATTGTCTTGCATCTCCGGATTCTTGCCGGAGGAGCCCCGAAGAGTCCTGAAATATTTGTGATAAAGCCAAAGAAGCTACTGTTACGACTGGACTGGGCTCGATAATAGGATTTCCTTCCTTGGTGTTCGCGTCCAAATCCCAAAGTTTCTACTTATTTAAAATACAAAAATAAGGTTTTATTGGGAGCTGTGTCTGTGTGTATTTGGGTGTGTTTTGGTGAATGCACTTATGGTAATGAAGCGGTATTGAAAATCAACCTATTGGAGTCCCTGAAATCATTCGTTTATTCGTCCAATAAAAACAAGGTTTGGAATTCCTAATTTACATACTATTAATCTATTGGCCAGTTTTAGTCCAATGAAAATGTAGTCTTTTGAACCTTCCTTTGCATATGTGTCCTATAAATATTCGGGATTGTCCCTCTTCCTTTTTTCTTGGTGGTCCAAATTTCTTAGCTTTGTGATCACCATGCCAGAGCCTGCTAAGTCAGCCCCAGCCCCCAAAAAGGGCTCTAAGAAGGCGGTGACCAAGGCGCAGAAAAAGGACGGCAAGAAACGCAAACGCGGCCGCAAAGAGAGCTATTCCATCTACGTGTACAAGGTGCTGAAGCAGGTGCACCCCGACACCGGCATCTCGTCCAAGGCCATGGGCATCATGAACTCGTTCGTCAACGACATCTTCGAGCGCATCGCGGGCGAGGCGTCGCGCCTGGCGCATTACAACAAGCGCTCGACCATCACGTCCAGAGAGATCCAGACGGCCGTGCGCCTGCTGCTGCCCGGGGAGCTGGCCAAGCACGCCGTGTCCGAGGGCACCAAGGCCGTCACCAAGTACACCAGCTCCAAGTAAAAGTATTCCTACAGTTTGCTTTCCTCCAAGGCTCTTTTCAGAGCCACTCACTTTTTACATATTGAGAGCTGTAATAGCATGTTTTTTCAGCACACTTTTATAGTAAGCATATATTTCCTGAAATGTGTACAGTAGGAACTTGGTTAAAGTTCTAAAAGTCTGGTTTTTGTGTTTGTTCATTAAGTCTTTAATTTGTCCTTATATTTTGTGTAATCGTTTAGATTTTAGAATTATTTTGTATTTGGTGTCTGCCTCTTGAAGTCGGTGAAGCATGTTGAGTCGGTTTCTGAAACTCTAATTTTGACCTACTTGTAATTTTTTTCTTCCCCTAAGTGTTTCCTTCTGTATTCATTTAGACAGAAGAAAAATAGTAAAATGAAACAAAAACAAAAGTAAGAAAAGATAGATATGTAGGGATCACACAAGATATGAATGGAAATCAAGAGGTTCCATGAGTTAATTATTTAAAAGAACATTTGTTTTTGTGCTGCTGAATATAAAATGACTTAGATATGTTGCTGTTGAGTCCAGGTCAGGGTTTATAGGCTTGATTGGTATCAGGAACGCCCACAAGGCATGACAGGTGTATGTGCCAGTTCAGTGTTGGGGATATGTATGAAGGGTTACATAGTTGTGAAAGGGAGTGTTTCCAGTATAGGGTCCCCCCCGTTCTTTTTTTAAATGTATGTCTTCCATTAGATAAAGATTGCAGTTTTAGTTTATCGTATGTTATTTTAGATGGAACACGGATTTCTGAAGATGCTAAGTGCGTTCGCTAACTATATTAGTTATCTTTTGCTGAATAGTAGATGACCTTGAATTTACTAGCCTCAAACAACCCACATGTATTATGTGACAGTTTCTGTGGGTATGGGCATGGTGTAGCCGAGTCCTATTTAAGGATGCTATTGAGATGTTAGCTAGGATTGAAGTCTCTTGGATGCTTGACTGGGGAAATAATCCTCTTCCAAACTCACTAGGTGGCTGAATTTGTTTCTTTGTGGTGGTAGGGCTGAAGGTTCCAGTTTCTTTCATGTTGGCTGTTGGCTGAAAGGTTTGTAGGCTGTTAATTTGGAGGCCTTCACTTCCTAAAGAGCCCCACCCCTTCCCCACCTCAGTTTGTCATTTGGGCCTGTCAGCATAGATACTTGGTCTATCAAAGTCAGCATGCAAGAGTTGAGGAAGATACATCACGTTACCTAATATACTTAACATGTTAGATAACCTAATTATATACAGAAAATTACATCTCATCACCTCTGCAGTCACAGGTCATGTTCACCCTCAAGTGGATAGATCACAGAAGGGTGAACACCAGGAGGGAACCCTGGGGACTACCCTAGAGGTCATCATCACAGGACCCATCAGGAAAAATAAAAAACATCTAAGAACCCAAAGAATGTTAACTAAAATAACTCTTCCCTCTTTCCCTCTGCCCCTACATTACTCTGGTTCAATTTGCCTGCAGGCAGGAATCGGTGCTAAGAGGTAAGGAGAAAGGCTACATATACCTTGAAGTGCTTTTAAATAGGTTACTGCCAGTGACTTTCTCCTGAAGCCAAGATACAGAAGACTATTTGCCTGGTTATTATTTTGGAGGACGCTGCTGCCCCCTTTCCTTTGCAAGTACTGACACAGAAAATATTGTGTGGCTGAGTCCCAGCACAGGGCTAGGAGCCTCTGTACCTCCCTTTCTAGCTTTGAAGCTGAGAAACCAGAGGGTTTGTGAGATGAGTTAACATTGTTGCTTTTATTATAGAATGTCAGGGAATATGTGTGACAAGGTATAACAAACCCCCAAATCTCTGTGGCTTAAAAATACTTTATTGGTACTCAGTTTACATAATCCAGATACAAATGCTTTATGGGGGAGAAAAGTACCCATGTGCCACCTTGGCCTGCTCCTAGGTGCCTGCACTGTAGCCCCAGTTGAGCTTCTCCTTGAACCCTAGGAGTAGGGTAGCTACTGGCTACTCTGACCAAACAAGTTTCTGTTTTGAATAGGCTAAGAGTATTACATACGTTTTTTCAGTACTCAAGTTTTACTTCCAGAAAAATAGTAACTAGGTTTTAAAAATCTAACCTATTAGTGTGTGAAGCTCGTGTAGACTGCCACATCCTGGCAGAGATTCTAAAAACCAGACCCAACTGCTAATGAGGTGGTATGGGAGCACTTAAAAGCTAGAAAACCCTGTATTGGCAAAACCGGTAATGAACCTTTAACCCTCCCTAACCACTTAGCGCATTTCAGCAGCAAGAAACAGGATTAAGTTAAAGCCATGATTTCAGTCCAGAAACCACAATCTGTAATTCTTGATCCTCACAAGGGAGAAAAGAGTTTCAATAACAAATGTCGCCAGCCCTTCAAACGAACGGGTGTGTGGCCCTGAAAAGGGCCTTTAGAATTCTCACAGAAACCGCACGTGTGGGCAAAGTCTTAGCCCCCGAAACCATAGAGGGTGCGGCCCTGGCGCTTGAGCGCGTAGACCACGTCCATGGCCGTGACCGTCTTGCGCTTGGCGTGCTCCGTGTAGGTGACGGCGTCCCGGATCACGTTCTCCAGGAACACCTTGAGCACCCCGCGGGTCTCCTCGTAGATGAGGCCGGAGATGCGCTTGACGCCGCCGCGCCGGGCCAGCCGCCGGATGGCGGGCTTGGTGATGCCCTGGATGTTGTCGCGCAGCACCTTGCGGTGGCGCTTGGCGCCCCCCTTGCCCAGGCCCTTCCCGCCCTTGCCGCGACCAGACATTCTCAACAAAACAAAGAACCACCTAAAATTCGTGTTGACTAGAGATCGAGCTTCTTATTTATAACCCTGTGGCGGACCTTATTGAGAACCGCGACGGAGGCCGGGCTGGGTGGGGGCGGGGTGGGAAGGCCGCGGGTCGTCCCCGCCCACAAGTGCGCGCGCGGTCCTGCGCCCCGCGGAGGCTCCGCGAACACCGCCGGGGTCGCTCCCTGTTGCTTCCCTGAATTCTCTGAGACAAGCTCTCTTTGAGAGCGTGTAAGGAAAATTCTCTGCTTTATTAAGGGAGTGAAATAATGGCACCTCCCAAGCCAGTATCTGCTTTTCAGATGTGAACTATTTAGGATCCTTGAGCACCGTGGGCAGGTCGTTGACGAAATTATACATTGCTTTGAATTGTGATCGCGTATCTGAAATGTAGTCGAGGGTTTGTCTTCTCTTCTCGCCTTGAATCATTTTTGTACACTTTAAACCAAGAGAGAATAGTGGTGTTGGCCAGAGGGTCTCATGGAGGGAGAAAAGAACTCACCTCCCCAGCGGGACGGGGCGGGGGGGGGGGGCTGCCTTTTCCGCGGAGGTCTGTCCCTGCTGCCTGGGCCCTGTACTCGCCCTACATTTCACCTTCTAGGGTCCACGATCTGTTTTGTGACGTTTTCTCTCAATTTCACTTTAGTTTGTTCTTCCTTGGAATGCAAATGTTAATCCCGACATCACAAAAATGGTTTGAAAATCAAAAGGTAAATCTTAGGTCAAGTGTTGAACACTGTGACGACTACTTCGTGGAAATTCTGTCTTCATGCCCCAGGGATTGACTTCCTTCCTGATACTCAAATCTCTCAGTCTGGTATTTTACAATCGGGATTTATGTTCAGTGTTTATTTTTTATGTTTTCATAACCTCTATATCTGATGAAGTTTTAGAATATAGGTGATGTTCGGTGATATGCGGTGCAGAGCTGACGACCAAGAAAGAATTCTTAAGTCGTCTCTGGTGCAAAAAGGTGATTTTATTAAAACATGGGGACAGGGCCTGTGGGCAGAATGAGCTGCTCTGGGTTTGTGACGTGTGGTTGATATATACTTGGGAGCTGGGGAGGTGAGGACAAAGGGGGTGTCCAGAAGGACTGTCATATGCCAAAGAAGACTTTCAGCATAATGGAGACCTGGTTATTGTCAAGCCAAGTCTGTTTTTCCCTCCAACGAGGCACTAAAATGAAGACAGTTGGGAGTTTCTTGGAGGAATGTTACATTACTCCTATTACACGTCCTTGTCAATGGGCTTCAGGTTCAGAAGAAATTCCATTTTATTTACCTTTCCTTCTGCCTCAGCCTCTCTCAATTTTTATGCAGGGGAGGGTGATGTTAGGGCTTCAGGAAACTGAGTTATGGTCTCTGGAAGTTAGGCTACTGATAAGAAACCTTCTTCCTTGTAAATCACTAGGACATTTGTAAACCCAGGTAGACCCCTGTCCTGCAGGACTGTAATCTTTATCAGTTAACCATTTGTTTTTCTTTAGGGCAGCCAGGAGTGCCTGAGGAATGTCGCATATGTCACATGGGGGTGGGGGTAGGGGGTAGAGGGTGCCTCTAGACTTTTTCCTCAGCTAGACTTCTGCTCTGTCATCATATCTTTGTAAGTGCAAATCTTTGAGTTTAGGGGTCAGTGCTAAATTTATGTGGTTACATTTAAATTTATATACTTTCCCAATTTACCACTACTTTCATACCACAAACACAATTCCTTCTAGGATTGCATTGTCTGATAAAGTGATCTGGACCCACTTTTCAGCATTGGGAATGTGGTTGATGCTATGAGGAACTGAATTTTTAATTTTATTTAATAAAAAAATTTAATTTAAAAGCTATTATTCTGTTCAGTTATTGCAAAGTTTGGGGTATGTTTGAAGAACTTGGGCATGTGAACTCAATTTTTCAACAGTAAATTTTATGGTATTGAAATGCAAATCAAGTTTTTTACTATAAAAATTTAGAATCAGATTGAATGAAATAGATACTGGATTTAGAAGATGTAAGATGAAAAAAGGAACGTGAATATTGCATTACTAATGTCTATATTGATTACATATTGAAACAAAAATATTTTGTATATTTTGGATTATATAAAATATACTATTAAAATAATTGCATCCTTTCACTTTTTAAAATGTGGTTACTGGAAATTTTTTAATTACATATGTGTGTTTTGCATTATTTCTTATAGGTGACACTGTTCCAGGGTTCTTCCTTTCCTATCTCTGTTACTTGATTTTTTATCAAATCTTGCTGTCCTGGGTTTTGGGATATGGTGGACATGCAATTTAAAATTGACCCTTGAACAACAGGGCTTTGAAGTCCATGGGCCCACATATACGTAGATTGTTTTTTGGTAAACACAATACAGCACGGTAAATGTGTTATCTCTTCATGATTTTTTTGTTGTTGTTGTTTAAAGATTTTATTTATTTATTTGACAGAGAGAGAGACAGCCAGGGAGAGAGGGAGCACAAGCAGGGGGAGTGGGAGAGGAAGAAGCAGGCTCCCAGCAGAGGAGCCTGATGTGGGGCTTGATTCCAGAACGCCGGGATCTTGCTCTGAGCCGAAGGCAGACGCTTAACGACTGTGCCACCCTGGCACCCCTTCATGATTTTCGTAACAACATATTTTTTCTCTAACTTACTTTATTATAGGGATACAGTATATAATTATATCATATATAAAATATGCATTTATCAACTGATTATGTTATCAGTAAGGCTTCTGCTCAACCTTAGGCTATTAACAGTTACGTTTTGGGAGTCAACAGTTATACCAGGATTTTCAACTGTGCAAGGGATTTGTGCCCCTAACCTTTGTTCATGGGACATATATTTCTAAGAAACCCAGTTGCACAGACTGGCCCCAAACTCAAAGGAAGCATTGTACAAAACTTTAAAAAGTAACAAAATAAAATGACATTAGGGAATAATGGGAGGCTTGTCAAAGAAAACATTACTCATCAAAGCAAGAAAAGATGGATAGCTAGAAAAACTGTTGACCTTAGAATTCTTCAAGGGCAGGGTGTCAGGAGATGAGACTTACTGAAATTCTGTGCTAATATTTTTTTTCTGGAAGTACGTTTTGTTGAGCGAGAGCATCCAAAAATGTTTACTATCCCAATTATAGTCCAAAAGAGCTTACGTTTCTGTACAAGAGAATGTATATTCTGGTATTTTCTTAAAAAGAGGCAAATTAATCACTGTGGAAGTACAAAAGCATCTCATGGAAGAGAAGGCTTAGAGAATGGTTTACTGTTTCTAGAATCTAGGTAAAGACCATGAGAGACAGATAAGAAAAGCAGGTCAATTACTTTGGAGTCTAGAAACAGTTACAGTGTCTACTATTTGATGAATGAGTATGGTAAGAATGTCAAGGAGTCACATCATGAAATTTCATAGAAATTTATCTTGCGGGTTCTATGTTTGTATTTTCTTCCAGCAAGGATTCACAACATAAGACACATTATCTGAGATTTGGAAGTCAGGAAAAAAGGATGGGCCATGATGTTTAATATCATAAAATGTTAAAGACCACACAAAAATAGTAGGGCAATTGACTTTGGTCATCTCACTGACCATTGATGGAATGTAACAAATTCAGCAGGGGTTTATTTGGTAGAGATGCAAATAATTTCTGTTAGGTGGAACGGCTCTATCTCCAAAGATTTATGGCCTCTTGGGCATTAATAATTTTGTTTTAACCTCATTCAACAATCCTACTCCAATATTTCTGTGAAATTGTTTATATGTACCCTAATTTCTTAAATATTCTTTGAACAAATTAGAGCATTGTACCTTTTTCAGTCAATGATATTTTAAGTAAACTCTTTGTCACATGTTTATTTTCTATTTTCTGAATTGTTATTTCATCTTTTTGAAAAAAGGTAAACAAGTGATGTCATGTGACTTTGACTTGATTGGAGATAAACAGGGTGTCAGAAATGTGCTGGTCCTTTCTCTACTTCTTTAGGCCTGGGAAATTCAACACTAGTCCTTCTGGGCGTGGCAAATCATCAATGGTGAGAGGGAAGGGCGAAAGTGCAGATGGGAAAGCAGATTCTTCATCAGGCTTGAGGTCACTGAGGACAAGGGAAAGACTTTGGTTGCAGACTAGGGTAGCTCTGAAACCTGCTAAGAAATACCCAAATACCTGTTAAAGTGAAGGGATAGACTGCATTTCTTTCCATTTTTTAATAGAACACAGTCTAAAAGTCCTGTCCACATGTTTTTTTTTTAAAACTTATTTTAAGAGAATGTCCTTCTGGGGGCGCCTGGGTGGCACAGCGCTTAAGTGTCTGCCTTCGGCTCAGGGCGTGATCCTGGCGTTACGGGATCGAGCCCCACGTCAGGCTCCTCCGCTATGAGCCTGCTTCTTCCTCTCCCGCTCCCCCTGCTTGTGTTCCCTCTCTCACTGGCTGTCTCTATCTCTGTCAAATAAATAAATAAAATCTTTAAAAAAAAAGATTAAAAAAAGAGAGAGAGAGAATGTCCTTCTGTCTGACTATTTATTAGGGTCTAGTATCAGAGAAAAATCTGTCAATTTAGATAATTTGTAGGATGTTGATAGTTTAGTGAATTTTGTCCATCGGAGATGGACATTGTGCCATAGGACAATAACCCTTTTTGATCTAAATTTGCTCTTCTGGTTTCACTCCAATCTTTCTTTTTTAGGGGAGGGAAATTTTCCCTCCATCCATTTTGGTTCTTGGCTGGGGCCTCTGTTACAAAACACTGATTAGCGAGAGAAAACAATCAGACGTTTATTAACGTGCATTTCATACACACGTGCCAGAAAGCCAGGGAGTTCAAAGGGGGGTCTTAGAGCTGCAGCTTTACGTGTCTTGAAAGAGAACAATAGGTACACGGAGAAGTGACAAGACAAAGGAAGGCAGTTTAAGGCCTTTAAGGACAGCAGACTCTGGGAATGTAAATATATGGGAGGAAACAGAGGAAGGTTTGTTTGCTGATTCTTCTGATGTCTCTCTGGGCTGTTAAGATTCTAAAGGTCTCCAGTATAGCCCTTATATCCTGCCTTAGGGCAGAAAAAGGGAAGGGTGGAGGGAGCTTTTCCTGTGATTGTTGCTTAACTGCCTTGAACCCCAATTTTTATGTCAAAGAGGAATATTGTTTCCTTCACTAGAATTATATCGCTAGTCTTGATAATGCCCTATACTCCTTTGAACTAGATTTAACTTCCTGATAGTCACGTACTGATGACTTATATATTAGAAAAACTCACTACAGTGAGACTTGCCTTGTTATTTGGAGTTTTATACTTTAATAACACATAATGTAATGGCTTGATGACAATTTCTCCATGCGAAAAAAAAAATCAGGTTTGTATTTGCTTTTTAGGCTACTGAGGCCTACCTCGTGGATTGGAGACCCATTAAAAAACATCCATTTCTTTTGATTCACCTAGACTTTGACTCCACTAATAGTAAATGTTACCCTTTTCTTTCACAGTCCAAAAGGATATAACACTGCATATAAAGAGATAAGTCCCTTCAACAATCCTATTCTTTTGATCTTGACTGTCTAGAAGCCATTCCGAGCCCTTATCAAACACTAGATTGAAAGACATCCTGGCAGGTGAGTAGTAAAGTGTCTAAAATTAAGCAATGGATTATGTAAACTTACACACAATTACTATGAATCCAAAGAAGATTGTTATAAAAGTCAGTGCATGCTTCCAATAGGACTTCATTGTTTTCTTGAAAAAGAGAAACTACTTTCAGGAAGGGAGATGGAAAGCATTACAACAGTTTTTTGACAAAGTAGGTGGCTCTGAAAAGAGCCGTTTTCAAAGTCCAGAGAAAATAGCCTTGGATTACGCCCTCTCCCCGCGGATGCGGCGCGCCAGCTGGATGTCCTTGGGCATGATGGTGACGCGCTTGGCGTGGATGGCGCACAGGTTGGTGTCCTCGAAGAGCCCCACCAGGTAGGCCTCGCACGCCTCCTGCAGCGCCATGACGGCCGAGCTCTGGAAGCGCAGGTCGGTCTTGAAGTCCTGCGCGATCTCGCGCACCAGCCGCTGGAACGGCAGCTTGCGGATCAGCAGCTCGGTGGACTTCTGGTAGCGCCGGATCTCGCGCAGGGCCACCGTGCCGGGCCGGTAGCGGTGCGGCTTCTTGACGCCGCCGGTGGCAGGCGCGCTCTTGCGGGCCGCCTTGGTGGCCAGCTGCTTGCGCGGGGCCTTGCCGCCCGTCGACTTGCGCGCCGTCTGCTTCGTGCGAGCCATGACAACTACACAGAAGAGGAAACTGACTGGAGAGTAGCAAGCAGCTCTTTCTGACCGTATTTATACAGCAGTCTGGTTCGTAGGTCCCGCGCTGTGATCTAATTGGTTCTCAGGTTGCTTTCGCGAGAAATGATTGGATTTCCATTAAGGACTGAATATAGAACCAAAATTCATTTCTTGCTTATATTTATTCCTAGTTTACTTGAAATTGAGTTAAGAAAAACGAGGTTTCATTTAGAGTTGATTCGTGTGTACTTCATTCATTGCTTTTGTTTTGAAAAGGCAAAACCGAACAGATAAAATAATTTTTAGTAAGAATGCAGGCCGCCAGAAAATTTAAAAATCCCGCCCTGGCGTGTGATTGGCCAGGTATCTCTCCTTTGTTCTCTCATTTCTCTCAAACGTTTTAGACTTTCTGACCGTCAGTTTGAGTATAGTGTATATATAATTACGTTGATTTGTATGTAAACTTTACTTGTATACTAAACAGTCTCCAACATGTTGAGATATTTTGGTTTGCATTAGTATCGTTGGCATTCACAGAGCTTATGCCCCTAAATTAGGTCCTGACAGAATTGTAATTTCCTTGGGACTGTTTTTGTGTATTTGCGAACGCTTTATGTAATTTGTTTCATGAATCCGTAATTGTATAGACCTAACATTTTCAATGGAAACGAATACTTTGTGGCAAGAAAGGGAACATTAGTTACTCAATTTTTAAAATAGGAAACTTTAAAAACAGGTTAAATGTAACAAGATTTGCGTGTAATCAAATGGTTAATACTTAATAAACATGTCATCTAGGGTTTTTTAGTATTTCAGCGCTTTCTAGAAAATGTGGGTGGCTCTTAAAAGAGCCTTTGATTTGCGGGAGAGGGATAGCAGGTTTTATAAACATTTCATTTGCCCTTGGCCTTGTGGTGGCTCTCGGTCTTCTTGGGCAGCAGCACGGCCTGGATGTTGGGCAGGACGCCGCCCTGCGCGATGGTCACGCGGCCCAGCAGCTTGTTGAGCTCCTCGTCGTTGCGGATGGCCAGCTGCAGGTGGCGCGGGATGATGCGCGTCTTCTTGTTGTCGCGGGCCGCGTTGCCCGCCAGCTCCAGGATCTCGGCCGTCAGGTACTCCAGCACGGCCGCCAGGTACACGGGCGCGCCGGCCCCGACCCGCTCCGAATAGTTGCCTTTGCGGAGCAGGCGGTGCACACGGCCCACTGGGAACTGGAGGCCGGCCCGCGAGGAGCGCGTCTTGGCCTTGGCGCGAGCCTTGCCGCCCTGCTTGCCGCGTCCAGACATAACTGGTTGTATCTGAGCAAAATGCCACAGAAAGAAAGAAAAGAGATGTCCTGAAAGCAGCAAAAAGATGCCAGTTATAGTGCTGGATGGAAGCGGAAAACTCGAGTTGGGATTGGTTAAAGTCATCGTTTGGCGATCCAACCAATAAGAACGGAGAAATGACGCACTCAAATTTACATATTCCCCGTCACTAATTCATTATCAAATCAGATCCGGATATTCTTGCATGCCTTATTTGCATAGATGGCCTATAAAAGAGGAGACTCTGGATGTAGGCGGACATCTTAGGACTTTTTTTGTCTGTGAATTGAGGTGTTAGTAGTCAGGATGCCTGAACCGGCCAAGTCCGCGCCCGCCCCGAAGAAGGGCTCCAAGAAGGCGGTGACCAAGGCGCAGAAGAAGGACGGCAAGAAGCGCAAGCGCAGCCGCAAGGAGAGCTACTCGGTGTACGTGTACAAGGTGCTGAAGCAGGTGCACCCCGACACCGGCATCTCGTCCAAAGCCATGGGCATCATGAACTCGTTCGTCAACGACATCTTCGAGCGCATCGCGGGCGAGGCGTCGCGCCTGGCGCATTACAACAAGCGCTCGACCATCACGTCCAGGGAGATCCAGACGGCCGTGCGCCTGCTGCTGCCCGGGGAGCTGGCCAAGCACGCCGTGTCCGAGGGCACCAAGGCCGTCACCAAGTACACCAGCTCCAAGTAGACTTGCCGAGTAAGCGTCTTGTTACCCCAACCCAAAGGCTCTTTTCAGAGCCACTTCATTTTCATCGAAAGAGTTGTAATATTAAGTACTTATATTTTTTAGTCAACCTTAGCATACTTTTGTCAGTGGATATGCTTGGAGACTCCTTTCAAGGGAAAAACGACTGATCCCCATGTACTTCGAAAAGTATGGACGTCTTTCTATGCTTAAAAATTTTTTTGTAGTCTTTTTGTTGTCCGTGTTGCAGAGCCTGGTACTTGGCACACATTCAGTTTTCATTTGGATCTACAGGATGCTGTCGAGGCTGGACAGGAGTTAGGAG
The DNA here is from genome assembly GCF_024610735.1 of Ursus americanus. Lineage (NCBI taxonomy): Eukaryota > Metazoa > Chordata > Mammalia > Carnivora > Ursidae > Ursus > Ursus americanus. Next base: position 2,736,643 of record NC_142158.1, read on the forward strand.
TTGCTCCTGTCCTTCTCACCCTACTGCCCTGTCTTGATTCCTGGCAGCAGTAAGCGGTTCTGTGCCGTCCACGCTCTGATTTCTACACTCTCAGTAATGCTTCCAGTCCTGTCCCTCCTTGCTTGTCAGCCTGAATCCCACCGGGCCTCTTCCATTCCAAATTTATAAATTGTATTAACTTTTAGTTTCTTTTGTGCCCTAAGCCCTGGTTGTGGCTACTGTTGTCTTCAATCTTCTCTGGGATACCTCAGTTTTGGCTTTAAAGTATTGGAAAATCTATGTAGCTTTTAATTAAATTATATTTATAAAAATCAATACTTTTACATTTTCCTGAGAGACCTGTGGCTCTAAGCCTCCATTGACTTAAAGGGCCATGACTACTTTACATTTGAAAGCGTTTATTTATTGCATTTCCTTTCTCCATCAGGCTCTTTGATAATCATATAAAATATTTTCCTTGCTTTCAAGGGACCAACAGTCTCAGGTTTGCCACCATCAGTTCTGCCAGGCAGGGAAAGTATTTATTCCAGGATATAGAAATACATTGAATTTGAGGGCAGCAGTAGTCCTATGGGATATGGGGTTTCCTCTGGTAGCCTCACCAAACCTTTCTTCTTGGCTGACTCTGGACACTTAAGGAAAGCTGAACATAGAAAGCACCAAGAAAAGAGATGAGAGAGGAGATAGTCTATGTAAAAGTACTTACTAGAGTGTTGAGATATTTACTGGAACTGAAGTGTCTTTGAATTCTATCCAGACACCTTTGAAAGAGTCAGAAGACTTTGGTGGGAATGTTCTGCCATGTAAATGAGCTTTGGTTCTCACACCCACTGCGCTTCACTTTATAAAATGAGACTATTACTAAATATTACTAAAGAATAAATTGCTAAAATAAACTATGGACATTTGTGAAAACAAAGGCAATAATTTATAATAAAAACACATTTTAGAGGGATTTACAATTGAGAAGGTTTTTATGAACATTATTAGGTAAAATTTTCCATGTCTTCTATACTTCATATATAATAAATGCAAACTTTTTAAAGTAGAATTATAATCAGAAATAATAATAATAATACAATGAGTGAGGCAACTGTTACTCCATGAAATTAGAGTTGCTGTTCTTAAATCCAGACATACTAAACACCAGGAAAAAAGGAAATGTAAAATGCTGGTTTCAAAACTAGAGACACTTCAACATTATGGGAGCCCACGATATTTAGGAAGAATTTACATGCATGTGTAATAATTCTGATAATATTTATACATTTAAATGTACATACATGTGCAGTTGTAATCTTCACTGAAAACAGAATCAATAATTCTTAAGCTATGGGGGTGTTTTAATTTCCTTTTGCTGGTCTGACAGATTATCACAAATTTAGTGGTTTCCATCAGCACAAATTTATAATTTCCTAATTCTGTAGATCAGCATTTGGGCATGGATGTCACTGAGCTAAAATCAAGGTGTCAGGAATTCTGCGTTCGTCTCTGGGATCTCTGAAAGTAAATCTGTTTCCTTGCCTTTTCCAGCTCCTAGAGGCTATCCTCTTTCCTTGGCTGAGGGCCCCTTTTCTCAATTTTCAAGGCCAGCAATCTCTGGGCAAATCCTCAGGCTGTTAGCTCTCTGGTTCTGTACTCAGGTTCCCTCTCCCCATTTTAAGTACCCCTGTGGTTACACGGGGTTCACTTGGATAATCCAGGATAATCTCCCTTTAAAAAATCAGGTGATTGGCAATCCTAGTGCCATCTGGAACATTAAGAGACCTCTGTCATGGAACCTAACATACTCACAGACCCTTAGAGGTTAGGAGTTAAAGATAATCGGGATGACATTTCTCTAACTAGCACAGTAGGTCGTAGTGTTTTTAGAATTTGCTAGAAAGCTATATACCTTCTGTTCTACAAACTGGAAGACTATATGGACACACTAACAAGTATACCTTCAGGGTGCCCTTGTATTCCAGGAAGGTCATAAGCACCTTGTTTAGATATTTGTTTATTTCTGAGAATACATAGAGCAAAAACTGACTATCATAATGGAAGCTTTCATATACAGCTACCTGGTATTTTTAGATTTCATTCTTTTACATTTCTCTCCTTATTGCTTTTGTTTTGTTTGAAAATGTATGTATTCTTCGTGTATGTTGTTTTGTGTGTGTGTGTGCCCATTTGTGTTGTGTGGGGAGTAGAAAGCTTGCTGTTCATGAAAGAAATTATACAAGAATATAGAATAGTTTTAACTTTTTTCCTCCCGGGGTTGAACCCCTAAAATTACTTCGTCTGTGCAACCGTAGCACATAATTCATGTGCGATACCATTCATGGCAGTTTACAACTTCAAGTAAGCTTCTAATTACAAGGAGAAAAGTGTAAACTTTCATCACCATTATTGCATGTCTGCATATGCCAGGGCAGTGGTCGTGTTACAAGAATGACATATTAAATTGTTTTAAAGATTTTATTTATTTACGTATTTGTCAGAGAGAGATAGGGAGAGCACGAGCAGGGTGGAGGGCAGAGGGAGAAGCAGGCTCCCCAATGAGCAGGGACCCCAATGCGGGGCTCGATCCCAGGACCCCTGAGATCATGACCTGAGCCAAAGGCAGAAACTTAACCAACTGAGCCATTCAGGCAGCTCCATATGAATTTTTTTTAATTTAAAAAGAATTTTTGTAAACCAGGACAGAAATTAGCTGATATAAAATCCACCCATGAGGAAAATAACAAATTTAAGGGATTGGCACCAAAATATCCCTAAAAGGAGTTTCTTTCTTGGACGGCCAGCATTATTACTGCAATGTGGAATTTTGCCAATGGTCTTGCCTTTCATTAAACAAGCCATCGGGAAATTCTCGTTACAATTAAATGACCCCATCTTGGAGTCAGTGATGTTTATTTTTCAATTTTCATGCATTGGCTTGTTCCCACTAGTATTTACAAATTATATTGCCTTAAGCAAATACACATCCAGTAGAAGTGTATAAAGATTAATCTGGAAATAAACCAGTTTCTTCTTACCACAACATACCACTAACAAAAATAGCACTACCAAATTTCTTAAGCCCTCTTGGCTTTTCATAGAACCAATGTGTAAAGGACACTACATCCCAACAGCTTCAGTGAAACATTGTCACCACTTGGGCCAGGCTTGTAGTTAAAACGGGGAGCAGAGACAAGAGAAATCCATCCTACCATTACCTACACTCGTACCTTCCCCTTTCCACTAGTGAAAAGGTATGTGTATTTTAAGGTGCTAGTAACACAGGACTGCAAGCCTCACATTTTCAGCAAAGTAAAGCAAAACCGCTTCAGCAGTTATAGTAACGATCAAAGCCGTTAGAACTCACGCTGAAAACCTGGCTGGCTCTTAAAGTGTATTTGGGGTTAAATATGAAGACATGGTGTCAGGATTATTTGGAGCTCCAGCTCCCCGGGCAGCAGCAGGCACACGGCCATCTGGATCTCCCTGGACGTGATGGTCGAGCGCTTGTTGTAATGCGCCAGGCGCGACGCCTCGCCCGCGATGCGCTCGAAGATGTCGTTGACGAACGAGTTCATGATGCCCATGGCCTTGGACGAGATGCCGGTGTCGGGGTGCACCTGCTTCAGCACCTTGTACACGTACACCGAGTAGCTCTCCTTGCGGCTGCGCTTGCGCTTCTTGCCGTCCTTCTTCTGCGCCTTGGTCACCGCCTTCTTGGAGCCCTTCTTCGGGGGATTGGAACAGACTTCTCAGGCTGGGGCATGATGAACAAAAACTATGATTCTGAGATAAGAATATGTGCCCTGGTTAAAATGTTCATAATATTTATATGGATCCTATGCAAATGAAGTGCTAAAAGAGTTAGACTTTGATTGAATAAATAATCCTAAACTGCAACATAGCATGGATATTACGTGTCTTTAATTCTGTTTTGTAATTGGTTGCAAACTTCAAAACTGTTTTAGCCAATCAAACCACGTAATTTACAATTCGGGTTGTAATTATAATTGCTTCTCATTTGCTGAAAGGATTAGTACTCCCATTTTTTCCCCCGTTACTAAGCATACTGGTTACAGAGTATTAAGATGTCCGGACGCGGCAAGCAGGGCGGCAAGGCTCGCGCCAAGGCCAAGACGCGCTCCTCGCGGGCCGGCCTCCAGTTCCCGGTGGGCCGTGTGCACCGCCTGCTCCGCAAGGGCAACTACACCGAGCGTGTCGGGGCCGGCGCGCCCGTGTACCTGGCGGCCGTGCTGGAGTACCTGACGGCCGAGATCCTGGAGCTGGCGGGCAACGCGGCCCGCGACAACAAGAAGACGCGCATCATCCCGCGCCACCTGCAGCTGGCCATCCGCAACGACGAGGAGCTCAACAAGCTGCTGGGCCGCGTGACCATCGCGCAGGGCGGCGTCCTGCCCAACATCCAGGCCGTGCTGCTGCCCAAGAAGACCGAGAGCCACCACAAGGCCAAGGGCAAGTAAGGTGGAAAAATAAAATCTTAATTCGTTGAGGGGTCCATTTTAACCAAAGGCTCTTTTCAGAGCCAACCTCCATAGTCCTTGAAAGGGCTTACATTTTCTTTATTAATTGTAGGTAATTGAAAACGCCCCGCAGGGTCGCTCGTCAATGCAGGAATAGATGACAGTACTTCCAACACCTCACAAAGGAGAAAGTAAGCATTTGGTTTAGAGCTAGAATAAAAATAAAAGTTGCCACCTGAAAATTATGACGCTATGGAAAGGTTTTGTCACGTGGTAAAGTATATCAATACCGGAATCCCTCAGGCCTATAAGGCATCCCTAACCTAATGGGAATGGTAATGCTTGGTTTATATTGAAAGTTTAGATCCAAACCTAGTTAGTGTTCTGCCGATCAGTAAAACTATACCTTAATTAATATGTCCTGTTGAACAGTTGCTTTGCACCTTAGTGCGTAAAATCATCCTCAAGTCATACTTAAAACAACAACAACAACAACAACAAATATCCAACTGAGTGGGCTGGGGCCTAATCAGTTGGAAACTGGAATACAATACTATATGCCCTTGATTTTGTTGTCGTTTATACAGAGCTTCCTAACTCGGGGTTCAGTATGACTTTAAAAAGATACACTTATCTTTTATTTATTCGACAGAGATAGAGACAGCCAGCCAGAGAGGGAACACAAGCAGGGGGAGTGGGAGAGGAAGAAGCAGGCTCATAGCAGAGGAGCCTGATGTGGGGCTCGATCCCATAACGCCGGGATCACGCCCTGAGCCGAAGGCAGACGCTTACCCGCTGTGCCACCCAGGCACCCCTATCTTTTTGTACAATTTACAACTTTGGGTATCTTTTAAGAGACTTTTATACAAACTTCCATTAGTGTGGAGTAAGTATGTATTTAATAAAATTGTAGTAATAAGTATGAAATTAACTCAGGGGTAATGGTACATTTAGGAGTTGTACAAAAATATATTTAAAAATCAGAGTTTGGGGGCGCCTGGGTGGTGCAGTAGTTAAGCGTCTGCCTTCGGCTCAGGGCGTGATCCCAGAGTTCCGGAATCGAGTCCCACATCGGGCTTCTCTGCTGGGTGCCTGCTTCTTTCTCCCCCACTCCCCTGCTGTGTTCCCTCTCTCGCTGGCTGTCTCTCTCTCTGTCAAATAAATAAATAAAATCTTTAAAAAAATAAAAAAATAAAAATCATAGTTTGAATGAAGACATCAAGAAATAGACCTGATATAAGCCTTCTTACTCTTGAACAAGGGTAAAATATTAGTTTGCCAATTAAATCTAGAGGGCGAGTTTTCAAAACCATCTACAGAAATCCAGTTTCAGGGACCGAACCTTAAATTTTTATTCAGCCAACAAGATACATCATTGGAGTAATTGGTATTAAATGCTGCCAGAGAACATTGCAAATAAACAGGTGAGGTAAATAAGAGATCACTGTAATTAAGGTTGAGGAGAGAAAGTTGGAAACACCAGCAGTTAAAGTAGTGAATTGGAGGAAGATGTTAATTTTTTTTTTTCGTGGAAGACATTAGTTTTTGGCCTAAATATACTGGAGGTCATGTGATTCAGGGAGTGAATGTCACTACCAATATCTTCACTCGGATCCCTAGGACGCAGATGTGTGTCCAATCAGAATGGGACTCTATATCTAGGAGTAGAGCGTGGTATGGTTTCATTGTTCCGTCAGCTGCCTGTTAATTTTGGGATGGCTCGCCCGAAGCAGAAGGTCCTCAAGTCCATGGTGCCGCGCGCCAACAGCTCCCCACGCAAGGCCCCCCGCGGCACGGCCCCGCGCAAGCAGCTGGCCACCAAGGCGGCCCGCAAGAGCGCGCCGGCCACGGGCGGCGTCAAGAAGCCGCACCGCTACCGGCCCGGCACGGTGGCCCTGCGCGAGATCCGGCGCTACCAGAAGTCCACCGAGCTGCTGATCCGCAAGCTGCCGTTCCAGCGGCTGGTGCGCGAGATCGCGCAGGACTTCAAGACCGACCTGCGCTTCCAGAGCTCGGCCGTCATGGCGCTGCAGGAGGCGTGCGAGGCCTACCTGGTGGGGCTCTTCGAGGACACCAACCTGTGCGCCATCCACGCCAAGCGCGTCACCATCATGCCCAAGGACATCCAGCTGGCGCGCCGCATCCGCGGGGAGAGGGCGTCGGAAATTCTTTTAAGCCAGGGCTGACAGCCTTTGAACCTTATGCTCAAAGGCTCTTTTCAGAGCCACGCACGATTGCCGTGTACTTGTTTTTGGTTTTTGAAATTGTGGAAGATACTGGAGAAACCAAGGGCTACCATGTTCTTTCGTAAGGTTAATTGTGTGGCTCTGAAAAGAGCCGTGTAGTGTTCTCAACTAGCCAAAGTCTTCCTTCTTGGCGGCCACCTTCTTGGGCTTAGCTGCCTTCGCCTTCTTCGGGCTCTTGGCCACTTTCTTAGGACAGCCGCCACCACGGGCTTCTTGGCCTTCTTGGGGGTCTTCTTGAGGAAAGGAAACAAATTAAAATTTCCTGCGGAGGAATCACACTAATTTTATTCTATAGCGAAGCGGGACACCTCATGCTTTGACTTCTTCATGTTTTCTTCTTCCAGTCGTTATCACGTTAGTCTCAGCTTTTTTCAAAAGCCCCTGACACTTCGAGAGATTCACAGGTCAGAGAGACAACTTCTTGATTTTCGTTTAAAATATAAATTCTTCCCTCCGTGCTTTCAGTAGCTGGCTCTCCAGGGGTATTCTACACATTCTTGGCTTCTCACACATCCAACAACGGCGTAGTTCTCATGGAGATTTCCCCGGAAAATCTGTTTCATATGAAGAGAAATAACACAGGCTCTTTCCCTATTTCTCTACAAGAATGATAGTAAAGGGTGCTTGAAATAACAGCTAATTCTGACAGGATCAGTCATTATTTTGTCTGAAAAACCTTTATCATAGCTTTTAGTGACAATTCGCAGGGTCAGTTTGGGGGTTTCAGGCGTTCAAGGTTGTCCAGGAAAATGAGGAATGCAGCAATGTGTAATCCTTGTGACATGGTTGTCAGTCCTGTAAACGTAGATGGTGACAGAGGAGATCCAGAAGGGATATAAAAAAGAGTTGGACCCCTTTATTTGTTTTTAAAAATCTTTTATTTACATTGATTTAATTGGGGAGGTCAGTAATTAAAATATTCATAAGCTCTGTGGTACAGAAATGTGTCATGCCTGGGGAAGATAAACTTTGGTAACCTATTAAAGCAACAGAAGGAAAGGATATACACACACAACCCGCACAACCTTACACATGCACATACTTACAGAATTCGCGTGGGGGAAGGGCGATTTTTGAAAAGCATGTCTTATATTTGCTACTACATTTCTTATTTGTGCAAGGAGATTTGGTTGTAAGAAACTCAGTATAACATATTCTTAATGTTGGATAAGGAATACATTTATAGTAGAAAGTGATTAAATTTTTATTTTCATCACTTAAAATTCTTTCTCTTTAACATAGTATGTTTATTTTGAGACATGTAGCAATCTGTGTTCCCCTATGATGGTGAATGAAAGAAATGCTGGGAATACACAGAGCAAAGCCCAAGAGGTGAGGGTTTCACCCTCCTTTCTGATCCCCTCAAAATCAAGAAATGACTGATTACCGCCTCCAGTCCATCCAACTGGAACATGAGAATTAGTCTAACAGTTAAATATTAACGTGATTCAGATGGCTGAGATGAGATGAGCAATCCACTCAGTATAAATCCTTCTTACTTTGTGTATTCCCTTGTTCCGGAGTTTATGTATTCCTAATCCTCTTAACGTGCTTTTGACTCATTGTAGTTGGTTTTGAAGCTCGCCTGAAGATTATTCATTGATAGCAACGAGGAGTATGAATTACAGCGAGGCCGAGCCAAAGAAGGCTGTGACAGTAGTCAGTCCACATAAGAAACAGAAGAGCCAGAATGACAACCATGGTGGGGGAAATAAAAGAGGTGCAGTCCCAGGAGAGAAGAGCTGTCTCTAGTCCGTGTCAATGCAGGGAGTCTCCAAGGTACTGCCCCAGTCACCTTCATGGGCTCTGAGTTTCCTTGATGTGGCTAACTTCCCGGTCTCTCCCTTCAGGTCTGTCCTCTCGCTTAACCATCAAACTTGTATTTCTGGGCGCTTCTGGATGTTTGCTATGTATCACCATACACTAGACTACACTCTCTCTATAATCGCTACATAACTAACCTCACTGTGTAGTTTCCAATCGAAAGATATCATTCAACTTGACATGATCGTCAATTGTACATACAAAACCCCCAGTCTTTTTATTACTTGAGCCATAGCTGAGTTGTTTGGGACTGTTTAGTCCATTGAAGGTCCAGAGCAACTACGAAAGAAGTAGCCAGCTCCCGTGACTACCGCTGGGCTCGGAGCAGTCCGACTAGGTCTCTCCTTAGACAGTCTCGATCCTCACAACAATATATATGGTGGATGCATGTTTCAGCGACCATATTCCTATTAGAAATCGTAGATGGATGCTTATGGGGTTTTGGTCCCCTTCACATGTTGGAGAAGGAGAGAGAGAGAACATGCGTTGACGGGAGAGGCAGAGGGAGAGGGAGAAGAAGACTCTCTGCTGAGCAAGGAGCTTGACGTGGGGCTTGATGCACGACCCTGAGATCATGACCTGAGCTGAAGGTAGGCGGGCCACCCAGGTGCCCCACACATCTAGAGATTATTTGGGTTATAACATATTATGTAGAGGTTATATGTCCTCAAGCTAGGAAATATCTCTACATTGTAAAAATAGAAGACAGGTCTTAATCCCTTTAATAATTTCTCTTCTCTGAAGTGAAAAGTGAAAACTCAGACATACTATTTCTTCAAGATAAAGTGTTGAGAGGGAGAGGAAATAACTCTTGCCTTTGCTAAGTGTACAAAATCATTGCCATTTACCTTTACATCCATCAGATTATTGTTACTAACATATGGTTTTCATGTCAACATTCATGGCATGTCCCAATGCTCCTCTGTGCACATTTTTTGTCTTTTGTTCCCCCCTCCAAATTTGCTGTATGTGATTGGGTGGATATAAATTAATGAACAAACACTTAAGCAAGATACATGTAACAATTTAACAGAATCTGATAATCCTTAATTTTTCTCAAATTCATCTTTAAGTCTTTCCATCATGGGGCCCATAATAAAACTAACCAACAGATTGGTAGTACAGTCTATGTCGAATCTTTAGGAAGTATTTATGACAGATAGATTTAAGAAATCTAGTGAATTCCTCCAGAATGCGATTACGAGGAACCATCCCGATACTCGTGTTTTGTACGTAGAAAAGTGATAGAGTCAAAATTCAACTCAATATAAATTAAGAAATGTTTCTGATTTGTTAGATTGACATTGCTTCTCCTTTTGCTTATGATTCTTAGCTGTAATATCACTGAGCTGAACAAATAAGTCACGTTTGAGTCCATAAGGAAAAATAAACACATGGGAAATGGACAAAACATTACAGACTACATCTTTGCTAGACCATCTCTATCTCTAACACTTCAGAAGCTTAGAGGTTCAGACTGCTCTTACATTAACTGCAAGAAAAAAAATAAAGGAGACATTCCCTCTTTGAGATCACAGCTATGTAGTCATGTGGTTAAACAAATTCTGCTTTTGTGTGCAAAACATGAAATATGTTTCTCTTAATTCTCCCTGCTTAGACTTGTCAGTCAGCCAGCAGGCCTTTCTTTCCAGGGAACAGAGACAGAGATGTGTTTTATATAACTTCAATAACCTCCCTGCCACAATAATAAGAGATACAGTCAGTATACTTTTAGTACGGTTCCAGACGATAAGGGAAGGAGGTCGCGAGAAGGAATAAATCAGAACTATTACAACTGAGCAAATTTTCTCAGTTGTACCGTGGTGCCACTTTCATTTTACATAAGCATGATGGCATAATTCAAGCTCAATAAATCAGAAATCTTAACATTTAAAATTTACATTGACTTTTTAAAAAAGTGATAGGGCTTTTTAAAATAACAGTAAAATAATCATGCAAACCAAACAAAAATACAGCTCAGTTTAATTCGCTAATTATAAATTTTGATTAGTATATTGGAATTGAAAATAAAAAGAAACCATTAACATCAAGGCATATAATTTGGTATGAACAAATAACATCCATATTTGTAAACAAAACTATGGTTTAGAAATATGTAAGAAACCAAAATAAATCAGAAGTATAAGATACACAATGGACTATCCGATGAATGCAGACACATTTTCTTTCTTTTTTTGTTTTTTTTTTTTTTGCATTTACCTTTTTAAAAAAATTTAAATTCAATTAATTAACATACAAAGTATTATTTGTTTCATGGGTACAGGTCTGTGATTCATCGGTCTTATATAACACCCAGTGCTCATTACATCACGTGCCCTCCCCAATGTCCATCACCTAGTTACCCCATCACTCTACCCCCTCCCCTCCAGCAACCCTCAGTTTGTTTCCTATGATTAAGAGTCTCTTGCGGTTTGTAAAATTTACCTTGACTTTTAATTATTACCATATTAGGAAACAAAATAATTAGATAAAACACATAGGAAAGGGCAATAGTAAACCCTACTTTACTAGAGTTGATTTCTTGACATTAACTCAGTTTTTATAGAAAAGGGATACTGTGTTTCAGTTTGCTTACAAGCTAGATCACTATGAATTCTGCATTTCCTAATACAAACACATATACCACTTATAACAGGTTATAAATAAACTGGTTTTCAAGCATAGAGTCAGCCCCAACGATACTAATACACTATTTAAAAAGACCTAAGACAATGAATTCCATTTCCAAGGGACAAAAAGAACTGTGCAAACAAACTTACTTTTTCTGTGTATGCCAGTGTTATAAAATGTACCTTTTAATAAAACCTTGACCCAAATGCCAGCAGCTTCAGAAAAAAATTTGGGTGGAGGGCGGAAGAGAGTTATTTCATTTGGGAAAAACAACCACTATCTTTTTCCTAATCTTCAACACACACACAATGAAAACATATAGAGCTGCGGTAACACTTTATACAATTCCTATGCACTGAAGTATAACAACAGCTAAATACAATTATATTTTTAAACACCGAGTCAAGGCTTTACATAAAAATGCCATCCTACTTTCCCCACTAAGTTTCTAAAATATCGCGTATTTTCTTCCCTAACATCTGCAGCCATTCAGGAATTTGTAGGAAACTTCTATGCATGATCTTAATTCCTAATCCCTGGCTCTTTGGGCTCAGTGACAAAAGATCAAAACCACCAAAAATGGTGGTTCACTTGAAGGCAGACCAGAGACCCTGGTTCAGTTAGTCTCCTAGGACAAAGGCAGTGCTGTGTCTCCTGGCTCCATGGGAGGGGGCACGTGAAGGATCTCAGCAATCAGTCACCCATTCAGTCCAGGTGATAGATGTGCATGCATGGCAGAAATCGAATCGGGTCCGCATAACCAGTTCATCATACAGATAACACTCTCCCGGATCTTTTCTTCTGATCAATCCCTTCCAGGGTCATAAACTCCTTCAGGCACATTTGTATCAGGCCTATTCTTTGAGCTATGCTAATGTGCCGCTCAGCAGTCAGCAGCTGCTAGGCTAGGGGGGCTAGGTTTTGGATGATAGACCGGAGCAGGAGCTGGTTCCTGATGTGGGCGCTGCGGGTCCCGATCCCGCTGCATCCCCTCGGTCGGACTCAGATTCCTGAAGCGGGGAGATGTCATCTGGAGTACGGGATTGGAAGCAGTTCCCCAAAATCTGGGGCTAGGATGTGTGATCTGTGCACTGTTCTGACAGTCTTCCCTCTCTGCACATTTTCAAAACCCAGAGTCTTTCAAGATCTGAAGATCCCAAAGAAGGGTTCTTGATCATTTCAGGTCATGGACTTCCTTGTATATCTGATGAAGCTTATGGCCCCTTCCCAGGACAATGCTTTCAAGTACTGAAGAGAATATACATAGGATTCCATAGGAAAAGAATTATATTACAATACCATTATCAAATTTATCAAAAGCCCAACCTGTTGATGTGTTAATAGATGTGTTTCTGTATTAATCCATTAGTCACAAGGTTGCCCTTGTGAGCAAGAATTGCCACAGTGTAGAAGGAATGACGGGTGTAAATGGGTTGGAAACACCGAGAGCTTCAGCTGCTGGTGACATGCCCTCAGCACAGGTCCAGCCCATCCCGCTGTTTGCTGCCTGTATTCACAATTGCAGGAAATGCTGAGGTTCAGTTGGGGGATAGTACAGATAAAAATGGAATTTTTCTTCTATACAAGTTCCTAGATGCCCTGCATCCTGTCACTGTATCCGAGGGTAAGAACCCCAATCTGGCATTTGTCCCCGTGCAACATAAACTCGGAAAACAGCTTTGAGGAGCTAGGTCCTTCTCACAGACCCTGGAGGAGAAGCCAAGTCTCTGCACTTCAACTGGAACTCCTCAAAGGAATTGGTGATGAATTCAATCTTTCAGTGTTTATTATTTTAAGGAGCTCTGGAAAGAAAGTTGTAGCCAAGTAGGATGCTCTGTTAGGCTCACCACTTTACAGGGGTGAATACGGAGGGGGGAAGCGGAAAGCATCCACGACAATATATCATAATAATGTTGAATGAGTGCTTATTTGCAGAGAGTAAAGACTTGACATGGATTATCCCTTTTAAACTTCAGTGCTCTGTAATTTAGACTTTCTTACACAGTTGCAAAGAAAAAAAAACCGAGCGCAGACTGCCCAAGGTGCCACAGCTCGCGGGGCAGCAGGCTGTCTCCAGAGCTTGGATGCCCATGGGCCGGAGCATAGAACGTGGTGGCGGAAACCGCGCTAGCTGTCAGCTCTGCATAACTAAGTACACACTCAAACCACAAACTCGGGCCTGAGCAGAACAAGGCCCTCATCACGTTGGGATGCACACATTTACAAACCTTCAGCACAAACTTCGGTGATGTTGCCCCTGATTTGACTTTGAAAGGTGTAACGTTCTGCTTAGTTCCCGCGTAGGGCTCTCCAGCTGCATCCCGGCGAGCCTGCCTTAGTGAACCAGGCATCTGTCAATGGATAAGACAAACAGAAACTTAGCAATCCGGCTCTGAGGAGCTTCAAACTTCTAGGGGCAACAGCGAGCAGCAACTAAACACTTCTGGCTTAGTCTGGGAAACGTGAAGGGCAAGTATGCGGCGTCTCTGTGGGAAGCGTGTGCGTTGGTGCCCGGCACAGCGGCTGCAAGTGTTGCGGGCACACGCGTACACTGATAACTATATAGGAGAGGATTTGTTGACCTACACCCCCGCCCCCACCCCGGCCAGACTCTGGCTTCAGGGGCCCCGCCTGCCGGGTCTGCACAGCACGGAGCAAAGGAGAAGCAGGCGATGGGCGGGAACTGCGTGTGGTTTCCGCCCCTGCGCTTGCGGTTTTCAAACAGGTCCGTCACGTTGCTATAAAAGGGCTGAGCGGAGGAGCGGCCTGTGGTCTTTGTCAGACTTGGAAGGTTTTTCATCACCATGTCTGGTCGCGGCAAGGGCGGGAAGGGCCTAGGCAAGGGGGGCGCCAAGCGCCACCGCAAGGTGCTGCGCGACAACATCCAGGGCATCACCAAGCCCGCCATCCGGCGGCTGGCCCGGCGCGGCGGCGTCAAGCGCATCTCCGGCCTCATCTACGAGGAGACCCGCGGGGTGCTCAAGGTGTTACTGGAGAACGTGATCCGGGACGCCGTCACCTACACGGAGCACGCCAAGCGCAAGACGGTCACGGCCATGGACGTGGTCTACGCGCTCAAGCGCCAGGGCCGCACCCTCTACGGCTTCGGGGGCTGAGCACGCTCCCCCCCCCCCCCCCCCGCGGAACGCTTTGTTAATCAACCAAAGGCCCTTTTCAGGGCCACTCATCTAGTCGCTAGAAAGAGTTGCTCGCTTTTCAGTGTCGTTCATTTTCATCTTATTTCGGCTTTGGTGTTGCTTCTGTTTTTTATTTACATGTCATTTTGTTTTTTGTGGACTTGTTCTTGTCTCCGTTAACTGCCCCGCGTCTTCAAATTTAATGCTTTACGCGGATTAGTTTCATGTTTGATGTCCTCAACCGCTTTACACCCGGAGCTTTTAAACTTAAAAGTGCAGAAAGGACTTAATGTACTTGTGATATGTCAGTATAAAGGTTATATTTTAACAAGTGTCTTGGTTTATTGTCTCAATCTTAGACGTAGGTTACTTTCAGTTACACAGAGGGTTCTCTTGTCTGCCTGCAGCACATCCTGACCGACCTTTCAAATGCAGGACTTCAGGATTCAAATCGGTCCTCTGCGTGTCAGCAGTGAGAGAAGTTAAAGCAGAACTCCAGTGGGTACAGCTCGTTCTTGTAAACACTTCAGAGATGCCAGGTTAGGACCTTATCCTTCGGTGTCATTCTAACGTGTTTGATTTTGTGAAGTGTAGGGGTTCATTGCGGTGTAGACTAGCCTTTTTTCATAAAGATTTGTTCACTTGAACATAGTAAAGGCAGAGCTATGCAGGTGGCTTTCATGTCCTGGCTTTGGCAGCAGAGGGAAGAATGTAGTTAAGATCAACAGGAAGTCAGCAGAAGTCACTCCCAGGTTTGGGCTTTAAAACCTTCTTCCCTCTTCCCACCAGACAGAAGGTGATCTTGTTTGATCTAGCAGGGACAGCAGGTCTAGGGGACAGCAGAACGATGATTGAAGGACAGTGTCCTCCTTGGTCAGGAGGAGCAAAGTTGCCCCCTCAGAGCTGGATTAATCACAGTGGATCTGTCCTGTGTGACTCGAATAGCTGTACTTGAAGTTAAAGCTTGAAAGTCCAAACTGACTCAATGTCACATGATTTGGGAGCAAATAAAAACAGTGAGTAGTTTTCTTTCAGCCTGATCCAGGTAGAAGTCCATGAATTTTCCTTCAGGCTCACTGAACCTGTCTTCCATCACCAGTCTCTGTAAGTTCTAAGTACGTAGTAGTCTATGTCATTGAGTGAATCATAGATCGAGTTTACAAGTTCCCAGTCTCCCCTCAGAGATTAAAAAAAGAGACTGGAAACCTTGTACAGAGGGATGCTTAGTCTTTGTGTTGTCTTTGGTCAGGTCACTTAACCTCTTTGTGTGTGTTTTCCCATCTGTAAAATGGGACAACTTATGGGTTTAAGGTGAATAAAATCAAAGCATTTTGTCCCATGCATGGCACATGGTAAACGCTCTCTGTTTTCTCTTTTATTATTATTGCTGTTACTATTATTGTTATTTCTCATGAAATTAGAGAGGCCCAGACAAAAAGACGGGGACTATTAAACCACGAAGAGGTACTCTTAATGTACTGAACTGTCATTTTCTATCGTTGTCCTCTGTGGCAAATCACTGACCACTTTTCCCTCATAGGCAATGTGAGGATATGTTACTATTTTTGTGACAGTGAGACAATGGAGGATAACTAATGTGACTGTAGTATGAGTTTACATGTATCCCTGAGAAGTTGCAAGTGAATTAATGAACTTTTGTGGATGCAATCATAAAAACTCAATTCCAGATTATTTAAACAAAGTAAAAAATTCTCTTGAAAGAGACATTCTCCTACCACCCTGACGAAATTGCTGAGCAGGCAGGACTTTCCGTTCTGTTGCTTTTCCTAGTTTCTAGGAAAGCAAATCTAAGGGGTGCCGCTGGGGAGCTCCTGGCATCAGTCACACATGATGACCCAAGACAGAGGGGAATATAGTGGGGACACTTCCAGCTCAGGTAAGAGGAATACTTCTGAAGCTGTCCCCAAAACCTGGGTTACTCTTTATTACCTATAATCAGAGTTTCCAGTGAGATCCATTTACCATCTGCAAAGGTCATCGTCTGTGCTCTCAGCAGCCAACACAGCAGGCTGGCTGCCTCCTCCTTCCTGAAACACTATTTCTCGACCTCGGTGACTCTCCTCCCCTGGTTTTCTTCCTTACCATTCGGCTGTCTCCTTTCTCTCTCTAAAGTTTGGAGTGCTTCCTTATTCTCTCCATGGGTAAATGCCAGTTTCAATGTGTGCCAACCACCGTAAAATTTCTATTTCCAAACTCTCCACAATGTCTGTGTTCAATCCTCAAGCTGTTCTGATTTCCAGACTCCAGGGGCAACAATGCACTTGACCCTCCAGTGGAATGCTTCAGGGGATTTAAATATTGTCATGCCCCAGTCCCTGAAACCTCAACCTGTCCTATAATTCTGGATCATTCATCCAAGAATTTCACCAGCTCTGTAGGGTGTGGGTAAGCATACAACCTGGAGACACACTGTCGGCTCTAACCCCTGCCCCACACCTTGCTCATCCCTAGTCAACCGGAAGGAGAGAATAGCTGTGTCTAGATACTGTGGATGTTCAGAGGACGAAGTGAGCTAACATTTGGAAAGAGTTTGGCAGTCTCTTAAACACACGTAAAGTGCCCAATAACTGTCAGCTACATGTTTCTTCACCCATGAAACCTGGTTCATCAATAGTCTTTGCGCTTTCTCCTCCCATAGCACGTGTAGTAATTTCACCAGGGTTATTGCACTAACGTTTCCATCCTTTCTTCTGCTTGTTTTTACCTTTAATCCCATAAATACCATTTTCCACACAGCAGCTTGGGTGCTTTCAAACTCTAAGAGTTTCTCAGGGCACAATAAAAATCTGGGTGCCTTCTTTGGCCCACAAGGTCTGACATGAAAATAAACAAAAAAAGAAAGCCAAGTTCCCAGATTTCCACCAGAGCTAATGAAACAAACTCTGGGAGTGGGGCCAGCAATCTGTCCTCTAAGAAGCCTCCAGGTGATTTTGATGGGCCATCAAGGTTAGAAGCACTGCTCTGTATCCTCAGGACATAATTCCGTGCTGGCACTCCGGTGTGAATGAACCAAATGGTTGTTCCTTCTTTCGGCCTAGAAGGCCTTTGTATCAGACAGTGCCATTTCCCCTCCTTCCTAACACAGCCTCAGTTTTGTTCTGGTCTCCCCCTCCTCACTGCCTTGTGCTCCAGGGAAGACAGAGTGTCTCTGTAGTATCAGGGATCAGGTCCTGATTCAACCACACTAATCCTGAAGGTCCCAGACAGGTAGTGATGATTGGTTTGGGGCTGGGAATACAGCCAGTTCTTTGTGGCTGCGAGAGTCTAACAGTGCAGATCTGCTGCCCCAATAATGTTTTGATTGAGCTGAAAAGTGAGTCGTTGATTGAAAAAACTGTGTGCATGTGCCCGTGTGTGTGCGTGCTGGGGACAAAGGTGGAATCAGGGGCATTTCAGGAAGAGAATATTTGCAAAGGCCTGGAGGCTGGAGAGGTCTCAGGGAATTCCAGAAAGTGTGAAAAAGCAAAACATGAAAAAACAAAAACAAAAAACAAAAAACAAAAAACCACATTGGAGAAACAAAAAAGAAGAGAAAAACAATCCTCTGAGTTTTGGTTTGGGTTTTAGGTGAGGGGTAGGCTAGAGGGCTTGATTTCTGATTTCGTGCAGTAGGGGGATCACTGAAAGGCACTGCGAGGAACGGCACAGAATCAGGTATGCTTTCTCACACAACTACCCTCTGGAATGAAAAGTACATTCACTATGGACAGAGGAGTTTTCGGATCATCTCAAACTGAAATCAAGATGATCAGAAAAAGTTGAAGTGTAGTTGTAATTTGGCAGCCTAAGCGCAAATTCTTGTTTCTTTGTGCTGATTTTGCCTTTTTGAGAGAATAAAGGGAGACCAGACAGACTGGCTGGGAAGGCTGGCTGGGAGTGTCTGGAGGACAGGTTAGCTATTCCTGGGTGCATTTGGTATTTCTGTTTACAGGTGAGGTGCTGGCAGTCAATCTTTCTCACTGAAATTCCAGAAGGAAGGTTGTAATGTCACAATGCCTGGAGAAATGAGGGAAGGAGACACATCCTGCTTTTAATTTTCAGGGCTTAGGCCCTTTGGCATCACCTGATCCGAAGCCAAGCCTTCCAGACTTTGGTGTCCAGCATCTGAATGTTAAAAGGCATGGCCCGAGTCCACATTTTTAGCTCTCCACCCGCTGACCGTCCTGGGTCCCTGTCTTTTTCTCCCGGACCTCCCCACCCACAGCTGCTCAGCGGAGCTGGGAAACCAGAGCTGGAGACAGGACAGGTGGACGGCTTGGAAGGGAACTCGCAAGTGACAGGAAAGGACGGACTGGGGGCCGCTGAGCCAGCCAGCCCTTATTCTGGGGCTGCACTAGGGAGGAGGAGACTGTGGCGGGTCATCGGGGAGTCGGGAAGGAGAGTGGGAGACGAATGCATTCTTCTCCACGACACCCTAAAAATCAAATGTAATGACGATCGCCTTTTCAGGGCAGCTTAAGAAGGAAAGCGGCGAAGCCCGACTAAAAACTGGTAAGCACCTTAGTGTCCTTCCTGGAGAGCTGCAGCCGCCCACCGCCCACTTTAAAGACCTATAACACGCTCAGCCAGGACTGAAAAGTCCCGGGGAGCAGGCGGGGGAGGGAGAAGCGAGGATCCCGGGCCACACAAAGAACCCGGGGCGCGAGCCCGGCAGCACCGGAAGAGGAAGTCCCGCCTTCCGACGGCGGGCTTTTCAAATGTCATTGAGGCTGCGAACACCCTGCAGGGCGACACTTGAAAAAAGCAGAGGCCGGAGGCCCCCTGGCCGTTTTAGGAGCTTCGAAACGCGGCGCCAGCAGCCACCGCGCCCGGGTACTGTTAAGAAGCCGATCATCAGCTCCACGGGCTGGGGAGTGAGCGCTAGCCGTTTCGGTGCGCGCTGGTTTACGCAGCCGGAGCCCTCTGTACACACAAGCGACAGCTTTCACAGCCACAGGCAGGGAGCCCATCCCCCGACAACGGGTGACAGGCGATCGTGTGAAGTTGTTCCCATTGACCCAAGCGAACGTAAACTAAGACTACAGCGCATGCCAGTGCGCAGCTCTGCTGGTGAAAATATGTGGCTCTGAAAAGAGCCTTTGGGGTTGATTGTGCCTCGGAGCGCACTCACTTGGAGCTGGTGTACTTGGTGACGGCCTTGGTGCCCTCGGACACGGCGTGCTTGGCCAGCTCCCCGGGCAGCAGCAGGCGCACGGCCGTCTGGATCTCCCTGGACGTGATGGTCGAGCGCTTGTTGTAATGCGCCAGGCGCGACGCCTCGCCCGCGATGCGCTCGAAGATGTCGTTGACGAACGAGTTCATGATGCCCATGGCCTTGGACGAGATGCCGGTGTCGGGGTGCACCTGCTTCAGCACCTTGTACACGTACACCGAGTAGCTCTCCTTGCGGCTGCGTTTGCGCTTCTTGCCGTCCTTCTTCTGCGCCTTGGTCACCGCCTTCTTGGAGCCCTTTTTCGGGGCGGGCGCGGACTTTGCTGGTTCAGGCATCCTGACTCCGCTTTTTCCTGACAGAACAGAAAATGGAGGCAGCGTCAGGATCCTGCCTATTTGTAGCCAACGTTATGCAAATGAGGGATGCGTTTAGCGACCGTTGATTCGTCGACTAGTGGTGCGGCCTCCAGGCTAATGATTGGCTCGAGTTCTACTCTCCCATTGGTTATGTCCTGAGAGTCGTTTTCCCCAGTTTAGCCTGGCTTATTTATTCTAGTAAGGTTTTTATTATAAGAAATTCTGATTAGTATTGCAATGCAGATTAATTGGTGGATTAGTTTCGAATGTTAGAAATTCCTCTCTCTTGTGTTTGGAATGCCAGGAAGGTAACGTAGTGTGTAACATGTTCAGATTATTTCATAGTGTTGGTTCAAGACCCGCCTCTGCCCTCCAATATGTCTCTTTGGCATGTGGGTTATTTTGACCTGAAGGCCCGTGAGACCCTGCAGACTTGAGAAATTTTTTCCCCTTACTTATCCGTAGACAAGGACCTAAATGCCGTGGGGGGGGGGGGGGTCTTTCCCAAATAAGGGTTATTATGGAGATAAGTTTTATCTGAGTGACCCATCTCTATGGTAGAGCAAAGAACTAATTACCAAAGCCTGTTCATTCCTTTTCTTGAAATCCCAAACTCCTACCTCCTTTCCCCTAGTTCAGAATGACGTAAATATATATCCCTCATTTTGCTTGTCTTGGGAAGTTCCATGTGTTTGCGGATTCCGTATACGTACAGTGTAAAGTTGGTTTTCTCTCTTTAATTTTTTCATGTCAATTTGATTCTAGCTTCAAGGAGCTCGGAGGGGCCAGGAATGCTTGCTCCCCCAGAGCTGGCATAGTTGGCAGGATAATTTAACTCATTGGGTACCGCTTGCCCCAGACACTGCAGCAGCATAGAGATCCTTAGGACATCTGCCACATAGCTGGCAGCAGGCAAGATTTACCATTTTAGCCTCTTCAGTCTCTGTCTGTGGAGTCTGATGGAGCAAGGGTAGGTGAGAGTTCTTTTCCCTCTTTCTAAATTTGGATTAGCAGGAGAAAATATTTGTGGAACTAGTTCCTTGGGCTAAGTGACTCTGCTTCATGTACTCTGGTAACTTACTGATCCTTTTCCTCCCAGAGATGGTCTCTGTTTTCCTTTGTCTGTGTCTTTCATATTTTTTTGTGGCCTGTTGTTAAGGGACTTCTTGGAAGCCAATGCCCCACAATTTGTGGGCATGGTTTGAGCCCTTGAAAGCTGTTAGAGTGCTGGCTAGCTCACGAAGTCTCCCACGGTAGGATAAGTTGGTCATGGAAAGGGTTATTTATATTGACATTTGGTCACCCCCAACCTCAAGTAATCTTCTGTAAGCATACTGTAAAACTACACACAGTCCCAACCCCACAACAATACCTTCTAGGTATTAGTGTGGCTCCAGGAGACCCAAGGCTTAGATCTGTTAATATTTTCCTTCTGTCTTGTTCTACGTCCTAAGAGCTTGGCTTTTGGCCAACATGAAAATTTACTTTGGTCTCCAATGTCTGGAGGGTGCACTTACCAGGGTGCACCTTGACGGCCAGTCTAAGAGACTGGGGATCAGATTTTCTCTCTGTCTACCTGTGTCACCTCTCAGGGGTGGTTGTCATGAGAGGTTCCAGCCCATAGGAATCTGTTGTCTCAACATTCCTTGCTTGTTAGTGCTAGAATGTTCCATTCCAGAAGAACCCACCTGATATCCTAGATTAGTGGGTGGGTGACTGCAGATGTGTCACATTTTCGTGGGACACCAGAGACATTCACTATACCATCTTTACCATCTGTGCAATGAAAGCTTTTGCTTTCTTAGAGTAATTTCATAAGTAAACTTTTGGGTGGGGGGGCCTGCATCATCTGTGCCCTCTCTGGACACCTATTGTGTCTTTGGTTAAGGTATTAAAAGGCTTATTGGTTTAAGCCACTATTAATAGATCTTACTCATCAATGGCCATACAACAGATCCTTTATTTATTTTTACAATGGATCCTTTAAATTCGCTGTATTTAAAATATCTCAGCTGTCTTATAACGGCTCACCTTAGGGACTCCATAGACAAGATAAAAGAACAGAAATTAGACACAGAAAGAAATGGTCTCAGCTAATGTAAATTCTCCTTCTTAAAATTTGGCTGCATCTGCTTGTTTTAATTCCTCTTTCTTACAAGATTTCCTACAGAGATCACTCTGACTTAATCTCTAGGATCAAAGTATACAGGTTGCTGGGGTATATGCCGAAAGCCAGAAAATGAGTTTAACAAAAGCAGCAGGAGACTAGCACTAAGGGGCGCTTTGCTCCTCCCTGCCCTGGCTCTGTAATCAGGCTTGGCCAAGCCTCAGGCGTTCCTATACAATGCCCTTTGCAAGACTGTCCTCGATCCACTGCCCTCCCCCGCCCCCCAACACCAACAGAACCATGGACAACAGCGGAGCTTTTAAATTATAAAACCCTTTTACTTCTACTTTCAAGAGATCCTACAAAATTTAGAGAGTAATTACAAAGATTATATGACTATATTCACAACTTTGCTTTCTGAGGAAATATATAACCAAAATATCTCCTAAGCCGTCCTATAAACGACTTGCAAAAGGCCAATATTCAGGGGCTAATAGAAGCCACGTTTAAATTGTACACCCAGAAAAACAAGGCTTTTGTCAAAATGCTTTAGATAGACTTTACAAAGGTATAAACCTTTTGGTTTCCATTCTAGTTTAAATTTTCTGCAATATAAAGTAGCAAATTCAGCTAAAAAGATGGGTCAATCCCTTCATATTCGGACTATAATCCAGTTCTTCTGTCCTTATTTTACAAATCTCTACAAAAATCTCTACAACTCTCTAGAGTTAAAGTCCACCTGTCTTTACCAATCTCCAAACCTTGCACATTCCTTTCAAAATGTCTGTGGATATTATTTTAATAATCAGGATATTGGAACACAATTGTTCTGGACTTTAAAACGGGGGGGCTAAATTTCTAAATAGCAATTACCCTGAAACTTTAGAAAAAAATTTCTTTGCATTCTTTCTGTCCCTTGAAATTATAAATCTTATCATGTCTTTGAAATGTAAACACATCCCACAATTTCCTGAGACTGAATTTAAAAAAGAAAAGGAGAGGGGGTTCAGGTAGGGGGGTGGGAGTTCGGGGGGTGGGGTAGTGGGTGAGGGTTGGGGGAAAGAGGCCTTTTTAAAATACCAATTTCTGAAAAGGCTTTTATGCCCATACTATAGCGCCAATAATAACAGGCAGAAATGCTCCAAATACGCATCTTCAAGAAAACTTACATACTCTCTCTGCATTTGATATACGTTTTTCAACCTCCATCGTCTCTACAACCCAGGAGCCAGTCTTTTTGACATGCAAACTTTAGGGAAATTTTTTCAAAAAAATAGATGATAGATAGATAGATAGATAGATAGATAGATAGATAGATAGATGAAACTATTTAAAAATTGGGCCTAGGGGCACCCGGGTGGCTCAGTTAAGTGTCTAACTTGATTTCAGCTCAGGTCATGATCTCAAGGTCATGAGTTTGAGTCTAGCATTGGGCTCTGAGCTCAGTGTGGAGTCCATATGAGATTCTCTCCCTCCCTCTCCCTCTCCCTCTGCCCCTTCCCACACTTGTTTTCTCTCTAAAATAAATACGTAGGGGCGCCTGGGTGGCACAGCGGTTAAGCGATTGCCTTCGGCTCAGGGCGTGATCCCGGCGTTCTGGGATCGAGCCCCACATCAGGCTCCTCCGCTATGAGCCTGCTTCTTCCTCTCCCACTCCCCCTGCTTGTGTTCCCTCTCTCGCTGGCTGTCTCTATCTCTGTCAAATAAATAAATAAAATCTTTAAAATAAAATAAAATAAAATAAAATAAATACGTAAATCTTAAAAAAAATAAAAATAAAAATTGAGCCTTTAATGGCCTCTCCACAAATACCAACATTTTGTTTATATCTTGTCTGTATTTTGTGGTGTGTGTCTGTATTTTGTGGTGTGTGTGTGTCCATGTATGTTTCCACGTGAGATATTTTCTCTACCTCTGGATGGTATTGCTGTAATTAGTATGTACAAGAGCTCTATTTAGTTTGTTTGAAGGCACATGCTTGTAAAGATTGGGCATTCTAACATCCAGAAAGTTAGAAACGAATCCAAATCTTTTTCAAATTAATGTAATCCGGGAAATATTTGGTATTAAAGCTAAATTAAGTTTGTTGGCTTAATTAAAATGGATATGTTTTTACAGTTATCACCATTAAACCTAAAATTTTCATTCTGCCTGTGTTTACTAAAAGTCAAATAAGTTCAGGGTATTTCTGTTGCAAAATTTGTCAGCAAGAAAAAGGCTTACAATAATGGTTGATTCTATCTAATGCATAATGAAGTTTTTGTGGGTAGTCTGTATGTAATTGTTAAAAGAAGTAAATTAAATAGATGTAAATAAAATAAAAATCTTTGTAGGTAAACTTGTAAATAGCTTCCAAAGTCTTTGGAAAGCTAAAATGTCATAGTTTTGCGAAGTTAAATAATGAGTAAAGTCAAGCTTGTTGATAATCTAGATCTCTTCCGATTAAGATAAAATAATGAAACATTAAGTACTGAACATGTTTATCTGCTTTCGTCTTATTATAGAGAAACTAAAGATAAATTTGGGTCTGTTAATAAACATATTTTATGCTTTATTAAAAGATTATATTATGAAAAAATACATGTTTCTAAAAATAATGAAACATATTCATAAATTTGCCAATCTGAAAAGTTCTGGTATAAGAGTTCACAATTGCTTATTACTTCATTTTCCCTAGAAATTAGGGTTTCTAAGCATTTAAGAATTTTAAGAAATGTAATTAAGACTACTGGAAAAAACAACTTTATGTGAGGAAAGTAAGAAATGTGTTTTTGGTAAGAAGAAATGTAAGTAATAAAACTACATATTTGTTGAGGGAAAAGAAAGTGTTAAAGCAAGACTGGTTATTTATAGAGAGAAAATTTAGGTCAAAATCTGAGTGTTAAAGAATGTTGTAGGTTTCTGGACAAAGACTCTTTGGAAAGAAATTTTGTGTGGTCAGTACTTTCTAAGATTAGTACAAATTTAAATAAGTAAATAATTTTTAATACCAAAAATACACTGGTGCAAAGTTTTTGTTTTGTCTTTGTTGAAAGTACAAAGTTTTTGGGGCGCCTGAGTGGCTCAGTTGTTAAGCGTCTGCCTTTGGCTCAGGGTGTGATCCCAGGGTTCTGGGATGGAGCCCTGCATCGGGCTCCCCGCTCTGCTGGGAGCCTGTTTCTTCCTCTCCCACTCCCCCTGCTTGTGTTCCCTCTCTCACTGGCTGTCTCTCTCTCTGGAGCCTGCTTCTTCCTCTCCCACTCCCCCTGCTTGTGTTCCCTCTCTCACTGGCTGCCTCTCTCTCTGTGTCAAATAAATAAATAAACTCTTAAAAAAAAAAGTATGAAGTTTTCTTAAGCTATTGCTCTGCCCTTTGTGAGAAATTGTAAACAAAAGTTTTTTTTTTTTTACCTTTTAAGTTATCCTCCTTAAAAAACAATGATTCTAAGTTTGCCAGAATAATTTCTATGTTTATCAGGTCTTTGATTACTTCAAAGAACAGTCTTAATATTGAAAGACCTAAATTTTACTCACAACTATGTAACTTTCTGTATTTGCCTCTGATATCTTTTCTTGTTGGTTTGATTAAATGGATAATTAAATACTGTTTCATGATTGTGATCCTATCTAATCAAATGTTTAAACCTTGTGGGTTTTTTGTACATATGTCTCACAATCGAATTCTAAAATGAAGTCTTTCGACCAGAATCTAAATGAAATTTCCCACCAGGAAATTTCAGGCCCCAGGAACATTTAAAATAAAATTTTTTTTTTTTTGTGAGAAATAAAACTAATTAGGCTTATTTGGCTTGTGAAATTACATGCGAAGCATTGTCAATGAAGTGATATTAAACCCTATTAGGTTATATTTATATAGATCTGTTACCTAGTAAAATTATGGGAATCTCCTAGAAATCTGATGTCTTGATATGTTATTATCTTGAAGTGTTGTATGTCACAAAAATAACCAAATTTCCTTGTCATTTGCATTGTAATGAACTCTCATCAGATCCTTCGCCATGGCCATTTTTAAGTCTTTTATCATTTACAGACAGTGATAGTTTTACTTAGCTGTCTCTATAAAAGTTTCCTGCAAATGTGCTTCATCTTTAGTGACAGTCATGGAAAAAGCTCTGAGTACAGGTTTCTGGTAACCTTAAGATCATTAAACTGAACTACGTTGGGGCGCCTGGGTGGCTCAGTTGGTTAAGCGTCCCACTCTTGATTTTGGCTCATGATCTTCGGGTCATGAGAAGGAGCCCGACTTTGGGCTCTGCCCTGGGCGTGGAGCCTGCTCAAGATTCTCTCTCTCCCTCTGCCTGTCCCCCTCATGCTCTCTCTAAAAAACAAAACAAAACAAAACAAAACAAAACACCCAAAAAAACTGAACCATGAAAAAATTTCCAGAACTGGTGGAAAAGTTGTATTCAAACAGAACAAGAATTAATAACATGGGATTGAATAATTGAGGAAGATAATTACACTTTTTATGACCTTTATTTCAAACATTACTGACTTCTAAAAACTGTTTCACTTTTTTCCAGATTGAAGAAAACCTTTACTCTCAACCTAACTGACTTACAGCAGTTTGACAAAATATGCCTTTGTGAACAAACTAAAAAATGTATCTTTTCTTCCTACCTGAATTCTCCAGAAAATCTGTGAGAACTCTTATATTTTTATGGCAATTTATTTATTTGCATAAGTTCAATAAACATCCGTTCTCCTTATGACAGGACATAATTGGAAACAATATTATATTACCAAGGCTTTGACTGGAATGTCACATTTGAGAGACATGCATAGACTCAGATATGACCAGACAGCTTTAAGGAACTAAGGTTGAGGTTCTGGAGCCAAGAAAGCCCCTTGGAACTATCACTCTGATACCTTGCTTTCAGAATTCCAAACAACCTTACTAGGTGAGTAGAGGTTACTTCCTGGCAGGTACAGGAACCTCAGGATATTTTGGGAACCTCAAGAAGAACTCCCCCAAATGTGTAGGTATTGCCGGTCAAGTCTGATGGCAAGGATTTGGCTTGGCTTCTGGCCTTGAGAGGCTATTCAAAGTTCGATCTAGAGATTCCTTGGAAAAGTTCCAGCAACACAGGTTTTAAAAAGTCTATAGCTCAACCACGTTCTTGCTGCACTTATAATCAGGCCAAGATTTTTTGAAATTAAAAAACTTATTTTGCAAACAAAATACTGTTAATATAGCTATCCTTGGTAAGAATGAGAATGAGTATAGAGAGAAAATATGTTTCAATAACACATCTTTGCAGATACAAGATTTTAATACTATTCTTTATAAGCTGAACTAGCTCGGAATTTCTTCTAGTGTCCTCCAACATCTGGCTACAAGTCTCCAAACTAACATTTTGATTTTTCTTCCATATTTCTGACTTTGAATCCTTTAAGAACTGAAGCTTCCCTTTCTCCTGCAGCCCTGGCAAACTTCATCAAGAAATGATTTGTTGTAAAGAAACTGCCATAAAAGTTCACACATAGACACTCTTTATCCTGTTGCCCTATGGGCCACTCAAAAGATCACCAGAGACATCTGAACTATAATCTAGGAAGATCTGTCAGATTGCCAGTACCTGCCCTCATTCTAGTTGAAGATACTTCAAGTCTGACATCTAGAAATCTTCTCAACTGGCTATCTTGAGACTCAAAAACTGGGTTAACATTTGATCCAATCATTAACCATTGCTTTTCTTTTGTTTCCACAGAAATGTCTCTTATTTAATACCCAATTACTTGAACCACAGGCCTAACTTGGAGAATACACCTGGATCAGTGCCTCCTGAAATGAGTTTGACTAAACCGAACTATTGTCAGGACTAAGAGACTAGATCAATGAGATGAAACAACCTACCCGTTCAACTTTTAACATGTGAAACTCCCAAGGAAGTTTCAGATGGGGAAACCAAAGGGGCTCAGGACAGGCCCCGCCCCATGTCTCCCAATATGCCACTTTGGCACGTATATTATTTTGAGCTAAAGGCACTTACTACCCAGCAATCTCAAGAAAACTTTTGTCCCTCCCTTAACCAAACAGAAGAATCTAAATTGGTGGTCTTTCCTAGAATAAGGGTTATTAACAGAGATAAATTTTATCTGAGTGGCCCATTTATATGGTAGGGCAAACATCTAATTACCAAACATCTGCTCTCCTTATCCCCCTGTGAATTACCTTCCCTCTCTCTGAAGTCCAAGACATTTCGCCCTACCTCCTTAGTTCAGAATAACATATGTACCTTATTCTGCCTGTCTTTGAAATGTCCATGTTTATGTGGGTTCCCTGTATGTACAGTATTAAATTTAATTTTCAACTGTTAATCTGTCCCATATCAATTTGATTCTTAGTCCAGCTAAAAGGACCTTGAAGTGCAGAGGAATTCTTCCTCCCCACATAAGAATTCTGGAATATGTACAATATTTTATCGTTTTATGATGCTTATTATTTTTCTATAAATCAAAAAAGTGTGTATAATACAGAATGTATTAGATAGTTCCTCTTGAGTCTGAAAACAGATCATGCATGGATTTAAAAAATAATAATAAAGAAAAAATAAGGATGAGGGGAAGATATACCTGGAAAATGTTACCAAGAGACAGCAAGTATAGCAATATTAATATTAAACAAATTTTAAGGCTCAAAGTATTAGTGGGGATAGGGAGGTACACTGTCAGGACTTTTGGTTCCAATGTGGACAACAAGATATTCTGGAAAGCCGCCCTGAAACGAAATAGCTAAGGACTTGATAAACTACAAACACACACCAGCCCATCATGGCCCAGATAACAAGAAGCCAAGGAAAACTCCCCAAATCTCCCAGAATAATAAACTCCTAGGAGCTGAAGCCTGACTAATAAACATACTAGACTGGGTTCCCTGGGTACAAATGTCATGAAGATTCTGCACTTTGTCAATTAATGGCAGCCTCTTGGGGAAAAGAGGATTCTAGGCCTTTCACCTGAACTGGAGACACCTAGCATAGAGCCAGGGCTCTTCGGAAAGCTTAGGCTTGAGAAAAAAAAAATCTAGCAAAGATTTCTGAGAAGGAAACCTGTTTGTCTCAGAAATGGTGCTGAGGAGAGGGCAGTGGAAATTTACAAGGATTTCTCCAAAGATCTGGAGTCTACTTTCAGCGAAAGCTTCCTGAAATTAAAGAGCTGGGGGCGCCCTCTAGTGCCTTATGGAAGCAAACTTAAACCTCTTCAGGAAGGAAGCAACTTTAACCCGTTATTGGGTTACACACCAATTACTTATTATCTATCTATCTATCTATCTATCTATCTATCTATCTATCTATCTATCATCTACCTAACTATTCATGTATTCATTATTTATGAAGCACATATTACCTGCCGGGCATTCTCCTAGCAATTTGGGGTGTCCAAATATAAACTCATAATAAATGTGACCTAATCGAGGAAGAAACCACGCTATGAAGACTTAGGCTTCCAAATAAAAGAGATCCCCTCCTCTCCCTCAGACAAACAATTTCAGATATAGAAATTATTAGATAGACTATAAAATACTTACTGAAACTTTAAAGGAGTAAAAATGGAATAATCTAGGCAAAAAAGCAAGGGACATTCAAAACGAGGCCCATTTTTAAAACTAATGAAAAAATAGAACTTCTGGAGATGAGGAAGAACTATAATCCATAATGACAAAATAAAAATCCACTGATACGATGTAACATTCAGGGCCCTGAAGCACCTGACCTCACAGCCACTATGTAGGGCAGGACCTGCCGGAATTAGAACTTCATGTTTACAATTGTAGGGCAAGGTTCCAGGATCCCACTTTTAGAATTTCATACACCAACCAAGGAAAATGTGGGCGTAGAAAACTGAACAACACGATAAACATACTTCATTTGTGACTTCTGCACTTAACGCATACAGAATATCTGATTTATTACAAGGTACACATTTAATAATTTCAAAATTTCAACTCTGGCTTCAGAAAAGTAACAATAGATATCAAGAAACCAGTTTCATATATACTGCACTCTTTCATCATCATCTAACTAGAGTCATAGGAAGGATTTTTCTAATATAGTAAAAATACAAATCTTCTCACATGCCTGCAAACTAGCAGCAGTTCTAAAGACACGAATTAGAATGAATATCATAAAAGAAACTATGTAAGATTCAAATATTCGCATGAAGTGTGCTAGAAATCTGAGGGCAGCGAGCAGGGGTTGTGCAAGCCAACTGTCCCGCGGAGGCAATGTTAAGGGGCCCTCGGCCGCAGCAGAGCAGGCACAGGACCGCCTCACCCACAGCCCGACAGGAGGGACACCGGGGACACCGCCGCCCAGCTGCTCCGCGGGCACAGCGCTCGGCTCTGCGTTCTTCTCCGCGGACGCCCAGGGCCTCATGGCGAAGGTCCAGACGCAGCTCCGCGAGGCCGGGTCACCGGGGCCTGCGCACCAGCAGGGGGCGCCACGGGAACCGCCCCGGCGAACGCAACGGGAAGGAGAAAGAAGACGCGCGGTCGCACGGTGGAGCCGGCAGAGCGTAACGTGACGTGAGGCTCGTTGGGGCAGTGGGAGGGACGTGTGCGCGGAACGGCCCAATGAGACGGCGGCGTGGAGGGCGTGGCAGGACGGGCCACCGAGGTCGCCGGCGTGGAGGGCGTGGCCAGGAGACCGGGGTGAGGGGGCGGGGCTTGCCTGGCCGCAGGGTCGCGGAGGGTGGCGTGAGCCGGCTGCCAAGTTTTAGGACTTTGCAGTTCAAACCTGAGTGTAATTGTGTTGCTGTTTGGCGCTAGTATTTCAAGGAAATCCCGTCTTCTGGTTGAAAGCACAGTTCTCTGGTGGGAGTCCCGGGACCAGCAGCATCAGCAGCACCTGGATAATAGAGAAATGCAAATAATCGGATCCTGCTCGAGATCCAGTGCATCAGAATCTGTGAGGTGGGGCCCAGCAATCCGTGCTTTAAAAACACTTCAGGTGATTTTGGTGCACGCTGAAGTTTGGGACTGCTTTGAAGTATTGTGTTTTCTTTAATTCAGATGCTGGAGGTGATTCCTCAAATGTCAGCTGAGCTAAACCGAGCTGTTCTACCTTCAAGTTCGTTACCAAAGCCAGAACAGGGCTTAGGCCTTACCCGCTCAGACTTCGATGCCAGAGTATAAGTGGAAAATAGGTTGTATGTCTAGAAAGGCGAGATCTAGGAGAAGGATTTGAATCAACAATGCAGAATTCCATCGCCTCAGATTTTATTAATCATAACATCTAATTTACAGATGTTTTGCCCCCATTTAGTCTTTTCCATCAAAGGTACTCCATGGTAAATAATGAATTCCCAGTCGCTGGGCCTGTAAGGAAGTAAATTCTATTTTTATAATTAGGAAAACTACAATGAAAATGTAGTTTATTTAGGCTTTTACTGAGGTAATGCTCTCCTGATGAATCAGTGTACAACAAACCAGGACGGGTTAGATTTGAGCAGGGTATGCACCCTTATCAATCATTATCAGGCAGATCAGACTTTTATGCTTCATAAATTCTATGAGCTCATTCATATTTTCAGTTACTGCTGCATTCATTTTCTGCTCTGCATTTGTCTCTCTCCTATAATTGAAGAAATAAAAAGTTTTATTTCTTCGGTGTTATTTTGCCATCAGTATTGCTATTTGATGTACAAGGAAGAGAGTTCTTTTAACATATGTTCCTATAATGTCCTACGAGACATCCTTACTACAGTATTACCTATGCCTTACTCATTTTTAGCATGAACAGATAATGTGTCAAACCATGCTTAGTCAAGAGATGTTCTTAACAAGACGATCTTTGTTCCAAATCCCCCAAATATACTTCTTGAGGTGGGATTTGAGTAGTTCAAAGGCTTCTATTTTCTCTTTAGTTTTTGACATGAAGAAAATTGGCTACTCTGATTGTCCTTTTAATTCATTGACTAAAGAAAATATAGTAGTTGCTAACAATTATTAAGTGTTTACTAAATATTCATTAGGATCTTAAGAACTTTACATTATTTATCTCACTTAATCCTTAATAGTACACTACTTAGAATTATTTTATTATTGTTGTATAGATGTGGAAAATAAGCCCCAAAAGGCGGAGTCACAAAGTTTATTGAACCAGTGCAACAACTCAGCTCTGGTCTGTATTCCTGTTGTTGTAGATATACGGGTACTTTAATTAGTTCTGATTGCTGCACATCCTCATTGAGAGCCCACTGTGTGCCTGGAACAGCCTTAGGCATTAGCGAGTCAACAGCAAAAAAGACTAACCCTACCAGTGGAGCTTACTATCTGGAGAATGGGAAGAGGAAACAAACAATACACAAATTCATGTCAGTTTTGCTAAGTGTAATGAAGAAGAATGAACAGAATCAGTTAAGAATGGGGTAGAAGGGCGCCATTTTACTTTTGCTGGTCAGAGAGTATCTCCCAGATGTGGTAACATTGTAATCCATCCACTCAGGCAAACACCCAAGAATTTGTGGGGAGTATTTCAAGTATGTAACAGGTGGTATAACTCAGCTGAAGTGCCAAAAACATAAGAAGTCCTATCCCCTCCTCTCCCTCTTTTCCCTTCTGCTTCCTCCAAGTAGCGTGCTCTGTGGCTTCTCTTTGGTCTTCAGGCTCTCTCTCCTATTGTACTAGCCATTTGTTTCTTCCATTGTTTTTCTGAGTCCCTCTCAGTTTCTCTCACCTTTCTTCTTCCCCCATGCTCCTCTGTCTTTCCTAAAAAATAGCCATAATTTGGTTGTGATACTTACATTGTTTTGTACTTCTGAAATCCAGCTGAACCTTCAGGGTTAAATTTTTAGACAAAAGTCTTACACGTTAGTCCTTCACTTTCCCACAATTCCTGTTCCCTGTCCGTGGTAGCCAATGTCATGGTTATGAAAGGAAAAGTCCCTCAAATGCTGCTGTTCAAGTAAAGCAAAGGGAGCCTTTCTTCCTGCGTAGCACCGCGGGCCCACGCCACCCAAATGAGGCCCAAGACTCGGAACTTCCGCCAACGTGATCTCCAGCTCTCCTCAGTCTTCTTTCCTGCAGCCAGGGTTTGGAAGGCAGTTGGGAGTACAAGTCAAGGAGGAGACCGCTGAAGTCGTTCATCTGAATAAAGTACAAAAAATAGCCTTCAATAAGAAATCTCCGTATAACTTGTGGGTCCACAGTCGATGTAAATAGCCAAAAATGTGACACAGAACCATCAAAAAAGCAAATAGTTGGGAGAATTCAAGTTATGGTCAATGACAGATATCTAATTCAAAACTGTAAAAATATGGCTTTTCTTATGACTCTGTGTGTAGTGAAGAACTAACATTATCCAGAGGGAGGTGTGGCCTTTGCCCTTTGCTGGGAGGTGATGCCTGGGCCCTTGGAATGTCCTGCAGGATAAGAGTATCTTTGTTTACCAAGAGGCCTTGGGCTGCACAGGAGAGTGTAATGTCATTTATGTTGGGGGCTATGGGCCATGTGGTGTCCGGATGACCTCCAGAGGGACTGCTGACTAAAAGATCAGCCACGTGGACAGTCAACCATATTTATGTGGTAAAGCCCCGTGGTTGGCGATGTGTATTTTGTTGTTACAATAGTGTTATGTTGCAGGAAGGCATTAACACTCCTCACCCCCACAATGGGAAAGCACTATTAGAAGCTCTGAGTTGGGACCCCTCTGAGACTCTGCTCACGTGCCTCTTACCCTGGCTTATTATTATTATTATTTTAAAGATTTTATTTATTTATTTGACAGAGAGAGACAGCCAGGGAGAGAGGGAACACAAGCCCGGGGAGTGGGAGAGGAAGAAGCAGGCTCCTAGCAGAGAAGCCTGATGTGGGGCTCGATCCCAGAACGCTGGGATCACACCCTGAGCCGAAGGCAGACGCTGAACCACTGCACCACCCAGGCGCCCCGACCCTGGCTTATGTTTAATCTGTATCCTCTTGATATAATAAACCCCAACCTTGAGTATAGTAACTTTTAGTGAATTCTGTGAGTCTTTTAAAGAAGTACCAAATCTGAGGCTGGTTTTGGAGACCCCTCAACTTTGCAGTTGATGTCAGACATGAGGGCAGTCTAATGGGATGTTCCTTAACTTTGCACTATGTCACACTGATATTAGTATTCTGTTTATTACTCAAATATTTGGATGAATATTTTGCCTTAACTTAATGAATTTTGTAGTTCTCATATGAGCCCAAGTCTCTTCATCTGCCAGCAGATTTCCAAAAAGTGATAAACACTTTTTTACGTCCTAGTGAATGATTATTAAAAAAAAGAAAAAAAGGAAGCAATTAGCTGTAATTTCTCCTCGATGGTCCACAAACCTGAGGGCTCCAGAAGGTCAAGAACAACCTCATCTCTCTGTATCTCCAGTGTCCACGCCTGTGTCTGGCCCAAAGATATTCAATGACTATCTCTTGAGTGACTGATTTACAAGAAATATGTGGAGCTCTTGCCTTGGTTCAACTGAGTAGGGAATTTTGACACATGTCAAGGATCTCCTCGTGAGCCATCACGACTAAACTATGCTCTTTAATTTCTTTTTTCACGTCCTTTTGCTACCTCTTAATCTGTTACCTTACACTTTAAACATGGTAGGTGATTTTAAGTCTGACTCAATCATCAATTCAAATTCTACCTTTCAAATCTATTAATTTAGCTTTCACTTCCTGTCCAATTGCAGATTTTATTAATCTTTTTCCACATTGTTAATTCTTTTATTTTCATAAGCCAAAGTATTTTCTAGGGTTTTTCGTTTTTATGGTTTTTATTTTCACTTTTAATTTTTTTTTTTCATATCTATCAGTTTTGTTGGACATTCCTACAACCATCATGAGCCAGAGATTTGCTCTACAGATGGCTGGTTAGCAGTTCTCAGATGAATCCATTGAGTTCATTCAATGTTTTCTATAAGTACCTGCAACGTGCTGGTTTTATGTAACTGCAGAGACCACTGTCTGGTCCCTTACAATCTCTGGGAAAAGTCCATGTGGACATTACGTGGGAGTGTTTTTGGTTTTTGCCTCTGTGGACAGTGATACTGTAGTCTTACTTTCCAGAATTCTTGATGAGCTACCACTGAAAAAGTATTAGGTCCAGGTGATTACACAGCTGGTTTCCGTCTACTCTTTAAGGCACAAATACTTTTTACAATCAAGTATTTCAAACATAAAAGAGACAGTGTGGTGATCCCACAGTATGTTGACAAATGCACTATCCTTCCCCTGAAAGGTGGAGCCCAGTCCCCTTCCAAATATAGGCCACATTTAAGTGACTTGCTTCTGATTAATAGACAGTGGCAGAAGTGACAGCATGTGACATTTGAAACTAGGTCACAGAGACTTTGTAGCTAATTCCTCCCCCACTCTCTCCATGATTTGTCTTTGTGGAAGAGAGTCAATGAGCCCCCCTGAGAGGTCTATATGGCAAGCACAGAGGTCCTACTGAGGTCCTCCTGCCAAGAGCCAACAGGACCTTGGGTAGCATGGGAGTGAGCCAACCTTGGACGTGAACCCTCCAGCCACACAGTCAAGCCTTCAGGTGACTGCAGCCCATGTTTACATCTTGACTTCAACCTCATGAGAGACCCTGGTCAGAACCTCCCAGCAAGTCACTTCTGGATTCCTGACAACCCAGACACAAAATGAGATAAGAAATGTTCATTGATTTAAGCTGCTGGGTTTTTAGGTAGTTTGTTACCTAGCAGTAGATAATAGAGGAAAGGCCACAGTTACGTTTTTGACATTACCATAATCTTAATGACACCATCTATATGGATGAACTCCCAAAGAGAAAATCCCAGAATGATGTCATGTATGAATCGAGGAGGAAAAATCCCTCTGAAATATTAAAATGTGTGCAGCCAGTATTTAAGATAATAATATTACATGACCAAAAAAGATTTGGCCTTGGAATGCAAGTATGGAATAACATTAGGAAATCTACCTGTATTTCATTGTAGCAGGATAAAGGAGGAAAAGCATATGATTCTATCAAATGCCAAAAATTCACATATCATTCCTAAAAAAACCACGTAAAATATATTTAGAAGGAAACTGATCAACACATACAGATTTCACACTCACATACGTGTGCACGCAGGCAAACAAGTTTTTCATTAAGCCTGAACTACCAAAGCCACTTCAATGAGAAGGAAGAAGACAGTGATGTGTGCTAGGATACCTGACATGGCATGTTTGTGATTTTAGCTAACACAGTAACATGATAAAAGTAACTAACAGAAATAGACATTGGAAAGAGTATACAAGTTTTTGGTTTGTTAATGATGGTATTACATGCAATGAAAAGACAGTCCGTTTAATATTGATTAGAACTGACAAAGTTTAGTAATCCGATAGATATAAAGTCCATGTAAATGATCAATTTCTCAATGATCCTTCCCCTGCCCCCAAGAATTTATAACAGTGTTTCAGTCTGATGCCATCTGTCAGAACAGACTAGAAAGGGGAACCTTGTGAAAATCAGCCTTACATTTGTTGTGAGAATTTATGGGGCTTAGTTCACAGTGTGACAGAGTGTTCCTCCTTTTGTTGTATGAGTGTCAACCTATTTCATTTATTTTTAATTCCATGAGTAATCCATCCACTAAAAAATTCTCGGCCATGATCTTTGAAGCTCACACCTGCACTGTTCTCTGGTTGTCTTTGTGGTATTGTGATCAGACGTATGGCAGACAATTTTACTAATTCCAGATCTCTTAAATTCACTGTTACATTTCTCTCCCTGCATTTTGGATTAACTCTGCTTACAGAGTTCATGAAATTCTTCATCTGGGATCAATTGACTATTTGGACTAACCAGCCAGTCTTTCATTTTAATTTTCTTATAATTAATTGTGTATCTAGAGAGATTCATTTCTAAAATTTGTATCTGGTTCTTTCAGATGTTTTTGGAAAATTCTTTGTATTCTTAGCCCCTCAGCATTTCAAATAGTCCTTTTTTTTGTTTTCTTTTTAAATCATTAAAGGTAGCAATTTGAAGTCCGTATCTGTTAATTTTCTTCTTATTCCTTTTGTTTCCATCGTGTGCTCGTCTTATTCTTGGTCACAGTGTCTTGTTGAATTGTGTGTGGATTTTGGTTGTGAAGCTGCTCCTTCATTGTCTTTGGTATCTTATCTGTGGGGATTTGTTGAGACCCAAAATGAAGCTTATTCCTCCACAGAGGATTTGTATTTGCATCTACCAGGTGCTGGGGGGCACCAGCTTGGGATATGCCTAAATTAATTCTCAGCCTGGGTGTATTCTGAATCCCTGTGATATCAGTGCCAGAAACAAGTGCGTTGTAGCCCAATTCTTTGTGGCAGAATCCATCTTGCTCGGCACCGAGGCTCAGGGCACACGCTTGTTGCAATCCTCCGTGGGGAGTGTGGGCATGGGTGGGTGCGCATGTGTGTTCATTTCTAGCTCATCTTTCTACTGTGAGGATGTAACCGGTCAGGTTGTCAGCTACAGCAGGAAAGATTTCTCAACAGTTTTCTTGGTGAACTCTTCTGAACCATTGACTGCTTACCTCCTGGCCAGTTCCTTCCAGCTCCCAGCTTCTTTTCCCCACAATAATCATTCCCCAGCAGCAGGAACCCTTCATGCCATCCCACTTGTGCAGCAGAAGCGACATCCTGCCAGGAAGGGCTTCCCTTCCCTTTCTCCCTCCTCTCAGTCCTTGCCTCCCCAGGACATGGGGAAGGAGTCCAGGGTACTAAGAAGGGGGCCTTGGTTCTGGGGTAACTATTGCCAGTGAGACACCTTATGGGATTGAGTAGTGGGCTTTTTGCTTGTGACCCAGAGGGCTTTAGAGCTAAATGCTGCTGGAAGAAGACTGTAAATGAAATAGGACTTTCTAGCAGAGAAGCTATAGAGGTGACAGGATTTGAAGGTCTCTAAGGCAGGACAGGTTTCCTTCAGGATACAAACAGTACAGACTCCCTCCCCCCACCCCACACACTTCCCACCCCCCTCCCGCCCCACCATGCCCAGCCTGAGGAAATGGGAGCAGTTGCAAAGCTAGTAAAGCAGAAACGCCTATTAAGATTTTGTTGAAAAGTCAACATAGTCTTCAGCTTTTTTTTAGTATTACATATCTATATGCTAAAAAGAAAAAGAGAAAAACTCCAAGAACACTTTTCAGAGCATGCCATTCTGTGCTCTGGGTAAGCAATCCTTACCAAGTTCCTGAACAATGTCAGGATGGATTTGGAGCCCTGCACACGGAAACAAGAGCTCTACGCTTTAAATGGCATTTTCATTTAAAATTATTACTTTTTGTGAAACTAAAGGAATAATAGTTGTATAGAACGGTTTTTGTTCATACTGAGTGCTCAATTTTGGAGAAGTATTGAAATTTACTGGGAAGCGTGGACATACTTGTTACGCAGCCTTATTTGAAAGTTAAAAGTTGCAGTTAGCTTTAAGCTTGGCAGGAAAGATCTGAGAATAGCTTAGAGAGAGAATTATAGCTCATTTATTGAAGGCATGCGTGGCTCTGAAAAGAGCCTTTAGGGTTGGGTATCAAGACGCTTACTTGGCAAGTTTACTTGGAGCTGGTGTACTTGGTGACGGCCTTGGTGCCCTCGGACACGGCGTGCTTGGCCAGCTCCCCGGGCAGCAGCAGGCGCACGGCCGTCTGGATCTCCCTGGACGTGATGGTCGAGCGCTTGTTGTAATGCGCCAGGCGCGACGCCTCGCCCGCGATGCGCTCGAAGATGTCGTTGACGA
The DNA here is from genome assembly GCF_024610735.1 of Ursus americanus. Lineage (NCBI taxonomy): Eukaryota > Metazoa > Chordata > Mammalia > Carnivora > Ursidae > Ursus > Ursus americanus. Next base: position 2,775,292 of record NC_142158.1, read on the forward strand.
ACGAGTTCATGATGCCCATGGCCTTGGACGAGATGCCGGTGTCGGGGTGCACCTGCTTCAGCACCTTGTACACGTACACCGAGTAGCTCTCCTTGCGGCTGCGCTTGCGCTTCTTGCCGTCCTTCTTCTGCGCCTTGGTCACCGCCTTCTTGGAGCCCTTCTTCGGGGCCGGAGCCGACTTGGCTGGCTCAGGCATTCTGACGTTAAAAAATACACTATTACTAAGACTTGGGAAAATAATCTACCTTGGCAAGGCCACGCTTATTTATAGATGCGCTATTCCAATGAAGTTAGTAAGATCATTTACGATTGGATAAATTTTGCTGTATCGTCACAAATGCGATTGTAAGAGATAGTTGCAGGTCTAGCTTTCATTGGCTGCTTGGGTACTTTGCTTCGACCCAATCAGAAGGTCTAGAGCAGGCTACCAGAAGCTACTATAAATAATCCTCTTCAAGCAGAAGTCTTTTTTTTTTTTTTTTTTTTAACCTTGAGTAGGTGGAAGTTTCGAGGAGGAGCGGTAGCTTTGGGTTTGTGTGTGGATGGCTTCTAGTGGCTGGTACAATCTCCTGCATTGGGAGGGGTCTCGCATCTCCCTCTGCCGTCCCAGCTGCTGGAGCTGGTGGGCAAGTGGTTCTTGATGAAATGGGCATTCTGCAACAGCTAGCCTAAAGGAAAGAACCAGGATTTCTGCAATATGCTGGGTTAGAGAGACCTTTGAAATGTCTTCTTTATTCCCTAGTGTCTTGGTTTTCTACCAAAAGACTTGGTACGAGGCCACGAAACCCCACCATAAGCTTAGGTACCTTTTAAGTCTAAGAGGAATGCCAGTGTTCCATTAAATAAGAAATCTTTAAGGTGGGTATATAGTACCTAACACTAGCGTCCCCCAAGCACATAGTGCTTTATAAGTGTTGTGGGTTCCCGCCCCCCCAACTTATGGCCCCCTTATTGAAACGTGTGGAGTGTGCCCCAAGGCCAATTTATGTCCAAACAGCGCACTTAAGAGAGTAGAGGGGAAATTGGTGCTCAAAATAGTATCCCAGAGGCTAAACCTACCGAGAACAGTTTTCAAAGGCCCGAGTGCACTTAACTGGAGTCCCGGTAGGTGCCGCCCGGATACGCGGAGCGGCTCTTCCCGCCACGCCCCCTTGCACTGCGCAGTGCAACAGCTCTTTTCCTGAGCTCTGGGGTGGCTCTGAAAAGAGCCTTTAAAGATTCTAAACTATTACATACTCGCTTACTTCTTCTTGGCGGCCACCTTCTTGGGCTTGGCCGCTTTAGGCTTGGCTGCCTTGGGCTTCGGGGCTTTGGCCTTGGCCGGACTCTTGGTCGCCTTCTTGGGCTTGGCAGCCTTCGCCTTCTTCGGACTCTTGGCCACTTTCTTGGCGACAGCCGCCGCCACGGGCTTCTTCGCCTTCTTGGGGGTCTTCTTGGCGCTCTTCTTGGGGGCGCTCGCCCCCGCAGCCTTCTTGGGTTTCTTGGCCGCCCCGGCCGCCTTCTTGGGCTTGGCTGCACCCGCCTTCTTGGCTTTGGGCTTGGCTTCCCCGGAGGCCGCCTTCTTGTTGAGCTTGAAGGAGCCCGAGGCGCCGGTGCCCTTGGTCTGTACCAGGGTGCCCTTGCTCACCAGGCTCTTGAGGCCCAGCTTGATGCGGCTGTTGTTCTTCTCCACGTCGTAGCCGGCGGCCGCCAGCGCCTTCTTGAGCGCGGCCAGGGACACGCCGCTGCGCTCCTTGGAGGCGGCGACGGCCTTGGTGATGAGCTCGGACACCGGGGGCCCGGACGCCTTGCGCTTGGCCGCCCCGGCGGACTTGCGGGCCTTTTTCTTGACCGGCGTTTTCTCCGCGGGAGAAGGAGCTGCAGGCACGGCAGGTGCGGTTTCAGACATTGTGCGTTTGGATTCCTGAAGGTAAATGCAGAAAAGAATAATAATAATAAAGTCTCGGAGTTGAGCTGCCTGGCCCTGGCGTGCGAGTGTGTATATATACAACAGCCACGCTGCGCGCTGATTGGTTCCCAGCTCAGTCCTCCAACTTGACAGCAACCTAGTCTCCGCTCTGTCCCGGAATTGTGTTTGTTACAATTGAGGAAAGTAAAAAAAATAAAATTTCCTGCGGAGGAATCACACTAATTTTATTCTATAGCGAAGCGGGACACCTCATGCTTTGACTTCTTCATGTTTTCTTCTTCCAGTCGTTATCACGTTAGTCTCAGCTTTTTTCAAAAGCCCCTGACACTTCGAGAGATTCACAGGTCAGAGAGACAACTTCTTGATTTTCGTTTAAAATATAAATTCTTCCCTCCGTGCTTTCAGTAGCTGGCTCTCCAGGGGTATTCTACACATTCTTGGCTTCTCACACATCCAACAACGGCGTAGTTCTCATGGAGATTTCCCCGGAAAATCTGTTTCATATGAAGAGAAATAACACAGGCTCTTTCCCTATTTCTCTACAAGAATGATAGTAAAGGGTGCTTGAAATAACAGCTAATTCTGACAGGATCAGTCATTATTTTGTCTGAAAAACCTTTATCATAGCTTTTAGTGACAATTCGCAGGGTCAGTTTGGGGGTTTCAGGCGTTCAAGGTTTGTCAGGGAGTATGGGGAATGCAGCAATGTACAATCCTTCTGACATGGTTGTTGGGCTTATGTTTGCTATAGATGATGACAGGAGATTTAGAAAAGGCATAAGAAAGAGTTGGGTCCCTTTATTGTTTGAAAATATTATCTTATTTACATTGATTTTATTTGCGGGATCAGTTACTAAAATGTTAACAAGTGTGGGTACAGATATCCGCCAGGCTTGAGAAAGAGAAATATGGAACATATTAAAGTAACAGAATCAAAGATTATACACACAGAGACAGACACAGATATTCACACACTTATGGAATTACCTTGAGAGAAGGACATTTTGTAAAAAGTATGTTTTATATTCACTACTACATTTTTTATTTATGGAAGGAAACACATTACAACTTATGCTTAATGTCGAATAGGAAATAGATTTACTGCAGAAAGTGATTTAATGTGATTTTCTTCACTCCTTAAATTCACTCTGTCTGTAACATAGTATCTTTATTTTGAAACATGTAGCAATCCGTGTTCCGCTATGATGGTGAAAGAAAGAAATGCTGGGAATACACAGAGCAAAGCCCAAGAGGTGAGGGTTTCACCCTACTTTCTGATCCCCTCAAAATCAAGAAATGACTGATTACCGCCTCCAGTCCATCCAACTGGAACATGAGAATTAGTCTAACAGTTAAATATTAACGTGATTCAGATGGCTGAGATGAGATGAGCAATCCACTCAGTATAAATCCTTCTTACTTTGTGTATTCCCTTGTTCCGGAGTTTATGTATTCCTAATCCTCTTAACGTGCTTTTGACTCATTGTAGTTGGTTTTGAAGCTCGCCTGAAGATTATTCATTGATAGCAACGAGGAGTATGAATTACAGCGAGGCCGAGCCAAAGAAGGCTGTGACAGTAGTCAGTCCACATAAGAAACAGAAGAGCCAGAATGACAACCATGGTGGGGGAAATAAAAGAGGTGCAGTCCCAGGAGAGAAGAGCTGTCTCTAGTCCGTGTCAATGCAGGGAGTCTCCAAGGTACTGCCCCAGTCACCTTCATGGGCTCTGAGTTTCCTTGATGTGGCTAACTTCCCGGTCTCTCCCTTCAGGTCTGTCCTCTCGCTTAACCATCAAACTTGTATTTCTGGGCGCTTACTTGGTATTTGCCTTTGCACCTTTGACACCAGACTACATCTCACTACAATATCTTTGCTGTTGATAAGTGAAGAAAATCATTGCCATTTACCCTTACACACCCCCATCAGACCATTGTAACTAACATATTGTTTTCGTGCCAACATTCATGCCATTTCCCAATGTTCCTCTCTGCACATTTTCAAAACCCAGAATCTTTCAAGGATCTGAAGATCCCAAAGAAGGGTTCTTGATCATTTTGGGTCATGGACTTCCTTGTATATCTGATGAAGCTTATGGCCCCTTCCCAGGACAATGCTTTCAAGTACTGAAGAGAATATACATAGGATTCCATAGGAAAAGAATTATATTACAATATCATTATCAAATTTATCAAAACCCCAACCTGTTGATGTGTTAACAGATGTGTTTCTGTATTAATCCATTAGTCACAAGATTGCCCTTGTGAGCAAGAATTACCAGAGTGTAGAAGGAATGACGGGTGTAAATGGGTTGGAAACACCAAGAGCTTCAGCTGCTGGTGACATGCCCTCAGCACAGGTCTGGCCCATCCTGCTGTTTGCTGCCTGTATTCACAATTACAAGAAATGCTGAGGTTCAGTTGGGGGATAGTACAGATAAAAATGGAATTTTTCATCTATACAAGTTCCTAGATGCCCTGCATCCTGTCACTGTATCCGAGGGTAAGAACCCCAATCTGGCATTTGTCCCCGCGCACCATAAACTCGGAAAACAGCTTTGAGGAGCTAGGTCCTCCTCACAGACCCTGGAGGAGAAGCCAAGTCTCTGCACTTCAACTGGAACTCCTCAAAGGAATTGGTGATGAATTCAATCTTTCAGTGTTTATTATTTTAAGGAGCTCTGGAAAGAAAGGTGTAGCCAAGTAGGATTCTCTGTTAGGCTCACCACTTTACAGGGGTGAATACGGAGGGGGGAAGCGGAAAGCATCCACGACAATATATCATAATAATGTTGAATGAGTGCTTATTTGCAGAGAGTAAAGACTTGACATGGATTATCCCTTTTAAACTTCAGTGCTCTGTAATTTAGACTTTCTTACACAGTTGCAAAGAAAAAAAAACCGAGCGCAGACTGCCCAAGGTGCCACAGCTCGCGGGGCAGCAGGCTGTCTCCAGAGCTTGGATGCCCATGGGCCGGAGCATAGAATGTGGTGGCGGAAACCGCGCTAGCTGTCAGCTCTGCATAACTAAGTACACACTCAAACCACAAACTCGGGCCTGAGCAGAACAAGGCCCTCATCACGTTGGGATGCACACATTTACAAACCTTCAGCACAAACTTCGATGATGTTGCCCCTGATTTGACTTTGAAAGGTGTAACGTTCTGCTTAGTTCCCGCGTAGGGCTCTCCAGCTGCATCCCGGCGAGCCTGCCTTAGTGAACCAGGCATCTGTCAATGGATAAGACAAACAGAAACTTAGCAATCCGGCTCTGAGGAGCTTCAAACTTCTAGGGGCAACAGCGAGCAGCAACTAAACACTTCTGGCTTAGTCTGGGAAACGTGAAGGGCAAGTATGCGGCGTCTCTGTGGGAAGCGTGTGCGTTGGTGCCCGGCACAGCGGCTGCAAGTGTTGCGGGCACACGCGTACACTGATAACTATATAGGAGAGGATTTGTTGACCTACACCCCCGCCCCCACCCCGGCCAGACTCTGGCTTCAGGGGCCCCGCCTGCCGGGTCTGCACAGCACGGAGCAAAGGAGAAGCAGGCGATGGGCGGGAACTGCGTGTGGTTTCCGCCCCTGCGCTTGCGGTTTTCAAACAGGTCCGTCACGTTGCTATAAAAGGGCTGAGCGGCGGTGAGGCCTGTAGTGTTTGTCAGACTTGGAAAGTTTTTCTTTATCATGTCTGGTCGCGGCAAAGGCGGGAAGGGCCTGGGCAAGGGGGGCGCCAAGCGCCACCGCAAGGTGCTGCGCGACAACATCCAGGGCATCACCAAGCCCGCCATCCGGCGGCTGGCCCGGCGCGGCGGCGTCAAGCGCATCTCCGGCCTCATCTACGAGGAGACCCGCGGGGTGCTCAAGGTGTTCCTGGAGAACGTGATCCGGGACGCCGTCACCTACACGGAGCACGCCAAGCGCAAGACGGTCACGGCCATGGATGTGGTCTACGCGCTGAAGCGCCAGGGCCGCACCCTCTATGGCTTCGGGGGCTGAGCACGCCCACTCCTAGCGGAACGCTGCGTTTCTCAACCAAAGGCCCTTTTCAGGGCCACCTATCCACTCATACGAAGAGCTGTTTACTGCTTACTATTGAGTAATTCATAATGTTTGTTTGCAAGCGTTTGCAAGTTTTGGACCCAATTGATATAATTTGCTACTGCGTTTCCTAGATTGTTTCTCTTAGATTAAAATTGTTCCAAAGCAGTTTGTTCTAACGGGGAGAGCGTATGTTATTTTTGCGTGGAAGCGATCGCCTCCAGCGCTGTTTATACTTTGAACCCGGCAGGACGTTTCCACATGCAGCTCCACTTGTTTCCAGTGTCCGTTGGTTCGTAATGGCGAGTAATTTGGGACTTCTTACAAGGTCATGTAGTTTTCAGATAATAGATGAGGATACTGCTGATTGCATTCCACACATCTAGGAGTGCGAGACTGGTGTTTCAAACTCACGTCTTCACGATTCAAATCCCACCTCTAAGGATCAGGAAAAAAAGGCTAAGGTCTTAAATGGGTTGCCCATTGTTCTGTCAATTTAGTCTTAGAGGACTGGCAGTTTTGCCATTGTACACTTTCGTGTGCTCACAATGGGTTTGATTTTGTGAAGAATCTGGGGGAATCTTTTCTCTGTAGCCTGGCCATTTTCCAATAAAATGTGCTCACTGGACCATAAAGGCATAGCTAGATAGATGGGTCTCTAGCCTCAGGCAGGCAACATGTCCTGCTTTGTCTGGCAGCAGAGGGAAGAATGTAGCTAAGATCAACAGGAAGTCATCAGAAGTCACTCCCAGGTCTGGGCTTTAAAATCTTCCCTTTTCCCACCTGATAAGAAGGTGATCTTGTTTGATCTAACAGGGACAGCAGGTCTAGGGGACAGCAGAACGATGATTGAAGGACAGCGTCCTCCCTGGTCAGGGGGAGCACAGTTGCCCCCTCGGAGCTGGATTAATCACAGTGGATCTTGCCCCCCCGGAGCTGGATTAATCACAGTGGATCTGTCCTGTGTGACACGAATAGCTGTCTTTAGGCTAATTTATTGTTGAATGTCTGTTACAGCAACTTTACAAACCAAATACGGTTTTGTTTTCTCAATTTACGTAGCAGTGTGGACAGTCCCTTTGTTGACCTGAAACTGCTTTTAAGGAAAGATGATTCCAAATGGTCCTTTTCCCTTCATATCTGTTCTGCCATGTTCCATTCTCGACAGAACACAGAGTAGGGGGCCCATTGCATGTTAGAAACAAATGCGTGGACCATCCATATGTCTTAAGCAGTTGTAATGTGGATATTTCAAAGTATTGTCTCTTTTTAGTAGAGCCGATCTTAACAATAAGTAGATCACAAACTCCTTTGAGAATGTGTTAGAAAATCTGCCTGTGGACATAGACATTTCATGGGGCACATGTTCCCCTGCTGCTCATTCCAGGAACACTCAGGACTCTACTGATTCCTGTCAATAACCTGGAGTCTAGGATTTCAGGGTCTGAGTTCTAGACATCCAAAATGTAAGAGAGGAAAAGGCAGGCATATTTGCATAAAGAACAGTTTGAACAAGAATAATGTCATTGTTTATTTACTGTGGGCTGTAGACCTATATATTCTTGAGAAGTTATATCAGGTCTTAACAGTTTGTAATTCGAAATGCATGATAAACAGCCCAATTTGAAAAATTTTGATTCTCAGAGACCTGAAAGTACAAACTGACTCCGTCTCACATGATTTGGGAGTAAATAAAAACAACAAGGAGTTTATTTTCAGCCTGATTCTGGAAGAAGTCCATGAATTTTTCTTCAGGCCCATTGAACCTCTCTTCCATCACCAGTCTTGATAAATATACTAACAAGTTCTAAGTATGTAGTCTATGTCATTGAGCAAATCATAGATTAAGTTTACAAGTTCCCAATATCCCCTCACAGATTAAAAGAAAGAAAGAAAGAAAGAAAGAAAGAAAGAAAGAAAGAAAGAAAGAAAGAAAGAAAGAAAGAAAGAAAGAAAAACTGGAAACCTTGTACGGAGGGATGCTCAGTCTTTGTGTCTGTGTTGTGTTGTGTCTGTGTTGTGTCTGTGTTGTCTTTGATCAGGTCCCTTAACCTCTCTGTGTCTCTGTTTTCCCATCTGTAAAATGGGATAACAGTAGAATCTACCTTATAGGTTTGGGGTGAATAAAATCAAAGCATTTTGTCCCGTGCATGGCACATGGTAAAAGCTTTATGTTTTCTCTTTCATTATTATGACTATCACTATTATCCTATTCCTCATGAAATTAGAGAGGCCCAGAGAAAAAGAAGGTGACTTTTGAACCATGAAGACATAGTTTTGAAGTCCCAAATTGCCATTTTTCTATCTTTCTTGTCTGTGGCAAATCACAACTGCTTCCACCTTCTTTTATTTATTTATTTATTTATTTATTTATTTATTTATTTATTTAAGAGAGAGCAAAAATGGGGGGAGGGGTCCAGGGAGAGGGAGAAGCCTATTCCCCTCTGAGCAGGGAGCCCAATGAAGGAGTGGGGGGTGGGGGGCTGGTCTTGATCCCAGGACCCTGTGATCATGACGAGACTACGGCAGACATTTAACTGACTGAACCACCCTGGTGCACCTGATTTTCCTTCCTCATATCCCATAACAGAAACCTCCACACTGGAGTGGGTTTGGTTAGCTTCTTATCCAAGTATTAGATGTTCTCAAACCATAGCAGCTGGAAGCAGCATTCGTATCTGTGGGAACTTGGTGGCTCAGTCGGTAAAGCGTCTGCCTTTGGCTCAGGTCATGATCCCAGGGTCCTGGGAGAGAGTCCAGCATCAGGCTCCCTGCTACGGGAGAGCCTGCCTGCCGCTCCCCAGCTTGTGCTCTCTCTAAAAATAAACAAACAAATAAATAAGAAAGCCAAGTTCCCAGATTTCCCCCAGAGCTAATGAAACAAACTCTGGGAGTGGGGCCAACAATCTGTCCTCTAAGAAGCCTCCAGGTGATTTCGATGGGCCATCAAGGTTAGAAGCACTGCTCTGTATCCTCAGGACATAATTCCGTGCTGGCACTCCGGTGTGAATGAACCAAATGGTTGTTCCTTCTTTCGGCCTAGAAGGCCTTTGTATCAGACACTGCCATTTCCCCTCCTTCCTAACACAGCCTCAGTTTTGTTCTGGTCTCCCCCTACTCACTGCCTTGTGCTCCAGGGAAGACAGAGTGTCTCTGTAGTATCAGGGATCAGGTTCTGATTCAACCACACTAGTCCTGAAGGTCCCAGACAGGTAGTGATGATTGGTTTGGGGCTGGGAATACAGCCAGTTCTTTGTGGCTGCGAGAGTCTAACAGTGCAGATCTGCTGCCCCAATAATGTTTTGATTGAGCTGAAAAGCGAGTCGTTGATGAAAAAAACCCTATGTGGGTGTGCCCGTGTGTGTGTGTGTGTGTGTGTGTGTGTGTGTGTGTGTGTGTGTGTGTGCTGGGGACAAAGGTGGAATCAGGGGCATTTCAGGAAGAGAATATTTGCAAAGGCCTGGAGGCTGGAGAGGTCTCGGAATTCCAAAGTGTGAAAAAGCAAAACATGAAAAAAAAAAAAAAAAAACAAAACACATTGGAGAAACAAAAAAGAGAAAAACAATCCTCTGAGTTTTGGTTTGGGTTTTAGGTGAGGGGTAGGCTAGAGGGCTTGATTTCTGATTTCGTGCAGTAGGGGGATCACTGAAAGGCACTGCGAGGAACGGCACAGAATCAGGTATGCTTTCTCACACAACTACCCTCTGGAATGAAAAGTACATTCACTATGGACAGAGGAGTTTTCGGATCATCTCAAACTGAAATCAAGATGATCAGAAAAAGTTGAAGTGTAGTTGTAATTTGGCAGCCTAAGCGCAAATTCTTGTTTCTTTGTGCTGATTTTGCCTTTTTGAGAGAATAAAGGGAGACCAGACAGACTGGCTGGGAAGGCTGGCTGGGAGTGTCTGGAGGACAGGTTAGCTATTCCTGGGTGCATTTGGTATTTCTGTTTACAGGTGAGGTGCTGGCAGTCAATCTTTCTCACTGAAATTCCAGAAGGAAGGTTGTAATGTCACAATGCCTGGAGAAATGAGGGAAGGAGACACATCCTGCTTTTAATTTTCAGGGTTTAGGCCCTTTGGCATCACCTGATCCGAAGCCAAGCCTTCCAGACTTTGGTGTCCAGCATCTGAATGTTAAAAGGCATGGCCCGAGTCCACATTTTTAGCTCTCCACCCGCTGACCGTCCTGGGTCCCTGTCTTTTTCTCCCGGACCTCCCCACCCACAGCTGCTCAGCGGAGCTGGGAAACCAGAGCTGGAGACAAGACAGGTGGACGGCTTGGAAGGGAACTCGCAAGTGACAGGAAAGGACGGACTGGGGGCCGCTGAGCCAGCCAGCCCTTATTCTGGGGCTGCACTAGGGAGGAGGAGACTGTGGCGGGTCATCGGGGAGTCGGGAAGGAGAGTGGGAGACGAATGCATTCTTCTCCACGACACCCTAAAAATCAAATGTAATGACGATCGCCTTTTCAGGGCAGCTTAAGAAGGAAAGCGGCGAAGCCCGACTAAAAACTGGTAAGCACCTTAGTGTCCTTCCTGGAGAGCTGCAGCCGCCCACTGCTCACTTTAAAGACCTGTAACACGCTCAGCCAGGACTCGAAAAGCCCCGGGGAGAAGGCGGGGGAGGGAGAAGCGAGGAACCCAGGCCACACAAAGAACCCGGGCGCGAGCCCGGCAGCACCGGAAGAGGAAGTCCCGCCTTCCGACGGCGGGTTTTTCAAATGTCATTGAGGCTGCGAACACCCTGCAGGGTGACACTTGAAAAAAGCGGAGGCCGGAGGTCCCCTGGCCGGTTTAGGAGCTTCGAAACGTGGCGCCAGCAGCCACCGCGCCCGGGTACTGTTAAGAAGCCGATCATCAGCTCCACGGGCTGGGGAGTGAGCGCTAGCCGTTTCGGTGCGCGCTGGTTTACGCAGCCGGGGCCCTCTGTACATACAAGCGACAGCTTTCACAGCCACAGGCAGCGAGCCCATCCCCCGACAACGGGTGATAGGCGATCGTGTGAAGTTGTTCCCATTGACCCAAGCGAACGTAAACTAAGACCACAGCGCATGCCAGTGCGTAGCTCTGCTGGTGAAAATATGTGGCTCTGAAAAGAGCCTTTGGGGTTGATTGTGCCTCGGAACGCACTCACTTGGAGCTGGTGTACTTGGTGACGGCCTTGGTGCCCTCGGACACGGCGTGCTTGGCCAGCTCCCCGGGCAGCAGCAGGCGCACGGCCGTCTGGATCTCCCTGGACGTGATGGTCGAGCGCTTGTTGTAATGCGCCAGGCGCGACGCCTCGCCCGCGATGCGCTCGAAGATGTCGTTGACGAACGAGTTCATGATGCCCATGGCCTTGGACGAGATGCCGGTGTCGGGGTGCACCTGCTTCAGCACCTTGTACACGTACACCGAGTAGCTCTCCTTGCGGCTGCGCTTGCGCTTCTTGCCGTCCTTCTTCTGCGCCTTGGTCACCGCCTTTTTAGAGCCCTTCTTCGGGGCGGGCGCGGACTTCGCTAGCTCAGGCATCCTGACTCCGATTTTTTCTGACTGAACAGAAAATGAAGTCAGCGTCAGGATCCTGCCTATTTGTAGCCAACGTTATGCAAATGAGGAATGCGTTTTGCGGCCGTTGATTCGTCGACTATTGGTGCGGCCTGCAGCCTTATGATTGGCTCGAGTTCTACTCTCCCATTGGTTATGTACTGAGAACAGTTTTCCGCCCTGTAGGGCGATTTCTTCAGTTAACCTTCTTGTAACAAGTTCAGGTTACTTTATTAACATTTCAGATTACTTTGGTGATTAATTTTAGAAACTAAAAGTTTCTCTCCCTTGTGTTTTGAATTGCCAAAGAGGCCACGCTCAGGTCTAGGTCACGTCTCGGTTTGCAAGTCCCCTGTACAGCTGCTGGAAAAGCTGTATCTTTACATTTGAATCTGGGTTCCAGACCAGGGAGAGAGATGTGATGAAATCGCACTGGGCCCATCTGGGAACTCTAGACACACTGTCCATCAGAAAAGTTCTGAATTGAGGGGAAATGACCAAGTCCTGACTACTGCTTGCTCAGTGATAGAACAGGAGGTGTTCTAAGACAAGAGTGACCTCAGGTGGACCCCTGAACTGGACTCTGAAGAAGCTCATCCCTGGAGGCTACTGGATAACCACAGACCTTCCAGTTGACCAGCGAGTCCTTTCTTGAAGGAAGCCCTCAGCTCCCCGTCTGCCTCAGCATTACTGAAGACAAGTAAACAATAAAGGGACTATTTACAATGTTCTGGGCAGGGTTAAGGGATATCACCAAGGAATGGTGGAGGACTCTGTGCTGCTACTCCCAGTTCAGAAGAGGCAAGAGTAGGCTTTGAAGAGTGCAGTGAGTATAGGAGATGGCTGCCCAACAGGAGCTGTGGCTTTTGTGAGAGAAAGGCAGTCTCTGCCCAGTTTTGTAGGAGGGGAACCAAGCAGAATAAATACTTTAGTCTCATTTATCCCCCCACCGTCAGATGTCTGGTTGGTTCCTCCCAGAAACCAGAGAGTAAGAAACATGGTTGATGCCATGCACAAGTCAGGTCACAAAACATCCTTAGCCTTTTAAGGTCCGTATCTAAAGTAGCAGAGATTGAGACTTTGTACAATTAAAAAAACAAGTTTACCTCCTCTTTCTAATGATTAGATATCTTTAGCTATTTCTTTTTCAGCCCCTGAAGTTAGTTCGTGAGCACTTGGATTCTCTTTAGAGCTGCAAACTTTTAAACATGCTTTGTTACTATCCTTGCCACTGCCCAGTTGTTCCAATGCTACCTTTTTTATACAGTACTTCCTCTGAGATATTCTTGAATTGTGTTTTTTTTTTTGAAAGACTTATTTATTGAGGGAGAGAGCGGGGTAACAGGCAAAGGGAGATGGAGGGAGAAAATCTCAAGTGGACTCCGTGCTGAGTGCAGAGCCCCACCCAGGGCTGGATCTCAAGACCCTGAGATCTTGACCTGAGCCGAATTCAAGAGTCAGATGCTTAACTGACTAAGCCATCCAGGCAACCCTTGAGTTTTCTTAATTATAGCCGCACTTTCCTTTGCTGGCCTGGATCCTGGAATAGTCTCATTTCCCATTGACCCTTGGTCTCCAGTTAATTTAATCAGTTGTGTGTGTGTTTTTTTTTCCAGTGAGGCCTGGCTACTCACATTATGGTCACTGAACCACCAGCAACAAGTGATGTGGGAGCTCCACCCCAGAACTACAAATCAGATAGAATCTTAACCAAATCCCCAGGTAATCTGGGCACACAGTACAGTGTGGGAAGCACTATTCCAGGGAGCTGTCCATATGGTTGCTTGTATCTTCACCCACGTGGAGTGGCCCCATAAAACAAAGGGCACAAACGGCCATATATTACTAGATTTCCTTTTCTTTCCCATATTTTTAAAAAACATTCACCCTTGTCAATTCTTTGTCTAGGATCACTTGTTATTTATCAGCTTAGCTTTGACATTAGTTTTACTTGTTAGTTTGAGTTAGTCTTACCAATGATGAGGGATAATTGGAAGGCGGGCACAGACCCTTCCTAAGACGAAACCACCCTTAAAAGGATTTTACCCTGGGGTGCCTGGGTGGCACAGTCGTTAAGCGTCTGCCTTTGGCTCAGGGCATGATCCCAGCGTTCTGGGATCGAGCCCCACATCAGGCTCCTCCACTAGGACCCTGCTTCTTCCTCTCCCACTCCCCCTGCTTGTGTTCCCTCTCTGCTGGCTGTCCCTGTCAAATAAATAAATAAATAAATAAATAAAATCTTAAAAAAAAAAAAAAAGAATTTTACCCCACCCTGGAAGAAGCCCTACACCCTTTCCCATACAATAGATAGGTGACAAAAATCTGATGGGATGACAGGCGCAGGGAGGGTCAATCAGACAGCCGGCCAACATAAAACCCCCTAGACTTAGAAACTCCCATGGCAACCCCTTCGGGTGGCCTCCCTCCTCAGGAGCTTTGTACTATCACTTTGGATCCTTCAGTAAACCTTGCTTTGCTGCCCACCACTCTGTCTGGTCTACCTCTTCGAAGCTGTGTGAACAAGAACCATGGGCACTGAAGGAGAAAAAAATCCTGCAACACCAATTCTACCTCTTTATTAACTTACTATTTGAAAATTTTATATATATTTTCATTATGGGTAAAGTTGAAAGCCGCAGACTGAGAGCCAAAGCTGTAGCGTCATCTACAATATGCGATCATTTTAGGAATGATGATTTCTCTAACTTTACTCAAATTTCTTCTTCCCCATAAGATTTCACTCTGAAAAGGGCGTCTCTTTCTACAAATATGTGGTCGTTTTTGACACATTTCCTGGAAACACAAGACCTTTGTGGTCTGATTTATTTCCAATTCAGGACAAAGGTGAATAACAAAATAAGAGCAGCAAGTCAATAGCTCTGGACCATTTGCCCCACAAGTGTAACCATTGGGTTTACAGGATTTAAATCATGCGACTCATGGACCAAGCCACTAAATTAAATGTGTGAACCTGAACAGATAAGCTTGGCCTCTATGATATTGAAAAGTAGTAAGGATTGACTCAAACTGCCATCTTCATTCCATGCCTACATGAATTTAATGAAACACAAACAGCATATAATGCAAACAAAATAATCCAAGAGTTGTGTTGAAAAAAGATGGAAATTTTGTAAGGAAAGACTTTTGGGGAAAGGATTACTGATGGGTGAAAGGGGTAACTGAAATAGGGAAATGGTGACCATTGCATCAGATCTGCAAACTTCTGCAAGGTTAAGCAAAAGGGATTTTCTTGATAGGGAAGAGTAAACAAGACTAGAAAGAACCCAAGTATAAGAAGGTGGGTTGAAAAAGTGCCTTGATAGAGAATGTGAGATCAGAGAGCAAATCAGGGAATGTTTTACCCTGAGGCTAGCCAGTTCTCAGGAGGACCCTTAGGAGGCCGAAGGTGGGTCAAAGCTCAGGGTCCTGGGGGATGGGAAAATGTCACTGAGGTTTTGTGGACAGGCGTATTGTTCTGATTAGTGAATGGGGAGGACAAGCAGTTCAGCAAACTGTTTATGAGGCAAAGAATGGGAATTTGAGGGTCTGTGTCTGGCCTTGTCATAGGGAAACACAAAGTTCGTCCTTGAATGTTATCTAAGTCGTAAGGGGAAAATGTGGTTCCTTGCAGTAAGTTGTTTTGGAGCACAAAGGTTCAGGGGTATTCCTCTAACCATTGCTGTTTTCCAAGATCGACAAGTCTCAGATAAAGGTCAATATTATCAGTTACAATCAATGACATCTCATTTAAATCTTGCTGGTTCTGAAGTTTAAAAAAGAAATTAAAAATGTAAAAATATTAAATACGCTTCATTTTATTTTAATGTAATCTGAAATGAAATTACTGAAATATAAATATTATGATAGAAATATATGTTGGATAACATGAAAATTGTCCCCATAGGGCTCCTGAGTCCCAATTGTTCTAAACCCCTCTGAGGCGGTAATCATTTGACAATGAGGCATTACTTGGGCCACAGACCACTAGATTAAAAGCAAAATTGACATGTATGCTTTTAAATAAGTGGATTTCTCTGGTGGACTTATTCCCCATAAAAATTCTCTCCAGATCCCAGAAGAGTGATTTTTTTTTTTTAGGTTTACATAAAATGTAACTCCAAAATAATGGTAGATATTAACTTACATGTAATATTTTTTAGTTGTTTCGCTATATGATTGTGGTCTCATGGAAGTTTTACAAGTTTTCCTTTGCCTTTCTCAGAAAAGCATTATGTTAGTGTTCTGGAATATGTACAATATTTTATATTTTCATGATAAAAATTATCTTATTTGAGCCTGAAAAAAATCACGCATGGATTTAAAAAATAATAATAAAGAGAAAATGAGGATGAGGGCAACAGCAAGTATAGCAATATTAATATTAAACAAATTTTAAGGCTCCAAGTGTTAGTGGGGATAGGGAGGTACACTGTCAGGACTTTTGGTTCCAATGTGGACAACAAGATATTCTGGAAAGCCGCCCTGAAACGAAATAGCTAAGGACTTGATAAACTGCAAACAAACAAGAAGCCAAGGAAAACTCCCCGAATCTTCCAGAACAATAAACCCCTAGGAGCTGAAGCCTGACTAATAAACATACCAGATTGGGTTCCCTGGGTACAAATGTCATTAAGATTCTGCACTTTGTCAATTAATGGCAGCCTCTTGGGGAAAAGAGGATTCTAGGCCTTTCAGCTGAACTGGAACACCTAGCATAGAGCCAGGGCTCTTTGAGAAAACACAAGCTTGAGGGGGCGGAGAGAATCGCAAGGATCCCTAACAAGAAAACCTGTTGGTCTCTGCAGGGCTCTGTGGAGGAGGGCAGAGGAAATTTGCCACAAGGATTTCACCACAGACCTACTTAGAGCCTAGAGTTTCCCCGGAAAGCATCCTAAAATTAGAGTGCTGTGGATTTGTGCGCCCTCTAGGGCCTCCGGAAGGCAAACTTAAACCCCTTCAGGAGGGAAGCATCTTGAACCCAAGTTCTGTATATAGATTTATTTTTTAATTCAGAAATTTTTTCTTGAGCACATATTACATGTCAGGCACCTCCTAGGAATTTGGGGTGTCCAAATATAAACTCATAATAAATGTGACCTAATCTAGGAGGAAAACACTTTGAAGAGTCAGGTTTCCTCCTCGTCTCCCTCAGACAAAGAATTTCAGATACTGAAGTTATCAGATAGAGACTATAAAATATTTACTGAAAGTTTAAGGAAACAAAAATGAAATAATCGGTCAAGGAGCAAGAGACAATCAAAACTAGGCGTATTAAAAAAATTACAAAAGAGAACTTCTAAAACTGAAAAAGAGCTGTACTCCACAATAAAAACCCAAATATCCACTGATAAGGTGTAATACTTAGGGCCTTGAGGCACCTGACCACATAGCCACTATGTATGGCAGTAACTTCCAGAATTAGTAGAAGAACTCCAAGTTTACAATTGTAGGGCAAGCTTTTAATACACTACTTTCAGAAATTCATATAATAACCAAGGAAAATGCTTATGGTTATGGAAGATTGAATACCACGATGAATTAACTTCATCAATCTGTGATTCTTTCACTTAACACATAGAGAATATCTGAGTTTTTCAAAGTACACACTTAAATTCAAATTTTCAACACTGGCTTCAGAAACAGTAACAATACATACCAAAAAATCAGTTTCACATACACTGTGCTCTTTTATCATAATCTAACTAAAGAGCAATAGAAAGGACTTTTTAAAAGATAGTAAAAATAAAACGGTTTTCTCATATGCTTGGAAACTAAGAGCACACTTTTAAATACATGGATTAGAATGGACATCATTAAAGAAAGTATGTAATAGAAATACCAATGAATAGACTTAACCAAGGAGGTGAAAGACCTATACTCTAAAAACTATAAATCACTGATGCAGGAAATTGAAGATGACACACACAAATGGAAATACATTCCATGTTCATGGATTGGAGGCATTAATATTGTTTAAATGTCCATACTAGTCAAAGCAATCTATGGAGTCACTGCAATTCTTGACAAAGTACTAACAGTATTTTTCACAGAACTAGGATAAACAATCTCAAAATTTGTGTGGAACCACAAAAGACCTCAAATAGCCTCATTCTTGAGAAAGAAGCACAAAGCTGGAAGTATCAAAATTTCAGATTTCAAGAAATACTACAAAGCTATAATCAAAACAGTGAGGTCTTGGCACAAAAATAGATCAATGGAACTGGATAAAGAGCTCAGAAATAAACCAAACTTTTATGGTCAATTAATCTAAGAAAAGGAGGCAAGAATAAACAATGGGAAAATGACTCTTCAATGAATGATGCTGGGAAAACTGGGGAGCTACATACAAAAGAATGAAAGGGGACCACTTTCTTACACCATATACCAAAATAAACTCAAAATGGATTATAGACCTAAATGTGAGACCTGAAACCTTAAAACTCTTAGAAGAAATCATAGGCAGTAATCTCTTTGACAATCTCTGCTTGTCTTAGCAACATTTTTCTAGACATGCTTCCTCAGGTCAGGAAAACAAAAATAAAAATAAACTATTGGGACTATACCTAAATAAAAGGCTCTCGCACAGAGAAGGTAACCAACAACAGAATGAAAAGGCAACCTGTTGAATGGGAGAAGATACTTGCAAATGGTATGTCTGATAAAGTGTTAATATCCAAATTACATAAAGAACTTATACAACTCAACACCAATAATAAAAATAAGATTGAAAATGGGCAGATGACAGGTATAGACATTTTCCATAAGAGACATACAAATGGACAACAGACACGTGAAAAGATGCTCAAATCACTAATGATCAGGGAAATGCAAATCAAAACCAGAATGAGATATTGCCTTACACCTGTCAGAATGCCTAAAATAAAAAAGGAAAATAACTGGTGCTGAAGATGTGGAGAAGAATGAACCTCATGCTCTGTTGGTGGGAATGTAAATTGTTACAGCCACTGTGAAAAACAGCATGGAGTTTCCTCAAAAACTGAAAAATAGAAATACTATATGGTATAGTAATTTCACTACTATTTAGCCAAGAAAACAAAAATACTGATTAGAAAAGATGTATACACCCTTATATTTATTTTAGCATTATTTACAGTAGCCAAGCTATGGAAGCAACCTAAGTGTCCATCAATAGACGAATGGATGAAGAAGATGTGGAGTGTGTATATACATATGTGTGTGTGTGTGTGTGTGTGTGTGTGTGGAGTGTGTCCATATATAGAACATAATATTAGCCGTAAAGAAGAATGAGATCTTGCCATTTGTGACAATATGATGGATGCATGGACCTAGGGGGTATTATGCTAAGTGAAATAAACCAGACAGAAAAAGACAAATATCATATGATTTTACTTATATGCGAATCTAAACAACATAGCAAATGTACAAACAATGAAACAAAAAAGCAGGAACAGACCCATAAATACAGAGAACAAACTGATGTTTGCCAGAGGGGAGAAAAGTGGGGGGATGGGCAAAATGGGTAAAGGGGAGGGGGAGAAACAGGCTTCGGGTTGTGCAATAGGTAAGTCAGGCGGATGAAAGGTACAGCACAGGGAATATAGCCAGTGGTACTGTAATGTAGTAGCATTATACGGTGGCAGATGGTAGCTACACTTGAAGTAAACATAGCATAATGTATAGACTTGTCAAATCACTATGTTGTTAAGAAAAAAAAGTAAAAACGAAACAATCTTCTCAAATGCTTGGAAACTAAAAGCACAGTTCTAAACACATGGATTAGAATGGATATCACAAGGGAAGCTATGTAATATTTTGAGATAAATATGTATAAGAATAATACATACAAAACTTGTAGAATGTATTTGTAGTGGAACTAAAAGGGAAATATATAATATCAAATGCATATGTTAAGGAACAAGAAACACCAAAGATATGTAAACTAGATATTCAACTAAAAAAGCTAGTATAAAAATGGGAGTAGATTGAGAATTGAACTTAGAATCTTTAGAATCTGTTGTACTGTTGTGAATGATGTCTGGCTTTTCTATTTCAATTCCAGATAGGTCATTGCTCATGTATAGGAAGGTCATGAATTGTTATGTGGTACTCACATACCCACCAACCCTGTTGAGCTCTTATTAGATCTAACTGTTTATTTATAAATTCCCATGGATTTTTACATTGACATTATTTTCAATATGTCAATTTTAAAATTTAAAAAGAAAAATTAATAGAAAAACTGGGGATGATTTATAAACCAAAAGCTTGTTCTTTGAAAAACCTAATAGACAAGCCTCTAGCAAAACTAATTAGGAAAAAAAAAAAAGTGTGTGTGCATGTGGGGTGGGGGGGGGGGGTGGGGAGGTAGAGGGATAGATATGGGAATAAAGAAGGGACTGTCACTGCCAAAAAGGAGGTATTAAGAAACATGAGAATGCTATGAATAAGTTTTACAAATGGAAAAAAAAAAAGATACTAAAAAGAAAAAGATAATTTTCAAGAAAAAATATTAAGTGATGAACAAGGTAAGTATTATTATGATCATAAGGAATAGGATGGACAGTTTAAAAAAAAATCTCTTCTATGCCTTCCAAACCAAATGATGCCAAGCACAGCTGGGTCTTACAGGTTAAAGTGAAATTGAAGTAATCAATAATCCCAATTTTACAAAAGCTGTTTCAGTAGGAAATAGAGCTCTTCCCTTTTTTCTTTTGAAAATCTATAACCTATTATCAGAACTGAACAGGAACAATACGAAAAAAGACAGAAAATTATAGTTTTGTCTTACCTATGAACATTCATTTTAAGAAAAGCTCTATTTAAAAAGCAAGCAAATGGAAACCAAGAAGCCATATTATTTAACAAATAATAGTATATTGTGCAGAGTTTATTCCAAGAATGGTAGAAAATTTTCACATCATAAATCTGCCAGTGTAAGATATTAATAGTGTAAAACTGTGGTCATCTCCATAGATACTGAGGAATTATTTGCTAGAATATAACACTCTCTCATCGTAAACGTTTTCAACAAACCAGAACAGGAGGGAGTAGCTGCTTATTTTATAAGGCGTAGCTACAGTGAGCATAACATATAATGGCACAATTTTAGGATTCCTGAAAAGAAAAAAAATAAAAGACAAAAGGTCTGTGGTCCTACTCCCATTCCACATGGCACCAAGACCTGGACAGCACCATGAGACGAGGGGAAGTATAAATAAGGATAGAGAAAAATTCAATAAGGAAAAATCTGTTATCTTTATTTTTTGAAAATAATGTCATTTAAGAAATCCACAAGACTCTACGAACAATTTGAGCTATAGGGTTAGTGGACATATGATCACCACACAACATTCATGGCCTTTGCATACATTAGCAATACCCTCGCTGGAAGTAGGAAAACCAGACATCATTCACAACAGTACTTCATATTCTAAGGATTCTAAGTCCAAGAAAAAAAATTCCAAATCTATACGAATAAACTATAAAATGTCACTGAAGGATAGGATTGATTTCAGTAAAGAGACAGACCTACACTGTACTGTTTATGTTTTGTGATGACTCAACATGCTAAAATGTTCATAAATTCCCAAATAAACTAGTTTTTGATGCCACAAAAATGCACTGGATTTTTGGTAACATCGGTAACATTTGGTAACATCATGAGCAAAAATAGTGAAGACGATTCTAAAAAAGAAAGAAAAGAAAGAAAAAGGAGAGAGAAAAAGAAAAAACAAGTAAAGAATGGTGGGTTTTGATTTAGCACAAGCCTTTAAGAGAGGCTACGGTCATCCTAGGGATATAGCCTTGATCTGTTAAAACTGTTTTAATGTTTGTTCAAGTGTTTATAAGTTGCGAAGAGGGTTCAGAGTAGCCCGACTAGAGTTTGGTCTAAACGTCACCTACTGTCATTTGAACTAATTGCGTATGGTTAACGAGAGATGTCTTTAGCGTACTGGACCTACCCTGCCTGGGTCAGAACAGAATCCCCTCTGCCGCTTACTAACGGTATGACATTGGGTAAGTATAATTTTAAGACTGAGATGACTCAATATATATGCGGGCAATTGGAATAATAGTTCACAGGTGTGTTATGAGGATTACACGATTCACATCTGAAAAGAACTTGGAAATGTAGCTGGATATTTGTACAACGACAAAGATATTTTTAAGGTAAATAAAAACAACTGGGAAGGATTGTGTGTTACCTGCTCCCAAGGCTTCAAGGTTTTTTTGTGGACCTAGGGACTTCTGACTTCTTGAGCCTCTTCCTCCATTAAAATAATAACAATTAATAGCATTATTAGAATTACATGAAGGTTAATTTATGAACATTATATATTAGAGCGTTTCGGTCAGCCTCTAAGTTGATACTTATCTTCTGACTTCAGAACACATTAAAATTTTGAAGCGCCTCAAAAATTACCCCGGGGCCTGGGGCTGTGCCTACTGGACGAAGGGCTGCGTGCCCGTGAATATGAAGTAGAAAAAGTTACCGAGTAGGAAATAACTATTCACACATACGTACGCACACACGAAATTCCCTAGAAATCTGAGGGCAGCGAGCAGGGGTTGTGCAAGCCAACTGTCCCGCGGAGGCAATGTTAAGGGGCCCTCGGCCGCAGCAGAGCAGGCACAGGACCGCCTCGCCCACAGCCCGACAGGAGGGACACCGGGGACACCGCCGCCCAGCTGCTCCGCGGGCACAGCGCTCGGCTCTGCGTTCTTCTCCGCGGACGCCCAGGGCCTCATGGCGAAGGTCCAGACGCAGCTCCGCGAGGCCGGGTCACCGGGGCCTGCGCACCAGCAGGGGGCGCCACGGGAACCCGCCCCGGCGAACGCAACGGGAAGAAGAAAGAAGACGCGCGGTCGCACGGTGGAGCCGGCAGAACGTAACGTGACGTGAGGCTCGTTGGGGCAGTGGGAGGGACGTGTGCGCGGAACGGCCCAATGAGACGGCGGCGTGGAGGGCGTGGCAGGACGGGCCACCGAGGTCGCCGGCGTGGAGGGCGTGGCCAGGAGACCGGGGTGAGGGGGCGGGGCTTGCCTGGCCGCAGGGTCGCGGAGGGTGGCGTGAGCCGGCTGCCAAGTTTTAGGACTTTGCAGTTCAAACCTGAGTGTAATTGTGTTGCTGTTTGGCGCTAGTATTTCAAGGAAATCCCGTCTTCTGGTTGAAAGCACAGTTCTCTGGTGGGAGTCCCGGGACCAGCAGCATCAGCAGCACCTGGATAATAGAGAAATGCAAATAATCGGATCCTGCTCGAGATCTGTGAGGTGGGGCCCAGCAATCCGTGCTTTAAAAACACTTCAGGTGATTTTGGTGCACGCTGAAGTTTGGGACTGCTTTGAAGTATTGTGTTTTCTTTAATTCATATGCTGGAGGTGATTCCTCAAATGTCAGCTGAGCTAAACCGAGCTGTTCTACCTTCAAGTTCGTTACCAAAGCCAGAACAGGGCTTAGGCCTTACCCGCTCAGACTTTGATGCCAGAGTATAAGTGGAAAATAGGTTGTATGTCTAGAAAGGCGAGATCTAGGAGAAGGATTTGAATCAACAATGCAGAATTCCATCGCCTCAGATTTTATTAATCATAACATCTAATTTACAGATGTTTTGCCCCCATTTAGTCTTTTCCATCAAAGGTACTCCATGGTAAATAATGAATTCCCAGTCGCTGGGCCTGTAAGGAGGTAAATTCTATTTTTATAATAAAAGCAAAAAATAAAATGAAAATGCTAAAACACTGTTTAGGCTCTTCACTTAGCTAAGGCTCTCCTGATGAATCAATGTATAGTAAACCAGGATGGGTTGGATTTGGGCAGAATATTCACATTAATCAATCATTCTCAGATCACTTTTATACTTCATAACTTCTATGAGCTGATTCATTTATTATTTGCATTAATTTCTTCTCTGCATTCATATTTCTCCCCTAATTGAAGAAGTAAAAGGGGTTCATTAGGCGCCATTTTGCCATCAGCATTAATATTTGGTGTACATGACAGATGGTTGTTTTTACATGTATGTGCTCATATAATAACTCTCTTTCAGTATTACCAACACTTCAGTCAACTTTAGCATGAACACATAATGAATCAAATCATGCTCAGTCAAGAGATATTCCTAAACAATATGATCTTTGTTCCAAAAGCTATCCTTCTAGCTATCCTTCTTGAGGATTCAACTACTTGGCATTCAAGTAGTTCAAAGGCTTATACTTTCTTCCTTTAGTTTTTGACTGGAAGAGAATAGACTACTCTGATTTTCATTTTAATTCAAACTAAGGAAAATGTAATACTTGCTAACAATTGTTAAGTGCTTACAAAGTATCCAGGACTGATGTAAGAGCTTTGCATGAATTATCTCACTCCTTAAAATAATTCTAAAATGTAGTATACTATTCTTATTTCTGTTCTATAGATGGGGAAAGTGAGACTCACAAATGGGGTCATTGTACTAAGCCATCACAACAACTCAGCTCTGGTCTGTATTCCTGTTGTTGTAGATATACGGGTACTTTAATTAGTTCTGATTGCTGCACATCCTCATTGAGAGCCCACTGTGTGCCTGGAACAGCCTTAGGCATTAGCGAGTCAGCAGCAAAAAAGACTAACCCTACCAAGTGGAGCTTACTGTCTGGAGAATGGGAAGAGGAAACAAACAATACACAAATTCATGTCAGTTTTGCTAAGTGTAATGAAGAAGAATGAACAGAATCAGTTAAGAATGGGGTAGAAGGGCGCCATTTTACTTTTGCTGGTCAGAGAGTATCTCCCAGATGTGGTAACATTGTAATCCATCACTCAGGCAAACACCCAAGAATTTGTGGGGAGTATTTCAAGTATGTAACAGGTGGTATAACTCAGCTGAAGTGCCAAAAACATAAGAAGTCCTATCCCCTCCTCTCCCTCTTTTCCCTTCTGCTTCCTCCAAGTAGCGTGCTCTGTGGCTTCTCTTTGGTCTTCAGGCTCTGTCTCTCCTATTGTACTAGCCATTTGTTTCTTCCATTGTTTTTCTGAGTCCCTCTCAGTTTCTCTCACCTTTCTTCTTCCCCCATGCTCCTCTGTCTTTCCTAAAAAATAGCCATAATTTGGTTGTGATACTTACATTGTTTTGTACTTCTGAAATCCAGCTGAACCTTCAGGGTTAAATTTTTAGACCAAAGTCTTACACGTTAGTCCTTCACTTTCCCACAATTCCTGTTCCCTGTCCGTGGCAGCCAATGTCATGGTTATGAAAGGAAAAGTCCCTCAAATGCTGCTGTTCAAGTAAAGCAAAGGGAGCCTTTCTTCCTGCGTAGCACCGCGGGCCCACGCCACCCAAATGAGGCCCAAGACTCGGAACTTCCGCCAACGTGATCTCCAGCTCTCCCCAGTCTTCTTTCCTGCAGCCAGGGTTTGGAAGGCAGTTGGGAGTACAAGTCAAGGAGGAGACCGCTGAAGTCGTTCATCTGAATAAAGTACAAAAAATAGCCTTCAATAAGAAATCTCCGTATAACTTGTGGGTCCACAGTCGATGTAAATAGCCAAAAATGTGACACAGAACTATCAAAAAAGCAAATAGTTGGGTGAATTCAAGTTATGGTCAATGACAGATATCTAATTCAAAACTGTAAAAATATGGCTTTTCTTATGACTCTGTGTGTAGTGAAGAACTAATGTTATCCAGAGGGAGGTGTGGCCTTTGCCCTTTGCTGGGAGGTGATGCCTGGGCCCTTGGAATGTCCTGCAGGATAAGAGTATCTTTGTTTACCAAGAGGCCTTGGGCTGCACAGGAGAGTGTAATGTCATTTATGTTGGGGGCTATGGGCCATGTGGTGTCCGGACGACCTCCAGAGGGACTGCTGACTAAAAGATCAGCCACGTGGACAGTCAACCATATTTATGTGGTAAAGCCCCGTGGTTGGCGATGTGTATTTTGTTGTTAAAATAGTGTTATGTTGCAGGAAGGCATTAACACTCCTCACCCCCACAATGGGAAAGCACTATTAGAAGCTCTGAGTTGGGACCCCTCTGAGATTCTGCTCACGTGCCTCTTACCCTGGCTTATTATTATTTTGAAGATTTTATTTATTTATTTGACAGAGAGAGACAGCCAGGGAGAGAGGGAACACAAGCCCGGGGAGTGGGAGAGGAAGAAGCAGGCTCCTAGCAGAGAAGCCTGATGTGGGGCTCGATCCCAGAACGCTGGGATCACACCCTGAGCCGAAGGCAGACGCTGAACGACTGCACCACCCAGGTGCCCCGACCCTGGCTTATGTTTAATCTGTATCCTCTTGATATAATAAACCCCAACCTTGAGTATAGTAACTTTTAGTGAATTCTGTGAGTCTTTTAAAGAAGTACCAAATCTGAGGCTGGTTTTGGAGACCCCTCAACTTTGCAGTTGATGTCAGACATGAGGGCAGTCTAATGGGATGTTCCTTAACTTTGCACTATGTCACACTGATATTAGTATTCTGTTTATTACTCAAATATTTGGATGAATATTTTGCCTTAACTTAATGAATTTTGTAGTTCTCATATGAGCCCAAGTCTCTTCATCTGCCAGCAGATTTCCAAAAAGTGATAAACACTTTTTTACGTCCTAGTGAATGATTATTAAAAAAAAGAAAAAAAGGAAGCAATTAGCTGTAATTTTTCCTCGATGGTCCACGAACCTGAGGGCTCCAGAAGGTCAAGAACAACCTCATCTCTCTGTATCTCCAGTGTCCACACCTGTGTCTGGCCCAAAGATATTCAATGACTATCTCTTGAGTGACTGATTTACAAGAAATATGTGGAGCTCTTGCCTTGGTTCAACTGAGTAGGGAATTTTGACACATGTCAAGGATCTCCTCGTGAGCCATCACGACTAAACTATGCTCTTTAATTTCTTTTTTCACGTCCTTTTGCTACCTCTTAATCTGTTACCTTACACTTTAAACATGGTAGGTGATTTTAAGTCTGACTCAATCATCAATTCAAATTCTACCTTTGAAATCTATTAATTTAGCTTTCACTTCCTGTCCAATTGCAAATTTTATTAATCTGTCTTTTTCCACATTGTTAATTCTTATATTTTCATAAGCCAAAGTATTTTCTGGGGTTTTTCGTTTTTATGGTATTTATTTTCACTTTTAATTTTTTTTTTTCATATCTATCAGTTTTGTTGGACATTCCTACAACCATCATGAGCTAGAGATTTGCTCTACAGATGGCTGGTTAGCAGTTCTCAGATGAATCCATTGAGTTCGTTCAATGTTTTCTATAAGTACCTGCAACGTGCTGGTTTTATGTAACTGCAGAGACCACTGTCTGGTCCCTTACAATCTCTGGGAAAAGTCCATGTGGACATTACGTGGGAGTGTTTTTGGTTTTTGCCTCTGTGGACAGTGATACTGTAGTCTTACTTTCCAGAATTCTTGATGAGCTACCACTGAAAAAGTATTAGGTCCAGGTGATTACACAGCTGGTTTCCGTCTACTCTTTAAGGCACAAATACTTTTTACAATCAAGTATTTCAAACATAAAAGAGACAGTGTGGTGATCCCACAGTATGTTGACAAATGCACTATCCTTCCCCTGAAAGGTGGAGCCCAGTCCCCTTCCAAATATAGGCCACATTTAAGTGACTTGCTTCTAATAGACAGTGGCAGAAGTGACAGCGTGTGACATTTGAAACTAGGTCACAGAGACTTTGTAGTTAATTCCTCCCCCATTCTCTCCATGATTTGTCTTTGTGGAAGAGAGTCAATGAGCCCCCCTGAGAGGTCTATATGGCAAGCACAGAGGTCCTACTGAGGTCCTCCTGCCAAGAGCCAACAGGACCTTGGGTAGCATGGGAGTGAGCCAACCTTGGACGTGAACCCTCCAGCCACACAGTCAAGCCTTCAGGTGACTGCAGCCCATGTTTACATCTTGACTTCAACCTCATGAGAGACCCTGGTCAGAACCTCCCAGCAAGTCACTTCTGGATTCCTGACAACCCAGACACAAAATGAGATAAGAAATGTTCATTGATTTAAGCTGCTGGGTTTTTAGGTAGTTTGTTACCTAGCAGTAGATAATAGAGGAAAGGCCACAGTTACGTTTTTGACATTACCATAATCTTAATGACACCATCTATATGGATGAACTCCCAAAGAGAAAATCCCAGAATGATGTCATGTATGAATCGAGGAGGAAAAATCCCTCTGAAATATTAAAATGTGTGCAGCCAGTATTTAAGATAATAATATTACATGACCAAAAAAGATTTGGCCTTGGAATGCAAGTATGGAATAACATTAGGAAATCTACCTGTATTTCATTGTAGCAGGATAAAGGAGGAAAAGCATATGATTCTATCAAATGCCAAAAATTCACATATCATTCCTAAAAAAACCACTTAAAATATATTTAGAAGGAAACTGATCAACACATACAGATTTCACACTCACATACGTGTGCACGCAGGCAAACAAGTTTTTCATTAAGCCTGAACTACCAAAGCCACTTCAATGAGAAGGAAGAAGACAGTGATGTGTGCTAGGATACCTGACATGGCATGTTTGTGATTTTAGCTAACACAGTAACATGATAAAAGTAACTAACAGAAATAGACATTGGAAAGAGTATACAAGTTTTTGGTTTGTTAATGATGGTATTACATGCAATGAAAAGACAGTCCGTTTAATATTGATTAGAACTGACAAAGTTTAGTAATCCGATAGATATAAAGTCCAT
Source organism: Ursus americanus (assembly GCF_024610735.1). NCBI lineage: Eukaryota > Metazoa > Chordata > Mammalia > Carnivora > Ursidae > Ursus > Ursus americanus. Next base: position 2,803,446 of record NC_142158.1, read on the forward strand.
GTAAATGATCAATTTCTCAATGATCCTTCCCCTGCCCCCAAGAATTTATAACAGTGTTTCAGTCTGATGCCATCTGTCAGAACAGACTAGAAAGGGGAACCTTGTGAAAATCAGCCTTACATTTGTTGTGAGAATTTATGGGGCTTAGTTCACAGTGTGACAGAGTGTTCCTCCTTTTGTTGTATGAGTGTCAACCTATTTCATTTATTTTTAATTCCATGAGTAATCCATCCACTCTAAAAAATTCTCGGCCATGATCTTTGAAGCACACACCTGCACTGTTCTCTGGTTGTCTTTGTGGTATTGTGATCAGACGTATGGCAGACAATTTTACTACTAATTCCAGATCTCTTAAATTCACTGTTACATTTCTCTCCCTGCATTTTGGATTAACTCTGCTTACAGAGTTCATGAAATTCTTCATCTGGGATCAATTGACTATTTGGACTAACCAGCCAGTCTTTCATTTTAATTTTCTTATAATTAATTGTGTATCTAGAGAGATTCATTTCTAAAATTTGTATCTGGTTCTTTCAGATGTTTTTGGAAAATTCTTTGTATTCTTAGCCCCTCAGCATTTCAAATAGTCCTTTTTTTTGTTTTCTTTTTAAATCATTAAAGGTAGCAATTTGAAGTCCGTATCTGTTAATTTTCTTCTTATTCCTTTTGTTTCCATCGTGTGCTCGTCTTATTCTTGGTCACAGTGTCTTGTTGAATTGTGTGTGGATTTTGGTTGTGAAGCTGCTCCTTCATTGTCTTTGGTATCTTATCTGTGGGGATTTGTTGAGACCCAAAATGAAGCTTATTCCTCCACAGAGGATTTGTATTTGCATCTACCAGGTGCTGGGGGGCACCAGCTTGGGATATGCCTAAATTAATTCTCAGCCTGGGTGTATTCTGAATCCCTGTGATATCAGTGCCAGAAACAAGTGCGTTGTAGCCCAATTCTTTGTGGCAGAATCCATCTTGCTCGGCACCGAGGCTCAGGGCACACGCTTGTTGCAATCCTCCGTGGGGAGTGTGGGCATGGGTGGGTGCGCATGTGTGTTCATTTCTAGCTCATCTTTCTACTGTGAGGATGTAACCGGTCAGGTTGTCAGCTACAGCAGGAAAGATTTCTCAACAGTTTTCTTGGTGAACTCTTCTGAACCATTGACTGCTTACCTCCTGGCCAGTTCCTTCCAGCTCCCAGCTTCTTTCCCCAGATTTCTTTTCCCCACAATAATCATTCCCCAGCAGCAGGAACCCTTCATGCCATCCCACTTGTGCAGCAGAAGCAACATCCTGCCAGGAAGGGCTTCCCTTCCCTTTCTCCCTCCTCTCAGTCCTTGCCTCCCCAGGACATGGGGAAGGAGTCCAGGGTACTGAGAAGGGGGCCTTGGTTCTGGGGTAACTATTGCCAGTCAGACACCTTATGGGATTGAGTAGTGGGCTTTTCGCTTGTGACCCAGAGGGCTTTAGAGCTAAATGCTGCTGGAAGAAGACTGTAAATGAAATAGGACTTTCTAGCAGAGAAGCTATAGTAGGTGAGAGGTTTTGAAGGCCTAAGACAGGACAGGTTGCCTTTCCTGTCCCTTTGTGCCTTTAGGATACAGCACAGAGCCAGCTCTGCAGCCACCACCTCCTCCCCCCCCAGCAGAAATGGGAGCAATTCCAAATCAAATAAACCAGAAAAGTCTATTAAGATTTACGTGAAAACTCTTATTTTCAGCTTTTTTTTTCAGTATTACATCAGAAAAGCCTATGTAAGATTTCTGTGAAAACTCATATTTTCAGCTTTTACTCAGTATTATATGCTAAATAGAGAAAGAAAAGCTCTGAACAGGACAAAGTTTTCAGAGCCTGGTCATTGTGCTCTGGGTAAGAGGACCTTACCAAGTTCCTGAACAATGTCACGATGAATTTGCAGCCCTGCACAGGGAAAGGAGAGCTCTACCCTTGAAATGGCATTTTCATTTAAAATTGATATTTAATTTTGTGAAACTAAAGGAATAATGGTTGTATGGAACCGTTTTTGTTGTGAGCGCTCAATTTTTGGTAGGTATTGTAATTGACCAGGAAACGTGGACATACTTGTTACCTAGCCCTAATTGAAATTAAAGTCCTAGCCAGATTTCAATTTAGGAGACATCCAAGAATAGCACTCAGAATGAGAGGATTACAGCTCATTTATTGAAAGCATGCGTGGCTCTGAAAAGAGCCTTTAGGGTTGGGTATCAAGACGCTTACTTGGCAAGTTTACTTGGAGCTGGTGTACTTGGTGACGGCCTTGGTGCCCTCGGACACGGCGTGCTTGGCCAGCTCCCCGGGCAGCAGCAGGCGCACGGCCGTCTGGATCTCCCTGGATGTGATGGTCGAGCGCTTGTTGTAATGCGCCAGGCGCGACGCCTCGCCCGCGATGCGCTCGAAGATGTCGTTGACGAACGAATTCATGATGCCCATGGCCTTGGACGAGATGCCGGTGTCGGGGTGCACCTGCTTCAGCACCTTGTACACGTACACCGAGTAGCTCTCCTTGCGGCTGCGCTTGCGCTTCTTGCCGTCCTTCTTCTGCGCCTTGGTCACCGCCTTCTTGGAGCCCTTCTTCGGGGCCGGAGCCGACTTGGTAGGTTCAGGCATCCTAATGTTAAGTTGGAATATAACTAAGAGCTGGGCAAATAATCAGGAGCGCCAAAGCCCCCGTTTATTTATAGATGCGGTATTCAAATGAGGTTAGCAAGATTTCGTTCCTGATTGGATTAATTTTAGTGTGTCGTCACAAATGCGAATGTAAAAGATCATTGGAAGTCTAGATTTTCATTGGCTGCTTAGTTACTTTGCTTCGACCCAATCAGAAGGCCTAGAGTAGGCTGCCCAAAGCTACTATAAATAAGCCTCAAACAATTGCACTGTAATTTCAGAAAACCAATGAAACTTTTGTGATTAGGTTAGCTTTCGGGTTTTTTATTGTAGACAGCTCCTTGCTGGCTTACAGTAGGGCTTCCTGTGTTCAGTCTGGCCCCTGCAATAGGGCACGCCTGGTGGCCGTTCTGAGGTCCTAGAGGGGATTCTCGGGCTAAGTCTTTGACAAGCACATCTTACCCCTTGCTAGCTAGCCTAATTTATTTACGAGCAGCTCTGTAGGGTGCTGGGCGGATACCAAGTCTTTACCTCCTTAAAAAGAAGTGCGTGCCAAAACTAATTTATTCTCCCGTCTCGCACTGTGTCAGTTCGCAGGAACTGCGTTCCAGGTAAGTGAAGAAAGGAAATAGGTGGGAAATAGCATCGGGCGCTCTGGTGTCCGTACACGGACATCGGCGATGTTTTCTTCTCCGGACTATCTTAGCCCCCTACGCTACCAAGTTCCTGAAACGGTCGGGTGTATGCAACTGGAGTTGCGCTGGGAACCACCCTCTGTGCTGGAGGTACCCGCCCCTCTGCGGTGCGCCTTCCCTCCCGCCACGCCCCCTACGAATAGTGTGCAACAGCTCTTTTCCTGAGGTCTGGGGTGGCTCTGAAAAGAGCCTTTGGGTTGTGTTGAGCTTCTAAGCAGTTGGCCAAAGAAACTTATTTCTTCTTAGCTGCCGCCTTCTTTGGCTTGGCTGCCTTGGGCTTGGCGGTCTTTGGCTTAGCCGCCTTAGGTTTCACCGCTTTGGCCTTCGCAGGGCTCTTGGGCGCCTTCTTGGGCTTGGCTGCTTTCGCTTTTTTCGGGCTCTTCGCCTTTTTGGCTCCTGCAGCCGCGGCGGGCTTTTTCGCCTTCTTTGGGGTCTTCTTGGCGCTTTTCTTAGGGGTGCTCGCCCCTGTGGCCTTCTTGGGTTTCTTGGCCCCTCCTGCGGCCCTCTTGGGCTTGGCTGCACCCGCCTTCTTGGCTTTGGGCTTGGCTTCCCCGGAGGCTGCCTTCTTGTTGAGCTTGAAGGAGCCCGAGGCGCCGGTGCCCTTGGTCTGCACCAAGGTGCCCTTGCTCACCAGGCTCTTGAGACCCAGCTTGATGCGGCTGTTGTTCTTCTCCACGTCGTAGCCGGCGGCCGCCAGCGCCTTCTTGAGCGCAGCCAGAGACACGCCGCTGCGCTCCTTGGAGGCAGCAACAGCCTTGGTGATGAGCTCGGACACCGGGGGCCCGGACGCCTTGCGCTTGGCGGCACCTGCAGTCTTGCGGGCCTTCTTTTTCACTGGCGTCTTCTCAGCAGGGGCCGGAGCGGCGGGCGCGGCGGGCGCAGTCTCGGACATGTTGAAGGCGGGCGCGGGGAGAGCAATTCGAGCCGGAAGCAGAGGCACTGGCCGGGACTCGGGCCGCGCCGCTGCGCCCTCCCGTTTATATAGGGCGGAGCTGCGCCGTGATTGGTGCGCTGTCCAGCCCGCCTCGCTGGCAGCCGCAGAGTGTCCTCTCGGATCCCGAGTTGTGTTTGTTACACCTCAAAAAATGCCAAAAATATCAAAATTCTCTACATCGAATCGCCCGGTTTTTCTCAGAAAATGATCCCTGAAGCCTCAGGCTTCACGCTGGTCTCAAATTATGAAGAAAGCACAAAGCTTTATGCCAAAAACTTGCAATATTTCCCGCCGTGCTCTTCAAATTTCAACTCAGAGAAACAAAACTTTCTATTTTCTTCGTAAATTATAAACCGATCTTTAACTGTGGAGTTTTCTGACCTCTCAAATAGGATTCTCCAAGTGGTTAGCTTCTTATATGTCCAAAAACCATGCCACTGGCACTAAGATTTTTATTACAAATCTGCGCTTAAGTGAGGGAAGTAACACAGGCTCCTCGGAGAGTCCTGCCTATTGAGCCGAGGGCATTTGAGTTCATCAAACTGGTTTAGTTTAATGCCAAACAAATTATTGCCCATTTGGGGTTAGATTTTGGACCCCTGGGACATCAATCTATGCAGTCATGATTGTATTTCTGTTTGCTGCATCTGGGTTTTTAAATAATTCTTTAGGATAATTCTTTTCCTTTCTGCTCCCAAGGGTTGGGGGCGGGGCTGTTGCTTCTCTTTTCCCTGGACAACTGCTCCATGAGTTTAGATACCTTGAATTCTGGATATTTGGGACGGTAAGGGGATCCCAAAATATAGTCAGGGTATACAGATGGAAAAGGATTAATTTTCACACGACACGGAGATGAAGCCATAAAATCACTGGAAGTGGAGGGGCACTCTGAAGAATTTGCAGTGTTGCTGAGTTCTTTTCACATATCCTTCAGGATTAAACTAATAAAAGAGGTAGAATTGAAATTCAAGTGTCGATCATGAGGGGAAAGAAATAAGAAGTGTAAATGATAACATCTCTACCCCCATTATTAGAGAATCCCGGACCCTGTGATTACTCAATAGTTGATGAATAGCTAGTGCACACACACCAAATACGGACGGCTTCAGCCATGAAGATTATGGCCCTATGTTACCCAGCGTTTCATAAAAAAGAAAACAAATTACATGTCGGATTGAATTACAAGTTCAGATTTCCATCTCAGAGGCAGATCTTTGAGGGGCTATGCAAGTTAAGTCATTGCCCTCTGAAGACCTCCTTTGCAAGGTCTCTGAAAGATGGGTTTGTTTAGGTAGCTGCCCACTCAGTGAAGAGTATACGTTGGCAATGGACATGTACTAAAGAATGGACGTGGACTCAAGGAATTATTCCTGGAAAATGGTCTGGATGGAATTGTCTTTAAAAACTTATAAGCCGTGTACGTGAGAGACGAAGTACAATTTTGGCCAGTGCTATAAAGTGATATGACACTATTCTGTGGGGGCAGATGGTTGTAATACTGCACTGGACATAACATCAATTTTTAGTTTTATTAATCATCTCCACACATAACAGACCCTCCTACTGAAATCAAAGAGAATACGTATCTTTGATACAACATTATTTAAATGTTTCAAATTAATGTTATTTAAATTAATGCTGGTATAAAAGTGATGTAAATTATCAGTATTTTAAAAGCCTTAATGTATAAACATTTCAATGTAATTAGTGCATGCTAGTGAAAAACAAATATGCCCTTTGGTATATATAAAAATAAAGAGGGAGAGGATAAGGTTCCAAAACAGACTAGTTGATAGTTTTAGGGAAACTGATTTATGGGTACTCAATCTCAGAACAGTATGTTATATTCATTTTTAGTGACGATACCTCTTGTAAATGGCTGAAATTTATGCAACCCATGGAAGTTTTCTCTTAAATGTCTGACTTGAATCTATATATCCCTTACTATTTCTGACTCGGAGGGACTTAACCTCTCCAAATTCTGTGATCTTTCAACTCACGTTTGCTTCCGTCCTATGGTACGCTGTGTTTTCCTATAAATAAAATTAAGTGATGGATTCAAATAACACACGGACGATCTCCCACTATTTAAGCAAATATTTATTTGACAGTCTTCTACGATGAATCCGAGAAACGCCAAAAGGCTCTACTTTATACTATTGATCTGCCAGCTTGGCTGGCTATATGGTATCCACCTAAGTAGTGTATGTGTGTGAGCATGTGTGCTTATATTTTAAATATAGATTCCAAAGTCTTGCTCCAGATGATTCTGACTAATAACTCTAGTGAGTCGCAGAATCTGAATATTTAACAAGTCCTCAGTTCCCTCTGATGCCCAGCTGAGTCTGGGAACTACCACTCTCACTGGAGGTGACCAACAGGACAAAGCTGTTTTCCCTCATGCGAGTGTTCTTGTGGAATAAGAATGCCCATGCTGGACATGACTTCGGATTGAGAGGATGGGGCCAGCAGTGGTCCAATCCTGACTTCCTTGGATTCTCACCCGACTGGGCTTGAGAGTGGCCTCTTGAAGGAGAAAGGAGAGCTATGGCAAAGGCTCCGATGCTGCATGATTTTCCACCCACATAGGGTGGACTGGGTCTCAGCTGCCTGGGGACTCCCCGAATCACCTAGCACAGTATCTCCACTTCTCATCCCATTTTATCATTCTTAATAAAAACCAACCTTTCCATTTACTGGTTATTGTACTCTGTGCTACCTACATTCTGGCTTCGTCAATGCAACAATCCCTAGTTTGAGATATTGTCCCTATTTTACATAAGAGAACATGGCTTCACAGGCTAGGGGCTCCTGAGTCCGCTATGAGGTACATCTAGGATTCCAGTTCACATCTGTCTGGCTTCAAAGCATGTGTCCTGAAAGTGTGTTCCAGATTGCAGGTCTGAATAATCATTAGCAGTTGCAAAATCCATTGAGTAACACAGGCCAAATGTTTCTTTCTTTCTTTTTTTTAATGAAGCAGAATAGGATATCAAATACCAGAGCCCAATTCATTTGGTTCCAATTATTTACTTAGTTCTTTGACTGTGTGCTGACGCCCCCTGATGTGAAATGTATTTCTTCTGTGAAATGTATTTCTTCTTAGGGTCAGAGTGGGAGGAGTCTTCCTCATGTAATTTCTTGAACTCATGAAATATTCTCAAGTGTGTTAATCTCTACTGAGCTAAAAAAGTAATTTCCTCGTATTCACCTCTCGTCAGCCTCTAAGAAAAACCCTGAGCGATGGGAAGTGGGGACAGTCGGTGAGCCTTTCCGTTCTGGACACAGTAGCGACTGTGCTTAGAGGGTCAGCAGTATGATTTGCAGAAAAATTGAAAGGAATGGGAGGCTTGTACCTGGTTCCTTTTACTCTACAATTCTGGGTTCCAAGCACTTAATTCTGGACTTGGTTATTTTAATGTTACCATGATTGCTTTATTGAAAACAGAGATTGGGGAAGAGGTGTTTTTTTGTAAGACAGTGAGTGCCCCTGCCCGGCTTCTTCACGGGCGATGTGCCGTGTGCGTGGGGACATGGCGGCACCGTGAAGACCACAGATAGAACTCTATCTGTTGGGACAGACTTCCCCTTTGTGGACTCTTAATAGGTACTCTATCTTAGCTTTTGGTATAGAACATTTCGGAAGAATCTTTCTTAAAAGGAGCTGTTAGTTCCTTTAAAAATTGTTGTTCTTTTTTATGGAATTCAGCCATCAAAAGTGTGGTTGCATCCCGTAGCTGTCTGTTGCCGCCTTGTTTGGAAATGTACGCAATTGGGAAGAACTTTAATACCCACACCTGGGAGAGTGGTCGAGCACACGAGGACACACTTGCGGAATTGAGGAGTACGCAGCTCCAAAAATAGTCAGAAAGACCTCTAGGAAGTAAGGAGTAAATTCCAGAATATATGACTAAGGGAAAAAGCCAAGTGCAAAAGAGTATCCATAGTTCGCTACCTTCCATACAAGAAAGAAGGGGCTATAAGAAAACACATTTTCTGCTTATTTATGCAGAAGATATACAGAAAGGATAAACCCAAAACAAAGGAGATGAGTTATCTATGGGGGGGAAGGTTAGAAAGGAGTAGAAAGTAGGGAGAAAGGGGAACAGAGTGGCCAGGGTGAGGAGGGAGGATCGGTTTATCGAGTATGTCTGTTTGTGTAGCTCTGACTCTTACAACTACGGTAAGGTTTCATGTACTGGCAAAAGAAACTATCAAAAGCGATAGGTTTGGGGGAGGAACCCATCATGGAATACAAGCACTAACAAATGAACCAAGCTATATTAACTGAATAATATAATAATCTAATAAAAGTATTTCAGGGTAATGGCTTAACCATTCGGAAACTGCTGATGTGTCTCTTAGACTTGACCAACGAAGTAAATGCATTGTAGACAATGACATGTAGTGTTCTTACAGGTGGAAAAAGAAGTATTTGGTTGAAATGAAACTTGTGGGTCTGGATTAGAACCAGAAGTGTATCTACAGTTATATAGGTATGGAGACATAGATGTGTGTGTGTGTGTGTGTGTGTGTGTGTGTGTGTGCATGGATTAATATACCCATATATTTCCTTGCTCTGTCAGGTGAGAGGGCCTACCAGTTGTGACACCCTCACAGCAATGAGCACACTTGGCACACAACCTTTGTTTTTTAAGCATCATTCTCCAATAAAAAGAACCAGGGTTCCTTAGACAAGTGGTTGATTCCAAGGATGGAGCAGGGAGAATACAGGATGGGTCTGAAACATCTCGTGGTACCAGAAGATAAGGAAATGTTTTTAAAAAGATGGAAACATTGAAAAAACATGCCAGCCAGTCTCAAGGAATGTCTAATGGCCAAAGCTGGTGCCATTTGAGCAACAAAATAAAAATGGATAATATTGGATTTTTTAACTCCAATAAAATATGTATCCACAAATACATATATAAAAAGAAGGGACAATTCTGCCCTATTGCTGATACAATCCACATGTGGATGCTAACATCGCTTGGTGAGAGTTTAAGGAGCAGCAGGGTTTCAGTCTCGGAACATCTTCCCATCTTCCCTAAGACACCTATCAACTACAAAGCAAAGGTAGGAAGCATACAGCGGCTAATCTCAGCAGACACCATCTTCAGTAAGTGAGCACGTAAACATGACACGTAACAGGACATATTGACATGGTGAACTCCTTGTATCGAGAAGACACTTCCTCATTGTTGTGATATTTCCTGGCAGAAATGCATAAATGCATTCCATTGATAAGGAAACATCAGACAAATTCAAATCGAGTGGCATTCTTTAAAATAACTGGTCAGTGCTCCTCAAAAGTGTGAAGTTCATGAAAGACAAGGACAGACGACAACACTACTACAGACCTGGAAATACTGAGAAAACAGTAAGTTAATCCAGTTAGGGATCCTGAATCGGATCGTGGAGCAGAAAAAGGGCGGTGGTGGGACAGTTTGTCAAATTTGAAAAGAGTCTAAAGTTTAGTAAATACTATTGTACTAATGTCCATTTCCTGCTCTTTTGTTTGTTTTCTTTTGTTTGGTTGCATTTCCTGAATTGTCGTTTGTACAATGGTTATGGAAGACATTAGCGTGAGGGGAGCCAGTTGAGGGATACAAGGGGATTTTTGTACTAGTTTTGCAACTTTCTTGTAAATCTAAAATTAGTTCAAAATGAAAAGTTTTCTAAAAAAAGTTTCTCTTCACATCTCACCACGATGTAACACTTTTCATAGGAAGGGAAAATATACCTACACGTGACAGAGATTCTCCATAGCGGTGGAAATGTAGACGATTTGTATTCTCATGTCCGAGCTTTTATGTTTTTCAAAGTTTCTACCATAAGCATGGATTACTTTGTTGTTAGCAAACAGCATGCTTCTCTTAAAAATATGATAAGACTTTTTTTAAAAAATGTGTACCAATTTTCCCTAGACACCCGAGTAGTATAGTCCGTGGCCTCTTTCTGCTCTTTATCTGGACTTTCACGGAAATTCTTTCTTTCTTTTTTTAATCTAAGATTTATCGCCTATATATGTCCATGAACATTATGGTTTAGTTTGTCCTGGTTTTGAAATGTATATGTGCGAGATCATAGTATACGTATTCCTTTGTGTCCTGCTGTTTTCCCTCAATAAGAACCATCCCTATGTATTATGTTGGGACAGAGAGCTTTCGTTTGTTGATTTGCACTGTTTTATATTTCATCTTATAAATGTGGCCCGATGTATTTACTTATCTAGTTTACTGCTCAGGGACATTCTCCTGGTTGTATGATGACGCAAATTTAATTTTCCAAAGATGGTGGCAGCAATTTCCCCTGACCCCCACTCCCTTCTCCCTGTCTTGCCGCTTGTGCTCTCATCAGATCTGATTCTTGTCGCACGGAATCTGGGCGAGCTTGTAGCAGCTTGCACTAAGAGAGCGCGGGGGGGCGGGGGGTGAGGCTGTGGGTCTTGCAAGGCCCTGCCCCTACTCTTTAGAACAACGCAGCTTGTGCCTTATTTTCTGGAGCCCTCAGGCTTCCATCTCTCGGCTCTCTCATGAGAATTTTGGTGATTCTGCAACCACCAGGCCGTGAGAAAGTCCAGCTGTGTTGGAAACCTTGTCTGGGTGCCCTGGTTTCCTGTCCTAATACTGGAGACCTCCTAGTTCAAGGACCAGAAATATGAGAGGCGTCTCCAGGTTATTCCAACTGGCAGTGGTCAAGTCTTTTCAGCTGAAGTCCCAGACATCGGGGCATAGCGACAAGCCAACTCCATTCTGCTCTGTCTAAATTCCTGATCCAAAGAATCTGTGGGCATAATAAAATGGTGGTTGTTTTAAGCAATTAAGTTTGGGGTACTTTGTAATCTAAACAGTAAAGGCTTCAGTTTATGTTCATATGTTTATTAGCTGATCCGTTTTTTTAAAACCCTTTCTGGCCATAATCTGCATTGAGAAACACATTCTACATCATATGCTCACACTCGCGTGCCTTCGAACGCCCTAACTGTAAAACTAAACAAAGCGGGAGGGGTGCCTTTGTGAGTTATTTCTCTGCTACCTTCTCTTCTTCCTTACCCTCCCCTCCCCTTCTCTTCCCTTCCCTTCTTTCTTCTCTCTATTCAATTTCAACAAAGCTGATGACAACCAACTAAACTGTTTTTATAAATAATGTGTCTCAATCAGCAGACTGAAGGAAACCTGTGTTAGAGGCTGCCGTTTAAGAGGGGATCTTCCACTCATTTTTATACCTTATAGAGTATGTATATATTATGTGCATATTTCTATATCTTATATGTTTACTATACACACACACACATATTTTAAGTTCTAAACTCAGTCACATTGTTCTACATTGGCCCAAAGCTAAATAAACCAATAAAATAAAGTGGAAAGAGTAAATCTAATAAATCTAAACTTAATTTGGATGTTGAAGCGTATCAAGACTCCAAGAATCCATCTTGTTTCAAGATGAAAGGCTGAGAGAGGTTAGTGATTTAGCCTCCAGGTTGCCAGCAAGGGAATCTTACAGAATCTGGTTGAAGGAAGGATCCTTGCAAAAGGTACAGGCGGAGAGCAGTTTGGATCTGGGGATGAGATGGAGGATTGGGATGTCCTTCCTTGGCCTAGAAGAGCTGAAGAATATGAAACTTACGTGTCTACATGCACACTCTTAAGAGTCAAGACACAGATCCCTTAATCATGGCAAGAACCCAGCAAATACTCTTTTCTGTCTGGAAAGAAAGCCTCTAGAGAAGCAATGACTTCAGAGATATTAGCTACCTCTTCATTAACCTTTAATTATTAAACTCATAATCATTTTCCATGTCAATCTCTTCAGCATCTATTTATTCCTTGATGTTGCTGGTGTCTTTGGAAGAGATGGTTCAATGAACAAGAACAGATTGCATTTGGCCTCCTTGTGTATCTCTACTTTGTTCTTCACTTTCTCTCTCTATCCATGATACTTTTGATTATTATTTCCTCAGCATTCCTTTATTTTCCCTCTTCACTCCCTCTGAATTATATGTTATTTGCTGTTTGTAAATTTAAAATCTATGCATTTACACAGATAGTTAACTCATACATGGGGGCAGTTTGGCATAATGGTTAAAGAGACAGACTCTTACATAGTTGTCTACTGCTGCATAACAAATTATCCCGACACTTAGTGGCTTAAAATAATGATAAGCATTTATTATCTCACAGAGTTTCCACGAGTCAGGAATTTGGGGGTGACTTAACTGGGTAGTTTGGATTTGGATATCTGATGAGATTGGAGTCAAGATATTACCTGGGAGTGGAGTCATCTGAAGACTTGACTGGGGCTGGAAGACCTAATTCCCAGATGGTCCATATGGCTCACATGGCTGTCAAGTCAGTGCTGGCTGTTGGTAGAAGGCCTTGGTTCCTTGGCCTCTTGTGGGGCTACTCTGGAACTGTCGACATTGCACCTGACCTCCCCAAGAATGAGGGATCCAAGGGAGCAAAACTGAAGTCACAAGATCTTTCATGACCTAACTTTACTAGTCACAATATTATATTAGTTACATAGGTCAGTCTTTCCAGTTTGGGGAGGGAACTATCCAAGTGTGTGCCCACCAGAAGGTGAGATTACCAGGGTCATCTTGGAATCTGACTATCACAGTTCTGGAGATGGAGGACTCCATTTCAAATCCCAGTCCTATCACTTACTAAGGTTTATGACTTTAAGACATTTATTAGACTTGGGGCACCTGGGTGGCTCAGACAGTTAAGCATCTGCCTTTGGCTTAGATCATGATCCCGGGGTCCTGAGATCAAGCCCAGAAACCAGCTCCCTACTCAGCAGGGCATGGGGTACTTCCTTTCCCTCTGCACCCCCCCCCCCACCAAGCTTGTGCTCGCTCTCTCGCTCACTTTCTCTCTCTCAAATAAATAAGTAAAATCTTTAAAAATTTTTAAAAATTTTTATTTATTTATTCGACAGAGATAGAGACAGCCAGCGAGAGAGGGAACACAAAACAGGGGGAGTGGGAGAGGAAGAAGCAGGCTCATAGCGGAGGAGCCTGATGTGGGGCTCGATCCCATAACGCTGGGATCACGCCCTGAGCCGAAGGCAGACACTTAACCGCTGTGCCACCCAGGCGCCCCAATAAGTAAAATCTTTAAAAAAAGAGAAATTTATTAGACTCTATTTCTCAACTTCCTCATATTTAAACTTGGGATGAGAATAGTATGGTAGATTGTACTATTACTCCCAAATTTTTGCAGCACATTAGGGAGGGTTATACATCCCTGCCCATCAGCATGGATTGAGAATACACCTCCCGGGGCACCGGGGTGGCTCAGTCATTGGGCGTCTACCTTCGGCTCAGGGCGTGATCACAGGGTCCTGGGATCGAGCCCTGCATTGGGCTCCTCCACTGTGAGCCTGCTTCTTCCTCTCCCACTCCCCCTGCTTGTGTTCCCTCTCTCGCTGGCTGTCTCTCTCTGTCAAATAAATAAATAAAATCTTAAAAATAAAAAGAGAGAATACACCTCCCGTGTGAGGAGTACACTTCCCCACCACATTGACATCAGTCATTACCACATGAGTTGCTTTGGCTGATACAATATCAGAAGTGACATGTGCCCACCTACCAGCAGAATCATTAATACCAATAAGATCCCTTTACATCATGCTCAGCCTGGGTCCCTCTATGAAGAAAACGTGGAACAGAGCCGTGACTGATCCACAAAGCAATGCAAGGTGAGTCTGAAATAACCTTTGCTGTTATTAACTAAGATTTGGGGGTTGCTTATTGTATAATTCGGCAAAAATCTAATCGATACAACTATTACCTACTTGGGTGGAGTGTTGCTAGGATTAGATGCGATGATTTTCTTGAAGCGCTTTCACCCTGTTTGACACATAGTAAGCAACCATATGTGTTACTTATTACTATGATTATACAATCCTAAATTCACATGAACTGAGTTTATAAGTCATGCCATTAATTTATAATGAGATACACTTGATATTAAAAATAAATATCAGGGGCACCTGGGTGGCTCAGTCGTTAAGCGTCTGCCTTTGGCTCAGGGTGTGATCCCAGCATTCTGGGATCAAGCCCCACATCAGGCTCCTCCACTAGGAGCCTGCTTCTTTCTCTCCCACTCCCCGTGCTTGTGTTCCCTCTCTCGCTGGCTGTCTCTATCTCTGTCAAATGAAGAAATAAAATCTTAAAAAAAAATAAATATCAGATGTGTGCTTACTTTCTTGTTAGGAGACCAAGATACAGATTAGAGGATATTTTTTGAGCATAGAGTTATAATAAGGGATCCTTTTATCATACGATGGTCTCCGAATCAATCAGAATCTCCAGCCTGGGGACACCTGTGTACTGCATTCTTATCTGTGGAAAATATATGTTGAACAAGTTATCATTCTTGAACTCTTCTTTTTCTAGCTGACCACCAACCTTCCTTTTCTCATAGTTGCTCTTACATGAACTCTCTGCTTACAGTAACCATATAAGTAACTTACATAACTTATAGTAACCCAGGGTCTTAAGCTACAAGAGTTTACCTGTACTGTCTCTCTTTCTGGTAAAATTTTTCCAGTGACTAACTCCACCACCTTTTAAAAATTGTTATTATTATTCCTAGTTCAGCAAAATATTATTTTTATATTTTTAAAATTTATTCCTGACCCGTCTTCTTTGATTTAGGGGTGGGGCCGAAAGCATGGGGTGGAGTAGGAAACAGAAAACAGTTGGTAGGACAACATACCTCGTTTATGAAACCTTAGCGTAATCCTTGTCATCTTCCCTCGTGGTCTCCACCGGGAACATCCCCTTCTGTGATGTGGACAGCTCAGGGTTGGGGGTTTTGTTTGTTTTCTTCCCCTCCTACACAATGAAACACACACTTTGGCTTCACAGAAAGTGCTTCCAATTCATTTCCCAATTAGAATGTGGTTCCTAAACTTCCCCTATACAGAAATTCTGGAGCCCCCAATATTCAGAGATTTAAGAGGTCACAGATGTTGCAAAGCCTCCCGCGGTCTCCAATAGAAAACATGAGCGCAGAGTAGTGAGACTCTCTTCTCAGGAAGCAGCCGCCCTCTGGACTTGCAGCAGCATAAGGCCCCGGGCAGGTATTCAGCACCGGAAAATGCTGGAAACACTGCTCTGTATGTTAGTTGTTCAAGAACGAGTTTGTCCATCGGCTGTGTTTGGTCCCATGGTTTATCAGGGTATTAGTACAGTCCAGTTAAAAAGGAGAAACACCGCTCTAGGGATTTCATATGGAAGGAATTTAATTGAGATACACATATAAACAGATGTTGAAAGAGTTGAGACACAAAAAAGGGGTGAGGAGTACCCCAAAGATAAGCACCGGCAGGAAGGTGCCACCTCTCTGAGGGCTACGGGGACAAAGGGAAGAAGGGGGTAACTATCATCTAGGGAGGAGCTGGGGCTTGAATGCCCAGTGTAGGTAGAGCTGAGACCACCGAGAGAAGGGCCATCCGATGAGACCAAGCCAGAGCACCAACGAGGCTGGAGAAACCCCAGGAAGAGGGAAGGGGAGAAGTGCCCTGGTCCCACCAACATGTCCCGCCAGCATCTCCCACTGCTCAAATCTACTGGAAACTGGAGATCAAAGGAGCCTGGGAAATGTAGTTTCCAGTGACACTCAGCTGCCGCAGAAGACAGGCAGAAATCCAAATACTTCTGCAATTTTCGATGCCCGAGCATATGACCCAAACTGCACCCAACCAGGCCCCCTGTGCGCGAAAACACAGAGATACACTTCCATTTTTAAAGATGCGGGGTCACGAAGACAGTTTCCCCTCGTTTCAAACAGGTCGTGACATATTCCTTGCTGTAGGCATCCTCTAAGATGACCCCAGTGATCCTTGCCTCTGAAGGTGCGTACCCTTGGTTATCTTTTCCCTGAGTGT
The DNA here is from genome assembly GCF_024610735.1 of Ursus americanus. Classification (NCBI taxonomy): domain Eukaryota; kingdom Metazoa; phylum Chordata; class Mammalia; order Carnivora; family Ursidae; genus Ursus; species Ursus americanus. Next base: position 2,819,598 of record NC_142158.1, read on the forward strand.
GCGCTACTCTTAGTGACTTGCTTCCAACAAGTAGAACATATCAGAACACACGGCAGTCACTTCTCAGATTAGGTTACAATCTGTGGCTTCTGCCTTGGGCCCTGACGTGCACTCTTACTCATGCTCACTCCCTCAGAAGAAAGCCATGGAGTTAGCTGCCTGTCGGAAGGCCCACAAGATGAGAAACAACCAACAAGGACTGAGGCCCTCAGTCTAACAACCCTTGAGGAACTGAATCCTGCCGACAGCCATGGGCATGGGTTGGGAAGTGCATTGACCCCACACTGGGCCTCGAGATGGCTGCAGTCCCAGCCACACCTTAAAAGCAGCCTGTGGAAAAGCCAGAGGGCCCAGCATGGCCGAGCTCCCATCCTGAAGCTGCCAAATTTGGGGATAGTTTGTGACGGGGCAGTAGATTATAGATACATCCGGAGATGAACCAAACACATAGATAAGGGAGAAGAGGGCATGGTTTTCAGTGTCTACTGTGGACCAAGTATATTATCCTCACTTAATCTCCGAGGTGGGTGATACGACTGGTTCCATTTTCCAGGCAAGGCGACTGAGGATAAGAAGCGAAAATAATTTGCTCAAGGTCACATAGGTTGCAAAAAGTGGGGCCTGATGGATGGCCACACCTGTGTTTTTCACTTCCGTTATCCCACAGTGTCCCAGAAATCATGGTGACCCGTCCCTCATGGTTGCTGTCATCCTGTTTGGCTTGGGTACAAAGAAAAAGAACAAATTGCTTAAAATCAAATATCTTCTTGCTTTCTTTTCTTTTCTTTTTTTTTTTTTTTTAAGAATTTTTATTTATTTATTTGATGGAGAGAGAGACAGGCAGCGAGAGAGGGAACACAAGCAGGGGGAGCAGGAGAGGAAGAAGCAGGCTCTCAGCAGAGGAGCCTGATGTGGGGCTTGATCCCGGAACGCCGGGATCACGCCCTGAGCCGAAGGCAGACGCTTCACGACTGAGCCACCCAGGTGCCCCATCTTCTTGCTTTCTTAAAATTGAACGCCTCTCTCAGAAATTCTCTCTCTCTCAGAATGATGAAAATCACCAAAGAATAAAAAATGAGCAGGGCCTTGTTTCTGGTGCTTCTTAGTTAAAGACACAGCTACAGAGGACATTATGAAAGTGGAGTCATAACCGAGTCAAATCAAAGAAACCTCCACAGAGACGGTTCTCAGCTCCTTGGGCTGCTACACCGCTGGTATCGTCGTGCAATAAAATCATACGACCTGGGCAAGTTACCTCTGTCTCTGCGTCTCGGTCACCTAGCCTACAAGTGGGAGAATAATAACACCCACCTCATAAACTCCTTACGAAGATAAAATAAGGTAGTGCTCGGGCCCTCGTGAACATTATAAGCTAATTAATGAAGTGAGGTAGGAGCCACCTCCCCACCATCCCACTCTAGCTTGGAGAGCAGGAAATGTGGGTGACCCGTGCCTGCGTCCGACTCTGAGGCGCACTTCTGAGCTCCAGGATAGAGCCCAGCAGCGGGGCTCCTGATGATGGAGCCAGAGGACCGCTCTGCGCTGCTGCCCCACGACACGGATGCCGGATGCCGGGTGACCGGAGCCCAGGCTGAGCTCCTTCGAGACCGGTCCCCCTGGAGCACCCACGGAGGCAGCGGAGGCAGGGAGGGGGGGTCGTCTCCGCATATTTCAACACAGACCAGCCGGTGCCAAAACAAAAAGGTCCTTTTCAAAAGTGCTCCTTGAAAAACAGTGGATGCTGAGTGGAGAGGAAAGATTGTGGGCGGGGGGGAGGGGGGGCAATAGAAAGGGGGCCGGCAGAAGAGAAATGGAAACTTGTAGAAACAGCTGTTGGAGTGCAGCTTTCATGAATAACATTTGAGAAGACGGACATAAGGAGATTTAAATAATGTTTAAAAAGTTAGATACCAGCCCCTTTGTGAAAGCTCTCCACTCCTGCCACTAACACCCCTAGAGGTCAGGTGACTCCTACCAGGCCTTCCAATCTGGGGTTTCCGTTGGTCCTGGGTCCCTGGAACTGGGGGACAGAAGGCTGCCTGCAGGGTTTGTTCTGCCACACTGGGGGAGGGGAGGAGGGGCTCATTCCCCAGGAAGGCGGCCCCGGATGCCCAGGGGGCCGTGCTCCAGAAGGGCGCCCACTGCCTGCCCTGTTCCCTCCACAGAGAAAGCAAGCAAGCAGACTTGAATCTGGAGAAGAAGCATTTTGTGTGGGTGTCCGCTGGGAACGCCAGCCTCCCAGCACTCGGGAACATTGGCTGATCCTCCCACGGGGAGAGAAACAGCCATTGTTCTCGGTTCATCGCCAGGCAACCCAGAAGAGGTCCCTGGGGTGACCGGCTACACGGCCCTGCTGCATTGTCCTCGTCCTCGCAGTGCCTCACTCATGGCATTTCTGGGCCTCTGTGCTGCCAGTCCATGCTCCAGGCGCCACTACCTGCCAGACCACGGCCACTCTCCCGCTCCAGAGGTAGAATGATGAGGGAGCAAAAAGTGTGAAGGAAGTGAGGGATGAGGCAGGTGAGTGTCTGTCTGAAGAGTGTTCTAGGTTTCCTCATAGAATTTGGAAGGTAGCTATGAAAACACAGCAGATGAGAAACAATACAGGAATATACATGGTAGGTACAGATCGTAGGAGAGAGGGACTGAAATCAGCCCAGAAGCACGGCAGGTGAGGCAGGACCCTCCCAGGTAGGAATAGAGAGTGAGCCAACTCCCATTCCTTCCTGGGCAGGAGCACCGAGTGTTCAAGGCAGTGGTGTGCTGGTCAGTGTTGAACAGCTGGCGCTCCCAGAGGAAACAAAACACCCTGATTGGGAGCATTTACTAATTCCCCTTAGTAAATAGTGCCCTGTGGCCACCTGCAGGCTACCAGGGCTACGCTCAACGCAGAGTAGAACGAAGGGAAGGGAGGATTCCAAACGGCAGGCAGATGGTCCATGGAAAGCTTGAGAGAGTGAAGATGTCAAGGGCAGAAATAGAACTCAGCGTGCGGGCATGCAAACCATGAGCTCCTCAGCAACCGCGCTCCAGACCAACTGAGGGGGCCCTCGTCTCTTCATCCGCAACCTGAAGGGACTCAGCTACAGGGAATAGAAAGTTCCTCTGTGCGCCTCCCTAGTGTATCCTGTCCTCCCACAGGGCATAACTACCCAACACCCTTCTTCTTTTTTTTAAAAAGATTTTATTTATTTATTTATTTATTTATTTATTTGGAAGAGAGAGAGAAAACAAGCAGGGGGAGGAGCAGAGGGAGAGGGAGAAGCAGACTCCCCGCCAAGCACCGAGCCTGATGCGGGACTCGGTCCCAGGACCCCGAGATCATGACCTGAGCAACAACCAAGAGTCAGACGCTTAGCGGACTGAGCCACCCAGGAGCCCCTGAACCTTTCTTCTTAATAGCCTCCTGCATTTTTCTGTTCTCTGTCCAGGCTGCTCAGATAGTCAGGGTGAGTTCTCCATATCCAGGGAGTCGAGTTGAGCCCAAACAGAGTGTGCAGCGTGTGGGGCGTTCCTGTCTTGGGCGTCTGTGCTCTTGGAAGGCAGCTCAGCTGGGTTTGGAGGGCCCACCCAGGCCCCCAGGGCTGCTGCTTCAGTAGGTGGGAGAGTCCTGGTGGGAAGGGGTGGGGGTGTCCACCGAGCTTAACACCGCGTGTCTGCCGGACTCTCTCCTCGAGGAGCTTCCTCCTGCCATCGGCCAGCTGCCACCAGGAACGGGTGGTGTTCCAGCTTAGCATAACCCAGTGACTTCAGTCCTGCAGGAGAAGCCAGCAAACCCCTGACGGGAATCCCAATACCCTCTCCTACATTTGCTTTCCTGAATTTGGAGATGGACAGATGGATCCCTAGATGATAGGTAGATAGATGCATCTTTACTGACCTAGTTGTGCACATGTTTATATTAGGCTTTACCGGGAACAATGCGCTTTTTTTTTTGTTTTTTTTTTAAGATTTATTTATTTGAGAGAGTGAGAGAGAGAGCAAGCACTCGCCCGCCCGCATGCGTCCAGGCAAGTGAGGCGGGAGGGGCAGAGGGGGAGGGAGAATCTCTCACATGGCAGATTCCATGACCCTGAGCTCAGACTGGAGCCCAAATCAAGAGTCAGTCGTTTCACGGACTGTGCCCCCCGGGTCCCCAGAACAAGGTACTTTCTCCTGTGCCACCTCATTTGATTCATTCTCAAGACTCTGGGAGGTGCTGTTCCATTTCACAAATGAGAAGTCTAACCTTCAGGGAGGGCAGGGGACTTAGCCCCAGGCAGAAACCCCCCTAAACCGCACAGCTGGAACAGGAGCCCAAGGAATTCCACTCTAGCCTCCCCTGCCTTTCCAGAAGGTCTCCCTGCACGGCCGCTGTGCGTGGATGTATTGGGGTGTGTGCCCATGCACCAACCACTCGGTCGAGACTTGTGATATAGACAAAACTTGACCTTGATAGAAGAAAAAGATCAATAAGGGGACGAGGGCGGGGAAATTGGGAGAGGGTGCCTTCTGACTCCTGCGAGGAGGGCAGCAAATCGCCACGTCACCGGGGAGGTGTCTGAAGCAGGTAACTGATGAAACTGGCTTCCTGCCACCATGCACCATCTTTCACTTCTTTGCAGCAGGCTGGAACTTGGGAAATCTGCTGCTATTACAATATATTATCTGTAACTCTCACTAAAGAAATGGTGGTGTAGGTTAAACAGTCTTATTTGTGTTGTCCTTTTGAGCTTCAAACAGTTCATACACGGGATCTTTTTTCATTCTCATAGTCACTTAGCTAAGTATTCCCTCCAGATGAAGAAACTGAGGCTCAAAATGACTAACTTGGCCAAAGCCATATCGTTTCCAAGGCAAAGAACCAGAATCCAACCCGGGAGTGACTGTTTGCTGTCCACTTTCCACAGTCCCAGCGGAATAGGAGGACACTTCCAATTGTGCCATAAATCAGGGTTCATCGCTCTAGAATTGCTTTATGGGCCCCCAACAGGGGATGGGGTACAGAACCAAGGTGCATGTCGACACAGGACGATACCATAGGACAGTGTACAGGAACCTCCCTGTTTTCACATCTGGAAAGTTCTCCAACATACTTGTGATGGAAAAGAGGAAGTGCAGAAGAGTGTCTACAGTCTGCCCTCTTTTACCGATGAAGGCGGGGGCTGGACTCCCATCCGCACGAACTAACAGTGGGAACACGCATAAGAAAGTGCAAGACGACCTAGTGGGTAAGCGGGCAGAGGAGCAGACTCCCAATATATACCTTGGTATCTTGATTTGTTTGAACCCTCGGAATGTATTACTTATTCAAGACATTAGACATATTCTGCACTAAAGAGAGCTTCCCTTCAATAATGTTTTCTCCCCCTTTACTCTCCTTATCCCCAAGGCAGACATGGACACGACAAAGAAAGAGGCCCAGAGTAAGTTTCCAAAAGGAAACCATTTGCAGGGGCAGAATCAATCCATGAGGTCAGAACACTGGCATCCACCCATTTATTTCTGAGAACTGAAGAGTTCGACAGACACTCTGGACCCAGACATCTTGGGAGGGAGAAGCTTTGAAACCTAAGGAAAGAGTAGAAACCAAAGTAAATGTAGTTTGGAACTTCTTTCATCCTCAACATGTGCAGAAAAATGTGCAGACTCATTTCTGGTACCAGCACTTCTCAGTTCCTCCCAGTGAAACTCCCCAGGGTCAGAAGACCAGGCTCCCAGGGAAGATGTTCTCAGTTCGCTCTTGAGGTTGGGTTGCCAGATGTGGCGAATAAAAATGCAAGACGCTTAGTTAATTCTGAATTTCAGATAAATAGCCATTTTTCATTTAGTATAGTATGTTTCATGCAATATCGTGGAACGTATTTAGTCTAAAACAATTTGTTGCTTATCTGACATTCAAATTTAACCCATCAGTCTATATTTTATTTTATTATTTTAAAAGTTTAATTATTTTAGAAAGCGAGTGAGCAAAGGAGAGGCAGAGAATCTCTGCACTGAGCGCTGACCCTGAGATCAAGACCTGAGCCAAAACCAAGAGTCGGACACACAACTGACTGGGTCACCCAGGTGCCCCAGACATCCCGTATTTCATCTGGCAACCCTACATCGTCAGGTGCCACCTGGAGGAAGCTGATTAAGTGCTCCTGAACACGTTAGCCCTGAAGGACAAGGCGTACCTAGCCCAGTGCTACCGATAGAACTTTCTGGGACGACAGAGGTGTCCTCTATCTTTGTTACCCAATACAGGAGCCACCGGCAACTTGAAATGTACTTCGTGCAAGTGAGGTCTGAATTTTTCACTTAACTATCTTATTTAAATTTAAAATGTCACCTGTGGCCGGTGGCTCCTGTACCGGGCAGAGCAGCTTTGGAACCAGTCGTGTATCTCCCTCCAAACTGAGCCACCGGAAGTGAAGACAGAGTATCGGCTAACATGGCAGATAACCCAGGAGTCAGCCCTCAAGTCCCTGCGGCTTGGTGACTAGTCCATTTCTGTGCAGATATAAGTTTCGTTGTCAACACATTCATTCTGAGTAGTTACTGAAGATCTATTATAGGGGGAGGAGGTGAAGTGCTAGGGTATAGGGACAAGGAGTTAGAATTCTTCGACAAACACCCTGGAGATGAGCGTGTTAGCTGGATAATCCTGGCATTAGAATATAAAAACCAGGGGGGTGGCCTTCTGGGCAGAGCGGACATGGTGAGTGGATGAAAAAGCATTGATTTTGTCACACGCACCAGCTGGGGGACTCTTTTCTTCCCTTGATTCTAAGCAAACGTTTAGTAACCACAGACCCAGTAACATATTAAAGAGGATTCTCTTATGCCTGATACCAGCCACCACGAACAGGCCCGTAAAAGAACTAAGGGCTTCCTGAGGGTTCTCGTGAGACATCGAGTCCGGAGAGGTGAGTGCCCAGAGCTGGGGAAAGGTAGGGTGCGGGACGCAGGTGGGCACACGTCCCATGTCACCACATGCCTGGGCAGCTGCAGAGGGCGGGCAGGTGAGGTGTGCACAGCGGTCAGGGGGCAGACGTCCGTCCGCGGAAATCCAGATGACGGTGCGCTGGGCTCGGAGAGGGCGTTTGGGCCACAACATCCATTCCCTGATCATCTGGCAGAGCCGAGCGGCCACCGCTGCCGGATGCTGGGAAGTCACGGTGAGTAGACAGACCAGCTCCCTGTCTCACGGAGCAGAGGGTGTAACGGGGAGAGGCACACAGCAAGGGAGCCAATCAACAAAATCTTGGGCTCTATTTTAAAGGATCTAAAAAGGGCGATTGATAGAAAGTGATCTGAAGTGAGAAATGAGCAGAGAGAGGTTACTCTTTTATTTTACTTTTTATACTTTAAGACATAATACCTGCTCATTTTAGCTCTTTACACTCAGATGTTCATAAAGGTTAACCATCTCTCCTCATGTAACCTGACACCACGGGGCCTTTGTTTCTAGATGGCAGACACTCTCTTTTTCCAAGTGTCTAATTTTTTTTCCCCCTGTTTGGTTCACTTCTTTATTTATCTGGTACTAGTTTGTTGTATAAAAGGCCAAGTGTCTAATAGTACATTTAAATAGATGTTACCAGGAGAATTTTTCAAAAGATTATAGGCAGTGGCAGTTCTTCCTCATCCTCAGTAGTCCCGTGTATTACTAGTTTTGGTATCCCGTTTGTACCGTTATATACAAAACTGAACTACTAGAAAGATGAACATCTTTCCCCCTCATATGTATTGGCCATTTGAATTCAATAAAAGATAGAAAATATCCTGTTAAGTCATTTTTGTCTATTATATTGTGTCTTAAATTTCCTTTTGGCCTTTGTGGTTTATGTCCTTTCTTATATGGTTTTGTGTTTCCTGCCTTGCTAGATAATGACACCTCCCCCTCAACACACACACACACACACACACACACGCGCGTGCGCACACACACAGAAACACACACACATGTATAGAACTGGGGTTAAAGTGTTTCCTGAAATTTCGTCTACTGTTAGTGTTTTGTATTGAGATCTGTAATCTGTCTGGGTAGGTCTATTTCAGATGTGCCTGTCTGATGAAGAGCTGAGGCCGGGAGGGGGAGAAGGAGCTTGTCGGAAGACACGTCAGAGAACAGGTATTTCAGAGAAAAAGAGCACCAATGAAAGTGTCTTGAAGCAGCAAAGAGCTTGTCAGGAGGACAGAGGAAAGAGACCAGTGTGGCTGCAACAGAGAGATGGAGATGAAATCCAGGAGGTGGGCAGAGGCCAGAGGTGGTCATGGGGGGCCCCTCAGGTCACGGTAGAGACACGTGGAGAATACATCAAGACACGTGTTGGGGTGTAGGTGACGTGACCTACAGATAGTTTGGATTTGTGGAGATGAAGGGAAGGGAGCAAGGCTCAATCCTAAAATTTTGGCTGGAGCAAATGGATTCAAGGCTGTGTCACTTCCTGAGTTGGAAGGACAGGAGGAAATAACAGGTTTAGGGTATACAGTGTCAATTCCTGTATCTTAAACATCTTTCAGTTGAGAAGAGAGTTCCAAGTGAAGGTGTTAAGGAGAAATGTGTGTACACACATCTGCACGTTGGGGGAGAGGGCAGGGCTGGAGACGTAAACTTGGAAGTTTACTAGGTAGCCTTTAAAACTGCACTATTGATGAAACCATCAAGAATAGGAGCTAGTACCAAGCTCCAAGGTTCTAAAATCTAGAGCACGTGATTTGATGGTCTGGCCTCCTTGAGATCCATCTTTAATGCAAAGACAGCTTGTCGTGGTGTCAGGTCAAGCCCAGTGCTCCCGGCTCTGGCTATCACCAAAGGCAGGAGGGAATGGACTTGCTCACCGGCCACCGCCTGGTGTTTCTGTCGATGAGGAATGTGCTCAAGGTTGAAGCTCCAGGTGGCAGACAACCTACAGCAGAGTCTGAGCTTAGCAACTTGCTTCTTTCACCAGGAGCCCCAACTCTATTGACGTGCATTAGTCTTAAGCCCCAAGGGATGCTGGTTCCGCCGCCCTGCCCAGAGTACAACTCAAGCCAACAGGGGCAATGTACCGCAGTCCAATGAAGTGCTGATATTTTTAAGCAGACTACACCAATCCCATGCCTGCAACTTCACTTTATTTTCAAGTTTGCACGTCATAGTCTACATATGAGGCCTTATTCTTGATTTCAGCATGCATGGGGAATCCTCAGTTAAATTCCTACCATCTTCTAATAATACACATGCATTATATTTAACAGGAATATTTACATTTATAATTATAACTTACGATCAAAAGATGACAAACCCTTAGACGGTAATGTAATTGACTTGAAAATACATACAATTTTTATAACTAATTATAAAATGTATCATCCTCATAAAAAAAGAGTTCCAATGATACATAAACTGGTAAGTGACTGTATGGGGGACGGAAGAAAGAAAAGCTGCATAGGTGATTTGGAAATATAAAAAGGGATTTTCTAATTGGCGATATTGTGTCGTACTGATCTGCTTTGTTGGGAATGCCCTATATAACCAAATAATGATTCCGTCTTAGCCTCACGCCTCAGTAAATCCCTGAGATCAACTTCTGTCCCTGGTGTCCAGGGGCCTCAGTAATTGGAAGGCCTGGCTTTATTGCTCTCATGAACTTGTCCCAGTTGAAATGGTCCTCCCCGGGACCCTTGAGGCATGGCGGATGGAGACCTGCTCAACAGCTGGAAACCAACTGAAGCTACTGAGAATTTATTGCTCACTGGAGAATTTTCCAAAGACGTAACTAGGGCTTTTGGATATAAACAGTGATGCTTCAAAGTAAAAGGAAAAAAGAAGCATGTTGGAGGGGGGAGCTAGGACGGATCTTTGAGGAATGTCCTCCAGAGAGCCTTCTGGCAGTAGCTCTTAGGTAAGAGCTGGTCAGTTGGCACCTTCGGTATTTCTTTGAAGCTCTCTAAATAAGATGCCAGCGCAAATTAGATTTTCTGAAGGGATTTTCTACTGGAAAGAAAAGATGTTATTAGCAACCTGTTAGTCTGATGTCTAATTAACGTCTCCTCTGGTAGTAAACCAACCCTCTAGAACAAAGTGCTTCCTGATGGCCCAGCCACTGACTCAGCTCAACATTTACACAATGCCCTATTTTCAAGCGTTTGTGGCATGGCAGGGTCTATGCTGACTATTAACAACTTAACAAGATGGGGTCTTTGACTTTAAGGAGGTCTTGCTGAAGATGAAACATTAGCACAATGTATTATTCACCAACCACATACAAGGTCTTGTTGCTGGAGCCCAGAGGGGAGAATTCAAAGTCACATCTTCTCTAACTCCTTCTTCCTTCACCACAAGAAATTAGTTTCTCTAGTCCCGTAGCTCTTTACTGAACCATCTCCCGATTTGTCCCCTTGTTTCAAAAGTGTATTTACTTCCCCCCTGGGTTTGCAGTGCTAATACAGGGCCAAGATTCCCCTTGCTTCCTCCCTTTATGTAGATTCCAGGGAGAACACCTCTCCTCCTTCCCTTAAATTCTTCAGTTTAGGATGCAATTGGTAACATTCTGGTATGTTGACAAAGTTAACCCATTATGTCTTGAGTTTTCACTGGTTTCTTTGCTCTGACAATAATCTTCTAGGGGGTAGTGTTCACAAAACAGCCAGCGGTCAAAGTACTAGCTTCCTGACCTTGGGACTTAGACGAACCATTTATGCTCTGTTCCTGCTTCCTCCTTTTTAAAATCAGGATACGGATAGCATTTACCGCTGGGCTGTTGGGTTTAATGAATTTTCTAGAAGCACGTAGAACTGTGTCGGACACAGTAATGCTTAGTGTTAGCCATTACCCTTGAGTGCCTGTGCTCTAGTTTCAGAACCCACACTGCTGAGCCTACTCATTTCAGCAGGAGGTGAGCGAAGGTGAACACGGAGTAACGGAAGCAGGGGGAGGTTGAGCACCAAGCCCAAGGTCACGCACCCAGTCAGTGCTGGAGCGGGGTCCAAAGCAACCTGGAAGGTTAATGAGGAGGATTGCTAGGCTCAAATAAAGCAATCGGAGCTAAGGATCCGAGTTCTCCAGCATACAAGAAATTCTGGCTGGAAAGATCCCTGTCCCCTGAGCGGACCCGTCTGGAACGCCGTGCCGCTGTGAGGCCAGACCTCCCCCGAGTGAAGATTCTGTCTCGTTACCCATTGGAATCGTTAGCAGCTCCTCTGGAAATTCTAACGTGTGGCCATTGAGGTGCTTGCTTCTTTTTCTGCCACTTTGCCTTCCCCAAACTCCCGGACAGTAGCCACTTTTTTCCGCTGGTGACAGCAAGGCCAAAGGAGGGGAGGCGGAGCTTGGGGAAGGAAGCGGGGGGAGGAGCAGGAAGGCGGGGAGAGGGTGGAGGCTGCCTCCCCACCACTCCGAAAGCGTCGACGGTTCGCCAGTGGGAGGCGCGTCCGCGGGAACCAGCTTGTTTAGACCGTCTCCCCACCGCGCACATTCGCCTTTGAATGCTCCAAGCGAACGATCCCAGAAAATGCTTCGGTAGGAGCTCTAGGAGCGTTTGGGGAAAGAGGTGGTTTTGCTTGGGCCGCCCGTCTCTGCGCGCAGAGGCGTGGGCAAACCATGGCCCGTTCATTCTTCAAAGCCTAAACCGAGTCATCCTGAAGAAACACTCGGGTGAGACTCGACCCTAGAAACTAAGATCGTAGGAATTTTTGCACGGTCCCGGATTTGCCACTTTTGGGGCTGGAGCAACTAAGTTACCAGATCCTTAGTAGCGACTGCTTTGGGGAGGCCTGTGGCCACTCTTTTTTCCGGGCTGCCTTAGGAATCCAGGCATTGGAGCTTCTTGAAATGTACTAATTCCAGTTCGTTGAATGCCAGGCACTAACCTCGGCTAGGGGCTTTAAGTGGTTTAGTTGGTACAAGACTCTAATGATGCCACCACCAATCTACCTCCCATTTACAGATGACAAAAATTAGAAACTAGCCCCAGATAACAATTAACTTGTAAACAGGAATTAGCTGCAGATCGAACCTGGATTCAGTCAGTATTGTAAGCCACCTTTAATTACCGCAGAGAAATCCATTTTTCAGAGGCCCCTTTCAAAGCCTGAGTTTCAAGTGATACTTTGAAAACTAACGGAACAGCACCTAACTCCTTCATATGACTAGTTAAGACGGGTTGCTGGCAGCCTGAGATGAAGCGTCGAAGAGGATTTGGCCAGGGAGGTTACCGTGCGAGCGGGCTTTGCCTGCAAAAACATCGGAGCTAAGTTTGCAAGACAAACTTCAGAGGCGACGGTAGAGTTCTGCAGTTAAGCCGTTTAAGTTGGGCCTTACTCGACCGCCGATTTGCATGGATTAGTGAAGTTATAAAGCACATGCAATCATTAGATCCCAATTTGCAATTTCCCATTGAGACCAATATCCTGAACCTCTTCGCAACCTGAGAAGCCTCATATCCTATTCTCAGAAAAAGTAAACTTACCTTTGCCTATTTTTCCCCTTAACCTTAAAGAGTGGTATTAGCTCTTCTATTGAATTGGGGGGGGGCTCTGAAAAGAGCCTTTGGGTTTGAAAACGCTTCCGGAAACAAAGTCAAAGATCTTTGCCAAATCACTTGCCCTTGGCCTTGTGGTGGCTCTCGGTCTTCTTGGGCAGCAGCACGGCCTGGATGTTGGGCAGGACGCCGCCCTGCGCGATGGTCACGCGGCCCAGCAGCTTGTTGAGCTCCTCGTCGTTGCGGATGGCCAGCTGCAGGTGGCGCGGGATGATGCGCGTCTTCTTGTTGTCGCGGGCCGCGTTGCCCGCCAGCTCCAGGATCTCGGCCGTCAGATACTCTAGCACGGCCGCCAGGTACACGGGCGCGCCGGCCCCGACCCGCTCGGCGTAGTTGCCCTTACGGAGCAGGCGGTGCACACGGCCGACTGGAAACTGCAAGCCAGCGCGAGAAGAGCGGGACTTCGCTTTAGCCCGAGCCTTGCCTCCCTGCTTGCCACGTCCGGACATTGCAGACACGGAAAGAAAACGCGAAGACAAAAAACCTACTCGCTTGCCAAGAGAGACCTAGCAGTGAAGTTGGTAGAAACACCGCTGCTTTTATAGGCATTTCCTGGGGAGTAAGTCCGGTTTTCTGATTGGCTACTAACAAGACTCGGTCAAGTAGCCAATAGAAAAGGTTTATTTCCATACCTTATTTGCATAGTTCTGCCCATGGATGACAGCCTTGCTGCTTGTCTTCCAATGAACTAAGACGCTGTCTGCATCCTTCATTAGCATAAAAGCCCTATAAGTAGCAGAGATTCGCTTTCTACTTTCATTTCATTTCGGGTGTTCTCAGATTTTAAGATGCCTGAGCCAGCCAAGTCCGCGCCCGCCCCGAAGAAGGGTTCCAAGAAGGCGGTGACCAAGGCGCAGAAGAAGGACGGCAAGAAGCGCAAGCGCAGCCGCAAGGAGAGCTACTCGGTGTACGTGTACAAGGTGCTGAAGCAGGTGCACCCCGACACCGGCATCTCGTCCAAGGCCATGGGCATCATGAATTCGTTCGTCAACGACATCTTCGAGCGCATCGCGGGCGAGGCGTCGCGCCTGGCGCATTACAACAAGCGCTCGACCATCACGTCCAGGGAGATCCAGACGGCCGTGCGCCTGCTGCTGCCCGGGGAGCTGGCCAAGCACGCCGTGTCCGAGGGCACCAAGGCCGTCACCAAGTACACCAGCTCCAAGTAAACTTGCCAAGTAAGCGTTTTGTGATCCACCCCCAAAGGCTCTTTTCAGAGCCACCCACATGTCCACTAAGAGAGCTGTAAAACAACACTTAAAAATTTTGCATGATGGAATTGGAGCAAAGTATTCTACCTTAATTAGAGAGTCATTTACATGGGGAATCATTTTTAGCTTCTCAACGGTACTATGGCAGTAGGGGGCGGAAGTTATCTGAGCATAGAGATTTTTGATATTTTTAGGAGGCTTATGATAAGCAGTCAGGATTGATCTGCTTTAGAAGACTCCTGCTCAAAATTGCTGGTTAACTTTAGGGGAGGACGAACTGAAGGCAGGTACTATGGGTGGAGGAACGAGGTGGGAGGATAGGAAGGACACCTTTGAACTTTGCATACTCAAAATAGAGAACTTTCACTTAACAGATACTGCAGGCTGGGAAATTACAGTTGAAGCTCTTTACTCATGAACTTTGCTCCAAGCCAAGATTTTAAAGTGGAAGGAACACTTTCTCTATTTGTCTTACCCAGGTCTGGAACACATTTCAGTTCTTAGTGAAGTTTGCTTTTCCCATTGAAAACATGGGGAAGTACAGGGAATAAGTTTTGTTACAAAAGAACACAAAGACTTGTACAGTTTTGGATAAAACTATGTGATGTAGATTACCAAGTTACTTAACAGAAGTCCTGCTGATCTAAAGCCTGTAGTTTTCATTAACACTTGGGAAGAATGCTAAAGGCTTGCCTGGCCCCAGACAGACTTCATTGGAGCACAGCTCCGGCTGCCTAACTGGGAAGCGATCTGACCTAGTTAAGGCGGAAGTGCAAATGCAGGACTGTTGCAAATGTTTGTCACACTAGCTCTTCAGCCAAACTAAGGTTTTCGGAGTCCTTCAACAACTGAAATTGGATTTTTTTAAATTTTTGTCCCTATGTGCCTAGTGAACCTGCTCAAGGACTGATGGTCCACTTCAGACTGACCTCTTAACTGCCAACTAATCAGGTTACCCCCCAAAATGCGCAGATTCACTATTACCAGGCTGTCTACAAGGTTTTTGGTTGGTTTGTTTGTTTTTGTTTTCCTTTTCTTCTCCCCCTTTTCTCTTACATAAATTCTGGTTACCCGTTGGATGGAATAATTCTACAGCTTGTTCTCCCTTCTATACAAGCGAAGGGCAGGCTAATCATTAACTACTTGACCATTTATTTCTGAAGATTTCACCAAGACGTTGTTTACCTAAGTACTGCCCTAGGAATCAATAGAAATGTGTGACCTGGAGAAGTTCCTTGTCCAGCCCCGGGCAGCTTGAGTTTTGTGCTTGTCTGCCTTTGGCTCTTGCGTGCTGAAATGTATTCTTGCCCACATTTGTTTTTATTTTGGCTCTTATTCTGAGTGCAGTCTGTCAATTGGTTACACATTAGTGGTTTTATGTCAGATCATGAAGTGATTAGTTGGTGGCAGAGGACAGACAATTTGAAGCCTAGGGTATTTGTTAATCTTTTCTGGGTTGTTTGTGTTTGTCTGGGGATTCTGGTATTCTCTGGCATTTGAAAACACATGAACAGGAAGTTGATGTTTTTCTTTCTGGCCTTTAATGTGATCCACTGGGTTTGGTGTTTTGTGTTTGTATGCTGTGGATTCCTGAAATTAAAAATAAGAGTCTCTTTCCTCCTTTCAAAACGGTCTTTTCTTGTGTTGACTTATTATGTGTCCAAATAGTTGTCAACATCTGCAGAAATGGGATTCCTGCCTCAAAGATAATACAAATGTAAAAGGGAAATCTGTAATAACTTTTGACTGTAAGCAAGTGCTTAGGCCTTACAGGAGACTAATGACAAGAAAGAAAACGAGTTAACCAAATCTCCAGCAGGCAGAGGCCTGTCCCTTGCTCTGCAGAAGTCTCTAAAGTGTATGATTCAATAATTCCAACTTATTGTCCCTTCAGTCTCTCCAAGTAAGTTTAAAGAGAAGAGAGAAGAAACATGGTATTATAAGTCAGATTACTGAGTCAGACAAAAAGAGAAGGCTTCTGGTACCCTTATAAAACAAACATTTAATAGTTACTAAATCTCAATGTGTTTATTGTAAGAGCTAGGGCACTGAAGAGTAGGATTTCCAACAAAACTTAGAAGGGTATCAGAATTTACACCATTGCTGAGAGATCTCTGATCTTAATTAAAAATTTTTTAAAAGATTTTTATTTATTTATTTGAGAGAGAGAGTGAGAGAGAGAAAGAGAGTATGAGCAGGGGCAGAGGTAGAAGTAGACACCCCGTTGAGCAGGACGCCTGGCATGGGACTCGATCTTAGGACCCTGAGATCATGACCTGAGCTGAAGGCAGACGCTTAACTGATCAACCCAGGCACCCAGTTTGTTTCTTAAACTTTCTTTCTTTCTTTCTTTCTTTCTTTCTTTCTTTCTTTCTTTCTTTCTTTCTTTCTTTCTTTCTTTCTTTTGTTTCTTCTTAACTGATCAACATACGTAAATCTGTAGCTCTGGTTTTGTTGTAGGAAAGACATTAGGGTTCGAAACTGAGGGCCAGGAAAGAATTCTTGAGACATCTTCGGTATAGCAAGGTGATTTTAGAACCCGTGGGCAGAAAAAGCTGCAATGGGGTCATGAGGAGTGGCCTGTTATATACTTTTAAGTTGGGAGGGGGTGAGGGATAGGGTAAGTCTCTAAGGAATTTTGGAAGCAAGGTTTCCGGAAACTTGAGGGGGCTAGCTATTTTGGGGAAAGGTCATTTATTACTGTGTAATAAAACCTTAGTCACGAGACCCTTCAGGTGTATATCGGTGGGCCATATGCTTGGGGGGCGATTGCCAACACGTATCTTGGGGGTTTTAGAGATAAAGGAAGTTTCCAAAAGAATTTTTAAATGTTAAAGTAGACTTACAGGATCCTGGGGTGGGAGGTCAGGCTAGGACTGCCTTTTGCCCCCAGCAAAGCCTCAACATCGAGGCAGCTGAGTCCCTAGAGGAAGGTCACTCTGCCTGTTTCAAGGAATTGTCAATGGGCTGTCGGTAGTCAGGAAATTTCATAATTTTTCTTCTGCCTTTGTTTCCCATATTAGTTTTACCTACTTTAAATTTTTTTTTTTAAGATTTTATTTATT
This sequence comes from Ursus americanus, assembly GCF_024610735.1. Taxonomy (NCBI): domain Eukaryota; kingdom Metazoa; phylum Chordata; class Mammalia; order Carnivora; family Ursidae; genus Ursus; species Ursus americanus. The sequence continues at coordinate 2,836,365 of NC_142158.1, forward strand.
TATTCGACAGAGATAGAGACGGCCAGTGAGAGAAGGAACACAAGCAGGGGGAGTGGGAGAGGAAGAAGCAGGCTCATAGCAGAGGAGCCTAATGTGGGGCTCGATCCCATAACGCCGGGATCACGCCCTGAGCCGAAGGCAGACGCTTAACCACTGTGCCACCCAGGCGCCCCTATCTACTTTAAATTTTATTCCGGTTTCACACTTAGCTCCTCTAACTTGCACAATGATTGAGAATATTTTCTGTTTTATGACAACAAATAATTTTGAGCAAGTCATCCACTTAACCTCAGCAGGAAATTAATAAGTTATAATGTAAACTTAAATTTTAAATGGCTTATATAAAGACTAAAAAACACAATTTAAAGTAAAAGAAACTAGGAGCCAAAGAATATCATGCTAAGCGATATAAGTCAGAGAAAGACAGATATCCTATGATTTCACTCATATGTGGAATTGAAGAAACAAAACGAAGGTTCATAGATGAAAAACAGAGAGAGGAAAGCCTCTTAACTCTAGAGAACACACTGATGGTCACCAGAGGGGAGGTGGGCGGGGGGATGGGGGAGACAGGTGACGGGACGCAGGAGGACACTTGCTCGGAGGAGCACCGGGTGATGTGTGCAAGTGGTGAATCACCATTTGTGCCCCTGAAACTAATACTACACTGTATGTTAACTAACTGGAACTTAAATAAAAATAAAAAAAAAGAAACGCAAATCAAAATAAAAATTCTCCTGATGCTTTAAATGTGCTTCCTCTTTAAAACAAGAAAGTTTAGCTGGGTACTTAGTGGTTTTAGTTAACAGGTTATAGGATAAGAAACAAAACAACTTCTCTATTATTTTTGAAAAACTTCAAACTTTTAGCTCATGATACGTAGTTTTATAGGAAAAAAACCCACATATTTTTAATTAAGATAACTTTTTGGGTAAATTCACTGGCTTGCTAATCTTGCTTTAAAAATGGCCTTCTGTCTTCTCCTTTGTTACTGTCGTGACGTAAGGAGAAGGTTAGCTTGGTATTCTAGTTCACACGATTCTGGGGTTTATTTTCTTAAAAAAAGAAGAAAAGAACCCTATTTAATTTGAATTTACTAAACTTCTTCCACTAGGTTTACTGGTTAGAAGAGTTCAAATCATTTTATATAAAATTATACATCTGTAAATTATGCATTGAGGTAAATTAAATCACAACAGATGTCATTTTTAAAACAGCTGATGTTTATAACGTCGCATACAAATCACAAAAATTCAATGTGTCAACTTAAATGCTGATTCATAATCTACAGATAACTCTAAGAATTTTGATGTCTATTAAATTGAGTACATTAATGTCTAATCTTTGGATACCTGGAGAATTTCTCAATTAGAGGGTGCAAAATATACTTCCCTAGAAACAAGTTGATCTATGCAAGGCGCATACTTTTGCAGTTCAGAATGATGCTTGATTAACAAGTTAGAGAACATGTAGATGTCTTAGGAGAATGGAATTCGAAATGTTTGTTTTTGCCACTTTAAATTGGTAAAAGCGAATGTAATGTGTATGCTTGGCCCAGAGGCCCTGGCGGGCTGGGACTGCTCCCAGTTTCCTCAGGCCTATGAGGGACCACAGTCGCCTGCTTCGTTTAAGGGCTGCTGTTAACACGTACGGTTCTGATCCTTTTAATTATTACAGCTCCAGAGACACACGGCTGTGCATACAAGATAATGGCTATGTTCAGTTTGTTCATTTATTAGGAAGTTGTTACAGTTTGTTAATGTAGTAAATTCAGTTTAATAGGTGTTACTTTATTTATGCTGATTAGTTAAATACACTTTAGAAGTGAAGTCAAAGGCTTCGAAGAAATCATTCTATGAATTTATCATTTGATTTATCTGCGGTTTTGCTTGTGCATATCTAAACACAGGCACAGAAAAGCTAACTAGGGTTGGTTAAAAAAAAACACTATAAGGAAGGAAGAGAAAAATTCAGGGGTCAAATGGAACTTTCAATATATTTTTGTGCCTTTGCCAAGTTTAAAATAATTTCTAACACGTGCTTTATCTCGCCTCAAAGCGTTTGCTGCCGTCACTTTAGGCTGTTTTACATTTCCCTCTGCGATAGGACTGCGACCATTTTCTTGTTTTTATATATCTATGATTTATGTTTACATCTTAATGTAATAACCAGCTTTCTCTGACTTTTTCTCTTTTTTTCCCTATCCTAGATTCAGCTCTAAATACAAAATAGTAAAACCGTTAAGATATCTTTTACACCAAAAAATATCTCCGGGCCTCTCTTGATAGTCACTGGGTAACCAACAACTTATTCCCACAACTTGAAGAAAGGAGGAATGATAAATTCATTAGGTGCATTTGGTATTTTCAAATACTGATTTGCCAAATCACTGTGCAGTCTTCTGTTATATAATTCTCAAATTTTCCAATTTAAATCCAGCTTCCTTCAGATAAGAGTAAATCCCATAAATTTTTAAAAAATATAAATCCAATTAATTATCACATAATGCATTACTGCTTTCAGAGGTAGAGGTCAGTGATTCATCAGTGTTATATCACACCCAGTGCTCATTCCATCACGTGCCCCCCTTAATGCCCATCAGCCAGTTGTCCCCTCCCCTCCAGCAACCCTCAGTTTTTTCCCTATAATTAAGAGTCTCTTATGGTTTGTCTCCCTCTCTGATCTCATCTTGTTTTATTTTTTCCTCTCTTCCCCTATGATTCTCTGTTTTGTTTCTTAAATTCCACATGTAAGTGATATCATATGATAGTTGTCTTTCTCTGATTGACTTAGTTTGCTTAGCATAATACCCTCTAGTCCTATCCACGTCATTGCAAATTAAATCCCATACCTTTTAAACAACTGTTCTCACACTAAACTTGTTTTGTGCCAGTTTGATGTTCCACCGTAATTGCAACCTTGACATATTATTTGGTAATTAATTGTCCCTGAAGAATAATCCAAGTAGATTTTTACTGTTACGTTTTAACTTCATTCTCTATAACCAATAACTCAGTCTACGTAGTAGGTCAATTATGAGAATGTCACTTTGCTCAAGGTTCAAGAGTTGACAAATGTACTTATAGTTGGTATGCCTGCTGGTTGTTCATTTGTTTTTTCACTTGTGTGAAAACAAAGGAGTTTTCTAACTTGTTCAGACGGCTCAGCCAATATTGGGGCAGGAGTCAGGGGAGGGTAATTACTCATGAGAGGAAAAGTAGCAACGAAAGAAAAACTGAGTAGTTAAAATTAAACCTAACGTTAAAGAAAATACCGCAGCTGCAATGCGAAAAACAGCCTTTCAAGGTTTCCTCACCATCAGTACTATAACAATTGTCCAGTCTGATTTCTAAAAATAAAATCAAATATAACCAGCCCTTCGATCAAATTGACCGTCACAAATCTCTCATACCGCTCCTGTAGGTTAACCGTCTCCAGACTTTATAATCATGTAACAAAAATAACTCCAACGATAAACGCCAACCAGTTCCAATTTTACAAATATGTTGATTAGCCCGAAGACTAGACAAGTGATCGAATCTTGCGTTATCTATTATTAATATGAATTTCAAAACTATAAAGGTGGGGCAGTGCTTTAAAGCACGCCTCAAGAACCACGTGAACAGATCAACGTCATGTTATTGTTAAAACGTACGGATCTTTCCCCCCACCTGGTGATAACTTTACTACTTGTAAGTGATAAAACCAAGATTGTAGGTGAAATACTTTTAAAAATCTGTATCAAAGTATCCTTACTGGACAGATCACATCAGTGACCTACCTGTTGAGAAGATAATACAAGAGACTTTAAAGTAAAATTCGCCCAAAATAACTTAAACTGACTGTGCCAGTATTTTACTCTTTATCCTAATGATCCTGATAATGTGTCCATACCTAAAGATTCTCATAAATCCTTATCATTTGAAATTGTGCCAAAAGAGCCATGGGACTTGGTTTTCCTTCTCTTCTGACTTGTTTGGCTTTGGGGTGTTCAGATATTGTCAGATATTATCAATAACTATTGTTAGCCACACTATCACGATTGAACAAATGGAAGCTACATTTGGAGAGAAGATGTCACCAGACACACTTCTAAATATCTACAATTAAAGACTATATTAAAAAAGACTTCCAAGAAGTGTCAACTTTAGGATGTGAGGGTGATCGGATTGTGACATCTGTCACTGCACTGATCACCAGGGTTCATCCGGCTGATCTGGCTGGGTCGGCGGGTGTCCCCCTCCTCCCTCACTGTTCCAAGTGCGTCCTCCTGCAGCTGTGCGCTCCGTGGAGGAGGATGACTGCTGGACAGAGGAGCACTGTTCTTCTGTCAAGGGTGCAGGAGTAACTGGGCTCCCCTGCTAGAATCGCCAAACAAGCTCTCAAGGCCCATTTGTAGGAGAACGTAGGGTAGTCAACCTTCCAAGACTCCAGAAGCAAAAATTAAATAAAGAAGAGAAAAGTCAACTTTATAACAATGGTGGAAAGGGCGATTTCCAGTACTTTTAACTAAAAATATTGCTTTTACACTCCAGAACAGATGGATATTTGATTCCCACTGCAAACACATGTAGAATCTCACCACTTGGATATACATTGTCATTGGAAACACAATCCTGAGACTCATTAAAAGTTCTCCAGAGTTCTGGAAGTAAGAAGCTTTCTCCTAAGGTTCTACAGATCAAGATGAGATCTAGAGTAGGCCACTTCTCTCTTCTTTTTCCTCCTGTATTGCTGCTTTGTCTTTTTCTCCATTATCAGTCTTTCCAACGATTAGATTTTGGATTTGGTCTTCCCCAGTATTGAAAAGAAAAGAAAAGAAAAGAAAAGAAAAGAAAAGAAAAGAGAAGAGAAGAAAAGAAAAGAAAAGAAAAGAAAAGAAAAGGAAAGGAAAGGAAAGGAAAGGAAAGGAAAGGAAAGAAAAGAAAGAAAAGAAAAGAAAAGAAAAGAAAAGAAAAGAAAAGAAAAGAAAAGAAAAGAAAATTCCTCAGAGCCTAGACCTCTACACCTCGACTAAAATTTCCTAAACAAGAATGGTGCTACATGGTTTATCTCTGACCATGGCTCAAATTACAATTGAAACAATAATTAGGAAAAATGATACTTGTTTAACTAAAATATATCAAAATGACCTTTGAGAACTATTCTTCTGAATAAGACATGCCAGTCAAATACTCGGAGAACATAGGGACTTCAAATACTTATTATATTTGTGATTGCCCTCATAACTTTCTTGGCCAAAGTGGGGGAGTTGAGAAATTCCAGCGCCAGAGACGGGGAAGGTACGGCCTACCCAAGATGGAGGCGCTGACTGGGCGTTGGAAGAACATACCATGCAGAGGCAGCCTGTCACATGCTCCACAGACAAGCTTGAGAGTTTCTAAAGAATCACTCATTGTTTTCTTTGACCGTCCTCTTTAGTCTACGTTAGAACAGACTGTCCATACGGAAACTAATGCGCACACATGACATCCCGTTCTTATTCTACAGGCTTTTCCCCCTCCTCTGTTACACAATCACCTTTTTTGACTTTGTTGGATGAAATCTATCTATTGCTCGGCATACCTGGACACAGGGAAACAGTGTGCTAATGATTAACTAAATGTCTTTGAGTCACTGTTTGACAAACTTAACCACTCTGAGCCTGTGGGGTGGTAATAATTACTTACTCATGAAAATGGGGTGAGGATTAAATGAAACCGCAAATATAAAATACTTGTCCCAGAAACGGTATCATGCCAGTAAAATGGCTCCATGATGAAAAAAGTGTTGTCTCTAGAGATGGAGCCTCCAAGTTCGACCCCCAGCTCACTACTTCTTAGGCGTGAGCCTGAGGCAAGTCCACATTTCATCTCTGGGTGCCTCAGTGTCCTCATTTGTGTCTTGAGGATGATGGTAATAGCACCTACCTTCTAGATCTTTCTGAAGATTAAAGATCTTTAATGCATAAAAAGCACTTTGAAGAGTGACGGGTACATGATAGGTACTCAGTGTCTGCTGATATTTGACAAGTTTCATTTATAAACTTCTTTCTGGCCTTAGCCCCTAAGGCAGCTGATGACTGAAGATCTTGGTAAAAGCTGATTTTTCCTGAGTCACAGGAATTTCACAAGTGATTTGATATAAAAAGAATGCTGACGGGGGCACCTGGGTGGCTCAGTCAGTTAAGCAACGACTCTTGGTTTTGGCTTAGGTTGTGATCTCATGGGTGGTGGGATCCAGCCCGCCCCCCTCACCCCTGCACTCAGCAGGGAGTCTGCTTGACGTTCTCTCCCTCTATGCCTCACCCCACATGTGTGTGTGTGTGTGTGTGTGTGTGTGTGTCTTTCTCTAAAATAGACATATACAACTTAAAAAAAAAAGAAAAGAATGCCAAGTGATTCCACTGTGTTTATCTTGGTCCAACAGGTTGAAAGAAAATGCATCTTTTCCCCAACATACTTAATTATCTCTCTAGGCATATTCCTAAGGTCATAAAGAACCATAGCTCCATTTGTCTCGAGTCTTCCAGGTCTGGAAGGGTGCATGGATTCAGCGCTTTGCTAAGCAGTCCCAGCAGTCCTCAATTAAAAGGCATTAAATATTAGCTTTTGCAAACTTTCATCCTGTGCCATCCTGGATGACTAAGCGTAAAAATAAATTGGGCCAAATACACATCTGCCTGTGACCTTTCCTGCAAAACATTCTGGCTCTGATGAAATTTTCTGGACTCTGACAATCAACTTGACATGTCTTCAAGTGCTCTGGGTTCATTACAATTTAGGAAAGAGAGAGTAAATCTGGAAAAGGAGCTACTTTCTTACTCTCCCACCTCAGTTCTGAGGGGGGAAACGTAAGGCTTTGGTTGGCTCAGTTGAAGACTTACGTGGCTTTATCATTCCGAATATGAGCAATCTGTATGGTCCTCATGAGGAAGGCCTGTGCCATCTTGCTCTGGTTCTTGCGGTATTAGACCTCCCGACTGTAGGCTCTACTGGGAGGAAGGGATAGCAATGGCGGGCGTTGTCTCCTTCCGCGTACCTAGACGAGGCCGTGCTGGGGTGAAACCTTGACCTCAGCACTTAATAGGCCTCAGCTTGTTTTCCAACCATAACAGGTTCTCCAGGTAAAAGAATTGGCTTCAAAAACAAGGATAAAACTTTGTTTTTGTTTCTCTTTTCTTCCTCCTCCCCTCACTTTCACCTTTATTTTCTTTTCCTTCATTTTTCTTTACACTTTTTTTCCTCTATTATTTATTACTGGCCCAAACTCAGCCGTAGGACAGTGTATAAAATATAAATTGGGGTTTCTGGGTGGCTCAGTCAGTTAAGTGTCCCATTCCTGATCTCAGTTCAGGTCTTGATCTCAGGGTTGTGAATTCAAGCCCCACGTTGGGCTCCATGCTGGATGTGGAGCCTACTTAAAAAGATTTTTTTTTTAAATATATACAAATATTGAAAATTAAAATGTGCTCCTTTTACTGTTGGACTTGCTTAAATGTCGGGGTGATAGATATTGGGTGCTAGGTTGAAAAATACACACATACATCTGGGCTTTAATGCACTGAAATAAATATTTTTTAAAGTTGAAAAAATGAATACAATTGTGTGTTTAAGAATTGGACAGAGGGGCACCTAGGCGGCTCAGTCAGTCAAGCTACCAACTCTTGGTTTTGGCTCAGGTCATGATCTCGGAGTCGTGGGATCGAGCCCTGTGTCAGGCTCCATGCTTAGGTCTGAGTCAGCTGGGACTCTCTCCCTCTCCCTCTGCCCTTCCCCCTGCCCTCCCTAAAACAAACAAATAAATCTTTAAAAAACAAAAAAAAAATTGGACAGAGCTGATGCAGGTTCTCAGCTCACGAATGGAAGGTCAGTGATGGCTGGCAGGCATCAAGGTCAGGGCTTTGGGGAAGGTTTGGGGACAATGCTCAGGGGTCTTGACTCTAAGGGTCAGAGACAGAATTTGGCCCAGTCTGTTCTAGACATAAATAAGCCTGAGTGGATTGGATATTTTTTTCCTATATTCTAAAATGTGCATATATTTTAGAGTAGTTCTAGGTGTACAACAAAATTGAGAGGGAGGCACAGATTTCCCATATACTCCTTCCCCACACCTGCAGAGCCTCCCACATTAGCAACATCACTCACCCAAATGGTTTTTTTTTTTGTTTGTTTGTTTTTTGTTTTTTGTACCAAGAATGAACCTGCACTGACACATCACAATCACCCAAAGACCAGAGTTTGCCATCGTGGTCACTCTTGGTGTTGAACGTTCTCTGGGTTTGGACAAATGTATAATGACAGATATCCAGCATCATAATAGCACGCAGTGTTTTTTCACTGCCCTAAAAAGAGCAGAAATTTTAATCAACCGGAAATGAGGGGAAGGGGTGAGGGGAGCTCCGTCTTGCTAGCATGGGAGCTGGGACATCATGGCTGGTCTGGAACGGGCCTGAAGGAGCTACCCCTCTTGCCTTCAGGATTCTCTGACTCCATGTAACAGTTTGACAGGCGCTTTCCCTGCCCGGTGTCTGGGACCTCCTTCTCCCCCCACTTTTTGTGCTCCGGATTGCAGCGCACCCCCCCCCCCCCCGCTGGCTTTCCTGGTTCCCTGCCCCCACATATGCTGGACCTCTATCTTTTGATCTTTTCTCCCTCCTTCTTGCCCAGCAAAGTCCTACTCATCATCACCCTGCAGACATCTCCTGACCCCTCGCCTCCCCTGGGACCCCTCCCACACAAATGTTCAGTGTGCTCCTTGCTCCGTTTGCAATTAATTGTTACTACTCGTCTACTTGTCATGTCCAATAGGCTCTGAGCTCTGATTTGGTCACAGGGTATCCCCAGGGGCTGTTACTGGGCCTGGCACATAGTCAGTACACATAAATGATTGAATGAATCAATTCATTCAATAACGGTTTTGAATGCCTACTGTGTGCCAAGTTCACGTGTGCAGAATCACAAAATCCCTTCCCTCAGGGAGCTAGGACTCTAGGAGGGTAAGACTGGAAAACATTATGGATAATGAAAATCTCTGGTCTGTTGGAAGGCAAGTGTGGTGGGGAAAAAACCCCAAAACAGAAGAAAGCAGGATTAAAGCAGTGAGGACAATGAGGAGGGGCCACGATGATGAGCCCAGGAATGAAATTCTGGGCAGGCCGCCCCAGTGAGCTCCCGGCTTGAAGGAGCCAGCGTGTGGGGTGGGAGCTCTGGTGTCCGGCATTTGCTGGGGGAGAACATTGCTGATCATTGACTAGGAGACCAGATCTAGGATCAAGGGCTACTGTGAAGGGCAATGTGGAGTCCGCGTCACTAGACAAGCCTCAGGTCAAAGTAAGGTCTCTGCTACTTTCTGTTCTATGGAACAGATCCCCCAAACTTAGTTGCTAGCCACGACAGAAGGCTCTCAGTCTGTTACACAATGTCATTTAATGTCCGGTCACAACGAGGCAGTAGCACGTGGCTCCATGTCTTTCAGGGACGGTTCCTTCCAGCTTTTGCCTCGGGTATCCTCGGGTCTCGGAGCTCTCTGCGGGAGTGTCGGCATCCGGCCAGCAGGGAGAGGAACGAGGGTTTCGTGGGCCGGCCTGGAAGGGGCACACATGATCCTGTCCACAGTGTTTTGACCAGGACTCAGTCTCCGCAGCACTGAGCTGCCAGGGAAAGAGGGAAACACAGGCGGGGCCAGCAGAGAAAGAGCCGGTGAATGCAGGGAAAGCAAGCTCTTGGGAATCCTAAGATCCGGTTCCCTTTCCGTGCCCTCTCTTCCACCCCCGCCCCACTTCCTCTTGCCCTTCTGTCCCTTCTAGAGGCCCCACAATAGCTTTTCATCAGCCAGTGACAATGGCCAGCACAGAGAGAATGAGGACAGAGTCTTGGGGTGGCATAAGGAGGGGAAGTTTTCCTTTTCTCCCCCAGCCCTGAAGGTCCGTCGTCTGGCTCTGTTCCTCCACCTTCAGTGACTGTCCCTTCGGAAAGGGGCGACTCGCCGCCATCGTGGAGCTTACATCTCTGCTGGTGAAGACGGACAGCAAACAGTAGTTACCACATGTAATTACATAGAACGCGAGAAAGGAATAAACACTGGGGAGGGACAAAGTACAGCAGGGAAAGGCAGATCGGGGGTGGCAGTAAATGTGATTTTTATATTTTCACTAATGAAAACACTATCACAACAGTTGCTAACACTGGGGTAGCACAACGTGTGTGCCAGGCACCATTCTACATGCTTACTCTACCAACTCAGCGAATTCCCAAACCATAACATGTTAGCCAGAAAGCAGATCGGGAAGCGCTTGGAAGAAGAACCAGTAAGGAAGGAATGAGGAGAAATCAACGCCCTGCTGTCCCACCTGCCGACCTTTCGGAATAGCTGTCACTCCTTCTCTGCTACCACAGTCAGTGTCTTCCCTCGGGCGTGAGCTTGTGAGGTCACGTGTGAGCGTGAGCACCCGGAGGGAGAGCTGTGGTTCCTTCTAGCGCAGGCCTTAAATTCGGGCGTTTAAGACACACTGTGGCATGAGTCATTGTTAAGACTCTTACATTTGAAGTGACAGTAAGTCTGCCAAACGCGCTATGGGAACATCGGGGCTCACATCTCGAGTCCGCAGAGGTGGTCGGTGGTTTGTGGGGGAGACTGCCCCTCGCCAGCTCAAGAGAGAGGACCGCCTTCCCCTTGCCTGCCCCACCACTACCACCGGGCTCGGCTTCAGGCAAATCTTGATTAAAACCTGCCGGGGGAGGGGGGGGAGTGGGGGTGGGCGCCCGGGTGTCTCAGTCCTTAAGCGTCTGCCTTTGGCTCAGGGCGTGATCCCGGGGTCCTGGGATCGAGCCCCATATCAGGCTCCTCTGCTATGAGCCTGCTTCTTCCTCTCCCACTCCCCCTGCTTGTGTTCCCTCTCTCACTGGCTGTCTCTCTCTCTGTCAAATAAAAAAACAAAACAAAACAAAACAAAAAACACAAACCTGCCCAAATGTGACTGCAATTGCACTTTTACAAGTACATACAAAACAGGCAGCACAAATCTTTGTCTTTGTGAAGTGAAATGATCACCTGGGTGTTAGCTGGGTCCTTAGAAATTCGCCAGGCCAGCGAACACTTGCCTGAGAACCCCGTATCTTCCCGCCCAAGTAACCTATCAGTCCACAGGTAGGAAAGGGGATTCCCTAATAGGCAAACCCTGGTACCTTTTCCTGCATGGGATTCGGACACCTGCAGGGGATAAAATCAGGTTTGCCTTCGCCTGACAAGAGGAGGAGGAAAAGTGCATTTTACAACACCCCCAGAAACAGACTAAGCATTTATTTGGGTACATTTCCATCAGATATGTTTCATTTAACTTATTTAAAAGCTCATGGGGGCTGTTAGCAGCCCAGAGGGACGAGCAGCTGGGAGAAAGGTGGCTTCTGGGAACCGTTTCAACTGCTCCATGTGGGAATAACAAGCTTGAACTCTAAACTGTGGTCATATAAGGACTTTCCTCGCCCCCCACAGGTGGTTCCAGCCGTGGCTCACCCCAAGCACCCCACCTTAGACAATGCCCGCTCCCTGGCCTTTGTCACTGTGTCTCCTACGTGAAAAGCCCTAACCTAATGAATTCCTGCTCGCCCTTCAAGACTTAGCTCAGGGGCGCCTGGGTGGCTCAGTCGGTGAAGCGTCTGCCTTCGGCTCATGTCGTGATCCCAGGGTTTTGGGTTTGAGGCCCCGAGTAGGGCTCCCTGCCCAATGGTGACTCTGCTTCTCCCTCCCGCTACCCTTCCCTGTGCTCTGTGGGCGCGATGCTCTGTCTCTCAAATTAATAAATAAAATCTTAAAAAAAAAAAGACTTAGCTCAAACGTAACTTAAAGGACACTGGCTAGACGCAGTCATCCTTTATTTACGAGCGTACATAGGCCCCAGGGCTGGAGGGTGTGACTTTACTACGGAGGGTCACTATCCAACAGCTGCGTCACCGGGAAACTCATCCTTTATTTTCTCATCTACGCAGCGGAGAGAATGATCATTGTAGGCACCTCATAAGGTTGCCGCAAGATTAAATGCATTGGTGTCTATAAAGTGCTTAGAACACCGTCTGGCATAGAACAAGCTCCCAGTGAACTTGGCCATCTCCATTATTGCTGTTGTTCTCAGAGTCCAGTCCAGTATCAGGTATCTGATGAATTATAGAAGTGAATTGATCAGTCAATCTCTCTCTTTTCACAGAAGGAGCAGCCGGGTTTTAGATATCTTCACCCACCACTGGTCACTGCTAAACGCCATTGCATCTCATACATAAAACAAGTGACGCTACAAGAAGATAAATGGAAATATTTTTAATAATCACGGAAGGATCAGTAAGAACCTGGCTAAAATATTTTTTTCTGAGTATAAAAATATTAAATGTTTATTGTAGAATTTTATAAAAAGAGAAATATATAAAGAAGAGAATTAAAATAACTCTTAGTATCTCCTTTTAATATGTATGTGACAAATATGGTACAGGTGAATGTGAATACATACGACACACCTATGATGCCTACACAAAGCGTGGTTAAGTACCATGCCATATACGCACATATATAATTTTCTAGGTAATATGCTTAGAAACCCAATTTTTGATGGATGTACCATTACTTACGTAAATAGTCCTCTGTTATTAGCTATTTAGATTGAGTTCTATTTGTTTTTACATTTTTTTCAAAGTTTTAAAATAATCTCTACACCCAGCGTGGGGCTTGAACTCATGACCCTGAGATCAAGAGTCGCATGCCCCTCAACTGAGCAAGCCGGGCGCCCCCTGAGTTTCATTTGTATGCATTTGAGATCAAACAGATCACATAGCTTTGCTTAAATATGTGATTATCTCTTAAGATAGACTTCTGTAAGTAGAAATACTAAATCACAAGTTCACCACATTTTGTAAGACTCTTAATATAGACATTGCCAAATTGCCATCCAGAAGGACCATGCCCATTTATAATCCCGACATTTTATGAAAATCCCTGGTTTATAGCATGCATATTTACACTGAGAATTTTTATAAAGCATCGTTAACCTGACAGGCCAAAAAAAATTTTTTTGAAATGTCATTTCCCTCATGATTAGTGAGGGGATTTCCCCCATGTTTTCCTGAGCCATGATCCCGTAAGAAACGAACCGCTGCCCACGATCGCAGTCATTCCATGGAAGGTACCATATGGAGAATAAGCAGGCTCTTAGGTTAAGACCGGAAACTAGTATTTAGCGGTTCTCCTCTGCCCAGAAGGCTGCTGGATTAATAAACCGCATTGGGCTGTGTGCGTAACTGAACATGCTTTTATGTACATCGTTTCTTACAAGCCTCCTGATGACTCCATGAGAAAGGTGTCTAATGTGGATTGAATTCTCCCCCCCCAGAGTTCATATGTTGAAGCCCTAACACCCAATGCGACTCTAGCTGGAGCTGGGCTTTAGTAGGCATTCAAGGCTTAAGAAGTTATAAAAGTGAGGTCCTAATCGAATTAGATTGGTGGGCTTGTAAGAAGAGGGAGAGGGAAAGATAGTTCTGACATGCATGCTGCAGAGAAAGGTCATCTGAGGTCAGATCGAGAAGGCAGCCATGTAGAAGCTAGGGAAAGAGCTCGCACCAGAATCTGACCACGCTGGCACCCTGATCTCAGATTTCAAGTCTCCAGAGCTACGAGGAAATACATTTCTATTGTTAAAGCCACCCAACCTGTAGTATTTCATTCTGGTAGCCTGAGCAGATTAAGACAGCATCATCACCGTGACTTACAGGCAAGAGAAGTGAATACGACAAGAAGAAATAAAGTGACGTCTGGCCACGATCACAAGAGCCAGACACAGGCAAGGTTGGAAGTCCACCCATTTCTGCTTATTCCCAGACCAGGGCTCCCCCATTCCACCCGCACACAGTAGCCTCAGAGGGTCAAGAGCCATGAGTTTCCAGAATCAGTATTAGACTAAGTCTTGTCACCAGAAGATGGAAGTTTAATCTTAAATAAATATGCTCTGACAGCTCACTTATGAAAAATGTTGAACTTCATGCAAAACTAAAATGCAAATTGTGTGCAAAACCATTTTTGCCTACCCAGTGGAAAATGACATAAAGCCTAATGATACCCTTCGAGCGTTGGGGTGTGTATGTGTGGTGAAGCAGGCTCTCCGTTTGGTCCTAGAGTAGGGCCTCAGGTAAATAAACTGGAAAGACATAGACTGTAAACTGTTTATTTATTTTTTAATATATTTTTTAAAAATGTATTCATTTACTTGGGGGGGGGTGGGCAGTGGGGCAGAGGGAGATGGAGGGATAGTCGCAAGCAAACTCCGCACTGAGCGTGGAGGCCCTCCTCGGGGTTCGATCTCATGACCCTGAGATCACCACCAGAGCCGAAACCAAGAGTTGAGCGATTAACTGACTGAGCCACTCAGGCGCCCCTAAAATGTTTATTTTTTTAAAAAAATAAAGAAAATATAGGACATAAAGGTGGAAATTAGATTGACTATGTGTCCATCCATCCATTCAACGGGTCTGCACAGAAATAAGCCCCTCCCACACACCAGACACTGTTGTGGAAGGATTCAGTACCGTGCACGGCAGACGAAAATCCTGGGTCCATGAAGTTGGCATGCTCGTGGAAAGGTATTAGCCCCTGAATCAGTTACAAATGCACTGGGCTGCATTTCACAGAAATCCATATATACTGGGTTAGCTAGAAAGAGATTTGTTTTTCCCCATCGGCAGGAAAGCTCGGCTGGTTTGTCAGGGGGCGTGGGGAGCGGCCAATGCTGCCCAAGTGTCCAGGTTTCTTCTAGCATCCTGTGCTCTCGACCGTGCAGTTTTCACCCTCCATGTAATTTTCAACCTCATGGTCCTCTTTAGCTCCTCTGGAGGGCGAATGTATGCTCCAGACTGGAAGAAGGGTAAGATCAAGGGGAAATAGGCATGCACCATCTGAGTCTACCGAATTATTATTGGGAAGTTAAAAAAAAGAGTTCTTGCTTTTTCCTGGTGATTCCATATTCTGTATTAAAGTTCGACAGAAAATTCACCCCAAATTCTAATGCTTGTGTCTCTTTACTTTCAAAGACTGGCTCATTAGCATCCGGGGAGCTTGGGAAAATCATTTCAGTTACCTAGCAATGAGCTGTTCACAGAAAGGTCTAGGATATCAGTCTATGTGGTTAGCAGTATACGTATGAGTCAGAAATTAAGAAGCAGCGTGATATGTGTCCTTGTTTACATTTAAATAGCTAATAAGAGAGGTCGGAATGTCAGGAAGAACAGAAATGAGATGACCTGAATGGTTCCTCCAGCAGTTTTCCAGTTCCACAGACAGCTTTTTCTTCAAGGGCAGGCTCTTCCAGTGCTTTCTAATTAGATAGTGGTGGGTTTCAGTCCTCTGTCCTCTGAGAAGTTTCTAGAACTCCTTCAGAAGATGTGCTCTTTCCTAAGGAGGAGCAGAAACAGGCTGAACAAGTCATTCAGGTCCATCTGACCCAACCGAGGACAGCTTCCTGCCACCCTCTCTCACAGGGATTTCTCCATCTTGGAACTCTGGGCAGATTATTGTTTTGGGCATTCGTTTCAGCACCAAATAACTGTCATTGCATATATTTAAATCTTATCTCCCAAATAAGGGAAATGGTGATTTCTTTAGTTTGGAGACCAAGTAGGACTTTTTTCTTAATTTAAAAAAATGTCATTTTTATGTCTCTCAGCCCTGCACCAGCATCATACCTGCATTTGATATTTAATACTTGATGATTTTAGAGACAATGTTTACAAACCATGGAATTATACACATGCCCTTTCTACAGAGCAAACAAAATAATTACTCAATAGCCGAGCAAGCAATCAATCAAATAGAGTGATTCAAAAAACAAGGAGATCAGTTGAAAAGGAGGTAAAGTTAAATATGAAATAATGTTTGTTAAAGATAGATGAAACTATCTTTGAAATGGAGTTCAAAAATAGCTATTGAAAAAAGAAGAAATATATGAAAAAAGGATAACAGTTTTAAAAGGTAGGTTTAAATCTTAGATCCTAGGAAAATCCAAGAAGCGTGTAGGACAGACATGCTGGTACAGTCTGCTAATCTCACTGAACATAGTCAAAATCTGTAGATGCCTTTATTTTATTCACACACACCCATATATAGAGAAATATAGCGCAAACAGTTTTTAAAACAACAGACTAGAATGTTAAAATAATATTAAAAATGGGCTATACGGTTTCCATATCATGAGAGAATAAATTTATCATATTTTTTGAGGAAAACGTTCTTTTATTTTCTTTGCGACTGTTTCCCTTGCTTTACTATGCAGAAGTTAGGCCAGCGAAAGTCGATCTAAGGAAATGTTAACAGCAGTATTATTTCAATAAGGAAAGTTCAGAAGGTTAACTTTCCCACAACAGAAAATTTGCCAAAATAAAATTACAGTATTGCGCCACAAAAAAATGCTATAAAAATATAATTAAACATGAACAGCAGTTCTTGACATATTAAGAAGAAAAAGAAATGACCCAACACAGGTGATGTCCATAACTAGCCAGAGCCTTTTGAAGCCAGCCTCTTGCTTACTAGCTCTAAGAACGTGGGCTCATTTTATGATTTTTCTGTGACTCGGTTTCTTAACTACAAAATTAGTTTCTATACTTTCTCATTTTTTAAAAAATTTATTTATTTGAGAAAGTGAGAGTATAAGTGGAGGGGCAGAGGGAGAGGGAGAAGCAAGACTCTTCACGAGCAGGGAGCCTAACATGGGGCTCCATCCCAGGACCCTGGGATCATGACCAGAGCCAAAGGCAGCCGCTTAACCGACTGAGCCACCCAGGTGCCCCAATACTTTCTCATTTTTTTGAATAGGGAAACTTGGGATGATGACTGACACAGAGTAATAAGCACTGTGTGTGCGTGTGTGTGTGTGTGTGTGTGTGTGTATGGTAGCTTTTATATTTCCAATGAAAATATGAATCATGGTTCTTTCTCTGGATCTTAAATTATGGAATGTAAGAATTTTTTAAATTCTCCAATTCTTTGTTACTTTTAAAGCAATAGAATGATATGTTCTGTCAACCTATAATTATAAGGATCAATCCACTTCACAACCTGACCCCTAAGTGCAAGTACTCGGGGGTCATAGAGGGTCAGAAAAACTAAACACATGTTAAAACATAGGGTCCTTGGTAAGATGCACCTGTAATCTCCCTTAGAAGAAAGATTTTTCAAACTGAGGGTCACATTAGTGCATTATTGCCTTGTGAAATCAATCCCACCATTTGCAACCAGCATTAAAAAAATGAACTAGATTAGAATGTATCAGAATGCAAGCACTTAAGTTGGTCTTGTTTTCTGAATTTTTGTTTCAGGAGTGTGTGCTCATGAGACAGAGAGAGGCAGAGACTTTGCTACCTCACTTTGAAACCCAAAATTGGGAAGTCTCATCATTTGATTTCTGCTTCAGAAATATTTCAAAGGTAGACTCTCTCCTTTCTCATACTGTTTCCTTACATGAAGCCCTTGTCTTTTGAGACTGTTGTTACAGACTACCAACCTCTGACATCGGGCCCTTTCCAATAATTATTTTCATGTGAAAAATCTAAAACCAAGACAGCTACAAGAACAATACACAAGCCTCTACTTAAACACTTCAGGTCGTTCCCCAGCCTGCAGCACAACAAACTTCTCTGGCAGTCACTGGGGGAATTGCCACAAGACGGTCCTTTCAGGGCTTTCCTCTGCTGAAGCCTGGGCTTCAGCCACACTGCTCTGCTCTCTCAGCATCCTCCTGGAAGGTCTGGTCTTGATGAACAAACTCCTATCTGGACCTCTTACGAAGGCAAGTCCGAGGACAAGCCCAAAAAAGCACGCAGGACCAATGACTCCTTCCAATGACTCCTTTCCCGCAGCTTTGCAGGCTCCTGGGCCAGCCCAGTCCCGCTGGAGATCTGGGGCTCTGGTTCCCACCGAGCTCCTCTGCCTCCCATTTTCGAGTTAATTGAGACTAGGGACTGTGTCTTTTTCTCTGTGTACGTGCTTGGCGTTTAGGAGGCAGAGGGGGTTGCGGTGAGGGTGGGGTTTGACTTAATGAAACCAGAAGCAAGATTCAGTTGAGGACACCAGCCACGGAGGTGACCTGATTGGGGTGCACGCATATCACGTGCTAGCTCCGCGTGACTTACTGCTTTCGTGAGCGCGATGCATCAAGACACAGGGACTGAGGACTGGTTTAAGTCACAACCCACACACCTCAGAGATTACGGTTCCTTAGCTTGTGTTTGCCCAAATAAAGTCGTACTCTGCAGTTTTTAGACAATTCTGTAAGCATCTCCTAAGCACGCAGTGAGACATTTAAGGGATGTGTTACTTCCTTCATATACATAAATAATTTTCAATAAAAATCAATATGTGAATAATTTATTTTCTCCACCGATTGGAAGTCAACTGCTTGGAAAAGCACTCAGAAGAGCTGAGGTAAACCGCTCGCTCAAAATTACTTTTAAAATTTACAAGGAAAAGAGGAAGTTTTCTTCTTCTCCCTGAATTTTGCTGAAAATAGGGAGCTTTGTCTAATAGTGTTGGCATTCGGGGTCACTTTTCATCAAAAGGTTAAAAGGCACGTGAAATCCGAGTCTCCACGGACTACCCAGCAATAAAGCGTGGACGATTCTGTTCCGAGGATTTGTGTGGGATCCAACTTTTGCGGGTAAAACAAACACAAATGCTCCTCCCTCGAGGGGCGGGCAGTGCCCGGGTGATGCACCAATCACAGCGCGCCCTGCCCTATATAAGGCCTTGAGGCGCCCGCGGCGTTCTATGGTGGTCGCCTGCAGCTTGTCCTCGTGCGATGTCTGAGACGGCCCCAGCAGCCCCAGCTGACACTGTCTTGGCGTCTATGGAGAGCACCCCCGCGAAGAAGAGAGGGAAGAAGCCGGTGGGCGTGCCGGGCGCTAGTTGGAAGGCCCCGAACCTGTCCGTGTCCAAGTTGATCACGGAGGCTCTCTCCGTGTCCCAGGAGCGGGCAGGCATGTCCCTGGCCGCGCTCAAGAAGGCGTTGGCGGCCGCCGGCTACGACGTGGAGAAGAACAACAGCCGCATCAAGCTGGGCCTCAAAAGCCTGGTGAGCAAGGGCACTCTGGTGCAGACCAAGGGCACCGGTGCCTCGGGCTCCTTCAAGCTCAACAAGAAGGCCCTTCCTGAGCCCACCAGGAGCAAGGTCAAGAGGCCGTCTTCGACCAAGGCAAAGAAGCTGGTCTTATCCAGGGATTCGAAGTCCCCGAAAGGTGCGAAGACCAACAAGAAAGCCAAGAAGCCAAGGGCCACGGTGGCGCAGAAATCTGCCAAGAGCGGCAGGAAGGCCAAGGGAGCCAAGGGCAAGCAAGCACGGAAGAGCCCGGGGAAGGCCAGAGCAGGGAAGCCCAAGGCCGGGAAGCCCAAGCTGAGCCAGCAGAAGACTAACCCGAGGAAGGTGGGGTCCAAGAAGTAAGCGGACAAAAGCTCCATTCTCAACCCAAAGGCTCTTTTAAGAGCCACTCACGTACTTGAAAAATGGCGTGACACTGAAAACTTATAGAAGCCTGTAGATGGGTAAACGGAGCGGTCTTCTAGGTAAATTCTACTTTAGGAAGTACAAAGGGTCTCGTCAGACAAGTTACTGATCTTACAAGGGTTTCCTTTTTTTTTTTTTTTAAGATTACTTGACAGCGAGAGGGGGAAGTAGGCTCCCCCCTGCGCAGAGAGGCCAATGCGGGACAAGATCGCAGGACTCTGGGATCATGATCTGAGCGGAAGGCAGACGCTTAACGACTGAGCCAGTCAGGCGCCCAAGGGTTTCAGTATTTGCAAATCCTGTTGCCTTATCCAAAAATAGGTTGCACACTACCGTTCCAATAGGGCACGTGGCCTTGTGTAGCCGCCATACTCCTGGAAAGACCAACGTGTAGGTCAATGGAGAGATATCTATGCGCAAACCTAGCTAATTTCCAAGGGCTTAGATTCCCATTGACCCTGTTACATGGTGCCGTTGTAACTACGATTTCAGAACTCCCTGTCCACAGCTTTCTGGGGGTCAGGATATAGGAATCCAATTGTAACAAAATTTGGGTTGGAGGAATTTTAAATGTTTGGAGTTTTCCATTTTTTAAAAAGATTTATTTAAGCAACAGCACCAGCATTGGAAGAGGCAGAGGGAGAAACAGACTCCTTGCTGAACGCAGAGATTGACCAGGGGCTCCATCCCAAGACCCTGAGGTCATGACCTGAGCCAAAGAGATACTTAACTGACAGAGCCACCCCGGCGCCCTGAGTTTGCCATTTAATAAATGGAAATAAGTATCTTAAGTTTACAGTTGAAAGAATAGTTTATCCTCATTTCCAAAATACTGTATTGTCCCATTAAAGAAATTCATTTGATAATATGATTAGTCTAATGTAATTTTATGTGTTTTCTGAAGAGAGTGGATAGGCTTGTCCAGATTGTGTTCTACAGACTTAAAAACACTAAACGTTTATGGAAACATAGGGGCTACAAAGTTTTTAGGTTCCAAACTGAACTACATTACAAAAACTATTTGGGAAATTCTCACAGTCTGAGTGAAGCCATCTCTTTCATTTTAAGCAAAATCAGTTTTTCAGCTTTCACTTAATTTGGGATTTAGCATTCTTAAATATTATTATAAATATTAAATTCATACTGTTAATCTTATTTTGGGCCTTGGTATTTGGGGCAACCTTTAACAACGTCCAATGCAAAACTAACACATTTTCATGTACAAGCTTGTACTACAGATAACTCACTAGGGCCTAGCCTTTCTAAACTCATTTCTGTAACTGGGTCTCTGACAGTTCTTTTATGTAATGGAAAACGAATAAACAACGGTTTAAAGTTGTATACAATCAGCCGCAGCCCGAGTCTGGCTTCCACATGGCAGACAGTTGCCCTTTCAGGTTGGAACCATAGCGCAGGAATACGCTTCACTTGCCTGGCAAGGCCGTGAGTCCTTTGTCCGACTACCGCGCCCAGCAGTGCACCGACCCCAGACCTCCGCCTGGCAGCCGGCAGGTCCCCGGCACTGCTCGAATCCGTCGAGAACTGGCCCCCACGATGCTGGGCACCTTTGTTCCTCGCGCCACTTAAGCGCCTGGCATACAGCGGGTTAAAAACAAAGCTAACCAACCAAGCTTTTTCCGCCAGTCCCGGGGACAGATATTACACCCTTTTAGCCAACAGGAAAATGGTGCTGAAATCCCACCCTCCGCATTTTTTTCCTGCAATACAGCGAGTATCATCCAATCAGAGCTTGTCCCCAAAGGACCTTCTTTTACATAAAAGCTGGTGTGACCCGAGCTTTACGCCCTGGGTGCTGCCAGCTCTGCCCTCATCCAAACGACCTAAAAACGACTTAAGTCGGGATGCTCCCGATTGCATAAAATACACTCATTTCTGTCCTGAAACCATTTCATTGCCACCGCGTAACTGACCTTTTTTAAAAAATGGGTTTTCCGCAAAACTCTTAAGCATGCTGGAGTGTAAATATCCCGTGATCTGGATTACATCGCTGCGTTAACGGTAATATACTTTAGACTAACCTTTCGCTACCCCAAACTTATTTCTACCAAGCACAACAGCCCTTTAAAGTGATTTTGTGGGCGGCCCTGAAAAGGGCCTTTGTGTTTGGAAATACGGTGGGTCGTGGGTGCTCAGCCCCCGAAGCCATAGAGGGTGCGGCCCTGGCGCTTGAGCGCGTAGACCACGTCCATGGCCGTCACCGTCTTGCGCTTGGCGTGCTCCGTGTAGGTGACGGCATCCCGGATCACGTTCTCCAGGAACACCTTGAGCACTCCGCGGGTCTCCTCGTAGATGAGGCCGGAGATGCGCTTGACGCCGCCGCGCCGGGCCAGCCGCCGGATGGCGGGCTTGGTGATGCCCTGGATGTTGTCGCGCAGCACCTTGCGGTGGCGCTTAGCGCCCCCTTTGCCAAGGCCTTTTCCTCCTTTGCCGCGACCAGACATTGTTGTTAGCGAAGTGAAGGTCTCTTTTGCAAGCAGGTCTTTAAATAGCATTTGTGCGGACCTGATTGAGAACAAGGTGCGCTGGCGTTCTTTCCAAATTAAGTCAGCAAGGGGGTGTGGCAAGGAAACCTTATTAACATTTCGATGTTTTGATTGGCCAGTGAAACCTCGCTTGTCTCCGGCCTGGAGGGGGAGGTATGGCTCTCATTCAACTGAAATGCTTGTTTCTCTTTTTTCCTGCGTTGTTTTTTCTGGGCGCGTTTGCAGATGAAATGTGGTTTTGTGTTTTTTTGTGTGTTTCTTTTTCTTTTCTTTTCTTTTCTTTTCTTTTCTTTTCTTTTCTTTTCTTTCTTTCTTTTTTCTTTTCTTTCTATTTTCTTTCTTTCTTTCTTTCTTTCTTTTTTCTTTTCTTTCTATTTTCTTTTCTTTCTTTCTTTCTTTCTTTCTCTTTCTTTCTTTCTTTCTTTCTCTCTCTCTCTCTCTCTCTCTTTCTTTCTTTCTTTCTTTCTTTCTTTCTTTCTTTCTTTCTTTCTTTCTTTCTTTCTTTCTTTCTTTCTTTCTTTCTTTCTTTCTTTCTTTCTTTCTTCTTTCTTTTTTACCGGATAAAGCTTCTGAGCAAAGAGAACCACTCAACGTTTCTTTTTATTTCCACTTAATAACTAATAAATTATGTAATGATTCCTTGGGGGAGAATGTAAAGGTAGTATGTGAAGAACGGTGGATTTATACATCAAGGGACTTTCCCTCCGGTTCTTTTAATATTCCTATTAAACTGACACATTTAGAAGGCCTTTTTTATGCTGGACAGTGTAAGCCTGGCCATCTAAAAGGTCTGGCCCTATGTTTGGGAACAGCAAAATCCCAACAATTGCAAATTAAAACTTCTTGTTCTCTTTCAAACATTTATTGAGTGACTCCTGTTTCTATAAAAGTCTGTGCAAGAGTTAGGGAACCTAAAGCTAAGCTTGGAGGATCACTTGCCCCTGGACCCTCCTCTTCCTGGCCTGCTGGGCCTGTCTGATCTGCCTGCAATTCCTAATAAGCTCCCCTTTCCTCCTTAACTGATGCCTTTTCAACCTTCTCCAGGTTTACAAGAACAAACGTTTTGTTGAGTTGGGGATTAATTGTAGGGCAGGGCTAATACTTGATTAAGGTCATTACAAAGCCTACAGGGCCCTCCCCTGGAGGGCTTTTGATGAGATTATTGGTGTTTTAAACAAGGCTAATCCCATTAAGGAAAAAAGAAAGAAAAAGCAGAAGAGAGCAGAACTGGATCTGAATGTGGTTGGGAGAGAGCCTTTTCAAATCAAAAATTTCTGCTTAGCCTCCTGCTGCAGCTTTTGAAAATTTCCATGATCATTCTTACTCTGCTTAAAACCGGGGAGGGAAGTGCACACCCTCTTTCCATCCTGGTTAGTAAATAACTGCCTATTCGGGATATTTAAAATGCGACAATGGCCGGAGAGAGATCACATATTATACATAACCTCATACTTTCTCAGGTGAAAAGAGAGAAGAGTCCCAGGAGAGGGTAGGAAAGTTCTGAGTGGCATATGATTTGTGACACTTCTGGAATTATTAAGTAGTTACGTTCTTCTGCCCCAAATTGAGGGTTTTTAGTTTCCTAACTTTTACTCCTCCCTCCCCCACCGCGAACACATATTTATAAGGGGGACTTAGCTAGGAAGAAATGTCAAACACTACAGAGAAAAAGTGCAGGGTCTGAGGTTATAAGTAAAATTGAAATCTCAACATGCTTTTTAATTCATGGACATAAATAGAAATAGCATGTATATAATATGGTAATTTCATGCAAAAATCTGTGGCGTGGGCCACCTGGTCCCACCATGAATACACAGAAGACTCCAAAACTCTTTTTTAGACTCTTTGGATCAAAAGCTAGAATTTTATATTTAAAAAATAACAATACTTGAAAAAAAAAAAAACCAAACACGAACTGGCAACAATGGTTTCTACCCAAATCCGTGAATAAAATGATTCACAGGTGTTTCAAGGCTACTCATGCCCAAATTTCTCCCTTAATGATAAAGAGAATAAATAGAAATGTGAATTCATTCATTAGAAATTTATTAACAGAAAAAAAATCCTTAAATTAAAAAAATACATCCAAAGAAAATGTTTCCAAATATTTGTAAAAAAGCTACAGGGATACGGCAAATTCTGAAATGCTACAACAGATTCCCTCCTCACTGCAGCAAACATCAGAGGTGTTGTCATCAGGAGCGTCCCAAAGAGACAGTAACAATGCCACATGACATGTTTTCTTGACACAGAAACAGTGGTTTCTTGTATAGTGGTGATAAGCTTGACTCCGAGTCAGACGAGCTAGAATAAAAATCACAATAATTTTCTAGCTGTGTTAATCTTCAGCAAGTTACGGAACCTCTCTGTGCTTTGGTTTCCATACAACAAAATAAGGGTAATGAAATAATGGTTCCTGCTTCACTGGATTCTTCAGAAACAGTATCTCAAACAAGGCCTGGCATCTAGTAAGTACATAATCATTAGTACCTAAAAAAAAAAGTTTTAGAAAATATTCATGCCGTGGGAGGCATGCGTGTAGGGTGTCAAGTCAACCCCGGCTTTGTAACGAACTCGTCACACAAAATCATTAATAATGAAATGACATTCTCCCTGTTAACACTGATCCCAAAAGAGAAACGGAAAAATGGTGGCCCAAAGTCTGCAGAAAGAGATCAAAACCTCAAATACCCGCCCATCGATGTGAGAATCTTAAATGTTTAAAGTCATTCTTGAGTTCTCGTCATTATTAGAGTGTGATTAGAAAACCATAGTTTAAAAACGGTGGCTTGTAAGAATTCTCCAGCATTTTATGCTTTCGGAGAGGCGTGCGTACACGGACAATGCTTCACGGTGCGTGGAGCCCACGCAGCCCTGTAAGACCCTACTACTCAAGCACCGCCCGGCGGTTCTGAACCCACTGCTGCCCGAAACAGCAAACAGCACCCAGCTTTTCTTCTGTTCCCTTCTCAGCTCAGGCAGCTCAGCAGTGCCCGTGATCAAACCAGCTGGGGACTTGGTTCTTATTTCCTCAAAGTCTCAGGGGCTTTTCTCCACAGAAGACCTCCAGGGCCACCTCTTCTCTATCCCCATCCCTGCAGGAACTCCCCCCCCCCCCCGCCCCCGCCCGCGGGCTATACAGTCACACGACCACTGTGACACTTTCCACCATAGCCACCAGGTGACACCCTTTCCCACACTCCTGCACTTCGCGGGTGGTTTTGCCAGAGGCCACACAGGATCCAGAATTTAAAAGGTAGGTCTTTGATTTTTATAAATGTAGTTGATCTTGATGAACAAGAGCAGAAAAATTAAGCTAAGAAACACTGACAGATAATAGAGGTTTATAACTTCCATTATGAAAAGAACGGGTGGCTCAGTGGATTAAGCGTCTGCCTTCGCCTCAGGTCATGACCCTGGGGTCCTGGGATCGAGCCCCACATCAGGCTCCTTGCTCAGCGGGGACCCGGCTTCTCCCTCACCCTCTGCCTCTTCCCTGCTTATGCTCTCTCTCAAATAAATAAATAAATAAATAAAATCTTAAAATACATATATATATATAGAAAAGTAACAGGCCACAGTTGCCAAGGGTTACAGAATGTGCCACTGTGAAAACAGGTGTTTCTTGAAATCTCAGTCTGTGTGAAAGAAAACCAATAAAACACACACTATTGCCTAATTAGTTGTAACATATCCTTAATGAGCTAGAAGAGCCAGGGAAGCTTTTGGGCAGTCTGCTCTGAGTACAGAATGACATCTAAAGAGAAAGAATCTGTCAGTGTGTGTTCAGTATGGTTTGGAGGTAAAATAACCAACACATAACAGCTTAGATGATAATGTTTCTAGAGTGAGGAAAAACAATTAAATTAGCTACCAGAGTTCCATGAAGATTTCCATCAAAGAAAATGTAAAAAAAATTGGAAGCATATCAGTGTCCCACAAATGACCCAATGATTAAGTTGATTAATCTATAACATCGTTAAGTACATAGGAAAAATCATGCAGGGGCTCCTGGGTGGGTCAGTCAGTTAAGCTTCTGACTCTGGATTTTGGCTGAGGTCGTGATCTCGGGGTCGCAGGATTGAGGACCGAGCTGGGCTCTGCACTGGGCATGGAGTCTGCTTAAGATTCTCTTTCTCTCTCCCTCTACCCCTCTGCCCCCTAAAATAACATGCAGTACACAGCACAATTAATTGTATGTTTATTAAAGTGTATTTGTTGATTTTATATATTTTAATATAGCAATTGTGAGAGGAAATACACAGATCAATGATAGGGTCTATCACTAGCTAATGGAATGAGAGTTTCAATTTAACTCATTTTCAACTTTTCGGCAGTAAGCACAAATTACATGTACTTTTATCCACTTAACTTTCATAACCAGAAAACAAAGAAAAGCTTTAAAAAAATTGTTGCAATATCTTTGCCCAAATTCAATACCTAACAAACAAACCATTGAGCTTTATTTGGTCTTTGAGGCACCTGCCGTCGCAGACAGAATGCCTTGTTGAGCAGTTATGCGGCCAAACGTACATAGCAGCAGAAAGGAAACGTGAACCATCTGGGAGTCTAGGTTAGTATTCTTTTGAACATGGTCAGATGAATTACCTTCCCAGAATGGAGTAATTCCTGAACAGCCTGGTGAGATGAGTTTCTTTTCTTAATGTACACAGTGGGGGAAGAGAACCAGACTCCCAGGAGCCCCAGGAACATACCAGGTTTACCGTCTCTAATACGACAGACATCGCTCTGGTTCCTGGAGAGAAATGCCACCAGGGTTCTGACTCGGGAGGCGCCGGCAGAGCGAAAACGTCTTGAGGTCCAACACAACCACTGACAGACACCGCCGATCCCCGTCCTGACCTAGGGGCCCGAGAGATGTGCCAGACAGAGGGGACCAGGTAGCCGTGGACTAAGGCAGCCACACGCTGGTCTTTCCCCAGCGACTTTGCAAGGTAATGGCTGTGGTTATTTTCTGCTGTTTTCCTTTCGTTTGGGTCAAGCTCGCTGAGAATGAAGATGCTGGGGGACAGAGGACCGTGCCCCTCCCTCCTTCATTTCCTGGCACATGTAAAGCGTCTGTACGCCCCAGTGGCTGGGAGTCAGACTGACGGAGCCGCGCCCCTGTCTCTAGCCCGGGCAGCCTGCGACATACTCTGTACTTCACTTCGCTCACCTAAAAAAAGAACGAGCCTAGTTGTACTCATATCAGAGAATTATTGTAAGAATCATACGTAAGCAGGGGCTCAGAACTCAGTCTGGTGGCAAGTACGTGCCTTTTTCATATATCTATGTAAGTGCCGGCCGCCTTATCACCATCTTCATCCTGAGGATCATTGTCGTTATCACTTCATTAGCAGAGACCAAGCGGGAAACGACTGCGTTACTTCGAGTCTGGCCAGCCTGGCCGATGGAGAGGCACTGTGAATGCATTAATGTAAATCACGACTCCGAGGAACCCTACGTGACACCTCGCTGCCAATGAGAAAAAGATACCCCTCCTCAAGACATTTCCCACCCACTTTCTGGAAAACCATCATAAATAAACACAGGCATCCACAGTGGCTCTTCTGGGAAAGGTGCTTCCTTGGGTTGTGCAGTGCACGGCCTTCAGCGCCGTACGATGACCCACTTCACCCTCTGATGGAAGAGACCAGAGGGCTTGGTGAGAGGTGAATTACTGGCTAACGGAGAGAGGATCAAAAGGAAACCTGGATGGGCCTAGGAAATGCCTGGATGTGGGTGCAAAATTCTGGTAAGGGCATGAGAGTGTTATGCCCTAAGCAGAAAGTTCATCGCTTTTCTCAGATGTTGAAAGGAACTGTGAGTCCCCCAAATTTCAGGATCGCTATTCCAGAGGTAAGAGATGAGATGACATAAGCATGTGGAGTCGGAAGTGATACAGAAACGAAGGCAAGCTCTAGAGGCAGCTCGAGATTCAAGACAGCCGGTTCTGCCCAGAGGCCTGCGCTGGGGCTCATTGGCACGCAGGAACTCAAACACCGAAACGGGAGAAACTTCTCAAAAAGGAACAAGGCAGGCCACAAGCAGAGAGTTCCTGTGGCAGTTCCTGTTCGTTTGGTCCAAATCTGCCCTGGCGCACGAAGAAGGGCCCGGGGCGCCCTCTCTGTGAGTCTCCGCGTCTCCTCCCCACGGGGGTCTGCGGGCTGTCCCTCACTTACATTCGGCCAAGACATAGTCCCCCATGGCTCCTCCTGCAGAGACAAGAGACAGGAAAGGGGCATCGCAGACCCGAGCACCCTGCTGCCTCGTCCCCAGCCCTCACCCCCCTCATCCATTCACCTCAACTGAGACCGGGCCCTGCCCGGAGACCTCTCGGGCTCGCGCACCGCCATCTCTCACCTGGAGCTGCTTACCGGCTCTCTAGCTGGCCTCCTTGCCTCCCATCTCACCTCCTGACACGCATTCTCCAACCGCTGAGACTGTGTCCCCCCTACTGTCCCTGCACTGACTTCCCAGGGTTCGCTGACTTGCATCTTCGAGGCCCCCAGAGCTCCGCGTGGCTGCCTTCCGTCAGCACAGATGCCCAGTGAGGCAGGAAGACACCCCGGTGACGGACAGGCTGAGACACAATCCTTCCTCACCGCCCGCTACGCCCCGTGCTCCGCCGCGTGCATGGCTGATCCATCTGGGTAGGCCTCCCCCTGGCCTCAACCTCTCCTAAAGGGATCTACCTCAAGGCCCACAACTCTTGGTCGATCCCCAGCAGGTCATGGCCATTCTTTCCCTTGACGCCCCAGAGAATTTTCTTCGTGTCTGTCTTAGGACCTTCAGGGCTCTCCTTTAACTGTGTTTACTGGTCCCACAGATTTCGTCCCGTTCTAGATGTGGGATCTGAGAAGAGCAGCGAGGAACTCAACTTCAAAGCCCGTGCACTGCTTTAAACAGCATCTTGCAAAAGAGTAGGTGCTCAAAAGGAGTGTGTTGAATTTGGAGCTTTCATTCTGAGGAAAGCCATTAATTCCTGCTCCGGGGGGGGGGGGGCGGGGGGGGCATGTTCCCAAAGAGAAAAAGAGGAACGGGCTTGTTGTGGATGGACACCCAATGCCCTCCGCTCTCCCTCACCCCACTTCCTGATGCGTTAGTGTGTCCTGGGGTCAGAGGAACTGAGAGACGTCCTCCTTCTTCCTACTCACTTGAAGCCTGCCTTTTCCTTAAGATTCTGAATAGAATTCCCGTGAAAAAGAGGGTGATGCACACGGCGATCCCGCTGACGACTCCGATGAGCACGGTGCCGGGCACCGGGGCCTCTAAAACAGCAGGAGCACGTGAAAGCCGCGATTGCGGCCCAGCCCGGCTCAGAGCCTCCCCTCCCTCCATGCCCACCCCTCCGGGTCCCCCCACAGCGGACTTCCCCCGCCACCTCTCTCATCCATACCCCAGGTGGCAGTGAGCGGCTGGTCCAGGCCTGAGTGCTCCACCTGGCAGGCGTAGCGCCGCTCTTCCCCAGGGGCCACGGCCAGCGCCACCCGGCCCTGGAACGTCCCATCCCCGTTGGGCAGCACGTCCTCCGGCTCGACGTCCTTGGCGTCCAGTGGCTGCCTGTCCTTCAGCCACTTCATGGTGATGCTCCGGGGGTAGAAGCTCAGAGCCTGACACCGCAGGGTGCTCACTGCCGAGGCCACGTGATGAGTCACCTTCACCGAGGGGGGCACTGGACAGGAAGGAGGAAGGATCTGGAGAGGGGAGCTCTCTACCCCAGCCAGGAAGCCTGGAGCTTTCACTTCCCTTCCTCTGTGGGTTAGAGGCAGAAGCTAACCCTATTCAGACACAGCTGCAGGAGGGTCACCGTTTGTGTCCTAAACCGTGTCGCGGGAGTCAGCTGGGATGGGGTGCTACAGGGAGGACGGTCAAGCCCATCTTCCGGTCCTGTATATAAATACACATACTTGCTGCTCGTGGCCTCTGTCCTTTGTCAGTATAGTCAATGGAATCGGATGAAGTTGCCCTGTATGCAGATTTGACTGAATAAGCCCTATTGGCCAGTTCTACCCGGCTCAACCCAGGAAGTATTCCTGTAAGAAGGGGCCCCGGAAGATTGGCAGCCTTCAGGGACTCTCTCTCTGTTCTGTGAAAGTAACTTTAACCTCCAAACGATTCTGCTACTCTGATTGGTTGCCTCCATTGGTAATTTCTTGACTTGGCTTTCATGTGAAAATTGACATCTCTGAAATTCCTAAAAGGTATAAATATACACAGTTCTTGGTTAAATCAGAAGATCACAGATACTTCTTCTTTGGCCACATGTAAGGAGAAGAACACCTAAAACCATGACCCTTGGCTGTGTCCTACATCTCAGCTATAAGGTGGAGACCCCAGACCTCAGCGCCTTCCCTGAGAGTCACATGACCCTGGCCACCTGGGACCCCAGCCGGGGTCCTGCCCTGCGCTGCATTTCTCTCCACTGCATCAGGAGAGTGTGGGTGTACATAGGCGCTCCCACCATACCTTGCCGGTCCAGGATGCCCCTCCCCAGCTCCAGCAAGCGCTGCAGCTGCTCGGGGCAGTCCCTCTCGAGGTAGGCTCTGTTCTGTTTGGCCCGAATCTTGTTCACTTCCCACTCCAGCTTGGTGGCCTGGGCCTTGGGCTCTGCTGCTCTCCAGTCCAGCGTCTCAGGGCAGAATTCCAGATGGTTCTGCCCATCGTACCCGTACTTCCAGAACCCCCTGGTGCTGTTGTCCTCTTGCACCTCACAGCCCAGGATCACTTGCAGGGTGTGGGACTCTGACGACACCCCGAGCTTCGTTACTGAAACCGAAGGAGTAAGTCCCTGTCTCACCATCCCCGGGGACCCCCGGACCTCAGACTCCTTCCCTCCTCCCGCAGGACCTCAGACTCCCGGCCTGCTCCTCCAGATGCATCTTCAAGCTAGAGGACTGCTCTCTGCCCACCTTGGAAGGCTGAGCGCCCTCTCCACGTACCCTTGCTGCGGTTGTGATTGTCCATGATGGTCCAGAAGTCGACGATGAACATGTGATCCCACCCTTTCAGGCTCTGACTCAGCTGCAGCCACAGCTGGCTGGCGGCCCCGCCCCAGACCCACGGGGCGCGGGGCTCTGCACGGCGACTCTCGTGACTGTAGGACACGAACAGCTGGTCGTCCACGTAGCCCAAGGCCTCAAACAGGGGCAGCCCGAGGTCCGGCACTGAGGCACCCATGAAGAGGTAGCGCAGAGAATGGGACCCTGGGGAGAAGGCAGGAGGACATCTCTGCAGGCCCCAAGCAGGAGTGGGAGGCGGGGGGGCCACAGCCCTGCTGGATCAAACTCACAGCACCAGCTGCGTCTGAGCCCACCACCCCATGACATGTGAGTGGCAGGGCCTCCCCGCCCCCCGCCACAGGCCCAGGTGCTCTCGCCCCCCAGGAAGCTGCCACCACCCCCTCGAGCTCCTAGCCTCTGACCTGCTTCCCACATTTAGGGCAACCTCCCGTGCAGCCCAGAAATTCTCCAAGATCCCAAAGCTCTCTAGCTGGGGCAGCGGAGCTCAGGAGTTGAGGCTCAGGGCAAATTAGATCCGGGTGCAGAGGAATTTGCTGTGGGTTTTTTCCATGACTCCCGTCGCTAAGCCCTTTCCTGTGTAAATGTTTGCTGTGAAATGCTTGCAGATCTGCTGATCCATAGCTAAAACTTCCAGAGCAAACCCAGAGGAAGCCTCAGTAAGAGCAGGTGAGAGCTCCCCTTCCCTCCGCTCTGGAACGAGGGAGTCCGGGACGATTGCCCAATGCCTAGAACAGCGCCTGGCATGTAGTAGGGGCTCCGTACATCCTTGCTAGATGAATCAATGACCACTCCTGGCCCTGAGCTCCAGATTCTTACACCCCACAGCCGGCAGGACACCACCAGTTGAATGACTAATTGGAAAAACCTAACTTAAGTCTAGCTCTTGATTTCTCCCCAACTGCTCTTTCTTCTGCCTTCACCATCTCAGAAATGGCATCACCTATCACCCCATCAGGCCAATAAAACATTTAAAACAATAAAATAATTTTTACATAACAGAGTCGCCTTTGACTTTTTCTCTCACACAGCACGGAGATCCTGAGATCCTTCGGCAACTTCCTTCTCCATGCGTCCGCAATGCACCTGCCGCCCACCTCTCCTCTGCTCATCCCTGCCTCGACCTACCGAGCAGCCAGAACAGTCTTGCCAAAAGCTCTGACAGGACACGTCCCTCCGCAGCTAGGACACACACGGCAGCCCGCGAGGTCCTAGGAGACCCTGCCTGTGGCCTGCGGCTGAGTCCCTGACGAGTCCCTGCGCTCCTGCCGCACCCGAGCCACCCCTAACTGGGAAGCCGGGTCTCCCAGCAGACACTTGGCAATGTCTGGAGACACCTCTGACCGTCGTAACTGGGAGAATGCTACTAACATCCAGTGAGTAGAGGACGTCCGACCATGCACACAACAGGAAAGTGCCCGTTTCCCCGAGGGTGCAGTCCCTGACTCAACTCAACTTTCGGGGTCCACTCCACTCATCTGGGAAGCGATGCTTCCGGCTGGCACCACCCCCCCTCCCCGTTTCCCTCAGCTCTCTGCTCTACCGCCAGCCTGAGAGGAGGCTGCCGGAGCCTCCCTACCTCGCCTCCTTCACAGCTCCCGCTGCTACCCGGGCTTTGGATCCTCTTGCTTGTTGCTTTATTATCACCCCCCATGAGAATGCAAAATACCAGAGAGCAAGGACTTGGCTCCCCGCTACTTCCTGGGGTCTAGAACAGGGCAACTCACGCTCCAATACTTCCTTTATACATGTGAACAACAAATATTTCTGTTCACATCAAATTTAAGTCTCCACCCCTTCTGCAGTGTGGGTTCTGCCTCAAAAGCCCAAGGTAACGCTGAACAAAATTACCCACGAGTAGGTCATGCCTCATTCTCGTCACCTGTAAGCGTGGGTACACACACGACCTACCCTCCAAGTGTTGTTCCGAGACTGTGTAAAAAGGTGTGTGAAGAGTCACTGTCACCTGAGATTGGGAACGGTGGCAGTGCTTCATTTGACATCCGAGAACCGGTCGCCTAAGCTCTTTCTGACCCGGGGAAGGAATATAACCCGAGGGCCAGGGAACACTAGTAAAATCGCCCTATGACGGGCTCCCACCTCCCAACGCTTAGTGGAGTCACGCCAGACCCCAGAGAGGAGGGCGATTAAACCGAGTTAAAGGTCAGTTATCATCACTGTGGCATCCTTCAGTAAAGGCCGTTAGTTACATATACTATGAAGAACGTTGCAAATCAACCCCCGCCCCCGCTGAAAATGAGAACTTTTTCGTTCAGTTCAAAAGTCCAGCAATCACAGGTAGGTTATTTTTCCAGGCAAAAGAATAACCGCCAAGAGTCAAAGGGCCGGGGTCAGATCTGTCTCGGGAGCCTCCCCTCATCCCGGGTTCGAAAGGGCTGCGGGTGGGGGTGCGGGAAGCCCAGCCCTGGCTCGCTCTCGCGCCCCACGCGCCCCACGCGCCCGCGAGGCTGGATGGGGGGACCCCGCTGAGCCGAGGCCCGCTGCCCTCGCCAGCCCTGCGCGTCAACGCCCGGCCGGGCCCACGCCGTCTTTGGGGAGAAGAACTTCCTGTTCGGGGACGGCCGGGAAAACACGACATGGCCCAAGCAGAACAAGAGCCCCCAGATGCGAGTCCGCGGACCCGGGGATCTCAGCTCAGCTTGGATGAGAAACGCACAGATTTGGAGTTAAAAGTAGTTAAAAGCGTCACAGCCGGCGGAGGGGGCGGGTGGCTCCGAGCGCCACCCTGGGGAGTTGCGACGGGCGTGGGGGGCGCACGGGTCCTGGGCGAGGGGCCACGCAAACCCGCCCGCAGCCGGCGGTGGAGCCCCTCCCGGGAGAGTCGGAGACAGGCTGCGCTCGGGCCCGAGCCATGCTCCCCCCCCCCGCACTTGGCGACCCCAAGGGCTCCGCAGAGCTGGTTTCGATCTCGTCGCCCCGCGGCCCGGACTCACGCGGCGGCCGGTGCGCGGCCACGGTCCGCAGCAGGAGCAGCAGGAGCAGCGCGCGCCACGCTCCCGGGCCCATCTCGGCGCTGCGGCCGCGCGTCTCCCCGGCTCGCTCTGCGCGTCCCGGAGCTTCACCTGCCTCCGAGCGGCGGCGACGCGGGCATGGCCAACGAGTCACCCTGGAGTCGCTGCCCGGGCTGCGGGGACGCCAGACAAAACTTCCTGGCCAGTGCGATCCTTTTCCGGGCCGGGGCTGAACAGAAAAGCGCCTCCTGAACTTGAACTCTCCTGCGGCCTGGAGCACTGGCTTGTGAAACACTCAGTGACCCAGCTGTCCCTGGGGGTTTTCAGGCCTCAGGGGACGTTGTTGATGGGGGAAGGTATGCTTAACAATATTCTGACCTAAACAGTTCAATTTCTGATAGTCAGTATTTAAATAGTAAGTAATTTAAAAATTCAACGATACATTTTTCGAAATTTTTATCTTAAGTTCAGCTTGCCAATCTTGTTATTCAACTTAAAAATATGGTTTTTGTGTAAGACTTTCATTTTATTCCCACACTAGAAATAATTAAATAAGTTTAATAAATTAGAGACTACTGAAACATCTCTCACAATTTACATAGTTAAATTAAATTTCACAAACTTTACAACACATTGGAATCCCCTAGAAAATCATTTCACCTGCTGATGCCCTGCTTTTACTCTCAGCTACTCATTTAATTGGCGTGCAGTGCTACCTGGGGATTGGAATTTTAACACCCCCCCCAAGCTCCCCCCCACAAAGTTTGGGAACTCCTGCTTTAGATATTTCAAAACATATTAACAAATTTAATACATTTGGTTTTCCTAAAAAGCTTTAAATAACAAATAAATCCAATGAACAATGCCTTTTTAAGCATGTGTGCCAATTTTGGCCATCTAAGAAAAAATCAAACTTGGAAATTGGGGCCTAACTGTAGGGGGACATGAGATGCAACTGGAAAAATGTTGAATACAGTTGATGAGTACATTGGGGTTGGCTGTAATATTCTTTTTTCCTGGTAACAGCTTGATTATTGAGATTTAATTTACATACCATACGATTCATCCACTTAAGGTGCAAAATTCAGTGAGTTTTCGTATTTTCACAAAATTTTCGTATTTTACCGCAGTTTTAGAACATTTTTCATCCTCTCCACAAAGAAACTTTGTGCCTTTTAGACACTACCTCCACCCCCGCCCCTCAACCCCACCCCAGGCAGTCACTAATCTACCTTCTGTCTCAATAAAGTTACCTCTTCTGAACATTTCATGCACATGGAATCCTAGAATATGTATTTCTTCATGACTGGCTCCTTTTATTTAGCATAATGTTTTCACATTTCTTTTTCATGGATAAATAATATTCCATTATACCCCATTTTATTTATCCATTTGTCAGTTGTTGGAAACTAGATTATTTCAACTTTGTGCCTATTAGGAATAATGCTGCTCTGAACACTTGTGTACCCATTTTGTGTGGGCTTATATTTTATTTTCTTTTGGGCGTACACCTACGGGCAGAATTGCTGGGTCATATGATGACTCTATGTTTAATTAACCTTTTGAGGAACGGCTAGACTGTCTTCCAAAGTGGCCACACGGTTTCGCGCTCTCAGCAGCAGAGAAGGACAGTTCCGATTTCTCTACACCTTTGCTGACACTTCTTATGGTTCGTCTCTATCATCCTAGTCAGTGAGAAGTACTGCCTCACCGGGCTTTGGATTTGCATTCCCCTGATAACTGGTGACATTGGACATCTTTTTTTTTTTTTTTTAATCCGATTATTGGCCATCTGTAAACCTTCTTTGGAGAAATGTCTATTCAGATCCTTTGCCATTTTAAAATCTGGGTTATTTATTTTCCTCGTTGAGTTGTAAATGTCCCTTATGTATTCTAGATAGAAGTCCTGTACCAGATATATGATTTGGAATTTCCAATTCAGTGCGTTATCTTTTTAGTTTCTCAGTGGTGTGCCTTGGGGCACAGATACTGCTAATGTCGGTGAAGAGCAGGGCGCCCGGGTGGCGCAGTCGGTTAGGCGTCCAACTCTTGATTTTGGCTCAGGTCATGACCTCAGGGTCGTGATATTGAGCCCTGTGTCAGGCTCCATGCTCAGTGCAGAGTCCCCTTGTCCCTCTCTCTCTGCCCCTCCCCCACTCTCTCTATCAAATAAATAAATAAATAAGTAAAGTCTTTAATATGTATATTACCCCTATTTGCAAATGGGGAGTTGAGGGTCCTGCCCAAGTTCACAGAGGTCACTATCTCTGTGAACTCACAGAAATGAATAATTTTTTGCCTTAAGGACTTCAGTAGAATCATAGAGGAACCAGGCCAGGTTCAACAGAAGCTGTGTTTTATTCCACCTGGCTCCTGATAGTTTCTTCGTCTTCCTCTGAAGCAGGTGGCCTACAGCCAGGACGAATTCCTAGGAGCGCCGAGATTTGTTAGGAAAGCTTGTCTTCCTGCCTTCCTCTATGCTTTCACACACGCAAGCGCGTCTTGGGCCCGTCTAGGTGCCCTTCCACCTGGGGGCCCCCCTCCCCCCACCCCTTCAAGCTCCGTCCATAGGGACGGTCCCTTTCCAGGCCAAGAATGTTCATTCCTTTCCTTTGAGCTCCTGCTACACAGTGAGCGCAGTGGCCTTGCTCTGTGTTGTTCAGCACTGTTGCCTAGGCTCAGGACTCCATAAATACGCGAGGACTGAGTAAATAAATGAGCAAGTGAATGAATATCCAAGATCAGACTGTGAAGCCAACAGAAACCCACCGGGGAAGACTTCCTGGCTCTCTGTATTCGTGGGGCCCCTGGGACTCCTGACCGCGAGCGAATACACTGCATGAACTCTCGCATATATATGGATATATTGCCTCTCTGCTGCATTTGTCACCGCCTGACACCGTCTCTTTTCTTCTTGATAATCCTAATGCTTTGCAGAGTACCCGGCACAGGGCTACACAGTTGCTTCTACCGTAACCCAGTATATACTCTCCTGAAAAACCACATAGTCTTAAAAAAAAATACAGTCACATTCAACAGGGGTCATGGAAAACTAGGACGGGGCAGACAACTCAAAACTCTCTCGCAGGTGTGCAAAAGGAAGAAGCAACTGCTTTCCCCCCATATGCTCAGGGTGGATCTTCTGTTAACTCAGAACCTTGCACCGATGCTCGGTTGAGTTAACTGATGGATGATCATTAGATAGACACTTCGATACATTTCTTTTTTGGGAAGGTTTATTTATTTATTTTAGAGAGAAAGAGAGTGTGTGAGCCTGTGTGAGAAAAAGAGAGAGGGGGACGCTTGGGTGGTTCAGTCGGTTAGGCATCCACCTTCTGCTCAGGTCACGATCTCGGGGTCCTGGGATCGAGCCCAGTGTCTGTTGGGCTCCCTGTTCAGCACGGAGTCTGCTTCTTCCTCCCCCCGCCCCTCTTCCCACCCCCCTCCCGCTTGTGCTCTCTTTCTCTTTCAAATAAATACATTTTTTTTAAACTAAAAAAAAAAAAAAAGAAGGAAAGAGAAAGAGAGAGTGCATAAGCAGGGGGACCAGAGGGAGAAGCAGACTCCTGGCTGAGCAGGGAGCCCAGGGTGGGTCTTCATCCCAGGACCCTGAGGTCATGACCTGAGCCTGAGCCAAAGGCACTTAACCGACTGAGCCACCCAGGTGCCCCCACGTAAATACATTTCTAAGTAAAATAAAACACCGAGACACTGCTTAAGCATTGCTTTAAGTTCATATGCTCTTGCTTTTTATTTTTGTATGCCCCAAGTTCATATGCTTTTGCTTTTTATTTTTATATGCCCCAAGTTCATATGCTTTTGCTTTTTATTTTGTATGCCCCAAGTTCATATGCTTTTGCTTTTTATTTTGTATGCCCCAAGTTCATATGCTTTTGCTTTTTATTTTGTATGCCCCAAGTTCATATGCTTTTGCTTTTTATTTTGTATGCCCCAAGTTCATATGCTTTTGCTTTTTATTTTGTATGCCCTAGAGAGACTGTGCCTTTGGGTTTGTTAATGAGCATGTTTACTTTTGCCACT
The DNA here is from genome assembly GCF_024610735.1 of Ursus americanus. NCBI lineage: Eukaryota > Metazoa > Chordata > Mammalia > Carnivora > Ursidae > Ursus > Ursus americanus. The sequence continues at coordinate 2,874,412 of NC_142158.1, forward strand.
TTGAGTGGTTCTACACCCATGACCTAACATTCCTAACATCAACTCCCAGGACAAGAGAAAGAGTGTGGGGCTGACAGACTATTTGAAGAAATAATGTTTGAAAATTTCAAACTTTGGTGAAAAGATATAAACTGAGTAAACCCCAAGTAAAATATAACCAAAGGAACTCATGCCAATCACTTTGTGATTACAATTCTAGAGACTAAAGACAGATTGAAAAACCTTAAAAGCGTCCAGAAAGAAACAAGCGATGTGGGGACGACAACTCAGAGGAAAGTGGGTTGTTCCTCTGAAGGAATGGGTGCCAGAAGGAAAGGGCACATGCTTTTGGGGCAGTGAAAGGAAGGAGTTGTTAACTGCAAGTTCTACATCCTTTAAGTAAAACTACCTTCACAAATGAAAGGGAGATAAAGACATTCTCAGATGCAGGAAACCTGAAAGAATTTTTTGCTAACATACCTATCTTTAAAGAGTGACTAGACAAAGTTCTTGGAACAACAAAGAAATGATAAAAGAAGGCATCTTAGAGTACCAGGAAGGAAGAATTTACAATGGCAAGGCCAGAAATATGGGTGAACACATAGGCAAACATTAGATTGCCTTTCTCCTGAGTTTTCTAAATCATGGTTGGTGATTGATACAAAAATTATAACATAGTTTAATACTCAAGACAATGTTTTTAAATAAAAAGGATAAAAATGAAGGGTCCATGATTCACTTGAGGTGATAAAACCCGATCCCAGTAGACTGTGAAAGATCGCATACATTGTAAGACCTAAGAGTAACCACTGACAGAACTGTACAAAGAGTACACTCAAAAATATTATAAATAAATTAAGATGGAATTATTTTAAAAAAACCTGTTCAAATAACCTACAGAAAGACGAGGGGGAAAAAAAAACAGGAAAAACACAGAAAACAAATAATAATGTGGCAGACCTAAACCCTCACACGTCAAAAATCATCTTAAATGTAGATGGTCTAAATACCTAAATTAAAAACAGAAATTGGCAGAGTGGCTGAAAAAAAAACCTAGAATCTTAATTTCTTCTCTGTCAATCAAATTTGCATTTCCCATCTCAGGAAATGTCTCTGCCATTCACTCCATGGTTAAGGCCAAGATAGCCAAGCTCACTCTCAGTGTCTCTGCCACTGGAACATAAGATCTATGCAAGCCTTTGTTTGATTCGTACGTACAGTTATTATTATGGGTTGAATTGTGCCCAGTCAAAAAAAAGCTATGTTTGAGTCCTAATTCCTAGCACCTCTGAATGCGACCTTATTCGGAGATAGGGTCTTCATGGCGGTCATCAGGTTAAAATGAGGTCATTAGGGTGGGCCCTAAACCAATATGACTGGTGTCCTTACAAAAGAGGGGAAATTTGGACAGAGACATCCATGCATAGAGGGACGAAGATGGTTGTCTACAAGTCTAGGAATGCCTGAGGCTGCCAGAAGAGAGACCCGCGGCGGATTCTCTTTCTAAGCCCTCAGAAAGGACCAACCCTCTCAACACCCTGGTTCTAGCTATCTCGGCTCCAGAATGTGGGACAATACGCTTCTGTTGGCCAAGCCACCCAGTCTGTGGTACTTCGCTATGGCAACAAACGAACATAAGTTAAAACATTTACAGTACCTGGCTCAGTGCTTACACACAGTAGACACTCAGTAAAAAAATTGGTTGAAGTAAGAAATTGTAGGAAACACAAGCCTGGGTATCTGTGTTCTAGGAGACAAAACGGGAAGGAGCTGGGACAACTTGAGATGCAGATTCTCTTTCAAAACCCTATTTTCAGTTTGGTGCTGCATCCTTGTAGCCAGCTGTGCCTGAAAGTCCCTCTGATTGAGTATCACCCAAGGAAAACCCTCAGTCTCCTGCCGAGCTGGGCTCCAGAAGTTGCCTGGCTGTTAGTGTGGGGATGTAATCTGGGCATCAGAGTGCCTCTTCCACAGGTTTCTAACCAATCTACCTTTTCCAGTCCCGCTCACAACCCTGACCTCAGAGATACCTGATGTCTCAAAGACTTACATCTCTCTAGGCTTCTATGGTGGGGAGTTTGTTTGTTTCTTACTGGTCTTGTCCCCTTGCAGGTGTTGAACACGGATTTCTCTGGTCTGGCAAGGCGTTCATCCATCTGCTCTCCAGCTTGCAAAATTCTGTTGACCTCTCTCATGGGTTGTTTCGTCTCACATTCTCTTCATCTTTGAGGGTTTATGCCTTCTTTGTAAAGTCCTTTACCGTAAAAGGGTGGGGTTTGGAGAAGGAGCAGAGACTGACCTGTGTCCAACAGCCTGGTTAGCACAGTTGGTTCCTTTAAATAAAAAATGATGCGATGTGGGGCGCCTGGGTGGCTCTGTCGGTGAAGTGTCTGCCTTCGGCTCAGATCTCGATACTGGGGTTCTGGGATCAAGCCCCACATGACGCTTCCTGCTCAATGGTAAGTCTGCTTCTCCCTCTCTCTCGTGCTTTCTCTCTGTCAAATAAATAAATAAAATCTTTAAAAAAATAATGCAATGTAATAGTGGTAGGATGAACTCTATTTGCTAAGAACCATGTGTGAACCTTCTGTATATATAATCTCATTTCATTTTCAAAAATCTCTTGCCCTCTCTCAAGGAGTTTACAGTCAGATTGAAAAGATATGCCTATGGCATTCACTAGCCAGATAGCAGTGCCCTGGACTTGTGCTGGATCTCAAACCAGTAGGAGAGATAGGTGACGGTGTAAAGGTCCATAAGCGCAATGACAACTCCATTTCTTAGTGCAGATGTTATCTAACTCTGAGTCCAAAGACCTGGTTGCTTAGTCCTGGCCGTTTACTGTACTGGTTACTGGTATTTTTATTGTACTACTCTATGGACTTTCTCCAGCCGCTCTGAACCCCAATCTGCTCATCTGATGTTCAATGTGGGTAATATTTTCTGATCACCAATCGATTCTTTACGTGAATGACCTCTTACAGCTGTTAACAGATGTAGACACCAGTAGAAGGTAATAATTACCCAGCAGCTTAGGAATGAACTGTATGCAATACATTTTGGTTTAGCGTGTCCTCAGAACTAACGACAGATCATGGTGTAAAGGTCTAGCTCAGCTGCGAAGAGTTGGAGGTCACTGCAGTGACCAGTCCTGTTAAGTGTTCTCTTCGGGCTCCTTTGGCAGCCCTAGAAACTTTGAGGGAGGAAACGTCTTTGATATTTAATATCTTCCAACAGAAACTGTCCATACATTTTTTTCATGACTGATGAGAAAAGCAACAGAACCGACACTTGTTCACTTTGGTACAACCCAAGTTTTTGTAAACTTCCCTGTCGTATATCATTCCTGATGAGCATTTGTGTGTGCTTTAAACGCACATGAACTATAATCAGTCCGCCAGGCAAAGTTATATTGCGAAGCCACTTAAACTCTCTAGGTCTCAATTTTCTCATTTGTAAAGAGGTGATAACAACAGCTGTTTGATAAAATGGTATTTAGAATTAAATTTTTAAAAAGCAAAAATTAATAAATGAAGCCCTTAGTACAATGTCTGGTATATAATCAAGGTTAAGCCAAGATGACGATGATGATATATTCTAAAACATATATTATATAATATACTATTATATATTCTAATATAATATAACTATATAATAAATACCATATATTATTGTATATTCTAAAATAATATTATTATATGATACTATATGATAATAATAATATTGTCAATGACATTGCTGACCTAAGGATGTCATTTCCTACCACGTAACAAACAGGTCAGACCCTCCTACACATTGCCTATACTGTGGTTTTTCTATTAAAATAATAATAATTTTGGGGGCGCCTGGGTGGTGCAGCGGTTAAGCGTCTGCCTTCGGCTCAGGGCGTAATCCTGGCGTTATGGGATCGAGCCCTACATCAGGCTCCTCCGTTGTGAGCCTGCTTCTTCCTCTCCCACTCCCCCTGTTTGTGTTCCCTCTCTCGCTGGCTGTCTCTATCTCTGTCGAATAAATAAATAAAATCTTAAAAAATAATAATAATAATTTTTAAAAGATAGAGCATATGCAGTCTCTCCAGGTCTTCGGGGTTCTTATGCTTAATTTGCTGCTCACATGTAAGACACAGTTGACGTGGCTTCTCCGAGATTGTTTTTAGGCCCGTTCCTCCCTGGTTCCCCGCTCTGCACCCCTGTCCATTCTCTTCCTACGCGTTTTCTTCTTTAAACTGTAGGCAGGGCGAGGCTAGTCATCTGTAGTTCTCCTCCTTAGTAACTGTTGGGGGAAGTGAGAGGATCAAGCAGCGTGGGTCTCTGGTCCACGACAATGAATCTCTTCATGAGGAGGGCTGACCCCAAAGGTCCTGGCAGCTGGCCTCCCTACTCGACCGTTCTCAATACTGTCAGCGTCACTTGTAAGTAAGAATCATTTCTGTCTGTCAAGACTGTATGTGAATGAGGTTTGAAATCTGGGCAGTACAATGTCAACCCAAGGTTAATGACTGAGGACTCTGCCAGGCAGGCCGCTGGAGAGGCAGCCGTCCAGCCGAGGGTGGTTTGATCTGGTGCGCCTTCTAGTGGCCAGTCGTGCACCAGCATCCCGCCTCGTACATTCCCTTGGGCAGGAAAGGGTTGAGGCCAAAGCCAACCTGTGTATTACTCAGTTGTCCTTCAACAACTCGACTAGCCCTGAACACTTCAAAGGTTAAAAACAGGCAATGCTTTATCTAAAACTCTTTAAAGGCAATGCTTTATCTAAAACTCTTTTAAAGTTACTAGTTAGCAACCGGGCGTTCTGCCTCTCAAGGGCCTCTTCCGTCCAACTGGGAGAAACCTACACTTCAGCGCAGTGTCCTTCGGGGGCTTTGCCTGAGGGTGCGTGCTCCAGTCAAGGCGCTGAGTTGATCTTCCGCACATTGGCACATTGCGAAGTCACTAGCCCTTTCAATACGCACCGCTTAATACATTTACTATTATTCTCATTAGGACCGTTGCCATGGTCGTAACTGATACACTTAGCCAGGAATCTCAGAATTCTGCTCCCACTAGGCAGTAGAAGAGCCGATTCCGGTGTCCATCTCTGTGCGAGAGCTTCCTCCTTCTCTCTGTGGTCGTTGCACTTTGAGAACGAAAAGAAGAACTGAGTATTTTAAAAGTTGCCCTTATAAGATTCGAGCCCTAACCTCCTCCCCGGGGAAAATTGACTGCTCCCCTCTTTCAGGGCCCCTCTGACGTCTTCTGAGCAACCACTGTGACCTCCTTTTTCCTAGCGTCCCCTTCTCCAAACCTTTCCACCAACAGGGGAGAGCCCGCCCTCCTTACTTTCTTATTCCCCGAACCCAGTGCAGTGCAGGGCTTCTCGAAGGTGCTGATGAGTCTTCGTGGAATGAATGAATGAATGAATGATCCGGATTTCTCTGCACCACGTAGACGTGAGTCCAAGTCACTCGGTTTGTTCCTCTCACGTTCTTTCCTGCCCGTGGACGTCCTGCAGCGTTAGAGCTTCCCAGTGGCCCCTGTCAAATGGGGATAGTAATTTCTGTTCACCAAAAAGGACAGGAAACGGTTACGTGTATAATGAGACGTTAATAATTACAGAAAGGCCTGGAGAAATTGGAACATACCTGCCTCTAAAATAAGCTTTGGTTGGTTCGGAGCGCCACCTAGTGTCAGTCAGGTCAAACAGCAGATGTATCGTAAATGGCTTAGGCCGGGGAGGTGTGAGGCCCAAATAGGATGTCCTTGAGCCGCGTGTGGAAAGGCCTTCTACCTAGCAATAGCTGGGGTGTATTTTAATTTATAGCACTTTATAGATTAAAAACAAGTCTTATCTTCGACTGTAGTTCAATTGGTATTTGTGTGTGCGCAAGTGTTAGGGACGTGGATTGTACTATCTTCAGGGCTGAGCCGGGAGAAATCTAAATTCTCAATCTCCATTTTCTTACTGATGAAATGATAATGAATGTGAGGGAGTAGAGGATGGTGGTGAAGAGGGAATGAAAACAGTGCATGTAATGCCTGGTCCGTACCGTGTGCAGTTACCTGTTATCTTTATTAGTATTATTGACACTGTTAAACCAACAGTTGCAGGATTGTCCTGTGTTGTGGTTATAGTAATATATGTGTGCTTTTAACAATAATTTTTCTTTAATATGTATGTATACATTTTGTACTTATAATATAGCAGGTACTATTCTAAGAGCTATATAAATATTAACTCATCAACTCACATAACAACCTATGAAACAGGTAGTATTACTGACATTTGTAGGTGAGAAGACTGAAACATAGAGAAATTAACTTGTCCAATGGTAAAGTTGAACTTGAACCCAGGCATTCCAGCCTCTGAGGCAGTCAGTTTGATAAATATACTATGCCATCTCTGTATTTTTCTTGGATTATTTTATAAAATTAAGAGGAAATATAAATGCCACTACTATTAACCATGAAAAGTATAAGAAATCTATGTACTAACTGAAGCATAGCTACAAATCTGTAGGTAGGCTAATGTAGTAAGAATTTGGTCCCAACAAGGATTTCTGTTTAACTCCAGCAGGTTTAGGTGAGTTTAGTAAAAAACTCAGGGTGATGGAGTTCCTAGCCATACCTGCCTGCCATGGAAAATGTGCACAGACCTGAGATGCAGAAGGTGGGGATGGGGTGACTATGTGGGTGTCATCACCACCTCTTCCCAAGTTTTAGGCAAGGAGTGAGCTCCAAGAACAGCAATGCGGGGGTAGATTCTGAGTGACAGTGATGGTCCTGGGTTATATGCTCACCTACCACACCCCAACACACACACACACACACACACACTTACAGGCATGTGCACACACCCACACTCATCTCCCTTCTCCGATGGTCTGGCTGCATCTCCTGTTAGGGTCTCTTCTTAAAGTCTTCCTTGGGTTAGCACCTAGCAGTCATGTTACCTTTCAGAGGCTTCCAGGAACAGCACACATCATTGGAAAGAGTGAACAAGCTTGTTGGATGGTCTCTTCTCACCCTCTCCAAATTAAGGAGAGTACCAACTTTCTCAGGGTCACTCCAAAACAGCACAATCCCATGGTGGCTGGAGCTCATGGAAAGAAAGCTCAAATAAGAGGCAACGGTGTGTTCAGCCCCGTCTCAGGAACTGTATGCATGGGATCTAATTTAATCCTCACTATATGCCTGGGGGGGAGGTGCTATTCCCCTGTCCCAAAGGAGGAAATGTAAGTGGAAAGTTTGAGGACTTAGCAGGGTCCCCCTGCCGCGTGCAGGAATCGGGACCGGAAACAGTGTGCTTTTTCCAGCGCCGCTATCTTCCCAGCCTTTTGCACCAGGAGCTCAGCTGTGATCTCTACCTGATGGCAGCCCGACAAGTTTCGGGTTAGCCTGGGGCTGCCAGGATTTCCAGCTGGCTAGGGAATGTGGAAGCTTTTTGAGGTGACCTTCCATCATTTATATATGCAATAAAATACATAAAATATAATGTACTGTAATATGATATATGGTATTCTGTAGCATACGTTATACATACAAATCATAATATGTAAAAATGAATCTGTGATATCTGTTATATGTTAATTATACATCATTATAAACGTAATAAATTTTGTACTTAATAAATACTACCAATAAATATAGATACACATTATTAAATTAATTTAACACTCAGTTTTTATTTCTAAAGTAGTTCATATGTCTATACGTGTAACCTTCATTAATGAAATCTGGGGGGCCCTACTGACTTTTAGGAGTGTGAAGGGGTCCTGAAATCTAGAAGTTTGGGAACCACTGCTCTAGGCTGAACTCTGATGTCTTATTTTCCCAACCGGATTGGTAAGGACTGGAAGGCAAAGGTGTAACCAGCGCATGAATATTTTAATTTTTTATTCTTCTGTTCTCTCCGTGGTTTGGGTCTTTCTGATCAGACATATCGCATTGTACGATAATGACGCTGTGTGTTAGTCACGCCAGTTATCATTCCTTGAGAGGAGGCACTTGCTGGGCTGATCTTTGTTTCTATGATCTCTTCTGAGTCTTCTGCTTGACAAGAGCCTTGCGTGTGCAGAGCTCACGCGTGGCATCGTGATGGGCTAGGAATAAAAAAGCAGTAATATATCCTAACAAATCTATCAAAACCTGTGTGTCCACGTTTCCTCCAAAATAGTCACTATGTAAGGCTCTATGCTCATTACTATGTTCATTCAGGCTACTGCCTAAAATATGTCTGCATCTCCTGCATTCTGATCACCTTTATCATGGGTGTAGACTGGGAAGCTGTAACAACGTATATATTCTCACTATTGATAAATCCTTTCCTTTTGAGGGGAGATTTGACTTTCAGAACAGTTTAAAGTCATTTGAAAACAAGCTTTCAGAGTAAGGGGGCTATGGATGACCTCGTTTCCTGCGTCACTTACGTGGTCGTAGGAGCAATTCCAAAATGTTAGGGCTCGTTCCCTTGGTGATACTCTCCGTGTATTTGTTATTCTGTGCTTTAACATTACGTTCTCCGTCTGCTTCCCCAATGTCTTTTAAGGATGTGTCAGGAAATAAACATACAGAAACAGTAGTCTCAGCCCTTAAGGTGCCCACAGGCTGGTGCGGGAAACATTTTGGCTCAGGTCTGATGACCTAAATGTTGGCTATTTGCCTGCAGAGACTGGATTGTTCGTCGGAATGGTTTGTGGGGCTGAAACAAGCAAACAGACTGGAGAGCCTACTTCTTTAGGCTGCGGATCTCCTGAAACTCTTTCCTGTGTACTTTTTCTCCGGCTGCCCTGTATCATCAACCTCACAGCGGAACAAAGCACTGACCATTTATACTCTTGAGCCGGCAGGCCAGGGGAGTGGCTGCTATTATTGGCCTCATCCATTGGTGAGTCAGGAAGAAGCAGGTTTTAATCTCCCAGTTGGGGCCTGTAACAAGGTTCACGAATATCAGGTTAGCTACCTTCAGAAGCAGACAGAACCCTCGTCTGTCATGGTGAAGAGGATCCATACACCTGCCCCAGCAACTCCTCTCATTGTCCTTGTGTATTTCTTGCTGTTCAAGTCTCTCTCCCCCGCGCGCTCTGTCCAGCTGCCATTACGGTCTTCTGGACTTGACGTTTGGCTCTGCATATTTAATTTTGTTTACCAGCTTTCCAGACCTGAAGAACATGAAAACAATTAGCCAATCCGTAATATTCAGAATGTGTGTAAATACAAGAATACACAATTTATCGCATTGCAATATTTGTGTTCTAAGTTTATTGTTGGCTACCTTGTGGTCAGCAGTCTTGAATGGGAAGACCACAACCTTGACCTGAATTTTCCCTTGGGGCTAATTTTATTAGGCTTTCTGTTGCTCACAGGCTTGTTCAATCTTATTTCAAAGCCCGAGACTCCATGACACACCTACCAGATCTAAGGTTACTTTAAAGTCGATGGCCAAAAAGTTTTGTGTCTTCTGATTTCTAGAATGGTTTCTAAAGATTCCGATGTGGAGCACTTGGAACAAACCAACTAACCAGGTGTCAAAGTATAATCTTCAAGAAGTTAAAAACAGACATGTCCTACAAGTACTGCTTACAGCAGGCTCATGCACGGGACAAAGAATGTTGTAAGTCATTAACGAGGGAGTACCCGGATGACAAAGTTAGGTCGAGGCAGGGTACAGGAGAATGAAATAACGCGTTCAGTCAGGAAAAGAAAGAATGCGGGAAGGTACGAAACTGGTTAATGTTCTATGAGGCAGAGCAGTCATCACTTTTAGGGCTATCTTTTCTACTGGAGAGAGTTCATTTGCCTCTAGACTGGACAAAACCCTTATTAGTGTATCGATCTTCTACAAGTGAATGCCTAATTTTACATATTCTGGACCTAATCAAAGAGTAAATATGAAGTCAGTTACCTTCTAGAAAGCCGGGCCGTCCAGAATGGTAACTAGTAATCCCATGTGGCCAATGAGCGCCTGTAAGGTGGCTAGTCTGAAATGGAATGTTCCACGAACGTAAAATACACTAGATTTGCAGACTTGCCATGTGAAAAAAAAAAAAAAGGAATATAAACTATCTTATTTTTTAAAATATTGATTACATGTTGAAATGGTCATAATTTGGATAGATTGAGAGAAGTAGAATATATTATTAAAATTAAATTCACCTGTTTCTTTTTACTTTCGTCAATGCAACTACTAGAAAACTTAAAATTACACATGATTCACGTTCTATTTTATCGCAGAGCATTGCCCTAGAGCATCGAATGACCCACAAACGAACCTAGACAATTTTCGAATACAGCTTGGAAGGATGGGAAGGATGGGAAGGACACGAAGAAAGAGTTTTCCCTTGTTTTTAAGTTTTGGATACTTTTTCTCAACACAAGTTACTGGGATCTGGAGACGGGTTACTTGTTTCTCTGACTTGAGATCTGGACATCAGATTTGCACGTAGGGAGATGTGTTTTGGTTGATTCAACCTGAGTGATCATATTAGAGAACTGAATCACAGTAATCAAATTTACATGCTACTGTTTTATAAATCAGGACATCAGTTTATGGTGAAGGGAAGTCCAGTGACCTGGTAATCGAGACTTTCCACTGCTACTTTCCTGGTGGTAAAGCACACTTTACTGAATTTCAGATGCCTGTGGGGGCGGGGCGGGGCAAAGGAGGGGATCTCATTGCACAGAGAATCAGAGCAAAGTGGCACGCTCTTATTTTGTTACCAAAGTATATTAGTATGATAAAAGTGCTTTAGTTGTTCAAACACTTTCAATAACTTCTTACAATTCCTATACCCTAAGTCACAGTGAGGGATGGCAGGTCTAAAGTAGTTTTCTATGGCTGCTAATTCATCCATCACTAATCTTATTAGGCTGCTAATTCCCAGAGGACATGATCAGTAGTACAGACAATTTCCAAATGTTGAACAAATGCTGTTCAATAAAACCATGGAGTTATCTTTAGTCTAACAGATGCCTCATTTTTTATTCATCACTGAACTTAAGTTGTACAACTTGATCACAAGCGAAGGCAGACATCTTTCATACATATTTTCATGTCGCTGTATATTTGAATGGGACTTTCTAGTAAGTTGTAACACTTCCTTTGTCCCTAAATATAAGTTTATAATTACATTACATACATGAGTAGTAAGTTTATTCAGCTTTTTCTCTCAAGAAAAAATTGAAGCTGCTTGCAACCAAAGGCTGAAATATGAAGTTAACAAACCTTAAGGAAGTAAAGCAAACTTGAGAACAGAATATGTAAGACCCACTTTAGGGGGGATGAGAAGAGGTGTTCTTATCAACAACAAAAAATGGTGTAATAATTTATATGCCCCAGTACTTTCCCTCTATATTTAGAATTTTGCCATCTATTTTGCTGACTTCAAATACATAGCTCATCTGGTAAAAGCGTATCACATCAAAGTCAGCGGTTTTACTTCCATCCAGATCTTTGAATCCCCAGTTAGAGTCCTTCCACAGCATAACATGTGTTAGATATTGTTACTGGATATAACCGAGAATTTTCATGTGCTGAAATTCATCCCTTTACTGGAGCATATAAAAATAAATAAATAAATAAATGTTTGTTCTCTTTGAAAACAGATAATCTCAATGTCTATAGCTGCCAAGTCTATTGAGGATTTTTTTTTTTTTTTGGAGACTTAGGGGGTCTCCCTTCTTCCCTCATTATCCCTATTCTTGAGGGTCAGACCCCCTGCCTTGCACAACCCAGAGGGGAACCTAGAACCTTTTTAAAAACTGCCCGATTTCTCGCCTTTGGAGAAGTGAAGAGTGCCCCGCCCCCATCTGTGAAAAGACGGATTTGATAAAGAATTTCAATGTCTTCAAGTCTAAGATTTAAGTCTCTAACCCCCCACGATCCTGGACACCCCCTAAGGCTTATGGACCCCCTTTCATCCAACCCTAATGGCTTTGGACTGGCCCGGGAATCCTTGTCCCAGTCCGCGGTTCCTGTGGGTCTGTGCGCAGAATTCACAGAGGACCTGTGTTACTTCCCTTGCGAAGAAACAGAATTATCGTGAAAACTTAGCTGGAAACCATTTCGTTTTTGTCTCCCGAAGAAGGGAAGCATGTGCCCAACCACCTCTGAGAAAAAGAACTTTCAGGGGCAAAGGAGCGAACAGGTAATTTAGAAGAAAAACAGAAAGTAGTCTCCGACTGTCCTGGACTTCCCTCGGAGTTGGGGGAGTTGGGGGCGCCTGGACGCGTTGTCTTTGGGCTTGAGGAAAAAATAAATGGAGAGCACGAAGCCTGAGGCTTCTCGGATCCTTTCCCGACCAAAGCCGGGAGATTTGGTGCGGGGCATTTTAACATTTTCCCCCTTTTGTGAAGTGGAACAAACACAACTTGGGCGCACGGCGGCTGCTCGGAGCCTGCCAGCCGGGCGGGCAAGCGGAGCACCAATCAGCGCGCGCCTGCGCTCTATATATACGGCGTTCCGGCCCCGGCGCACCCACAGCGCTCTGCCACTTGTCCCCAGTCTGAGAGCCTCAGCATGTCGGAGACCGCTCCCGCCGCTCCCGCCGCCGCCCCCCCTGTGGAGAAGGCCCCAGTGAAGAAGAAGGCGGCCAAAAAGCCTGCAGGGGCGCGCCGCAAGGCGTCCGGGCCCCCGGTGTCCGAGCTCATCACCAAGGCCGTCGCCGCCTCCAAGGAGCGCAGCGGCGTGTCCCTGGCCGCGCTCAAGAAGGCGCTGGCGGCCGCCGGCTACGACGTGGAGAAGAACAACAGCCGCATCAAGCTGGGTCTCAAGAGCCTGGTGAGCAAGGGCACCCTGGTGCAGACCAAGGGCACCGGCGCCTCGGGCTCCTTCAAGCTCAACAAGAAGGCGGCCTCCGGGGAAGCCAAGCCCAAAGCCAAGAAGGCGAGCGCGGCCAAGCCCAAGAAGGCGGCTGCGGCGGCCAAGAAACCCAAGAAGGCCGCGGGGGCGAGCGCCCCCAAGAAGAGCGCCAAGAAGACCCCCAAGAAGGCGAAAAAGCCCGCGGCGGCGGCTGTCGCCAAGAAAGTGGCCAAGAGTCCGAAGAAAGCGAAGGCTGCCAAGCCCAAGAAGGCCAGCAAGAGCGCAGGGAAGGCTGTGAAGCCCAAGACTGCCAAGCCCAAGGTGGCCAAGCCCAAGAAGGCTGCACCCAAAAAGAAGTAGGTGGTTGAACGTCTGCTTCTAAACCCCAAAAAGGCTCTTTTCAGAGCCACCACTATCTCCGAGAAAGAGCTGAACATTGTTTACTCACCCTTCTCTTTTCCTCTTTACCTTTAGCTCTGGAAGAGGGTTGCGGGGGGTGTGGTTGGCAATTAAGGGCTCGCGCCAACCGGAAGAGAGCGAGGGGGGCGGAGGGGTCCCTGTGCGCGTCCGTGGGCCCGTCCCCTGCCCTGCGGTGGCGGGGGTAGCTTCCCCGGCGGCAGTGCGGAAGCGCTGTCCCGAGGCGCGCGCTCGTCCGCCAGCCCCGCCCCGTGCCGGGTGCATCGAAAACAAGCTCAAACCCAGCCAGCCAGTCTGTCTGCAGGGATACCTCGATTGGGTTGGAAAGTCATTCAAAAGTCCCGCCCTGCTCGCGGGTTGGCCCGCTCCTCCAGCCCATGATTTTCGTCGTGCGTTTTATTGGGTGGCGTCCGGCCTCCTGTGTATTCTATGTATGTTTGGCTTCTAGTGGGTTGATCTTGGCTTTTCCGGTTGATAAGGGAGCGTGTATCTGGCCTTTCGGACACTTCCCATGTTTTGGAAAATCAAGCCGGTGTGTCCGGGGCAGCACCGGCCCGGGAGGAGAGGGGGCAGGCGCCCGTGCCCCGCGCTCTCGTGCGCAAGCCCGTGCGCCGCGGCCACCAAGTACCGCGTCTGAAAAGACGCGCAGCGGCGACTCTGCCCAGGCGCACGGCTGGACCGGCGCCTCCTGTTCCTCGCCTCGTGCGTCTTTGGACGGAGGCGTGACGGATTCGAGCGCATCAAAAACAACTTTTCGTCGGCCATTTTGTCCTGGCAGCGGGTCACGAGCGTCGTTTCAGGCACACGTCAACATCTAAAGACCGGAGACGTTTGAAGGCATTGCGGTGCGGTCCCCACTCCAACAGTTTGGACGCGAGGACAAAATACGGGTAAACTGTTGGAAACGTAGGCGTGTCTGGGGGCGGTCTCTCTGATGAGGGGCTTTCGTTTATAGTCACAGTGTTCTCTGGGGGTTCTTTTATATTCGCGGCGTTTCTTCTGGACAGAGAAAGTCCTAGTCCTGTTTTTACTCTGGCGCACACATATTTTCTTGAGACGAGTTCCCGGAATAGGGGCTTCTGGGACCTGCAGCTCAGCTCTTCGTCCGTTGCCAAGATGACGGATCTAGTCGTTAATCTGGATTCGTTCCCCCCTTACTGGTAGTGACCACGAGTGTCATCCCTGCCCGCACCGCCCCTCCCAGCACAGTGGGGACGCTTCCAAAGTCCCTTGTGAATAGAAAGACCTCCGCTTTGAGGGCGCAGAGCGCGCGCGCACCCACCAAGACAATTTTCCCATGGTTTCTTCCAGTAATTTTTGTGCTGTTAATTTCACATTTAAAACAATTGAGCCTCTATTTTGTTGTAAGGTTTAGTAAATGTATACAACCCTTCCGTGTCTGCCTCCCTCCCCCATTTTGAGAGGCCGCCTTTCTGTAGGCTAAATACCGTGGGTAGGTGGAGTAATTGTTGGTTTTCTACTTTGTTCCCTTGATCTTTCTTGGCCATACCTCAAGTGTGATCACACTGTTAAGTATTGTTCACAGAACTATTTTCAATGCTGAGCATATATGATCTATAGAAGGTATTAAAATAAAAATGGAATGTTTAATAAACTGAGATGTTGTGACTAATAGCTGTAAAGCTCATTCCCTCTCGTTGCTCTTCTTTCTCAGAATTTCCTGGTTATTCTCTTTTTGTTGATTTTGTTTTTCCAAATGAATTTAAGATGCTTGCTCCCTCCCACCTCTTCATCCCTCCATTAGGCATAAAAAGCCCTCAGTAGTTTCTTTGGGTTGTTGTTAAATTTACAAATTAATTTGGGGGAGACGATGAGTTTTCCTATTCAAGAACATTTTATGTTTTTCCACTTTTTCCCCCCAAATATTTTGTGCCTGAGGAGAATGTTGCAAATTTTCTCCAAATATTATCTTCATATTTCCCATTACCTTTACTCCCAGGTATTTTGTGGTCTTTGTTGCTGTTGAAATGGCAACCTATGAGATTTGAGATTCCTTGAGGACCAGCATCCTATAAAGTGCACATTCAAGAAGATACCCAGTTATGGAAGAGATCTATGCCTGTGTGAATTAACAACCTCTAGAACAGTGCTGTCTATAGCCAAATAAAAGAAAAAAGAAACAAGTGAAATAAATTTTAATAACATAATTTATTTAAGCTAATACATCCAAAATATTCTCGTTCAACTTAAAAGCAATGTAAAAATATTTATGAGACATTTCACATTTTTTTGTTTCTCATATGTCTTTGTAAACTATGCAGACAGCATATCTGAATTCCTACTAGCCTGTTTGAAGAGCTCAGTTAACTATGTGTGGCTTGTGGCAACCATATGGACAATAAAACTCTAGAATGCCCTCTGGTCCCAAATATCCTGGTCTTCTCTAACCTCACCTTTGGCTTAAAGCTTGCATGTCAGTGTGTTAGTATATACTGTCCTCTGTGGCCTAAACTTTTGTTGAAGTGCCTGACCTTAAAGGATGGTTGACTGGTCCAAAGGGCATTGGGCCAATATGAACCATCAAAAATTTTCTGTCCAAAAACTGGAATTGAGTCAGAAACTGAGATGACCTGATGTCCAGGGAATTGCCTTCTTAGACACTCTGTAGGAGAAACCAAGAAGTCTGGTGAATAAAAAGAGCAGAACGGAACCAAGTACAGAGCAGAGAGGAGAGATGCATAGAGGGGTGTTCTCTGGGTTCCTGACATTGGACTTCTTGGTTCTCCTGCCCATCTGAACTCCTGCCGCTGGGGTCACCTTGCTTGGCTCAGGTCGGGTCAAGTTTTAGCAACCAGGAGACTTAATTAAGACACTGCAAATATAATCACAGTTAGTGCTTATGGTTATAGCATACTGCATATCTGTGCTCCCTTTCTCCTTCAAATGCTTTCAAGTCCACACACCTTTTGAGTTTATATACTTGCAATCGTTCCTAACATTGACTGTCTCTTGCAAACAGATCTGCACAGGTAACGGGTGTCCTTTACTTTCAAATGAAATGTATTCCTCAAAAACAAATATCGCCCTTTTCTAGTAAGGGTAAAGGGAGAGTTCATTCACAGAGAGCTAAAAGTTGTAATAAAAATCTCTAATTTTGCCCAGACTTTGGATACAATCTTCATCAATGTTTCTTTGATTTTGTTCCATTCCCTCACCAGTGTTCACAAAGTTGACTGGCTTAAGCCTCATTCCATAAGCCATTCATTAGACTCTAATTTGGCCACTCTAAGAAAAAGGTCCTTGTCTTGATTTCTATTTTATGAAGTCTATATTTTATTTTGACATTATTAATATTATTTTCAATACTCATTATTATCATATTGATAATAGCAATAATATATTCAAATAATTGCCCAAACACAGCTGATTGGATAAAACTGTCAATGAGTACTGCATAAACTAAACTGTGATTGATAATTCAGCAATGAAATTCATGATCTCATGTCCGTGTATGACAAAAGCATGAGTAACGCAGAAATTAAAGGCTACTTGTAACACATTATACCAAACTTTTTTTTTTTTTCCTGCCCATACACAGTGCTCTCATGGCTGAAAAATTAAATATCCTATTCCTTCTCACAGGCAAAGTTCTAGGTATCATTCTTTGCCTAAGGGAAACGTAGACAGTAACTTTGGGTTGAAATTCATGCCAGAGATGAACAGGTCCAGGAGATGCAAGATTACATCATTAGAGGATTTCACAGTGGAGCAGGGATTTAGGGCACAGTGGAAACAATAGCTTTGAGAGCTCGCATTTCCTGAGCTCTAATGTACAATGTGCCAAGCATTGCTGCTCAGCACTCTCCACTTATTATCACTTTGTCACAGCACTTTGAGGTAAGTGTCATTAATCCTGGGGCTTGGTGATATTAAGAATGTACCTAGTTAGTTTCCGATCAGTGAGCCAGTGTAATTATCCTCTGTACGCTAGTGTTTTTCCTCAGAAGTACAATAAGAGCTATATAGGTTATTTGACATTTTCTAGTAGCCACATTTAAAAAAGTAAAAAAGAAACAAGTAAAATCTATTTTCGTATTATTTTAACTCACAATGATAAAAATATTATTTCAACTAGTTATCTAATACAAAAAATATTAAGGAGATTTTTAAATTCTATTTTTCAGACAGCTCTTTGAAACCTGCTATGTAGTTTACCCTGAAAGCTCATCCCAATTTGGACTAGTCACATTTCAAATGCATAATAGCCATCCATGGCTAGTGGCGACTGTCTTGGACGATATAGCTCCATAGTAAATACTGTGGGGAAGACACAAGCAAATACTTGCTCTGTAGCAGAATCCAGATGTTTCCAAGGAAATGATTATTCTGAGCTGGTCCTGAAGGCCAGAGAGCATCCCTAAGACATGATGGTTCTACTCATCCTACCCACTTCATGTCATTGAGCAGAGGACTCTGACAACAGAAGTTAGCCCACTGCATCTCCTACCCATCCAGCCTAATCTGTGAGATGTTACCCTCGAGGAGCAACTAAATCTAAGAATCCCTTTCTGGGCAATCTTATTGATCAGAAGATATTTAGAGTGTGGGTTTCCTGTGAGATTGCCTGTCAATAATACTTATTAGTAGTATGAATTTAGCCAATTAACTAAAATCTCTTAGGCTAATATTCTTCCTCTATAAAATGGACACAGTGAGAGAACTTGACTTTCCGTGTTGTATTAAGAATGGTATAGGGGCACCTGGGTGGCTCAGTCAATTGAGCATCTGAATCTTGATTTTGGCTCAGGTCTTAATCTAGTCATCGTGAATTTGAGCCCTGCATTGGGCCCCATGCTGGGTGTGAAGCCCACTTTAAAAAAAAAAAAAGGTATAGAATGATAGAGAACAATTCAGGCCAATCAGTTCACATGGTACTTGACCCATGGAAAACTATGAATGTTAGCTATTAGACTGATTCCAGTGAAAACATGGTTTTATTGCTCTTCCTATGGGGACCTCTCTAAAGGAAGATGATATTCAGTCCAGAATAGATCTATAACACCTGGCAATATTGTCCCAGGGAACTCACATTTACACTGAAAGTGTTCAAATTGCTTGAAGTTGACTTTATATCCTCCCCACGAAGTTTTGTCTTTCTGGTATCTCTGAGAATGGTACCACCATCCGAAGCAGCATGCAAAGCAAAGCTCGGATTATCCCAGAGGCCTACGAGTCATCCCAAACCAGCGATTCTCCACTCCTAGGGCTCTCTGCTGAGATGTGTTAGAGTGGTAGGGGGACAGGGAAAGGTCTTGTATCATTTAGAAAAGCATAGCCACTGCTCAGAAGCACATTTACCCTTTAGCTAATGAAACTCAAATGTTAAGCCCAGTACTTCCAAAGCCCTGAGAGGGCCTCTTTGGAGTATGTTCACTTGGTCTCTCTCTCTTTTTTAAAATTTCAATGTTAAGATATTTTATTCACAGCTGGTTAAACCTGTTGTTTATTGCCACTCAATCTTCTCTTTCGTAATACAATTCACCTTTTGCCTTATTATGCTGGGATGTTGATGAACACATTTGGATTTGTGTAAGAGAAATTTTACTTCATATATGTTTAGTTTAGTGTTAGCGAGGTATACAATTTGCAGATGTGCTCACATAGAGTTCAGTTCTAGCCAATCGGATGTAAGAATGGTTTCAAGGAACGTACTCCTACTGCTCACGGACAAACTTACCTGGATTTCAGGCAAGGAGATGTAGGACTAGATAACGACATCTATGTCTTTGTAGCAACCGCAGTAAGAGTAAAGGTGTCTAGCATGGATGAATCAAGATTGGCAGTGTAGAGAACTGAAAGCCTGTCCATGAAGAATCCTTCCAAATTTTACAACTCACATATGAAAGAAGCTTGACAAAGGATTTCCCAAATTCGAAAACAATCTTAAAAATGACGCTACCAATGATATGTTTTGAAGATGAAACTCAGTTCTAAGGTATCAAGAGAACAAAACAAATTGTGATCAATTTACCCTGGAGGAAATACTGAATTCTCTTCCCACTGTATATATAGAAAATATACCATATATATATATATATAATTTTTTTTTTTGGGTGGGCAGCAAAGCAAGGTTTATTGAGTGATAGCACAAAGTTCCCAAGGAGGGAGGTGACCTGAGAGGGTTGCCTTCCAAAATAATTTTCAAGTGAAAATGGAATCAATATGCAGTCAAAAATATTCTAAGAAAAGGAAACCACGCACATTATAGTGTATTTGAGAGTTAATAAAATGTGCTATTTTTCTGAACTTTGTGATGGCTATGGTTTTATTTTTGTAAAATTGGAATTTGGCTCTTCTTTCAATGTAAATTAATATTCAGTCTGGTTTTGTATTTTAAATTTTGAATTGTAATTGTTAAGAGTTGCCAAGTTGTGTAAGTTTTAGGCCTCAGAAAACCTTGAGCTACCAGCAGTTTAGCATGATTTATACTTAGAAAATTAAAGAAATTAACTTTAGTTAATGATTTTGTATTTATTAAAAGGGGACGTGGGTAGGAGAGACACTCTAGGTAGCAACCTGTCAGAGTCTCAAATCCCATTGATTTTAGGATGCATAGGCAAGCTTTGGATAATGATTGGCAAATCTTTCTTATTGCATATATGTATTTAGTGGGTCTCCGCTGGTGAGTACAGAAGTCAGTTTCTATCACTCTATCACCTGCCCTTCTCAGGTAGACCAATACAAGATTTCTGGAGTCAGGATACATGAAATGTTTTGTGGACTACTGAAAACGTTATGGATACTGATAATGCTATTAGATATACTTCTATTATGCCAAATGGAATAAAAGTTGTTACAGGGGATGGTCTGGACCCTCTACAAACCCACGTGACTAAACGTTGTTCTCTTTGATGAAGTCCAACTGAACAGGCAAAAGTAATCAATATAAGGGGTTTCAAGGAACTGCACACGTCAGTCCAACTAAGAGCTTATTTTGCCCTCTATTTCTTGTGTACTTGTGAAAAAAACTTGTCTAACTGCTCCAAGAAATTAGAACTGCATTCTTCAAGTCACCCCAGAAATGATAAAATGTACTTTAACATTCGAATATCTCATACCTAAAACATTCCACGTCAGAAGTTCCTTTCATAGCAACGAAATTGCGTTTCGGTAGTTAGAACTAGAAATTACAGCTGTTTTAAAAGATTGTGGGTGGCTCTGAAAAGAGCCTTTTGCAACCAGAAGCTTGTCTTATGCCCTCTCCCCGCGGATGCGGCGCGCCAGCTGGATGTCCTTGGGCATGATGGTGACGCGCTTGGCGTGGATGGCGCACAGGTTGGTGTCCTCGAAGAGCCCCACCAGGTAGGCCTCGCACGCCTCCTGCAGCGCCATGACGGCCGAGCTCTGGAAGCGCAGGTCGGTCTTGAAGTCCTGCGCGATCTCGCGCACCAGCCGCTGGAACGGCAGCTTGCGGATCAGCAGCTCGGTGGACTTCTGGTAGCGCCGGATCTCGCGCAGGGCCACCGTGCCGGGCCGGTAGCGGTGCGGCTTCTTGACGCCGCCCGTGGCCGGCGCGCTCTTGCGGGCCGCCTTGGTGGCCAGCTGCTTGCGCGGGGCCTTGCCGCCCGTCGACTTGCGCGCCGTCTGCTTTGTGCGAGCCATTTGGAAAAACTGTAAACACACCTAAAGCCTGGCGGGCAAAGGCGAAGATTCCTTTATATACAGTAAGAAGCATTCTGATTGGTCTTGTAATTTTTCAAAAGAACCGCGCGATAAAACCATTGGTCGAACTGTAGCCACGTTGATTAATTACTGGAGAATCTGATTGGATGAATTACTCCACGTCTCTCCCTCTTTACAGTGTTAATATTCAAAGATTGTTTTATGCTTTCACTACGTACAGTAGGCCTAACCAGTCATTTAAGAAGTATGTTAAATGTAATTTGTGTGGTTTTGTAAACCTAAATGGGACCTGAGAGTCCCCCATCTTTACAGGCTCGGAGGTTATCAATCCTGGTCTGCACACTTCATTGAGTACACTTTTGTCTTAACTTCTCTAGAAGTTAAGTTGGGTTAGTTATTTAGAAGTAAATCTCGGGTAGCTTGGACTGCCACTTCCTGGATCTCTGATCATTATAACTCCCCTAATACGGAGTTTTGTCCTATAAAACTACATGGCAGCGTCCCTGGGTAGATTTGGAATATCACACGTAGAGCACTGGGTCTGATAATGCTAGTTACACACACTAGACCACAAATGACCGCAGACTTTTGTTGAATAAAACGGTTTTTCCTTTAAACGGACAATCTGAAAAGCTCTTGTGGCTTTACTATTGGTCAAAAGCGAATTTCCTTCCTGCTTGTACATTTCAGCCCCTTTACCTTCTTGTAGCGAAGTTAGGCGTAGTATGTACCAAGTTTACAGTAGACGGCCTGTTTTTTTGGATCCCAACGTCTTCACTATTTTGTCTTTTACAAATATATTGAGGACGGATTCTACCAACTTAACTGGTTACCAGCTTTTCTTGTGAATATATGGATGGCTCTGAAAAGAGCCTTTTATTTGCTCTATTAGAATAGAAGATACGTGCTGTCTATGCTAGACCTTACTTCCCCTTGGCCTTGTGGTGGCTCTCAGTCTTCTTGGGCAGCAGCACGGCCTGGATGTTGGGCAGGACGCCCCCCTGCGCGATGGTGACTTTGCCCAGCAGCTTGTTGAGCTCCTCGTCGTTGCGGATGGCCAGCTGCAGGTGGCGCGGGATGATGCGCGTCTTCTTGTTGTCGCGGGCCGCGTTGCCCGCCAGCTCCAGGATCTCGGCCGTCAGGTACTCCAGCACGGCCGCCAGGTACACGGGCGCGCCGGCCCCGACCCGCTCCGAATAGTTGCCTTTGCGGAGCAGACGGTGCACACGGCCCACCGGGAACTGAAGGCCGGCCCGCGAGGAGCGCGTCTTAGCCTTGGCTCGGGTTTTACCCCCCTGCTTTCCACGGCCAGACATACTAAAACAACTTAATCCCACCACGTAAGCTGTGAAATACTAAGAAATATACGTGCCTCCTGCAAAACAAAGTCTTTTTATAGGCAACGAGGGGATGAGCTAACAAGCTATTCCATTGGTCTAAATAGGTTAGTCCATGTATCCAATAGGAAGAGAGACTGTGTATTCCTTATTTGCATAAACCCCTCCCTTTAGCGAAGTGGTTCTGATTTTATCCAATCAGAAGTAACAATTCTTGAAACTTCATTTGCATTGAAGAACTATAAAAGAATGGGCTCCGGACCCCTCACGACACTAACCTTTGTTCTGGTGAGTGCGGTTAGCGTTTTTTCAGTTCTTAGGAAAAAAACCATGCCTGAGCCTTCGAAATCTGCTCCGGCCCCGAAGAAGGGTTCCAAGAAGGCCATTACTAAAGCGCAGAAGAAGGACGGAAAGAAGCGCAAGCGCAGCCGTAAGGAGAGCTATTCCATCTACGTGTACAAGGTGCTGAAACAGGTGCACCCCGACACCGGGATTTCGTCCAAGGCCATGGGCATCATGAACTCGTTCGTCAACGACATCTTCGAGCGCATCGCGGGCGAGGCGTCGCGCCTGGCGCATTACAACAAGCGCTCGACCATCACGTCCAGGGAGATCCAGACGGCCGTGCGCCTGCTGCTGCCCGGGGAGCTGGCCAAGCACGCCGTGTCCGAGGGCACCAAGGCCGTCACCAAGTACACCAGCTCCAAGTGAGTGCGCTCCGAGGCATAATCAACCCCAAAGGCTCTTTTCAGAGCCACCCATTTTATCGAAAGAGAGCTATAATACCACTTTGTAGCGGTGTAAGTGCAGGCGTGCGTTACTCTAGCTTGAGTCCTAAGAAAGCCAAGCAAAAGACGGTCGTTGAAGCAATTCTAGAGCCAAGAATGGATTTGGAAGATCCGTAGCTTTTAAGCGCAATATAGTCCTGCGGTGTAATGCCCAAAAGCGCTAGTTCACCTCTTTTTTTCAGCCCAGGTTTCAAGTTTTCCCCTAAGTCTCCGGATGCTTGTAAGTGCTCACTCATCCCTTCCCAGTGTCTGCGTTTCTAAAAAAAGTATTTTCCTGTTGGGTAAAGTAGTGGTTGAAGGTTTTCAGAATAGGGACCCCCAGGGGATAAGACAGTTGATTTTTTATTGGGAGGAGGCTACGTCTGGGCGGCGGAAAGAGCACGTAGAGGCTTATATACCTGGACTCAAGTTCCCTGGCCTAAAGCATTGGGTAAACAGTAAACCGTCGCCTGTGGTTCCGGTGGGCACCTCTGGGGTATACCTCAAGCTCTTTGCTCACAGATTAAAGGAAATTTCGCATTAGAATTGTTCACCGATGGCGATAGCTATTCTAAATCCGTTTCAATTCTTCTTGCGTCCCAGCAGTCTGATCTTCCACTTCCCTTTTTGAGTGTCCTTGTCTTTTGGGGAATGCCACTAGAAGGGCGGGAAGGATGTCCCTCCAGCTCTCGGAGGGACAAAAGGTTTGAATTTCCCGCTCTTCCCTCTCGTGTCACCTCACTGGCTTGCGGGGAGGGCCCGGGTCGGAGAGGAAGATGTGCTGGTTTTTCTCGGCAAACCTTTTTCAAGGAACCCCGGACTCCAAAAATAATCTCCCAAAGACAGAAAGTGGCCTTAGTGGAGGACTAGGAGGTAATGGGGCAGTTCGAGGTCCGGGACTGGGGGAGGGGAGGAGAATGGGTAGCTGCTGACTGCCAATGAAAAGCAGGAAAACTAGTTTTCATCGATTTATGAGCATTTTATGTAGTTGACACGACGGTGTCTTTAGATTAAGAAATTAAATGTACAGTAGAATTTCTTTAAAAGGACACCTTTACAAAGCAAATTCAAATGATGTTTTCCCAGATCCCACATGTCAGCCGACCTCTGTATCTGTACGAGTACTTCGAGTCTCAGCAACACAGAATTTATCATTGTGAAGGAGACCCCGGGATTAAAAATTAATAATTATAAAAAGACATACCCCCCCTTTTTTATTATCAAACTCAGGATACGGTTTAAGAATCGCTGACCCTTATGTTCTTCCCCTGGAGAGGTGAGATCTGAGTGGTAATATTTCTTATGCTGTTCAAAATGATCCGAGGTAGGGATTACCTTGTCCTTCAAAACTTTCACCTGCCTGCTTGCTTTCTACCTTTCTTCTCTCTCTGTCCTCTCTCCCTCCCTGCTCCCCTTCCTTCCTAGTATTTGATGCTTTACCTAAAACTTTACCCCTAACCGACAAGTTCAAACTAAACTGGGGTTTGTAAACTCAGACCTAGGCCTTTTTGCCATCCGTACTAAATACCTCTAGTAAGTGAACGGAGAATTTGAAAAAAAAAAAAAAAAAGAAAAGAAAAGAAAAATCAGATGCCTGGACTCTGTGGTAGACTCCAGATTTCTAGTGGGATGTGGTGAGAAAGCAGAAAAAACCTCATACTCTCTCTCCAGCTGCACCTGATGAGGCACGGACTTTGGACACAGCAGAGCCAGCAGGCAAGCCATCCAAGCGAGATTCTACCAGGGTTTATACACCCTCTTCCCTAATAAAGCACCCACGTTTTCTCCAGAGAGGCAGTTTCTGAGTAAAAAAGCAAATGAGAAAAAATAATAACGTGTATTACTTCCCTGATTCTCCTTGCAGCCAAGGGAAGTTTTGCCTGTCTTCCTATCCCACAAAGATGACCACAAGACAGGGAGAGCTTGATCTGTGGGGGAGGGAAAGAGGAGCTGCTCTGGGTTAAGTTCTGGGTGCCAGGAACAAGACAGACGGGTTGGAGAGACTTTTAATTTGAAGGGAGGTTGAGAATTTGGAAAAGAGAAGAAAGATCCACAGACAGATAACAGGGAGTCCAGAAAGTGGTTATGATTTGGGAAAGGGGGCACAGTTAGAAGTGGAATGCCCTGGCCCTGCTTCCTGGCAGATGAGAGGACACAGACTTCTCAGTTCTGTCTTCAACATCTGCACATTTGATGTCTTTCTTCTTGGCTTTTCATTTCTGTTAAACAATATACACATTTAAGTCAAATCTTTTTAACTTCCTTGCAAAACAATACCTGCCCGTTATTTTAAAATAATAAACACCACAAATAATTTTAAACACATGAAAAGCAACTGAAATTCAATTATCCAGGACATTTTTGCCATCAATCTTCTGGAAATTTTACTTTGTGCAAGTCTATATACGTATAGAAATATAAATGTCATATGAGATCATATTTCCTCTTCTCTTTTAAAATTAATAGAGAATTGCCAGGTGAACAGGGAAACCCTGGGCCCTGGAGCCTCCACTCAGCCTATCCCAAAGAGTTTGACGAAACATTCTTGGTCTTGTCACACGAAAGAATTCAAGGGCAGATATGCAACACAGAGGACAAGGGACACAAGCGGGAAAGTTTATTAAAGTTAAAAGTATACTCTTGAGATATGAGAGAGAAAGAGCTGCCTCCCCCTGCTTTTTCTTCCTCACTCGCTCAGGGGTTTCCTGTTGAGGCGCCGCCATCTTGGGCCTGTCTGGTGGGATCCGGCTGCTCGTGGATGCGGCCAGGACAGGCAACCGACCTTCCCCACAGCCGGCCGTGGCCTCCTCCTTGCTGGTCTCCGGGCATCTCATTAGAGCCTCGCTTAGCTGCCTAACTAACAGTACAGAAAGAGAGCAATTGTCAGGGATAACTTTTTTTTTTTTTTTTTTTTAATCTGAAAGACTTACTGCAAGGCGGGGCAAACATCTGATTAACCAAACATCTACTCTTAATTACCTTCCTGTGAATTGCCAACTTCTCCTTCGAAGCCCCAGGTCCCTACCCTATTCCTTAGCTCAGGATGGCATACAAGCCCCAATTGCCTCACTGCGTTTGAGTCTCATGTCTTTGTGGGGCTCCCAGACATAAGAAATTATATTTGCTTTCCTCCTGTTAGTCTGCCCTGTGTTGAAATGTAATTATTAAACCAGCCAAAGAACCTGGAAGGGAGGAAGGGAACATTTTCCCATCTCTACATTACCATTGCTGGTTTACGGATGAAAACAAGCCACATGTTGAGCTCTGTATATTTGCTAACTTTTTGTATAGCTGTCCTATCAGTTGTTGAGAGGGGTGTTGACCCGTCTACCTGTAATTGTGGATTTGCCGGTCACTCCTTGCAGTTCTACCAGTTTTTGCCTCACATATTTTGTAAGGCTGTTATTTGGTGCTTACACAGTTAGAATTGCTTGGTTTGGGGCGCCTGGGTGGCTCAGTCGGTTAAGCGTCTGCCTTCAGCCCAGGTCATGATCCCAGAGTCCTGGGTTGGAGCCCCATATCAGGCTCCCTGCTCAGTGGGTAAGCTGCTTCTCCCTCTGCCTGCCACTCCTCCTGCTTGGGCTCTCTCCCTCTCTCTGTCAAGTAAATAAATAAACTCTTAAACAAAAAAAAAAAAGAATTGCTTGGTTTTCTTTTTAGTTTGACCATTTTATCATTCTGTAATGTCCTTTTCTATCTTTGGTAATTTTCTTTGCTCCGGTTTACTTACCTGATATTAATACAGGCACCCCTGATTCCTTTTGTTGGGATTTGCATGGTTTCTCTTCCTCTACCCTGTAATTTCAACTTGTGTATATAGTTATATTTGAAGCGAGTTCCTGTAGACACTGAAAGGGAACATTATTTGCCACCCTAAAATATGCCTCTTTGGCGTAAGGATTACCTAAACTGATTTTTTTTTTTTTTTAAATAGCAGACATTAAATAAGCTTTGAAAACCTAGTAGGAGTTAGCCTTTCGTAAGAGAAATTTACATATACAAGGGAAATCTGCATTTCTAAGAGTGTTTTCTTGTCTGTGCCAGGAAAGGAAGGATGACTAAAACTGTAGGAACACATTGGAGAAGGCGAAGACAAATCTGCCTGACAACCATAGCCTTGTTTACTGTGGTTTGCCTAGTAACCTCCCAAAACTGGCGTCCCCACCCTCCACCCCAAACATCTTTTGCCTTTAGCTGGAGATGGTATTTAAGGTGGTGGCTTGGGCCGTTTGAGGTGTTACTCAGTATTTCCTGGGTCTCCCCCTTGTATACAGGAAGTACACATGTTATTAAACTTTTGTTTTTTTGTTTTTTCAAAAAGCTCTGTTTCCTCCTGTTAGTCTGTCTTGTATTACAGGGTAGTCTCAGCTAACAATCTAGAAGGGTAGAGGGAAAATTATTTTTCCTCCCCTACCACATTTGGAGCATGTACTTTTATCCCCTCAGCCGATCTCTGTTATTTAATGGATGTATTTAGACCGTATACATTTAATGCAATTATTGATATTGATGGGGTTCAGGACATACTACCCCAAAAGGTGGCCCTTTGATATACTGAATATCTTAAGCTAGAGATGTCTGGGAAAACAGCAAAGCAAGGTTACTTTGGCCTCCTCTCCCTCACCCTTCTTACCTAAAGGCAGGATTAGAAAACCATTATCAGGAACAGGGAATTTAGGGCTGAGAAGACTATATGAACAAACCTTGTTACTTCTTCACCATTTACTCCCTATTGTCCAAACCCCTTTGCCTTTTTGGTTCTTTAGAAATCTGTTTCATTGTCTAAAGGTATAAAAGCTTCCTGCTTTGGTCTCTTCTTTAGGTCTTCATTTTTTTAGGAAGGCTTCGAAATACATGTAAAAATTCCCATAAAATTTGTATGCTTTTCTCCTGCTAGTTTATCTTTGTCAGTTTAATTATCAGACCCAGCCAGGATTCTAAAAAGCTTTAGGAAACATTTTTCTCCCATACGTGTTAGTCCTCAACTTTGCCATTTTATTTTTTGTTTTCTGGTGGGTTTTTTTGTTTGTTTTTAATTTTTCCCTCGCTGTTGTTCAATTCCTCTGTTTTCTAGCTCCAGCTTTCCTGTGGGCTACTTGAATATTTTCTTGAGAGAGTTTGAATCTGATTCATCTGTCGTCTTTGGTAGTTTCTTAGTGGTTGCCCTAGATACTACCCACACAGGACATCACCGTCCAGTGGTATCTACATGTTACCAGTTCAACCTTACAAAGCTTGTCTCCTTTTAAATCTTTTTACCCTTTCTTGTTTGTAATATAATTATCTGAAATAGTTCCTTTATATACAGCAAGAACCACATCAGATAATGTAAGAAATTTTGCTTCTAAACATAATTTAGAAATCAAGAGAATTGTATTTACCCATATTTCTTTCTTATCTTTCTTCCTTCCTAATGTTCCCAAAATCTCATATCATGTCCTTTCTTTTTCAAGAACTTCCTTCTGCCATTCTTCTATGGAGAGATATGCCAGCAACAAATACCACTTTACTTCATCTGAGAATGTCTTTATTTCCGCACCAATTCCTAAACGACATGAAACTCAGAGTGATAGTACCAGTTCCCTACTTTTAGCTCTTAAAAAATGTGACATTGCCATTTGGTATGTGGTTTCTGATGAGAAATCTGCTGTCATTTGAGTTGGTTTTTTCCCTATTATGTAGGCTTTGTTTTTCTCGCTGCTTTCAAGATTTTTTCGTGTTTAGTTTGTGTAGGTTTGATTATGATGTTTTATGGCAAGAATGGGTTTGGGTTTACTCTACCTGGGGGTTTGTGTAGCTTCTGGAATCTGTAAGTTTACATCTTTTGTCAAATTTAGGAATTCTTGGGCATTATTTCTTCAAATACTTCTCCAATACCACACTCTTCTCTCCTCTCCTTTTGATTCTCCAAAGACAAGAATGTTAGATCTTCATTCTCCCACACGTCTCTGATGATGATTTTTCTCCCCAGTCTATTCTCTCTCTGTTGTTCAAATTGGGTAATTTCTATTTTTCTATCTTCAGATTCACAGATTTTTTCCTCTGTCTTCTCCATTCTGCTGTTGAGCCCATCTGTGGAGATTTTTATTTCAGTCATTGTATTTTTCAGTTCTAAAATTTGAATTTGGTTCTTCTTTACAACTTTTATTTTTTTTCCCTGAGATTTTCCAGCTTTTTATTTGTTTCAAGTATGTCTGCAATTGCTCATTGAAGTATTTTTATGATGGCTGCTTTAAAATCCTAGTTGAATGATTCCCACATGCTGAGAGGGGAGAAGGGCCTCATTATTTATGACAAAGTGAAGTCCAGGATCCCCATGTGGCCTCCACGGAAACCTCATACCTGGGGAGATGGGGAGGCAGAGGCAGAATTTTTTCCACAGTGTTTCACTGGAGTACAGTGGTTATTTCTTAAGTTTTCTACTTTCTAGGTCAACTTTGGTCTTTTGGCTAGAAATATCAGGCTTTTCTTGTTTTGTGTCTTTATTGTTGTTGTTCATTTGCTCTCCTTGCCATTTCTAGATTGCCAACTTCTTCAGCACCAAATCCAGGATATATGAGGTAAAAAGAAAACCCAGAGAACACAGAACTGTCTTGTTCCTCAGCTCTCAAGTTTAGTTAGCCAACCTGCCTTCTCTCCACCTTTGGCAGTCTATTATTTAATTTATAGGTAATGTCCGGAATTTCTAGTTGTACCTAGCAGAAAGAATAGAGATAAGTGTATTTACTTCATTGTGGTCCAGAAACAGAAGTTTTTATGCTTTTGAAGTAATTTTTATACATTGTTTCTATGTGATGTAAGAGAGGTTTCCAGCTACTATTTTCAAACATATTGCCACAAAGAACACATCCTGGGAATTAAATAGACATTTATACTTAATAGATAAGAAACATAATTGGATATGATCATTCTTTTTTTTTTTTTAAGTGGCTTTTGAAGTAACTTTTTTTTTAAGTGGTTTTTGGGGTAACTTTTTGAATAACTGACTTTATTAGAATTCTGTCAGGTGAGGGGCGCCTGGGTGACTCTGTTGGTTGAGCATCCAACTCCTGGTTTCGGCTCAGGTCATGATCTCGGGGTCCTGGGATTGAGCCCCACGTTGGGCTCCTTGTGGAGTCTGCTTGTCCTTCCTCCCCCCACTCCTCCCCCGCTTATGCTGGCTCACTCTCTCTCTCTTATAAATAAATAAAATCTTTAAAAATTTTTGTCAGATGAATACGATGTACAGATCTAGATCAAATCAACTCGAGCTGCCTTTCAAGATGTGTTCTTATTGTTAACTTTTATTTTAAAATGAGGGATTCTTTTGTCTCCTGTCTTTAACCAGTGTTCTATAATGTGTTTAAGGTAAATAACAGGGGCTCCTGGCTGACTCAGTCAGTTGAGCATGCAACTCTTGATCTCAGGGTTGAGAGTTCAAGTCCCACTTTGGGTTTGGAACCTATTTAAAAAAAAATATACACACACACACACACACACACACACACACACACACACAGTAAGTGGCCCTCAGAATAAATTAATGAGTTAAAAGCATTTATAACTGTAACTCTTGCAGTGTTCAGATGAACATACTCAAACCCAGACTCTTCCAAATGCTTCTATTAGGGAGGAACAACTTCTCTCTACACTCACAGGATCTCCAACTGTGTCTAAGAATTCAACTTACATAGATTAATGGGATAAAAGCATACAAGTATTAATTATTACTTTTCGTCTACATGCACATGGGAGTTTTCAAAAGAAAAATGAAGATCCAAAGAAGCAGTTAGAATTTAATGCTTATACACTGTGTTGGACAAAGAACAGTAAATTATGACAATGTGACAGGCAAAGGGGCTGGGGCAAGGATAGTGAATTGGGTGAAGAGACTAGGAAGATAAGGGTTAGTTTAACAATGTTTGCACAGATTTCTCTTGGCCTTAACTTCCTGTCCATGGTGAGAAGAATCCCTTTCCTTCTGGTATAGGAAGGACAGCTTTCGCATGGGAGTTTCAACTCCTGCTTTTAAGGAAAAAAAGGTAGAAAATGAGATTGTCCTCGCAGCTGTTCTTTTGCAAGTTCTTTTAATTCAAACTAGTCAATATGCCAAATAGTCTATTTGGGGAGGGCATGTTCTGGACAACTTCAGCAATAACCTCAAGGCCAGTTAGTTTTTCTCAAATGTGTTCAAGTGACATTACACTGTTTTGATTTCTATTGAGCAAAGAACAGTTATTTACTTTCTTTCATTGCTTATACAAACCCATATGCATCAAAGTGTCCTGCTTCTGACAGAAAGGTGTTATTGGGGACAACTACTTTTCTTTTCATATATTTTTTAAAGTTTTTACTTATTTATTTTGACAGAGATACAGCCAACGAGAGAGGGAACACAAGCAGGGGGAGTGGGAGAGGAAGAAGCAGGCTCCCAGCGGAGGAGCCCGATATGGGGTTCGATCCCGGAACGCCAGGATCACGCCCTGAGCCAAAGGCAGACGCTTAACCGCTGAGCCACCAGGCACCCCAGGAAGTTGAATATGGTTAAGAGAAGAAGACAAAAGAGTCAGAAGACTTAAGAGAAGGCAAAAAAGAAACAGAAGAAGAGCATCTTTACTCTCCTGCCAGGTTCCCTGGATCGAAGGCTGGTTCTCTGACACAGTTGGCTTATGAGTAGATTTTCTCACACATAGGCTCTTGTTCCTTTTACCATCCTGTTTGGGAATCAGGAGACTTTTAGGCTTGAGCCTGCAAAAATTCCTGAAATAATTATTCACCTCTATCTGGGGCCCATCCAGTTCTATCTCATGGACTGTAAAAGGAAAAACAGCAACATTTCTCCTGGCAGTCTCTCGTGATGACGGAATTTCCTGAACCAACTAGAATCCTTTGTGTTGTACCAAATGAGAAAAGAGAGAAGGCAGGACAATGGGGAATGGCGCTGGGAATGATGACTTCCCCAGTCAGGAGTTTGGAGTCCTTGCTCTCCTGAACTAACTCAGCGTGACCCGCACCGGGTCAAACAAACAGACAATTTCAGTCTCTAAGTTTTTCAGTCTCTAAAGTGAACAGTACTCTATATACTTTGAGGGTGGTCCCATCAGGCCTCATATGTAAGATAAAGACTGAGGCAGAAAACTTGCTGTCCTAGGTCAGGGGCTGGATGGTCCAGTTCTTGCCTTCAGTTTTCATTGTTCAGATGTTTTAAGACTTGGGCTCTGACAAAGGAATTTCTAAAAAAGATTTATTTATTTATTTATTTGACGCAAGCAAGCGAGGGGTGGGGAGGGCAGGTGGAGAGAGAATCTTAGGAGGACTCCGACATAAGAGCAGAGGCCCACGATGGGGCTCCCTGGGGCTCAATTTCACAACCCTGAGATCAGGACCAGAGCCTAAAAGAGTCCCATGCTTAACCGACTGCGCCACCCAGGTGACCCCGAAGAATTATTTTGTTCCTTTCTTTCTTTTCTGTTGTGAGGTTCAAAGCGTTAAAGCAACTGCTGACATAGATAGACTTTTTAAATGTTATTTATTTAACAATTTTTCTGTTTATTCCTTTCCACAATCAGTCACCATCCTGGAAAAAGACAAACAGCCAAAAGACAGAGCAATGAGGACAATCACTTCTGCTTCTGATTGCATTTTGAAATAGTATTATTGAAAGAACCAAATTGCTTCAGTTACTAGTATTAAAATAAAAGTTCTTCATACCGGATTACGCAGGAGCATTCGAAAACCTCCCGCTAGATGGAGGGCGTGTATGCAAATGAGGGATGCTGATTCTGATATTCCATTGGTTATTTGAAAATAGCCAATGGGAGACTTGCAAACAGCCTACCTCCTGTTAGTATAAATACTTCTCCTGCGGTCCCTTTTGCTCTATATTGCTCGCGTTTTTTCTGAGGGCGTTTGCTTTCTACTCTATTAATCATGTCAGGTCGCGGCAAGCAGGGAGGGAAGGCTCGCGCCAAGGCCAAAACGCGCTCCTCGCGGGCCGGTCTTCAGTTCCCGGTGGGCCGTGTGCACCGCCTGCTCCGGAAGGGCAACTATTCGGAGCGAGTTGGGGCAGGCGCGCCCGTGTATCTGGCAGCCGTGCTGGAGTACCTGACCGCTGAGATCTTGGAGCTGGCGGGCAACGCGGCCCGCGACAACAAGAAGACGCGCATCATCCCGCGCCACCTGCAGCTGGCCATCCGCAACGACGAGGAGCTCAACAAGCTGCTGGGCCGCGTGACCATCGCGCAAGGCGGCGTCTTGCCCAACATCCAGGCCGTGCTGCTGCCCAAGAAGACTGAGAGCCACCACAAGGCCAAGGGGAAGTAAAATACCGACCTTTCCTTGCAATGGGTTTTTCCTGATAAAAGTTAACTTACCAGCTTACAAAGGCTCTTTTAAGAGCCACCCACTTTCTCTATTGAAAGAGCTGTCCTGCTTTGAACTATAACTAGCGCTTAAAAAGTGGAAATGTCACAACCCCCAGAAAGCTTTACCGTTCCCCATAAAAACCGTAATATTTGCTTTGAGGCAAAAGCCATATGTGGATTTAGGTGAGTGTGGATAACAGTATTGACCATATCTGGCCATATTCGGTGGGCTAGTTTCTAGTTAAGCAGGAAGGCTCTATTCTACAGATGAAGTTTGAAAGTTTTTCGCACGGAGAGTAGCTTCACATTTCGGAAAATGAAAATAATAGTGAAAGGCGCTGGGATCTTAAATTTTTCAGTATTTTCTGCTAAAGATGTTGAATACCCGCATTCTCCGTCTAGATCTAAGTTGATGAAAACGCACATTTGCTGAAGCAATTGAGAATAAGTCACAGGTCCTTGATGATTCATGCTTGTGAATAAAGACTATTTTCCTAATTCTCCACAATATTTGTGCCACACCCAAGAAAATTTTGAATTTCATTTTAGATGGAGCCCATTTGTATATTTCCCTAGGCACCTGGAAATTGACAGTTTCTCTTTTAAAAAAAGATTCATTGGAAATTCCTATGCTGCTTTGCGTGATTACCTTACATTTCAAAATATTTGAAGTTCTCGGTGCAAGATTTTGTCCACAGCGGAGATAAGAAAGGCAAGGGTAAATAAATGACGTCAGAGTAGCTACAGTGAGGGGCAGGGTTTAGGATTCATTCACCAACCTGAAAGCAACTCTTAATCCGGGCACCGCTCACGGAGCTGGGCCAATCCGCGGAGGGCGCGGGAACTTTTGAATATTCCAGGGCCCAATGGTTGTTGGTCTGGCTGTATAAAAGAAGGAGGGCTGTATGCCTTTTACCGGTTTCGGTGAAGACACTCTCTGTCCGCTTTGGCAATGGCTCGCACAAAGCAGACGGCGCGCAAGTCGACGGGCGGTAAGGCCCCGCGCAAGCAGCTGGCCACCAAGGCGGCCCGCAAGAGCGCGCCGGCCACGGGCGGCGTCAAGAAGCCGCACCGCTACCGGCCCGGCACGGTGGCCCTGCGCGAGATCCGGCGCTACCAGAAGTCCACCGAGCTGCTGATCCGCAAGCTGCCGTTCCAGCGGCTGGTGCGCGAGATCGCGCAGGACTTCAAGACCGACCTGCGCTTCCAGAGCTCGGCCGTCATGGCGCTGCAGGAGGCGTGCGAGGCCTACCTGGTGGGGCTCTTCGAGGACACCAACCTGTGCGCCATCCACGCCAAGCGCGTCACCATCATGCCCAAGGACATCCAGCTGGCGCGCCGTATCCGCGGAGAGAGGGCGTAAGTTTTTAGGGAGCGCCAACTTTAAACCCAAAGGCTCTTTTCAGAGCCACCCAATTACTTCCATAAAAGTGGCTGTGATCGATTCGGTGTTCTCATCTGTGACCTTGACCTTTGTAAAGGTTACTGGGCACCTGCGGTAACCCAATCATTGGCATCCTAGCTGATGGAGTGACCAAGACCGACAAAGGAACTGGAAAAATAATACTTTCCTGGGAATTTCCCCAGGTAAGTTAGTGTACCGTGACCGTAAGTAGTCATTTTAAACAGCAGGGACCGTGAACTGCCCACTTTAACTGGCGACTGCTATGATCCTCCTATTTTTATTAGACAGTTGAGGTCCGTGATCTCCCCTCTAAGAATACAATCTAGCCTAGCCTATTCATAGGTGATTACGAATCAAAGTTGCAGTAATGACTACAGATATTTAAGGTTTCTTATAAAATTCCTCATCCCAATGTAATTTTCTCATAACATTCCTACATCTTTGTTAATTTTTAAGATAACCCAAAATTTCAACTGAGGTAAGGCTCCAACTGCTTGCATATTTCTTTATAGCTACCTACCCATTCTTTATACTAGTTGATCAGTTGATCAAGCATCATTTATCAAGACCCTTCATTGCTTAAATGCATTATTTTTTATTTGTGGCCCTGCTTGTGATTGGTTGCATTGTTTTATTTCTTCTAGGGCTATGCCACAAGTTTTCCACGATTCTCGGCTGTAATTTCCATTCAAGTTTAGGAGTTTAACTTCTTTGTTGTTAATCTTGCTCTCTGGAGTTGGGATTCAGTACTGGAAGGAAGATGATCCATATAAGAATTGTGGTTGATTGTTGAGAAGAAAAATAACATTTACTTTAACATTTAAAAAATTCCCATATTTCACCCAATTATTTCAGGAAACAATTATTTAAAAAATTTATAGCATTTACACTATACTTACAAACTACCTTTAACAGAACAATACATAATGCTGTAGAAGATAATAGCCACCAAATTCCAAAGTCTTTGCTTGTTTCATTTTCCACACCTTAGATCTTAATACCTAAAATTTTGGGCCTACATCTGAGATGTCAGTTGATGCACAGTACTAAATCATGTGGACAACACTTAACAACCAGAAACACAAAACAGAAAATTACATTTGCATTGTGTGGTTTACTTGGATTTATTTACATTCCAGGATTTTAATAAAACAACTTTTGCCTTACAACATATTTGCATTTTTTAAAATGATAAGGTTAGACATTTCTATGGACGTGTATGTGTCACCATGTGATATTTTTAACATTTCATTTTTCCAGACTCATACATACAACTCTGGCACAGACCTTTGCCACCCATATAAAGGGTCAGTCAGAGGCAATCAATGCCCTTGGCTTGAACCAGAGAGACTTGCTGAAGTCCAAGTATCTTGGTTTTTCTTACAGCTGTGCTGACTCTTATGTACATTGTTTGGCTTTTCCCCCTAATATTCTATGTCTCTGTTAGAAAAAGGGTGTTTTAGTTACAGGGCCTGAGAGGATGGCTTTAAAAAAGTAAAAGTACCCATTGCTGTCTGAGGGTTTGATGGCCAGGGGACGGTGGCTCAGACTGTGCTCCTCCCCACCGCCTGCCACCCCTTTCCCAGCCAAGGATCAACGATTTGGCTATAAGTCTGCATTTACTTGAGCTCCTCAACAGAATAATTGCCCAGTGTGTAGGAAAGTAAGGTTAGCACCATCTTAGAATTCATAATCTTGCTAATCTTTCTCCAGGAGTCTTCTGGAAGCTGGGAGCACAGAGCAGCATTTAGATGATAGATTGCCGCTGTTCAAATTCCAGCTTTTCTCCTTACTGTGCCCTTTTACACAATTGACTTCTCCATTATCAGAGAAATGGGGGTAATATTTCCCACCTCAGAACTGTTATTGGGATAATATGAGTTGATTTTGGGACACAGAGCATTGTATAAATGCTTTTAATTTTCCTGACCTCTGTATTATTTTCCCTTATAGTCTCAGATTTTTTTAAAAATTGAAATAAAAATGCAAACTTTAGCTTCTAAACTTCCTTTTCATTTGGCATTACTTTGTTGCTCAAGTTTGGAAATAAAAACTCAGCAGGTATTTTAAAACCAAAGAGTGGAAGAAATTCACATTTGTAAAAGAAAATTTACTGAACATATTGGACCCAAGGTTGTGGCAGCATTTTAATATCAATGCGTTAAGCATTTATTACTTTATATTAGCAGAGTGATATGGTCATGTGGAGAAAAAAACGGGTGTTTAATTTACAGATCGTATCTTTTAAATTGTTGTTGCAAGGTCCTCGGTCACACAGGGTTTTTCTCTCCCAGGCACCACGGAGTGATATTACCACAAAGGCTAAAGTTTGCAGCTAATGCTCGTGGTGTCTAGAACCACTTTTGCTTTGTTACAGACTTTCAGAAGAGAGGAGGAAGCCAGGGTCAGGGTGCATTTTTCAGACTAAAAAGTTTAGTAGTAGCACTTCCAGTCATCCCAGGAGAAGTGGCTTACTAATCAAGGAGTGTTTTAGGGAGACTTAACACAACAGTGGGAAGTCAGTTTAGAGATTTGAACTGCATTCCAGACTTGGCTGCAGGGCAGCCAGAAAGCTGACATTGTCAATGCACCCTTAGAGAGTACACAAAGGAATATTTTCAGACAACCATATTTAACATGTCACATATGAAAAAACAAGACAGAGTCTGTCAATCAATAGATGAATAGATAAAGAAGATGTGGTATATAGAGTTGACCCTTTAACAATGCGGGTTTGAACTGTGTGAGCCCACTTTTTTTTCCACTAAATGATACAGTACTGTAAATGTTTTCCTCTTCCTTATGATTTTTTTAAAAGATTTTATTTATTTATTTGACAGAGATAGAGACAGCCAGCGAGAGAGGGAACACGAGCAGGGGGAGTGGGAGAGGAAGAAGCAGGCTCATAGCAAAGGAGCCTGATGTGGGGCTCGATCCCATAACGCCAGGATCACGCCCTGAGCCGAAGGCAGACGCTTAACCACTGTGCCACCCAGGCGCCCCTCTTTCTTATGATTTTCTTGATAACATTTTCTTTTCTCTAGTTTACTTTATAATAAGAATAGAGCACATAGTACATATAACATACAAAATATGTGTTAATAGACTTTATGTTATCAGCAAGGCTTCTAATCAACAGTACGATATTGGTAGTTTTGGGGGGGGCGTCAAAACTTATATGCAGATTTTCAACTGTGTAGTGGTCAGTACCTCAACCGCTGCGTTTTTCAAGGGTCAACTGTATATACAATGGAATATTAGCATAAAAAAAGGATGAAATCTTATTATTCATATGAATGGACTTAGAGGGTATAGGCTAAATGAAATAAGTCAGACAGAGAAAGTCAAATACCATATGATTTCACTTATACGTGGAATCTAAAAAAACAAAGACAAATACAGAGAACAAATTAGTAGTTGTGGGGGTGGGGGATAATAGGCAAAATAGGTGAAGATGATATACAATGTCCCGTTATACAATAAATAAGTCACAGGGATGCAAAGTACAACATAGGGAATATAATCATATCGTAATGCCTTCGTATGGTAACAGATGGTAACACACCGTGATGAGAATTTCATAATGTATATAACTGTCAATTCACTATGTTGCACACCTAAAACTAGGATAATATTGTATGTTAGCTATACTTCAATTGAAGACAAAGCCAAAAAAACAGAATTCATCAATGTCTTGTACTATATTAAATGCTGTCATTTAAAAATACAAAGAACAAAAAAAACCCAAAACCCTTCACTATTATATATGTATCTGTGTTGTCTATGTTGTTTTTGGAGTAAAAGTTTGAAAATGAGAGCTCAGGG
The DNA here is from genome assembly GCF_024610735.1 of Ursus americanus. Classification (NCBI taxonomy): domain Eukaryota; kingdom Metazoa; phylum Chordata; class Mammalia; order Carnivora; family Ursidae; genus Ursus; species Ursus americanus. The sequence goes on from NC_142158.1 coordinate 2,912,903, forward strand.
CAATGTTCCAACTCCAGATAGATTCTTTAAGTAATAATACCAGCTAAACCCAGGCACATTTAGGTAGGACTTCTTTGTGCCAATCTCTGTTCTAGCCCTTTGCTTACATTAGCTAATTTAAATCTTCACAAAAGCTCCATGAGCAGTATCATCACTCACTTCACACATGAAGAAAACGAAGGCAAGGTTACAAGGTCACACAGCTGTAGAAGAGGGAAAATGATTTTCCCCTACCCTTCTGAGTTCATAGCTGAGAACCCTATGATAAAAGATCAACGAGAAAGACAAACAGCAGTTTAATAACATGTTTACCTCCTGTATACATGGGAGATACTCTGAAGAACTGAGTAAAACTCCCTGGAAAGGCCCAAACCACCACCTTAAATACCATCTCCAGCTGAGAGAGGTTGGGGTGGGAGGGGAGCACACGGGGGGAGCCAGGAATGGGTGACCAGGAAAAGGATGGTGACCAGCTTGTGATGCGGCATTAAGTCTGGGCCTTCTCCATGGACAAGATTCTCTGGTGATGTAGTCATCCTTCTCTTTCTGGTACAGAGAGGGAGACAGATGGAGATCTCCTTTATAAATGTAAAATGTTCCTTAAAGAGGTCTCTGATTTTAGAGATTCTTCTGCCTGGTGTTTCTTAAAAATAATCTGCTCAAAAATAGTTCTCACGAAAAGAGGCGTATTTTGGGGCGGCATCTTAGGTACCGTTCCCAGCTAACGATCCCTTCTGAAGGAGAAAGGACAGTACTTCCTTGTAAACTAGAAGCCGCTGTGAACAATCTCATAGGAAAAGACAGCTGCGGATACAGATATCCCGGGCTCAGGAAAATCCAGAGCTTCCACGGGAAACCGCCCTGCTCCCTGCCGGGCAGAGAGCGGGGCTCTGCCCAGAGAGGGGCGGAGCCGGGGGTGGGGCCGCGGGTGCCGCCCGCGCTTTCAGTCCTCAACCAGGTCCGCAGTCTGCTTATAATTACTCCCGACGGACGCACAGGGCCGTCGCTGTGTGGCGTTCGGCCGAGCGTTTGAGCAGTCATGTCAGGTCGCGGCAAGGGTGGGAAGGGCCTAGGCAAGGGGGGCGCTAAGCGCCACCGCAAGGTGCTGCGCGACAACATCCAAGGCATCACCAAGCCCGCCATCCGGCGGCTGGCCCGGCGCGGCGGCGTCAAGCGCATCTCCGGCCTCATCTACGAGGAGACCCGCGGGGTGCTCAAGGTGTTCCTGGAGAACGTGATCCGGGACGCCGTCACCTACACGGAGCACGCCAAGCGCAAGACGGTCACGGCTATGGACGTGGTCTACGCGCTCAAGCGCCAGGGCCGCACTCTTTACGGCTTTGGGGGCTAAAGAAGTTCGTCGTCCCTATTCTCCAAAGTTCCCTAAAGGCCCTTTTCAGGGCCGCCCACTTTCTCTCCAAAAGGGCTGTATATGTCTTGGATTACGGTTTTGGTGGAGGGGTTTATTTGGTGTTCTTGCTACGTGTTTTTTTTTTTTCCCAAGTTTCGTCAGAAGCATTCTGAGTTACATACCGGCCGCCGGATACCTCACTCAACCAATGAGCTAGCCGCTCCGTGCGGGGCGGTGGCTTTCCACCAATCAGGGGCCGGTGTTGTCTGAGGAAGGCCAATGGGAACGCGCGTGGACGCTCTCTGGGAGCGCGCGAACCTGACCGCCGCAGCCCTCCACCAGCAAAGCTGCTGCCTGCCGCTTGTCGCCTGTGGAAGGAGTAAACTCCGTGCTTTTGCCAGGAGGCACTCGGGTGGCAGTCGCCGCCAGACCCGTTCACCTGGGAGAGGTGGGTTCGATGAACACTTGAATTTGCGAGAGGCCGCTCCCCGCCTCACAAGCCAGGTGGATTAAACTGCTCTGCCGGAGAGACGCTGCTGAGTCGTCACTCCTGGCGTGTCGCCCCCCCCCCCCCCCCCAGCGACGCCTGGAGAGGAGCATGATCCGCTCTCCCGACCGCGCTGGTGGCCGCCGCCGGTTCCCCTGGAGTCGGACTCTGGAAGGCTGAGCCGCTGCTCTTCGCTTTCAAGGCGACTTAGCGTTTCCCTTCTCCGGCTCCGGGCCTTCCCTTAGCCCCTGGCTAAGCAGAGTTTGGAAAATCCGACTTAGACGAAGGGGGTGTGTGCGGCCTCGGGCCTCGGAGGACGCGGAACCCTAAGGCCTCTGGCAGGGTCCGACCTCGAGGGTTTGAGGGGGGATCTCCGTCCTCGGAGGTAACTGGCTCTCTGGCAACTGTCCCGCAACTTCCGCCTTCGTCTCCATGCCCAGCTCCTCTCCCTCTTTCTTCCGCCTCCTGTAAATCGTAAGGTTTTAGGTTTTTAAATGAACCTTTCACGCATGGGCGAAAAGTGATTTGAGGGGCGCCTGGGTGGCTCCGTCGGTGAAGCGTCTGCCTTTGGCGCCGGTCATGGTCCTGGGGTCCTGGGATCGAGCCCCACGTCGGCCTCTGCTCAGCGGGCGCCTGCTTCTCCCTCTCTGCCTCTCCCCCTGCTTGTGCTGTCAAATAAAATTAAAACAAAAACTTAAGTCTTTTGAAGTACGTCCTCTGATAAATGAGACAACTGAGGCATCTTTGATTTAATATTTGAGAAATCTATCGACGGGTGCTTAAGAAAGCAAGTCACTCCTAATGTGTCTCTGACACAAGAAGGTACTGAATAGGCAGTTGGAAAAGATTCTCGAGTTCAAGTGAGAGGTCTGGTTTAGGGGAAAATTTGGGAATCGCCAAACTATAAATGGTGAGTCTGGATCAGAACAATAAGAACTTAAACACCATTTACTGCTATACATTGTAACAGTAAATGAGTAGAAATGTACATTGTCACCAGAAGGGAACTGGGTATTATCTCTATCTATGAAATTGTGTCTTAGTTCAAGCTGCTATAATGAAAATGCCACAGACTATGGCTTAAACAACAAACTGATTTCTCAAGGCTGGGAGTCCAAGCTCAAGGCACTGGACAGGGACAGTTTCAGACAAAATTTGGTGTCTGGGGAGACCCCAGTTCCTGGTTCATAGACTTGTTCTGTCTTCACAGGGCAGAGGGAAGGGCCAGAGAGCTTTCTGAAGTCTCTTGTTTATAAAGGGCACTAATCCCATTCATGAGTGCTCCATCCTTATGGCCTAATCACTACCCAAGGGCCCAACCTCCTAATACCATCATATAGGGGATTAAAATTTCAACATATGAATTTATGAGGGATACAAACAGTTCATAACAAATGGAATGCTATACAGCCCTACTAAAGAAGAGAGAAACTCTACTCCAGTATGTACTCTGGAATACCTATGGCTTATTTCTGGGGCCCCTTCTCTGATCTTGGTCTCACTATTGGTATGTTCTGTGTTCTATGAAATAGTTTTACTCAACAGGAAAACCCCATGGCCTAGCCCTAAGCGTCAGGTCAGGTTGTAGTGACAATGCCTATGATTGTGTCAGCTTCTGTATGTTTCTCAATCCCAATGGCTGTTTTTAGGAGGGAGGCTTTAATCACCTCTAAACTTTTATCAGTTTCCTTCCACCCACTTCAAGCTTCATAATGAAACTTGCCACATATCCAACTGCATATTTGACAAGCCTACCTGAGTATCTAATGGACATCTCAAACCTGACTTGTCCAAATTAGATACCTTAACACATAAACACCAAATCTGTTCTTCCTCCAGTATTCCCCACCTCAATAAACGGAACTCCATTCTTCCAGGGGCTCGGCTCAGAACACTCGCAGTTCTGTTTGAGCTCTTTCTCTTACAACTTTCATCCAACCCAGTCATCTCTATGTTACAGATCAGTCAGAGCACCTTTCACTACATCCCATGCAGCTACTTACTCCTGGAAAAGCCACAATCATCTTTTGTTCAGACGACCATAATGACTCCTAACTAGTCTTTCTGTTTCCACTTTTAATAGCTAGTTTTTTTCTCAACCCGGCAACAAGAGTGATCATTTCAAAAGATGTCATGTCCACCCTCAGAACTTTCCATCTTCATAATAAAAGCCAGTGTCTTTATCCCAGCCTACATGGAGGGTAGCCAATAATTCCAGTTTGTCTGAATTTGAGGGGTTTCTGGGGATGTGGGACTTTTCAGCCCTAAAACTTGGAGAAAGTCCCAGGCACAGGATGAGTTTGTCACCCTACCTAGATGGCTTTCCATGCTCTGGGCCCTGGTCACCCTCTGATCTCATTTGCTATCACATTTCTTTGTCTTCACTGACCTTTTGGCTGTTTGTGGAACAGACCAAGCATGTTCCAGTCTCAGAGCCCTTGTACTTATTTTTCTGTCCTCCTAGAAGTATCTTATCCTGGTACAGGGGAGGATTTTACTTCTGCCCTCTTAGGGTCTTTTGACAAGCCTAAGAATTAAATCGACAGAAAACAGGTTAACAGGAGAAAAGCATACAATTCGTTTACATTTATATAAGTACATATATATTTTTATATATAGACATTGGGGTACACCAATGTGTTTTCCATGACCAAGGTGCTCTCATAAGGAAATGAAGACCTAAAGAAGCAGTTAGAGTTTAACACTTATATACTGAGCTGGACAAAGAGTAGTAAACTGAAAACACAACAAGGCAAGGAGGCTGGGGTTAGGGTAGTGAACTGTGGGAAAGTAGGAAGATAAGAGTTAGTTTACAAGGTTTGTTTGTACAGATTTCTCCTGTCCTCAGCTCCTTACCCAGGCGATAAAAATGTTACTTTCCTCGTCATATAAGGATGACATCTTATATCGGGAACTTCTCTCCTGCTTTTAGGAATAGAAACTACATTGTTTTTCAAGTGCCTTTAATCTTTATGTCACTGGATGGCTGCAGACTTCATTTCATTCAGGCCTCTGCTCAAACACCCTCTTAGGAAAGAGAACTTTCCTGACTACCGTATGTAAAATAATACCCCTTTCTGCTCATTCTTTAAAATAGCATAATCAATACGTTTGATTGTTCTGTCTTTCCCAACTAGAATATAATTCTTAGAGAGCAGGGACTTGATTTTGTCCCTCCAGTGTCCCTAGCACCAAAACAGGGCTGACAGCTAATAGGTAGTCTATGAAGGTTTGTTGTGTGGGGAGAGGAAAAATATTTTTCCTTCTACCCTTCTAAATTCTTGACCGAGAACTCCCTGTAATAAAAGGATAGATTAACAGGAGAAAATAAAATTTAATTATGCACATATGTACAGGAGCCCCACAAAGATATAAGATTCAAGGAAGTGAACAGAGGAGGCAGCTTTTATATCTGTTAGACAAAGAAAGAATACCTTTCTGGAGAAGTGAAAAGACAAAGTGCTTTGGGCTAGAAGTAGTAAATGGTAAAGAAGTAACAAGGTTTGTTCATTGAGCCTTCTCAGCCCTGAATTCCTCATCCCTGGTGATAAGGATGTTTTCCTTCCCCGTGGTTCAAGAGGGTGCTTTTCACATAAAAGTTTTATCTTCTGCTTTCAGGGAGAAAGAAAGAAAGAAGTAGGGGTAATGTGGGGGTGGAGGGGATGTCAGGGTGATTTTCTTGCTTCTGAAGCTTAAACTCCTTGCGTTCAACATATTTAATATGCCGAGGTAGCATATTAGGGGATAGCATGTCTTGAACCCCATCAGTTGAATGAGCGTACTCATGAAGTTTCCACACAAGACCCGAGGCCCACTAGAGTGCTGCCACAATTATCTACTGATCCTTAACTTACCACTGCCTGCATCAATCAGTATGGCAGTTTGTCCTCTGGATCTGAGGAATGATGCAGAGCGGCAAGTCAGGCAGCATTATCTTTGTTTTCAGCAAGGCCTTCATGAGTGCGAGGACTGAGGAAGGCTCAGAGGCTTTCCCCCAGGGCAGTGAGCATGACTAAAATGGATACAGTACTATCTACAAGGCTATGAATAACAAAGCCAGGCCAACCATCACAGAAACTGGTCATGTCTATTGTTGTGGCAACTACCCCTTCCCTCCCACATAGAAAATCGGTATCCACACATCCCTCTACATATACTCTGGATCCAGGACAAGGAATTCTGTCTGCTTTGCTCACAGATGTACCCCAATGCCTACAAGAGTAACTGGCACATTATATGAGGTCAATAAATATCTGGAAGGAACACCCGCTAAGGAGAACATAAAATGACCACTCTCGCAACCAGGCCCATTTTTCTCCTCTGGCCATCCCGGATGCGGCTCTGAATTCTTCCCGTTGTCAATTTAGATTAAGTCAAGGCAAGGTATTTTTATCATTCCCCAAGAAATCTTGAAGGACAGTTATCAGGTGGAGAGGGGGCCCCAAAAAGCTAGGAGAGACACCGGATGAAGCCGACATCCTGAGCCTGTAATCAGCTCGTGGGCTCTGTCGCCCTCGCTCTATTTTATTGAGATGTAGTTTATACACCATAAAATTCACCCAGAATTAGCCGCCCTAATTTCCATTTCTCTGTGAAGGAAGAAAAAGTATGCCGAACTCGTACGGGCTCTGCTGACAATGAGAGGCACTTTCCTCCCATAAACCATATGTCACTTTCCCCTCAATCCCGTGACCTGGGTTTTCTGGTTTCTCCCCTACCCATTTCCAGAGACTATTTTTTGGAGCCAAATCATTGTGAGTGGTGAAACTTCAGTACTGTTTTCAGAAGGACACTTGCAGGTCTCTGAGTCTACTTCATAATCCGCAAAATGATAAAATTTAAAAATTCCTAACCCAGGGCTTTGGGGTTTCTGGCCAGCCTTCCCATCCCCCAGTCTGGCTCTTCTGGGAGTTGGGGAGGGCGCACATGAGATCATCAGTTCTGATTGGTTGACAACCACGGATGGGCCCTGCTGATTGGACAACGTTCTTCTTTGTTCCTGGAAATCGTTGCAAGTTCCTCACTCTACTTGGTTCTTCCCCACTTGAGTTGGAATATCATTTCCTCCCTTACTCGTGTGCAGAGAATGGGGACAGAGGAGCTGGCTAAATACGGTTCAACTAAGGGAGTTCCTTTGGGTTAATCGTATATCGCCACGGTTTTACTTCTAAAAGTCCTGCAATCCTACGGGATTCAGTCATTAGATCTGTTTTTAGTTTTAACTACAGTTAAATAAGGGGACAGCCCTTTTTTGAACAGTTGGGTGGCCCTGAAAAGGGCCTTTGGTTGAGAAATGCAATTTTCTGGTGGTGAAATCAGAGCTTAGCCCCCGAAGCCGTAGAGGGTGCGGCCCTGGCGCTTGAGCGCGTAGACCACGTCCATGGCCGTGACCGTCTTGCGCTTGGCGTGCTCCGTGTAGGTGACGGCGTCCCGGATCACGTTCTCCAGGAACACCTTGAGCACCCCGCGGGTCTCCTCGTAGATAAGGCCGGAGATGCGCTTGACGCCGCCGCGCCGGGCCAGCCGCCGGATGGCGGGCTTGGTGATGCCCTGGATGTTGTCGCGCAGCACCTTGCGGTGGCGCTTGGCGCCCCCCTTGCCCAGGCCCTTCCCGCCCTTGCCGCGACCAGACATGGCTTTCCGAGGAGCAAACCAACAGCAAGTAACAAAGCAAAGGAGAGCTGGTCCTTATATAACGACGTCCCCCCCCCACCCCACCCCCTGCAGATGTAAAGAATGGAAAGAGCGCAGGCGGGAAATGTGACGCAAGCAGTCCCCTCCCTTAATCCCGCCTCCAAGCCCCAGGAGCTCCGGGCGGGCGGGGGATCAGAACTCGGCTTGACCGTTGGTGTTTACTCCAGTAACTGGACTACATTGTTCTAAGGGGGAACTGGGCTTACAGTAAACTCATGTGTGATTCCAAAAATATTCTAAATAGAATATTTAATGCAAAAAGCTTGCTTCGCAATAATTTCAGTAATGCCAAAAATATCAAGATCAAAGAAAATGTAAGCTGAGCAGCTTATGATAAACCAGGTTTCTTTTAGACCTGTTAATAGCACGTTTGATTACACTATTCGTGTTCATGTTTTAAACTGATGCTCAGGAGGCCCTATTTAATGCTCTTCAAATGGTAACGGTTTCGTGCCCCTCTTCAAACGCTCACTGGCTTGTTCTCAGAGCCTAAGTGAACAGTACTTCCTTTTTACTGGACCAATTTTGTTCGGATATACGGGGAATATTTAGACAAAAGCAAGCATCCGTAACCCATTAGTGTTGCCAATCCATATTCTCTTGTTTCAAAGTGCATGGCTATTCACATTAACCTGTTGCATTGGTAAGTTAGTTTTACAGCCATTTTACTTGAAAACGTGGGTGGCTCTGAAAAGAGCCTTTGGTTGACGTTTCAAAGAAAAAAAAGCCGGTAGCGTATTACGCCCTCTCCCCGCGAATGCGGCGCGCCAGCTGGATGTCCTTGGGCATGATGGTGACGCGCTTGGCGTGGATGGCGCACAGGTTGGTGTCCTCGAAGAGCCCCACCAGGTAGGCCTCGCACGCCTCCTGCAGCGCCATGACGGCCGAGCTCTGGAAGCGCAGGTCGGTCTTGAAGTCCTGCGCGATCTCGCGCACCAGCCGCTGGAACGGCAGCTTGCGGATCAGCAGCTCGGTGGACTTCTGGTAGCGCCGGATCTCGCGCAGGGCCACCGTGCCGGGCCGGTAGCGGTGCGGCTTCTTGACGCCGCCCGTGGCCGGCGCGCTCTTGCGGGCCGCCTTGGTAGCCAGCTGCTTGCGCGGGGCCTTGCCGCCCGTCGACTTGCGCGCCGTCTGCTTAGTGCGAGCCATTACACCTAAAACAACCTACCAAACACTATCACAAATACGCCGCTTGGAGTACTTGGTAGTATTTATAGGGAGTACGGTGTAGTGATTGGATGAGAAAATGCTGGCATGTAAGGTTACAGGCTCTGATTGGTCTATCTTTGAGCTTTCCAACAACGGCGCAGTTTCATTGGCTGCCACTCTATCCTCGTCTCTTCAGGTTTTTCTTTCTTCACATCTGATTTTCGTAGTCTGAATACAGTGCTTCGAACGTTTCCTTTTCAAAAAACTAAACGTTGACTTCATTGGTATTGTAGTTCAAAACTCTATATTTTCGTCCTTGGGGAGAAATCTGAGAAAAATTGCCCTCAATAATGTAGTCTTTATACCCCCTGTTCAATAACCCCAATAACCTCACATCGCATTGCAAGTTTCTGAACACTTTTTCACAAATGAGATCCCTTTATAATGCTTAAATAAAGGACAATCTCAACCAGAGTAAAATTACACTGGCGTTTAAAGAAGAATTTCCAGTAATCGGGCACCTTTTTTGTTAAATGTCAATGCTGACTTCTGAACTTGGAGCTTTCTGGAACTTACATTTTCCCACGCCTGGAGTACGTTTTGCCAGGTGTAAAATATCAGTGACTAAATTCTCCAGTACCAACTTCTCCGCCCTTTGCGGAGCAGGCGTGTACTCGGTCCAATCAACTGAATTCAGAGCCACAAGAAGAGTAAACTTCTCTTTGCCAACACCTAACCTTATAGCTCTTAAAAATTTTCAAGCTTAAAAACATCAAAAGTGACCATTTTGTACTGTACTAAGAGTAGGTAGGCCAGATTCTACCTTTTCATTGGTTGAGTACTTTTATACTGTCAGCCAGTAAGAAATCTAGTATCCTTCATTTGGTTGGAACGTTCGTATTTTATTTGAAGCCTATTTAATCCAATGGATACACAGGAGGCCGGAACGTTAAGAAATTCCCGAATCCAGTGTTTCCTTTTAAAAAGGTACGTTTAATTAGAGTCCTCGTTTATTACACTAAGGACGGTTTGTTTTCCAGCAGATGTTCACTTAACAAAAGCTTCCAGATTTGGAAGAAGGTCGTATGCCTATTATTATAATGGTCTCTCCTTTAAACGCCTAGCTTCGGATTGTTCTCTTCCAAATTGGTAGAAATTACAGGTTGCGTTGTGAAAACACAGACTCGGGAAAATGGGAAGTAGTTGAGAGCGGCGGAGAAGGTGTTGGTGGGAACATCCCATTATCGGCCGCCAGCCGGTAAGAGGCCCCTCCGATGTTTGAGGGGAACCGGGAAGCTCGGGTTACGTAGGCCGCGCGGACTTGTTTGAGAACTTCGGGAGCGCAGCGCGGGAAGGAGACGTCACTGCCTCCTCCCGGCCGCCGGGCGACTGCCCCGAGCCTGTGACAAGCCGTGTTGGTGACCGGGCGCAGCCCTGGGAGAGGCGTTTTGTTCTCCCGTTTGTGCTTCGCACAGTGAAGTCACTCGAGCGTCGCTGATGCTCTGAATTGCCCCTTCCAGCCGCAAAGAAGTTAAAGGAGGATGGCCCTATAAAGTTACCCGGACTAGTGCCCTCTCGCTGTCACCCCGAGGCACTCTCACCCCTCACGGCGCCGGTGAGGGGAGCGCTTAGTGCGGCCAGCGCCCCTTTAACGCCCCGCGTGTGCGGGCTTGGGAGCCGCCTGGTCGCCCGGCCGCGTGCTGACGGGAACGGGGCAGGCACGTCAGCCCCTGCTCGGGGCGTGTGGTAAGGACGGAAAAGCTTCGGGAACAAAGGTGCGCTGGACCGTAAAAACAACTTGTTATTCGCTTACGGGAATGTTTCGTTGTGTATTCAGTTTTCCACACGTGCAGCTTGCGTGTTAATCGCGGTGTCAGCGAGTTGAGGTGTTTACCACGCTACTCCTTTGACCGAAATTCATAAAAGGTGACAACCAGAATGTCCTTCTTCAGCGTCGCCGGGAAAGGCAATGGCGTGGGCGAGGACTGGTCCCAGACCCGCAGACCAGGCCTACGCTCCTGCACACCGCCCCCCCCCCACACACCCCGCTTTCCTGCCTCCCTCCCCGGCTATTCGAGAGAAGACTTTTTACATTTACTGCAGATTAGAAACGGTGCCCCTGACGACAGATCCCTGGATTACTGGGCGGCCTCAGGCACAAAGAGCTCTTCCTCCGCCCCCCCCCCCCGGCATGAAAACGCTTGTTTTGTAGAGGGAAGTGGCACCTTCCGACCTTCACGCGCTGCGGAGCCCGACCCCGCCCCTGCCTGGAAGTGCGGTCTGCGCGAGGCCGCAGGGGTGCCGCCGCAGGGTCCCCTCGGGGCCGCGCTGAGGGTCGCGGCGCAGGGGGCGCTCGGGGCCAAGAGGCGGGCGCCGGCGAGCACCAATCACAGCGCGGCCCCGCCCTATAAATACGCCGCGCCGGAGCCTCCGGCGTCTTCCTGCTCAGTCAGGTCTTTGCAGTGTGCTCGGTCCGCTCTGTGCTCACCATGTCCGAGACCGCGCCGCCCGCTCCAGCCACCTCCACTCCCCCCGAGAAGCCCGCGGCTGGCAAGAAAGCCAAGCGCCCGGCCAAGGCTGCGGCCGCTGCCAAGAAGAAGCCCGCGGGCCCCTCCGTGTCGGAGCTGATCGTGCAGGCGGTGTCCTCCTCCAAGGAGCGCAGCGGCGTGTCCCTGGCCGCGCTCAAGAAGGCGCTGGCGGCCGCCGGCTACGACGTGGAGAAGAACAACAGCCGCATCAAGCTGGGCCTCAAGAGCCTGGTGAGCAAAGGCACCCTGGTGCAGACCAAGGGCACCGGCGCCTCGGGCTCCTTCAAGCTCAACAAGAAGGCGGTCTCCGGGGAAGCCAAGGCCAACCCCACAAAGGTGGCGAAGGCCAAGGTGACAGGCACTTCTAAGAAGCCTAAGAAGGTCACGGCGGCTGTTAGAAAAGCTGTCAAGACTCCGAAAAAGGCTAAAAAGCCGGCTGTGACCAAGAAGTCGTCCAAGAGTCCCAAGAAGCCCAAGGTTGTGAAGCCTAAGAAAGTAGCCAAGAGCCCTGCCAAAGCCAAGGCTGTGAAGCCCAAAGCGGCCAAGGCGAAGGTGACCAAGCCAAAGACCGCTGCCAAGCCCAAAAAGGCGGCGCCCAAGAAAAAGTAAAAGCGTTGCAGTTGGAACTTAACTCCAATAACCCAACGGCTCTTTTAAGAGCCACCAACATACTTCAGAGGAAAGAGCTTTAGTACACGTATTCTGGCTCCCGTGCGGAGTTTCACCTCCCTCGCGATCACGGTGTCCGGCCAATCTGCCCCTCACCGCAGTTCCGTAGGTGCTTAAGTTCTCACCGGTGTGCCTGACCTTTTTGGGTGCAGTTTAGCGGTTTGGGAACCACTGGCCTAGTGCTTCGTCTTGCTTGGAGTTAACTATTGGCAAGATCTGGGGAACCTCTTGTGCCTACCTGTGGGTCCGCGTCGCCCTAGCCTCATAAAGTCACCCAGGATACCCAGAGGCTGGGCTGGAGCCCCGCCCTGGCCCCAGCTGGAAGCGTGTGACACGTGCACACCTGGCTGTTCGATTTCTCTGAGGTTAAAGCAAGGCCCTAGTGTTTTCGGGACGATGGGCGTTTAAAGCGGTCTTTCCCGGATTTGGGCTCCCCTGAGAAGTGCTTGTGGGGTAACCAGTGAAACCGAATGCTTGGCCACACCCTCCGCGGATGCGGCGCGCCAACTGGGTGTCCTTAGGCACGATGGTGACGCGCTTGGCGTGGGTGGCGCACAGGTTGGTGTCCTCGAAGAGCCCCACCTGGCAGGCCCCGCGCAGCGTCCTCAGCCTGAGCTCTGGAAGCGCAGGTGGTCTTGGCGCGGCGCCTTAGTGTGGGTCGGGTTGCCGGCTGCCCGCAAGTTTCTGGCCTTGGTTGCGATGGAGCCCGAGCCCAAAAGCCCTTACCGAGCTTCGGTGCATATAGAAAACAAAGCTGCCCTGATCGGATGATATTTGAAAATCCACTCTGTACCTAACTAGAGCGTATTTCATGGCGCGCAGGGCTTTCAATTCTGGCGGCGCTATACCATATTAAGTAAGGAAAGACTCTCGTAGGACTGTCCCTTTAGGCTTTCGAAATTTAATTCCAGGATACAGATTTTAATCCTGTCTTTCACCTCCAGGGAGAAAACAGCATATGGTGAACGAGCTCAATTGGTTGTAAAGGCTTATTTTTACACATGCCCCTGTATATTCTATTCTTTTAGATCTTTATTCCCACTGTCTTGCTGGGCTCCCACTGCCATACAGGCACTTCACATGTCTGCTCCCCCCGCCTCCTTAAACTGGCGTGTAGCTATTCATGCTTTCTTTGAACTCCGTCTTTTAGGAGCACCTGTCATCCACATGCATGATCATCTTGGTTTTCTATTAGAGTTATTTACAAAACAGTGACTTCATACACACTGCTTCTTAAAACCTTTCGAAAATCCTTTCAAGTCAAATCCTCTTCTAATGTTCTTCACGTGAAGTAACATAAGCTATTCAACCATTTCCTATTGATAAGCATTGACATTGTTTCCATTTACCACTGCTGACGTGGTGGAACAGAGTTCCAGCACTGAAATTGCTAGATGAGTGCATTTTATATTTCAGTTGGTGCTGACATATCCTGAAAATAACTCCCCTTCATCCATTCCAGCCATTAAGGTGTGGTCTCAATTTTTGCCAGTCTAAAGGGTGTAAAATTACTTCACATTGTCACTTTGATGTGGATTATCATGGTCACTAGTATATCCTTTCTTTAGGTTTATTGGTCATTTGAATACACTTCTGAGAGAATGCAGGCTTATCCCTTTGCTCATTTGCTTCATTGGGCAGTTTGTCTTGTCACATTGTGTTATTTCTATAGGAATGAACTTATCACCTCTGTTGCAAAGTTTTCTAATTTTGGCATTTTTTTACTATATTTTGTTTATGGTGGATTTTCCATTTAAATGTATTATATAAAATGAGATCTATATAAAATCCCAAATATTAAATGTTAGAACCGTAGCTTTTCTTTTAAAGCTTCTAGATTTCCATTCTTGGTTTAGAAACTGAACCCCACCCCTCCATTATTCATGCAACAGCCTAGGTTTCCTTCTAAAAATTGTTGCTTCCTAAACAAATTTTTAGTGTCTAATCCATCTAAGATTTTATGCACTTCAGGATAGAATCTGAGTTTACATTCTCTCAGATAGTTGGCCTGTTGTCCTAACACAAATAATCCATCCAATTCCCCCACTGTATGTCCTCTGTTATTAAAGTCTTAAATAGGATTTCTGTGTTCTTTTCTATTGATCTCTCCATATAAGTCATATACGTCTATTAATTTGTATGCTTGTTTCTACTGTGAACAGAAGGCTCATTTCCTTTAGGTCTTACTGCTAGGAAGGAGGAAATGGATTGATATGTTGTATCCAGTGAACTTAACCAATTTCTGGGATTCCGCTTCTTGTACTTTTTAAAATAGAGCCCCTTGAGTTTTTCCTAGTCATCAGCAAAATAACTTTTATCGTTTTTTGTTTTTTTGTCCTCAATATGAATACCAAGCATTTTACTTCCTTTTTGTACTGCATTTGCTGAGAATGTCCAAAGTAAAGTTAAATAACTTAGCAGGAATCCCTTTTCAGTTCTTGGTTTTAATTAAGCTATTTGTCCTTTAGGATATTTAAGTTTTGGCATCTCCATTATTTTAAATGATACCTTCAAATTTTATTTTACTTTTAGAAAAATTTTCAATAGCTTTTAGATTTTAATATATTGATATATGATTTTCTTCAAACTCAATGTGGCTGGAAGAATGAATGAGAAAAAGACGTGTTTTTCTAAGGCGGTCATCTAAGAGAGAAGCAGGTGTGCTGTGGTAGAGCTGGCTGCAGGAGGGGGAGTCAGAAATTCTGAGTCCCGGAGGTTACCAACTGGATGAGGGTGTTAGCAACTGGGTTCAAAGGCTGCTGATTGACCAAACTGAGTACAGGCCTGAGAACGGTCTCTTCGTTAAGTAGTATGGAGGTGACCGGTAGCTTCGAGAAAAATAGTTCTGGGGAGGATGGAATTGAATGAAGGTGGAACTATAAGTGTGGGAATCATTGGGTAATGGATGGCATTTAAAGCCATGAACCTGGGTGAGGTCTCCAAGAGGGTGACTGAGGTAGAGAAGAGTATAAAAGGGAAAGTGCTGAGTCCGGAGGCATCAAACATCAAGGGCAGAGGAGACCTAGTCCTGACCATTTATCATTAATAAAACTGAATATTCTTCTTTGTGCTTCCATTTGCTAATTTAAAAGTTGCATTAGAGCAGTGTTGTTCATGGCCTGTCAGGAATAGGATAGATGAGAACATATTAGAGCATGCCACACTGTAAAGGTATATATGGCTTCCTGGAATTTAGGTTTGGGGCACTTACATTATTAGGCATATATATGTATGTGCTGGGTCAGGAAGAAGCATATCTTACTGGGGTCACGATCAAGTCTGAAAACCAGTGGCAAGAGCCTACTGTTTTGATGTTCTGACCACAGAATCAGATCTAACATCTACATAAGACAGTAGAGAGACTTGAAATCCATCTCGTTGTCCCAGAGATCTTCCAGAGACAAGTGGGTAACAAGTGACAGACAAATTCTATTATTCACTAACTGATTGTCTTTGCCTGTGGGGAGAAAGAAAAGAGGTGCAAAGCACAGGAGTCACAGGATTTCCTCGACTGGCGGAAGATCAGTGTAGGCCCTTTAAAGTACTGATGACAGAGTTTGGCTCTGGAAGTCCTACAATTGCACATAAATGGGAAAAAGGAGGGGAACTCTCACATCTTGATGCTGCAGGTCTTATTGTGTCCTATGTGCCCAAAGGAAAAGGGGTGAACACGGGCAGGGGCTGAGTCTGTTCTTTTCTTTACACCATAGCCTATTTTTCAGATCTTCAACAATGTGTACATGCAAATCTGAGGGGAAAAATTATTCTACGTACAAAAATAGAACTGGGTTAAAATAGAAGTATTAACTGCTAAATGGTTGTTCAGTGAAATGGTGGCCTAGCCCCTACCCACAGCATTCTGTGTGTAAGCTCCATTGTTTATTTCACCAGCCGCCTGCTGGATTTTACAAATTGATTTCACAAAACTACATCATTTTCAAGTGTGTCTCAGAATGGGTTTCCAGAGTGGGCTTTCTGTATCTAAGGGTAACAAGCAACCTTGCAAGCTGCAGTTTACAGTAAAATAATAATCTTAAAAACATCTTAAAAACAAGTAAATACAAATGCCTAAAGACAGAAATGTGATTGGACTTCGACTCTCCCTGGTCACCATCTATTTTATTTCGTTTTGTAATAAATAGTTTAATACAAAAATCAAAATTACATGAAAAGATACACACTGAAAAGTCAAGTTCCATGTCACTGACCTTGGCCACTCAGTTCCCCTTCCAGTGTTTCTTCACGCAAATAGAAACAAAACATATACTTTCCTTCTCGCCCTTTCTACAGGAGACTGCCTCCAAGTCCTCTACGGCTGTTCCCTCAGAGGTCTGTCCCAGATCTGTGACTATTAACAGGACACAGAGCTCTCCACCCCTTTCCACACATACGTGATCTACCATGTGTAAAGGACAATGGTTTATTTTGGTTCCAGAAGCTCTGTGTCTATATCAGAGAGCTAAGCCCTTTGTACCAGGAGTCTTAAAATGTTTTTTCAGATAGTCATTTGTCTTTTAACTTTGAAAAATTTGCTACCCAGCCTTATTTTTAAGTAATTGAATGTATCAGTATTTTCTTTCATGGCTTTTGGATTTTGAGCAATATTAAGAAGGGTCTTTCCCACTTCAAGAATCAAAGGAATTCACCTATATATTCGTCTGGGGTTTTTGGTTTTTTTTTGTTTTTAACATGTCAATCTTTGATCTGTTTGGAGTTTATCCTAGAATATGCTGTTTTACAAATGACTATCTTATTGTCTCAACACTAATGAGAAAGGCTGTCTTTGGGGCACGTGGGTGGCTCCGTCGGTTGAGCGTCCAACTCTTGATTTCATATCAGGTCTTCATCTCAGGGTCATGGGTTCAGGCTGTGCACTGGGCATGGAACTTATCTAAAAAAAATAATAAAATTAATAATAATAATAATTCTGTCTTTATGGCATACAAAATTCCTATGTCGTCTAGTTGGACTTTGTTTTGTGCGTCAGTCCATCTGTCCAAGCACTAGCACCACATCGTTTTAATTGAGGATGGATGATCCTTTCCAAAATAGGGTAAAGATCGCCCATCCTTCCTGTTCTTATTTTACAATTTTAGGGCAATCAAAAGACAATTCCAGCTTTTCAAAGAACTGTGGAATGCTTGGAGCTAGACAAGCTTTGCAAGTCAGTGTTTGTTTCTGTCTGCAAAAGTTCCTCAGGGAGTAGTGTGCTGAGTTCATGCACCCGAGCAACTGTGAAGGGCCATCAAATCTTCAGGGCCGTGTGCTTTCACCTGACATGTATGTGGAGCCAGGTTCATGGCGAATGAGCAAGAAGAAATTGGAAAACATTTTATGATCTTAGAATCAGTGGGTGTTCTCTTTGAACTAATTTATCATTCTTTGCTCCAAACTCTTTAGAGGGGCACCATGCTTCCCTTTCCACATGGGGAATCCTAACTGCAGAGGAAACAGATAAGGAGGCAGGTAAAGCACTCTCATTCCCGTGCCAAGGAGGGAGACGAAGTGGGCTTTGTAGGCACCCGCTGTCTTCCACACTTACGTAGGCTTCTGTGTGTTTTAAAGGGTCACTCACATATTTGCTAGCTCTTCAGACAGAGCACAAGGTCTAAGCGCGCCAGCCTAGACCCTGCCCCCAGAGATGCTAGCGATGCTTGGCTGCTGGGAAGGAAAGCCGAGAGACGAGGGAAGTGACCCACAGATCTGCACTATCGCATGTCCCACACGGAAAGGGGACCGCTGGGAACCGGATTCAGTCGATGGCCGTAGCAACTCCCCGCAAATCTTGTGGTTGAGTTTATCCTTTTATTTATAAAGCTGCTAATATACGACACGATCCTTGGGTGGGCAGCAAATATTCAGTATTTTGATGAAAACAGTGAGTAGCAGTTAAGCAACTCCTAAACCTACCTAGAGAGCAAACCAGAGATTTTCAAGTTTATTCTGGATGCTGAAAATGCTTCTCATGGAGAACATATTCCTTAGAAGATCCCGCCCTCCTTTAAACTTTTTAAGTCAGGAAGCATAACCTATAAAGAGAAAATCATAACACAACATGACAAAACAGCAATGTAAAGTCACTGAATGATCAGAGTGAACACCCCTGAAGCCCCGCCCACGTCAAAAAACAGAATGTCTGCCAGCCCCTCCCCCACACCGCGTCTGCTCACACCTGCTCCCAGTCACGAACCCCTCTGTCTTCCCTAAATGTACCCACTACCCGGATTTCTGACACAGTCATTCAGTTTGGCTGTTTTTGAATCTTTTATAAAATGGAAATCAGGCAGAACGTAGTCTCTGGGCCCGGTCGCTCCCGCTCAGGAAGCAAGCTCGGCAGATTCGTCTGTTGCCGCGCGGGGCTGAGACTCGTTTCTACTGCAGCATCTTCCGTTTTATGAATATACCGCAGTTGAGGTACCGAGTCCACTGCGGCTAGACACTTGTCTCTCTTTTTCAGGGGCTAAAACGACGCCATGAACGTTCCCGCACGTGTGTTTCAGTACCTGTGTGGACACACGTGTGCTGTTTATATCACTAGGATCAGAAATCACCGGGTCAAACCCTAAACTTTCTCAGGGTGGTTGTACCAGTTTACCTGCTCTGCATTCAAAAACGAAGCCACAGTTATAAACATCTGGATGGACCTCACAAACCTAAAACTGAGTAAAATTTAGATGAAAATTCCTGTTTCACATCCTTCTAGTTGTTTTTGTTTTTAATGAAAATTGCCATTGGTCTTTTTAAATGTCATCCGCTGTGGCAGACGCGTGGCGGTTCGTCACTGGGCTTCTCTTCCGCATCTCTTGCCCGTTTCTCTATTGCACTGTGTGCTCGTCTGCTTGCGCTGCCCCCAACACGACACCACGGCCCGGGGGGCTTACACGGAAATGTATTTTCTCACAGTTCTGGAGCTCCACGACTGCTTGTTCACATGGCTGACCTGCCGTCCGCAGCCCCCTGGAGGAAGAGCAGATCCTGTGTGGCCCAAAGTCCCCATTATGAATCCCACTATTGACTGTCCAGTGGCCATGGCCACCAGGTAAACAAAGACACTCTATGGGGCAGGACACTCCAAGGGCCTAGAGACCACGTCCTGGTAGCCAAGGGCAAAGGCCAGACCGCTCTTTGGACAAGGTTAATTTAATACTACATACACACTTCTAGAAACTGCCAACTTGCATTGCCGCTTGGATGTCCAGGAGGCAACCCAACCCTGGCATGTCCAACACCAACTGTTCAGTCTTTCTCCAAACTGCTGCACCGGGGCTCTCCCCGTCCTCAGATGGTCGCTCCACCGCCTTCATCCTCCCCTGGACCCGCGGCACCAGCCTCCCAACTCATCTTCCTGTTCCCACCACTGTCCTCTTCAGCCTGCTCCCAACACAGCGGCCAGGGTGTTCTTTTGTGCCCCCGACTCAAATCCTGCAACAGCTTCCCTTCCCACTTAGTATAAAACCCAGTGTTCCTACAAGGCCTGACGGCCGGGGCTTTCAAACATTTATTTTTAAAATTCA
This sequence comes from Ursus americanus, assembly GCF_024610735.1. Lineage (NCBI taxonomy): Eukaryota > Metazoa > Chordata > Mammalia > Carnivora > Ursidae > Ursus > Ursus americanus. Next base: position 2,932,295 of record NC_142158.1, read on the forward strand.
AGTCGGTAAGAACTATTTGTCACAGCAAAGACACACAAAAGCAAAACGAGTATTTCATTAAACGATACTTACCCTAACTTCACGCCTTATGTGCTGTTTTCTCTACGTTCTATGTAAAGAGACAGCTGGCAGCAGCCCATTACATTGATTGCATGCATACTTAACGGGACATGCCCAGCAGTGCAAAATATACTACTCCGTATAATGACATGTCTTTGCACCCCCACCCCCCAGCACCTCACACTATCACCCTGACCGTGCCTCCAGGGGCACCCCCTTGCGTGCTCCACACGGGAATGACGGGCCTTGCGGTTCCCGGGGGCACACGCCTGCCTTGGGGCCTTTGCATCGAACATTCCGCCTACCTGGAACGGTTTCCCCGGATATCAGAAGGGCTCGTTCCCTCACCCTCTTTCAGATTTAATGGCAACGTCCTCAGTGAGGCGCCTCCCTTTACCTCCTACATCACTGTCCAGATCTCAGGATCCACCAGGGCTGAAACGGCATCCACCCTCCCCAGAACTCATCGGACCTGAGAAGTGCCTTCAGTGTCGGGCCCTGGTAAGACACCTGGCTTGTCACCCTGGCTGGTCTGGCCATCCTCCTCCAGGACAGAGCTGGGGTTGGAAGACCAGCAGAGGACAGCCACTTACAGCATCAGACACCCCGAGGGAGAAGCTGCTGACAGCTAACAGGATGCAGGGGACCGAGACTGCCCGGGACTGAGAGAGAGGGAGACTGAGGCTCAGAGAGCCGATCTAGCACTGGCCACTGACCTCGGACACTCTGCTTTGTGTCTCACAGGTCTGGAACTCTTGGCTACAAGCTAGAATTTCCTAGCATCCCCTACCTCATGGGAGCAGATCACTTACACGGAAGGAGAAAGACAAAGAGGGTCCCCAGCCGAGTGGGGGCTGCACACAGCTGTGCGCTGGGGCGGCTCCCAGCGCTCGCCAGGGCCAACTGCTAAGCTTTCAGGCGTTTTGTGAGCTGCTTGTTTAAACTCAACGATCATTAAAAATTAAATTATATAAATTTACAATTAAATAGCTTATATAAAAAATAAAGTTAAGGGCACCTGGGTGGCTCAGTTGGTGAAGCGTATGCCTTCGGCTCAGGTCATGATCCCAGGATTCAGGGATCGAGCCCCCCATTGGGCTCCCTACTCGGCGGGGAGTCTGCTGCTCCCTCCGCCTCTGCCCTTCTTTACCACTCATGCTTGCTGGCGCTGTCTCTCTCAAAAAAAATCTTTAAAAAAAATAAGTTAACAGACACCCCACATCTCCTCAGTATTTCACTACTGTCCTTACTCAGGGTGCTGCTCACACCTCATGTACGGCGGCGGCAAGACCACGTCGTGGGCTACACTGCACCCTTCACAACCGACTCCACATTCAGTCCCTGCTAGTGTGAAACCCACTGTGGTGGGAAGAGCTTCACCCAGAAAGGGGCAAGCACTACAAATTACAGGGGTTTTGTTTGTTTCTGTGTGTGTGTGTGGTTCTTGTTTGTTTTCCTGAGAGCTGACTACTAAACATTTATTGACGTGCCATTAATTTCAGAGAACGTTCTCAATAAATGCTTTCCTCTGGGCTTTCTCTCACCCGCGTGGGGGCACAACTATCAGGGCAGGCGTGGCTGCTTGGTCATTCCCCCCATGTTCAGAGCTCCACACCGAACTTTACCGGGTAAAAACAATCTGGGATCACAGGGAGTCTCTACCGAGTAGTAATGTCCCTGAAACACCATGTGGCTTCTGTTTGATTCATAAGAAAACTTCCTTGTCGTTTACTGTGATTTGCAGCTCTGTAAGGTTTGTCACTTGATTCGAGTCCAACTTCAAATCCACAGTGGCTTTGATGTTGTCATTTACCAGCTTCTATAAAGGCCAAGGGCCGGGATCCCTTTCTCTACACATGTTGATTTTAACTCCATTCAAAAATATGAACAAAGGTTTAAAGAACAGTTTGGCTGGGGCGTGGGGGAAAGGGAGGACGCAGAAGTATTTTCGTGCCCGCTCTTCCCCACAGGCCTGGGAATTTCAGTACAAGTCGCAACTCTGGAAGATAATAGGGCATATTTACACATGAGCATCAGGGAGCCCCAAAGCTCCCTGGGAAAAGGAAACACCCGCCATCTAGAGAATCCAGAGCTCCAGACAAAAGAACACCGGAAGCAGTCCAACTAAATCACAACTAACTTAGTTTTCAACTATCAATAAAATATTGTTCCTCATTTTGTGGTCATTTTTTCCATACTTACACTAAATTTGTATTACTTCTTGTGAGTGATTACACAAGGAACCAAGAGTGAAGAATCCATGGCCGCCCCCCTGAACTGCCAGCATCCGGGTTCCCTCTGTGCCTTGGCAACATCGTGAAATATAACCGTCTTGAATTTTTCAACTGAAGGAAGAAATGGAGGGGTCGATACTCCTGAAGCAGGAAGCCCCACTGCCTCATTACAGCGACTGCTCCTTGCTCTGGAACAGGGGAGGAGTGCTGGTCCCGCTGGGATCTCAGGGCTCGCTCCTCCCCCAACAGTCTAGGAACCAGGGCAGCTGGCCAACATATTCCTCAGAAAGGAGCCATCCACGTTCCTCCTGAAGTTTCACCATGTTTTAATATTCTTGCTGATCAGTAATCTAAGCTCTTCATGGTCTTGCCCTGTGGTCCATGCCACTGAGCACAGAGCCCACCTGCAGTTGTGAGGGCAGATCCCTCCTCCAGGCTGTGGAGTTCAGTATTTCCTGCAGAAGTGAGCTAAAGTCATACTGTAAGAAGAGGGAGCCTCTCCTAGGGAAAGAGACTCACTGCAGGAGCTCATCGTTCCACGGTACAGGATCAATTAAAACCCATTCGTGCATATTCAGTACCTTCTTCTCCACCTCTGTCCTCTGAGCTTCCAGCAGTTTCCGTCCACCTCGGCTCTCCCGTTCCTGCAGCCCACTTCGTCTCTCATGAAGCATCTCCATCTCTCATCCAGGATCTCCACCGATGTTCCAGAGGCCTTCCCAACAGCACCCAGAACACCGACAACCCCACACCAGGACGCACGCAGGCCATGCTTTCAGAAGGTAAGACTTTGAATGAAATCTGAGGCTAAGGGGACCCTTCTTAGAGACAATAAGCTGATTCTTCTAGAATGGAGGTGAAACAGGGGTGATACAAAAACGTTAAGGCTGCAGGGCTTCAAGAGAACAAAGCATGGAAACCGAAAGGGAACTACTCACCTGGAGCGAGGAGGGAAGACAATACTGGGCAATGACTTTTCGGTGTGTTCCCAAACTTGCCCAGCAGAGGGAAGCCTCGAGCTGCCGGCAGGTTGGCCAGAAACCAGAACGCGCTGAGCGGGTGGCTTCTGACCACCCTCAGTTCCCTGTTCCTAAGGGTTTAGAAAAGGATACCCACTTAAAAAAAAAAAAAAAAAAAAAAAGGAACTAAATTCAGGACAAAATGAAAAACTATAATTACTTTTCTACATTAAATTCTAATTTTTATAAATTTTTAATAAATCTGTGACTATATTTTCCATCATTTGTCACAGTACATCTTCGCTTTTGTTTTTTGCCTATTTCACTTAACCAAACATTTTTATTAGATAACTGTGTGTTCATAATAATCACTGATTCTGTTGTGCAATTCCTCAAACTTGTTGGTCTGATCAAACTTACGGAGTCACTCATCTATTTTGTCAGAAGGAAATACAGAATATTTTGGCTGTCCTAATTAGTTTTACGATATTCCTGATACTGGCTCCTTTAGAATTGATTTCTTAAAATATGTATGGTTAGGGGCATTCACGAAGTTTTCATCATATTACTGTATTTATTTTATCACAATTTCTTAATTTATGAAGCCATTAGACATGACTTAGATTACCATGTAATTTTAAAATGGTTATGAGAAATAAAATGCTCCCCTCAAGCTTAAGTTTTATTTATTATATACATTATCATTTTATACAAGTATGAAAAAACAAAAGAATGGAGCAAACCCCCTCTTTTTTTTTCAAAATGCAAAGTTTTGGAAGTTTTTACTTAATAGAACTAGTGTTTAATCAGATTTCCCTGTTGGCCAGATTTGCTAGGCTAAATATTAAAAATTCCCAAGCAAATGCATTTCTCCCTTATACTTTACTGTTATCCAAAGAAAATATAAGGGCCTCTTATGTCATAAATGTAATTTTTGCTTGTTATCAAATATGACACATTTAGGTTTCAATGGAGTTGAAGGTCTGTGAGATACTGTTTGGATTATTACATAATTCACAAAGGCAATAGCTAGGCTGGCAGCTCACATTTCAGCTGAACACAGAAAACTTATTAAGCTGATGCTTCCATCTTCCAGCTCCTAAAACAAGCAAAACCCTCCCCGTGGTTAAGACACAACTCTCACCACCCTGCCTCCCATACTGCAGCAGGATATAAGGGTAAATAAATCTGATTCCATGTTGGAGGAGTTCCTACCAGTGGTTTTGGTTTTCTCCATATATAGGGCAAGGGTCCTGTGGTCAAAGTAACATCTGCTACAGCGGCCAAACAGAACGAGGAGTGGGAGGACTCTGTCGCCAGTGCGAGGAGAGGGGAGAGGACTGACTGCCAACCCTAGCCAGTGCCGGGACACGCCTCCCCAAGAAGCAAGACTCCGGGAGAGTTCCAAGGGGGTGAAGGCTGGGGCGCAGTCAGGCAGAGGGAGCTTTCTTCCCACGCCCCCCGGCTCCCCAGGCACCGTGGACGCGATCCTCAGCACCTGCGGGCCCGCAGGAGGCACCACGCCGACTGTGAGAGGATGTCAGAAGGCGACAGTCTTGACAGTGACCAGAAAGCCACAGGATGAGGATGCAAAGCTTTATCCGATTATCTGCTCTGAGGACCCAGAGACACTGGTCCCAGCGGTCTCCAGGGGATGGAGGTTCTGAAGCTGCTTTTGCAGAAGATGTTTCTGGGAGAACTCAGCCTGGTTGGCACCCGGCAACCTGCACTACATCATTCTCCCCCCAGCTCCCGTGCTCCAGGCTGGGCCTGTCCGGACCGTGATCGTGCGTCAGAGCCTGGGAGACGTACCCGAAAGCTCACACGCCGCACCGGACGGAGGTTCCTGTGGTTCGTCCCGCATAACCGACCAGCCCGACCTGCACGTTCGCAGCCTCAGGCGCTGTTCGAGACTCGTGCTGCATGAGTGACCTCGGGGGCCTGGTAGTGGACATTAGCTGGTCTCCGGGTCAGAAGTGGCCCTTCTGCTCTGAACAGCAGGAGCTACAAATCTGGTCTCACGTCCCCTCCTGCTGCAGGCGGGGCTGGCCCCCCCGGAACGGAATCCGGGAGGGGAGGCAGACACACAGCCCGGGCTCCTTGAAAATACAGAAACATGGTAACGTGGAAACGCAGCTCGCTCCCAACCGCACGTACGCGAACGAATGTTTGACTTCAGACCCTGTCATTCGCCCTGTGAATATGGCCCTATGGGGACGGTCGGCTGGAAGTCTCAGCCGAGGGCAGGACGCCCTGCCCAGGCCTCCCACCGAGACTCCAGGCTGGCTGTCTCCACCCGCTTCCCCCGATGAGGCTGGGTGTTGTAAGTACCTGAGTTGATATAACTTTGTCTTGTTCTCCTTCACTGCTTACTATGCTCTCATCTATGCACAGATTCCCCTTTTCTTCTTTCTGCTTCTACTGTATTTTTATAACACCAATGAAGGGGTGTTTCCCCTTCGAAACCGAGAGTACAGCTGCCGTGAATCTTTGTTCAGAACAGACTCGACGCCTTCAAACTGCACGTTCAGCAGACAAGAAAACAATATGATAAAATGACTCGATGCCCAGGTAGCTAGCGGCAGCCAGTAAAAGCAGAGAAACTATAAAATATGACATGTGGATAGAGGCTGCGTTAAATATAATTTATAAACACTGCTTATTTGCCTGCTAGCCACACAGTACAGTAATATTTATGTATCTTTAAATACGTGTAACACAAACTTACAGACGGTACACCTGGTACAACTCCGTTCGATGCTAGGTTTCCTAGCTCATCATATTAGATGTCGCGGCCTAAGAATTCCTGCTAATAACATTAAAAAGCATGAGAAAATCCAGAGGACATATGTGGACAGAGAAGGGGAGAGGAAGGATGGGAAGGCAATGACAGGAAAGAGATGGGAGAAGGCAAAACAACAGGCTAGGGATGAGCTCCGTCTAGAAGGATACTTGTGAACGGGAACGTGGAAGAGGGGATTCCACGCAACCAAGTCCCCAGGGACAGATGGGTGACATCAACGTGGAAACTGGGTGAGTTATAAGGCAACTGGGAATGGTAGGGCCTAGGGCAAAGCAGGGAGCACACTAACATTCCAATTTTTTCGAACACTGTGTGCAAACACAACCGTGTCCGTCCTGGTACCAGCGCCATACCCCTCTATACACCACCAAATGACAAGTTCTCAGTCCCTGGTAGAAGGCTTCGGCATTAAAGGTGTTACACTAGTAAATCATTCATTCATTCAACAAATATTTACTGTGCATCTATTACGAACTAAGTACTGTACCAGATACAAAGACAAATATTTTAATCTCGATAAAACAATTTCCTCATCAATAAAATGGAGATGTTAACCCCCGATTTACCCATCATCCTCAGCCCGATCCTCTGCGCCTCTGGTAGGTGTAGCTTTTTCTCAATTTCTTTAAATAGCTTTGCCAGGCTCTGGTGGGTGCTGGCATGCCGAGGCCCCATCCTGACTCCAGTACCCATCTCCCTCAGCTGCCTGCCTCTCTACCCACCCCCTTCCGCAAGGCCTTCCTTTCCCCGTGGAGTCTTACTGCTCTTGGCCTGCTCTGTGGTCCTGATCTGCTCTGCTCATGTGTATGTGTGTAAAGACCTTTTCCCTATTATCCACAACCAGGATACGAGAATCTAGAATATCCCCTAGAGCACACGGAGTGCGAGAGAATCGAAGAAGCAGATCACAACTGGGACTGAAAGGAGGATATTAGCGAAGACTCCTCTCCAAATCCAGTCGGGGTGACTGCTCTCCAGTGGTGTCTGGGAGACACGGCTCCTTCCAACCCGTGGCTCATCCATCTATAGGTTACAGCTGCCAACAGCACCCTGCGGTTGGTCTCTAATCAAGAGTCTGAAGAGGAGAAGGGTGTGAAGTACTGCGAAGTGATCGGTGCTTATGCGTCAAGTCTGGAAGCGCACACAACACTTTTGTTCACCTTCTACAAAACAGAACTCAGTCTCTCGGCCATACACACCGACCGGCAGACCTTACCAAGAGTCTGACCTCGACTCCAGGGAAAAGAGGAAAGAGATTGTAGTAAACCTGTAATCGTCTCTGACACGGACGCTTTGCTGACTATCACTACGCCTGGCCCATTTCCCCTTCCCGCCATGTCTCCGGGGCCAGCATCCATCTCTGGACTGGGTTGGTGTTGCGTTATTAAGACAGTAATGAACCAATGCAGCAACTTCAGCATTGAACCAACTGTTAAAATCATGTGCAAGTCAAATGATTCTGATGATTAGGAAGCATGTCAGTGCAAGAAATGTAATAACTGAGGTAATTTTTGTTACTACTTTTTAGACAAACTTCACTGCAGTCTCTTATATACCGTCGACTACACAGAATCTAAATGTACACCTTGGTGAGTTTTGACAATTGTGTTTCCATGTTACTCCCACCCTAACCAAGACACAGAATATTTCCATCACTCCAAAAAGTTCCTTTAGGCTCCTCTGAGGTCAATTTAGTAAGACCTAAATAAATGGGAGAGACGTACTGTATTTATGGACTGGAAGGCTTACAACTGTCAAGACACCTGGGTGACTCTGTCGGTTGAGCTTGATTTCAGCTCAGGTCATGCTCTCAGGGTCATGAGATCACGCCCCGCATCGGGCTCCGCACTGGGCATGGAGGCTGTTTGAGGTTCTTTCCCTCCCTCTCCCTCTGACTCTCCCTGGTTCACACTCACTCTCTCTTAAAATAAATAAATAAATAAAATTTTTTCATTTAGTTTCCTATTTTTCTAAATTATTGTCTTTACATATCTATTTTTCTTTCCTTTCATTGTATTTTATTTCATTTATATATATATAATTTTTTTTCTTTCTTTCTTATTTTGGGATCTAGTTTCTTTTAACAAGCATACCAAAACACACTCAGGATCTAGTTTTGTTTTGGTGGTGGTGTTGTTATTGTTGGGTTTTTTATCTTTTTCTTTCCTCTTTTCTTTTCTGGACAAAATGACAAGATGGAGAAATTCATCCCAAAAGAAAGAACAGGAGGTAGCACTCACTGCCAGGGATTTAATCAATACTGATATAAGTAAGATGTCTGAACTAGAATTTAAAATGATTATAAGGGACACCTGAGTGGCTCAGTCACTTAAGCATCTGCCTTCGGCTCAGGTCATGATTCCAGGGTCCTGGGACTGAGTCCTGCATTGGGCTCCCTGCTCAGTGGGGAACCTGCTTGTCCCTCTGCCTGCAGCTCCCCTCACTTGTGCTCTCTCTCTCTCTCTCTGACAAACAAATAAATAAAATCTTAAAAGATAATAAAACAATTATAAGGGTACCTGCTGGGCTTGAAAAAAGCCTAGAAGACACTAGAGAATCCCTTACTATAGAGATAAAGGAACTAAAATCTAGTCAGGCTGAATTTAAAAATGCCATAACCAAGATGCAGTCCCCAAGTGGAGGCCATAAAGGTGAGGATGGACAAAATAGAGGAGTGGATCAGTAATACAGAAGATAAAATTATGGAAAATAAGGAAGCTGAAAAGAAGAGGGAAAGAAAACTATTAGATCATGAAGGGAGACTCAGGGAACTCAGCAATTCCATAAAGTGAAATAATATCCATATCACAGGCATCTCAGGAGAAGAGTGGGGAAGAAAGCACAGGCATCTCAGGAGAAGAGTGGGGAAGAAAGGGGTAGAAGGTTTATTTGAACAAATTATAGCTGAGAACTTCCCTAATCTGGGGAAGGAAACAGGCATTCAAGTCCAAGAGGCACAGAGAACTCCCCTGAAAATCAACAAAAACAGTTGAACAGCATGACATACCATAGTGAAGACTGCAAAATACTAAGGTAAAGACAATTCTGAAAGCAGCTCGGGACAAGCGGTTTGTAATGTACAAGGGCAGACACATTAGATTGGCAGCAGACCTGTCCATAGAGACCAGGCAGACCAGAAAGCACTGGCAGGATATATTCAAGGGGCTAAATGGAAAAAATATGCAGCCAATAATACTTTATCCAGCAAGGCTGTCATTCAGAATGCACGGAGAGACAAAGAGCTTCCAAGACAAAAAATAAAGGAGTTCATGATGAATACTAAACCAGGCCTGCAAGAAATATTAAAGCGGACCCTTTAAGCAGAGTAAGACCCCAAAAGTACCAAAGACTAGAAAGAAACAGAGACAATCTACAGGAACAGGGACTTTATAGGTAAGACAATGGCACTCAATTCAAATCTTTCAATAATTACTCTGAGTGCAAATGGACTAAATGCTCCAATCAAAAGACACAGGGTATCAGAATGGATGAAAAACACAAGACCCATCGATATGCTGCTTACAAGAGACTCACTTTAGACCCAAAGACACCTCCAGACTGAAAGTAAGGGGGTGGAGAACCATCTACCATTCTAATGGACATCAAAAGAAAGCTGGAGTAGCCATCCTTATATCAGACAAACTAGATTTTAAACCAAAGACTGTAATAAGAGATGAGGAAGGGCACAATATCCTCATTAAGGGGTCTACCCAACAAGAAGATCAAACAACTGTAAATATTAATGCTCCTAACTTGGGAGGAGCCAAATATACAAATCAATTAATAACTAACTTAAGGAAACTCATAGATAATAATACAATAATAGTAGGGGACTTTAAAGGCATCCAGGTGGCTCAGTCTGGTGAGCACCCAACTTCTGGTTTCAGCTCAGGTCATGATTTCAGGGTTGTGAGATCAAGCCTGCATCCCACTCCATGCTCAGTGGGGAGTCCACCTGAGATTTTCTCTCTCTGTGTCCCTCTACCCCTCCCTCCGCTCACACGTGCTTGCTCTCTCAAATAAAATCTTTAAAAAATATAGTAGGGGACTTTAACACCCCACTCACAGCAATAGACAGATCATCTAAGCAGAAGATCAACAAGGAACCAAGGGCTTTGAAGAACACACTGGACCAGATGGACTTCACAGATATATGCAGAGCATTCTACCTTAAAACAACAGAATACACATTCTTCTCTAGTGCACATGGAACATTCTCCAGAATAGATCACACACTGGGTCACACATCAGGACACAACCAGTACAAAGACTGAGATCATACCATGCATATTTTCAGACCACAGTGTTATGAAACTTGGTACCGACCACAAGAAAAAATGCAGAAGGACCACAAATACACGGATGTTAAAGCACATTCTACTAAAGAATGAGCAGGTTAACCAGGACATTAAAAAAATTTTAAAAATACATGGAAGCAGATGAAAATGAAAATACAACAGTTCAAAACCTTTGGGATGCAGCAAGAGCAATCCTAAGAGGGAAGTATACAGCAACACAGGCCTTTCTCAAAAAGCAAGAAAAGTCTCAAATACACAACCTAACCTTACAATTAAAGGACCTGGAAAAACAATAGCAAATAAAGCCTAAATTCAGCACAAGGGAAATAATAATTAGAGCAGAAATCAATGACATAGAAAAAAAAAAAAAACAGTAGAACAAATCACAACAATATTAGGATCTAGTTCTTTGAAAGAATTAACAAGATTGATAAACCCCTAGCCAGACTTATCAAAAAGAAAAGAGAAAGGACACAAATAAAATCATGAATGAAAGAGGAGAGATCACAACCAACGCTGAAGAAATACAAACAATTATGTGCAATTATATGCCAACAAATTAGGTAATCTGGAAGAAATGGATGCATTCCCAGAAACACAGAAACACCAAAATTGAAAGAGGAAGAAATAAAAAATCTGAACAGACCCATAACAAGCAAAGAAACTGAATCAGTAATCAAAAAATTGCCCAACAAACAAGACTCTGTGGCTGGATGGCTTCCCAGGGGAATTCTACCAAAGACTTAAAGAATTAATACCTATGCTTTTGAAACTGTTTCAAAAAAAAATAGAAATAGAAGGAAAACTTCCAAATTCATTCTATGAGGCCAGCATTACCTTGATCCCAAAACCAGACAAGGACCCCACTAAAAAGGAGAATTACAGACCAATATCCCTGATGAATATGAATGCAAAAACTCTCAAAAGATTACTAACTAATCAGATCCAGTAGTACATTAAAAGGATTATTCACCACGATCAAGTCAGGTCTATTCCTGGACTGCAAGTGTGGTTCCACATCCGCAAATCAATCAACATGATACCTACAGGAATAAAAAGAAAGGGGACGAGCTACATGATCCTCTCCACAGATGCAGAAAAAGCATTTGACAAAATGCAGCACTCTTTCTTGGTAAAAACCCTCAGCAAAGTAGGGACAGAGGGAACATACCTCAACATCATAAAGGCCATATACGAAAGACTCACAGCTAATATCGTCCTCAATGGGGAAAAACTATAAGCTTTTCAGGAGCACAACAGGGATGTCCACTCTCACCACTGGTGTTCAACATAGTACTGGAAGTACTAGTCTCAGCAATCCGACAACAAAAAGAAATAAAAGGCATCCAAATAAGCAAAGAAGAACTCAAACCTTCACTCTACATAGACGACATGATACTCTACATAGAAAACCTGAAAAATTCCACCAAAAAAATTGCTAGAACTGATACAGGAATTCAGCAAAGTTGCAGGATATAAAATCAATGCAAAACCGTCTGTTGCATTGCTATACAGACAATAAAGCAGCAGAAAGAGAAATTCAAGGAATCGATTCCATTTATAATTGCACTAAAACCCGTAAGATACCTAGGAATAAACCAACCCAAAAAGGTAAAAGATCTGTACTCAGGGGCGCCTGGGTGGCGCAGTCGTTAAGCGTCTGCCTTTGGCTCAGGGCGTGATCCCGGCGTTCTGGGATTGAGCCCCACATCAGGCTTCTCCGCTGGGAACCTGCTTCTTCCTCTCCCACTCCCCCTGCTCGTGTTCCCTCTCTCGCTGGCTGTCTCTCTCTGTCAAATAAGTAAATGAAATCTTTAAAAAAAAAATTTAAAAATAGTGATTCGAAGGGGCACCTGCACCCCAATGCTTATAGCAGCATTATCCACAATAGCCAAAATATGGAAATAGCCCAGATGTCCATCAACTGATGAACAGATAAAGAAGATGTGGTATATATACAAATTGGAATATTACTCAGCTATCAAAAAGAATGAAATCTTGTCATTTGCAATGACCTGGATGGAATCAGAGTATATTATGCTAAGTGAAATAACTCAGTCAGAGAAAGACAAATACCATATGATTTCACTCATCTGTGGAATTTAAAAAACAAAACAGATGAACACAGAGAAAGGGAAGGAAAAATAAAATAAGAACAGAGAGAGAAGCAAACCATAGGAGACTTTTAACTATGGGGAACAAACTGAGGGTTGCTGGAGGGAACAACTGAGGTTTGGGTGGGGGGACGGGATAACTGGGTGACAGGCATTAAGGAGGGCACGTGATGTAATGAGCACTGGGTGTTATATGCAACTGATGAATCACTAAACTCTACCCCTGAAACTAATAATACATTATATGTTAACTAACTTGAATTTAAATAAACATAAAAATTAAAAAACTGTCAAGATGTCAATTCTCTCCAAATGATAGAATAGCTTTAATACAATCCCAGTGAAAACATACAGCTGGAGCTTTTTTTTGGGGGGGGGGTGTCAAACCTGGCAATCTGGCTCTAAATTTACATGAAACGTGAAGGGCTAGAGAGAGCCAAATCAATCTTTCAAAAAAGAAAAAAAGTCAAAGGACTTATTACCATCTAATTTTAAGACTTCATTAAAAAGCTATAGTAATCAAGACTGTATGTCAGTATATACTGGTATAAGGATAGACAGAAAGATCAATGGAACAGAAGAGAATACCCAGAAATAGATCCAAACATCTACAGTCAATTAATTTTGAGAAACGTGCCAAGGCTAGCTAGTCAATAGGGAAAACAATCTTTTCAACAGATGGTTCTCCAACAACTAGATATCCTTCATGGGGGAAAAAAAAGAACTTCAAGTCTTACACAAAAATTAACTCCAAATGGATCACAAACTTAAATATTAAAAAAAACTAAAATCACAGAAAATCTTCAATACCTCAGGACAGGCAAAGATTTATTAAAAATACACAAAAACCATGAACTATAAATGATAAAATGACAAATTAGCTCACCAAAAGTAAAAATCTCTGTCCTTCAAAAACAGGTAAGACAATGAAAAGAGAAACCACAGATAAAAAAAACAAAACAAAATAAAAAACCACACAGAAAAAAAAAAGTTTAAGTTTTCAACAGACATATCACAAAAGATGTACAAATAGAAAGTACATGAAAAGATACCAAGCATTATTAATTACGGAAATGCAAATCAAAACCATGAGATACCACTTCACATCTAAAAGAATGCCTAAAATTAAAACCCTGGTGTTAGCAAGGGTCTGGAGGAACCAGTCCTCTCACGCTGTGGAAGGAAGTGGACAATGTTAGAACCACGCTGGAAAAAGAGTTTGGTTGTTTCTCATAAAATTAAACAAACAATTACACAGCCCAGCAATTCCACCCAAGAGAAATGAAAACATGTCCACACCATGACTTGTATACAAATGTCTCTTTCAGTTTTTTCACAATGCCATAAGTCAGAAACAGCCCAAAGTCCATCAACAGGTGAATGGATAGACAAAATGTAATATATCCATATAATGAAAGACAGCAATAAAAGGGAACAAAATGGGACACGTGCAATGACATGGGTGAATCCCAAAAACATTTCGAGAAAAATAAACCGGATTCAAGGATACGTGATATAAATCCCATTCATATGAAATCCGCGGAATGGGGAAACTAAGATATAATAACAGATAGCAGATCAGTGGTTGGCTAGGGCCCAGGGTCTGGGTCTGGCGGATGCGGGACTGTACAAAGGGGCACAGCGAAGCTATCTAAGTTGATGGAAATGTTCTTCTGTATCTTGATTATGGTGGTAACTACATGGATATATAAAATTCATTATATCATACAATGAATACAAGTGCATTTTGTTGTGTATAAATTATTCCTCAATAAAGCTGATTTTTTATTAAGTATATTATTGGCTGGAATGGGGGCAGGTGACAATTATCATCAGGATAATTAAAAACTTAAAAACACTATAATCAACTCATAAATATATATGGAAATTAAAGAGGAGAAATAATGGCATGATTAATTAAAATTAAAAACCTCTAAATTTTATTTTAGTCTATAGTTTTTTAAAAGCTGCCACTCAAACCTTCCATATTTCATCATTCTGGTTATTTCAAAAGGTCCTGGCTTATCTATCACTAAAAAGGTATCACATAAACTCACTCCTATGGCGATATAAACACTACATGTTAAGCCTTAATGACACTTTAATTTCTAAAGAAGATACTGATTAAACAAAACTAAAAACATCAACACTTAATGATACTAGAACAAGTGAATGGAAGATCTGGAGATTAGGATTCTCCCTTCACATCCTCCCTCTCCCCACCACACACATACTGGGCTCCCACCAAGGAGCTGAACAACTGGGTATAAACCCTCCACTAGCTGAGTCCTGGGTTATGTCACAGGATGTCCAATCTCTGGCTATAGCACATCAGCCTTCCCTGTCGATGATGTGGTTATGAGGATCAGACGGGTCTTTTGTTGGCAGAACTGTTTTATTTCCTCAACACAGGAGAGCCCTGATTCAGAAATAAATGAGGAAATCAGTACAATAAAAGAGAAAGCCTAGAAACAGCACCAATGCAGACCATACAGGAGCAGCAGTACTAAAAGTTGGGGGAGGAGGGCTGAGAACTCAGGCTGAGTAACTGCCTTTCAAACAGAATCAAAAGAAAATTATAGTTCTACCTCTCACGAGAAGTTCCAGATCTAATAAAGACAGAGACTAGAAAAGAAAATCTTTTAAAACTTTAGAAGAAAATAAGGAGAATATTTATGACCTCAGGGAAGGGCAGAATTTCTTAAATCAGATACAAAACCAAAAATGATTAAGGAATATAGTATTCAACTGGAACAATCCAAAATTAACATTTTCTTTTTTTTTTTTTTTTTTTTTAAGATTTTATTTGTTTATTTGACAGAGATAGAGACAGCCAGCGAGAGAGGGAACACAAGCAGGGGGAGTGGGAGAGAAAGGAGCAGGCTCATAACAGAAGAGCCTGATGTGGGGCTCGATCCCAGAACGCCGGGATCACACCCTGAGCCGAAGGCAGACGCTTAACCGCTGTGCCACCCAGGCGCCCCCAAAATTAACATTTTCTATATAACAAGATCCATTTGAATCACAAAGGACAAACAATATACTTGTAGACACTATTTGTTACGTCACTAAGAATCAGAATCCGAAATTCATAAACGCCTCTTAAATATCAATCAAAGAAAAACAACCCAGAAGAATACTGAACAGACAACTGGCAGAAGAGGAAACTACAAAATGACCAATAACTTGCAAAAGGCAAGGAAATGCAAATCAAAACAACAGTGAGATACCATTTCAAACCCTCAGGGGCAGGAATGCAGGGGAAAAAAAGGATGCCAACTTGGCAGGCTGGAGTTGCGTTGAAAGTGTGCAGGCCCTAACACACAATTTTCTTTCTTGGTCTACACCCTGGAAAAACTCTCGTACATATGCACAGAGATCTGTACTAGAATGTAAGGTGCAGCATGTTTGCAAGGGAGGAAAACACAAGACGCTGGAAGATAACCGAGAGTTCAGAGACTGACCTGTGATACAGGGATTGAGCATATGAAAATGAGGCAGAGCACATCCATGGGGAAAGAACAGATCGTTGGTAGATGGTGCCCTGAAAACTAGCTCACTGAATGATGAAAATTAAACTGGATCCCAACCCTCCATCGCCTACAAAGGTGGAATCCAAATGAATTAAATGCCTAAGAGCGTAGGGTAAACTCTAAAGTTTGTGAATAAGTAAGTAAGTAAATAAATAAATAAATGAGAACTTGATGTAAATCCCATAGGCACAAGTCATAATTAAATTAAGAATTTTGATTAGGTTAGAATTAAGCTTTTCTGTTCAATTAAGGACCTATAACAAAGTTACCGTGTTTGTGAGGAGATACTTGAAATACCAAAAACCAACAAAAGATTAATAGCTAAACTATATCAACATCTGAAAAATCAACAAAAAATGTAACTAACTTGATAGAAAAATCGACAAAGGATATCATCTGGCAGTACGCAGATGAGAAACTACAATGCTACAAATCATCTAAAGAGATTTACAACTCAGCTCCCCAAATGGACAAACAAAACAATGAGGCCACTTGACTCCCTGTTTGCCTGGCACAAACTAGAAAGCTAGACACAGACGAGTTCATGGGACATAAAAACTCGCGCACTGACGCAGGATTCTAGAGCTGAGGCCATTAGGAGGAGTATCGGGCAGCACTTAGTAACTGTTGGAACTTGGGAGTCTTTCACTGGTAGGGTGAAAAGCATGCACACACTGCAGAGTTTAGGATTCAGATACGTGAGAAACACAGCGGCAGAGAAGCATCTCAGAAACAGCAAATCCCAGCGTCAGAGTCGGCCAGCTCTCCACCAATATCCCCAAATGTTCATCAAGACAGGAGCAAAGGAATTAATTATGATCTACTCTTTCCATGGAATGGACTCCACTGCAGATATCTACATAGATAACAAAAATCAATACCCCGCGGGAAAAAAACAAGTGACAAAAGGTTAGACAAATGGTCAGTGCAGCGAGACAGCACGTGATGCTGTTTTGCCCCTCCTTAAAAATTCAGTTAAATGATATCTTACTGCGTCTAGTATTTCGGAAAGTACCTTCTGATATTTTTAATAAAAACGGCTCCTGGGAGACTACACCCCATTTGCAGAAGCACTGCTGACTCTCAGAGGGAGAGGCTGTGAGTTCTTCCTTCCGCTTGCCCCATTTCTCTCAACACCATCTGGAGCAAACACAGACAAATGTTCACTAAAGATCTGGGGGTTGGAGATGCAGGTTTTCATTACATTATTTTTGTGTACTTTTCCATTTGAAGCCTCTCTGAGGAAAGCCCAGTAGCTACAGCACACAAGCACCAGGCTAGGAGGGGTCGGTGGTTTCCGGACCACCCACCCTGCGGGGTGTCTACTGGACTCACCTCGTTCCTTTCTGCCCGACTCAGACGTGGGGTCTCCATCCTCCTGGCCTGCCGAGTCCACCACGATCAGCTCCTTTGCCAGGGCTCTCGCCCGTAGAAGGAAACGAGAAAATCCTCAGCGGGGAGCAGTGGGGCTCCCCAGCGCGTGCTGACGTACTAAGTGGAAGGGCGCTGGGTCTGCGCGAAAGGAGGGGACAATCAATCAGAGACTCGGGAAAACGAGTCGGGGCTGCGGCGCATGCACGGCTTCTGGAGGCTGGGGGGGCGGGGCCGGCGCTGGGGGCGGGGCTCCTGCGGCCGGAGACGCCGGAACGTTCCCGGGCTCCGGGGCTGGGCTCGGAAGGGAGGACGCTGCTCCGTGGACGGTGACGCCAGATCCGGTCTCGCGAGGTCGCCTCCTCCCCCCGCCCATGGCCCCCCGCCCACTCCGGTCGGTGGAGGAGCCTGCGCAGAGGGTCCCCGGCGTGGACTGGGAGGTCCCACGAGCCCTGCAGCCCCTGGGGGCGCGCAGCCTTCGGTCCCTTCCCGGCGGCCCGTGCCCGAGAGGAGAGGCTCCGGTGGAGGTGGAACCCTGAACGCCCCCGGGACCCGCCTCGGGAGAGAAGGGGGTGCCCTGTCATTCTTGACGCTCATGGGCTGGGGGGATCTGGGTAAGGCCAAAGAAGTGACGCCCCCGGGGAGAGGTCCCTTCAGTGTCCCTGCAGAAGCTCAGGATGTCACCCTTCTGCCCGGGCTCCCCTGGCTCACATCCCTTTTTAGTTTGTCTGGGGCAGGCCGGCCTCGGTGTGTTAGTGAGAAGCTCTCCAGATAACCACAGTGGGCTGCCGAAGTTAAGTACCACTGATCTGGGCCGCGTCCCACAGTGGTGCATGTTTTTCTTTGTCATCACTGAGATTGGGCTAATATTTTTCTGGAGTGATGGAGGCCCGGAGAAGGGGTTGAATTACCCAGGATCCCACAGAGATTACATGATGGCGGCCCAAGAAGTCCTCTTTAGCAGGTCATGTATATGAAAGTGCTTTGCAATCGTTACATCAATTAACAGAAAAGGCCTATTTATTGTGTTACGTACCTGGTGCTTTGTACCTGAGCCTGGGATTACTGCCCCAGTGTTACACTTGAGGAAACAGCCCAGAAGGGTGGTGTCACCCACTTATAAATAAAATCAGAAATCATAGATCTGGCTGTACCATAGAAAGGTGAACACTTTTAAGCTTCACGTACGATCTTTAATGGATCCAGGTGTCCAACAAACTAAAGCAGGCACTTCGGATTGGCACCAAGATGTAAAACAAACAAAAGCAGTCCTGTCCTCCTCACAGAGACTAGGCACTGGAGAAAGACAGAGGGTTGGGTGGCTGCGATGCAAGGCAGGTGGGGAGGAGAATGAGCTCTGAAGACTGCAGGCCCTGCCTTTGGACTGGAGTGATGAGACACCTGATTCTAGAATAGACAGGTTGGATCACTTTCACTTGTCCAGACGAATTCAGTATAAGCTCAAGGAGTGTAGCGGATTCTCGCGGCCACATGCTCATTAACATGATAATCAAACACCTTCCTGAACAACAATCTTTGTCTTCTTTATTCCTGGTGAAGAAGAGAATTTGGGGTGAAGGGCCTGAGGAGTTTCCTGCATTTCCAATTCCAGATGCTGGTAATTCTTTCCCTTCCCTGGGAGCCCCGAGAACAAGTACAGACTCCCACTTCAGGCTGGTGTTAACAAGCGGGCGTGTGTTCTGAACAAAAGATTCACAACAGCCACGTTTCGGTTTCAAAAAGGAAAGAAAACTTTATTATTATTACAGAAACCTGATAGAAACAGAACAGCAAAGGAATCCACAACCTTGGCACTGTCGAGGACCAAAGAGAAGACCACTATTTATGGAAGGTCAGAGGCAGGAAAAGTAGATTATTAATCCAGGAAGGCAAGGCCTGTGGGGCCAGAATTTGCCTTCTAGGCCATGCTGAGGAGCGAGGTTTTACTTCAGCACGGACTCCGGGTCGGTTGATCATCTACAGTCCTCTGGCTCCCTCAGTCGCTGTCCTCTCCTTCCTGCTGTGCTCTGTCTCTGGTCCCCTGCTGCAGCACCACGAACACCACACGCACCTGACCTTGCATGCAACTGCAGTGGGCGACGTTGTCTAGAGGGTCTGAGGAAGGGGCACCAGGGGGGCCCTCTTCTTTTCCGAGTAAATACGTACAGGATACCGCCTCTGCCCGTTGGTTCTGGCTAATGCAGTGCAAGCAGGAAGCCGTACGGTAGGTTTTAGGAAGGGGCATAAAAATTAGCTGTTGCCCGTGGGCCCTTTGCTCACTTCTATGTCCCTTTCTCCATCCGACAGCTTGGAATGTGGTCTTGCCCGGTGAGGATGGCCTCCTAATGTTGGCAGTTCCTGGAGCTGAGTACCCTGCTCAGAAAAAAAGTCTATACCCTTAAACACTTAGATTGCTGAACAAGAAAGAATGATGATAAACATTCAACTAAAAAATTTTTTTTTAATTAACAAAATAAACCTTTGGAAACCATAAGGATAATAAAGATAAAATGAGAAACTGGGGTGCAGGCAAATTATAGAACAAAAAATAAGTTCTGCTAGTTCTGAAGGGGAAGAAATGCTACGCTATTAGACAAACCATTAGCTACCCTAATAAAGGTTTTTAAAAAAGAAAACAAGAAATAAAATGGAAACCTGAAAGAGCATATACAGGAAATAATGGTTTTGAGAGTAATTTGAAGAATTATGTGCAAATACATTAGAAAACTTTGATAAATTGCTTTTCAAAAGCAAAATGACCTGACTGACTCAAGAAGGGGAATGAAAATCTAAACAAACTCAAAGCTACAAATTAAATTCAGAAAGCTACAGAATTCCAATTAAATACATGGAAACAAAACATAGAGGGAGTAGATGATTTTATGGCCACTTTTTTTTTTTTAAAGGTACAGCAACTCACTGCGCCCTGGAAGATTAAATTAAGTTCCACTGAATAGAAAACCCGAAATGGTAGCGGCTGAAGCAAGTTCATGTCTCTCCCATGTAGACAGTCCAGAAAATGTAGAAAGTCCAGGAAATCCAGAGAGTCCAGGGCCGGTATGGCACCTCCACAAATCTGGCAGCTTCCTTCTAGCCACACTTCCACCATCCCTAGGATCTAAGAGTTTCTAAAGCCCCAGGCATCACACCTGTGTCATTTATGTCGTTTGTGGCTTGGCTGACTTCTCCGTGATTTTGCCATTAGGCAGCTCAGCCATGATAATTTAGGTTTGAGAAGGAATGTTCTCTTCAAAACAGACCCAGGTATAGCTAAGGTCTATTTGATCATAGAAGAATCATAACAAAGTCTGCCAACAATCATGCCAGTGGTAACTATTTGCTGAGATCTTAAGCTATTTCAAAATAGCTGGCTTAGTAGTCTGGAAAATATCAACTTCTTTTCCAGTACTGAGTCCCCCAAGAAAACTTGTTTTTATTCTTAATCTCCTTCCCATTTGAAATGTATCACTGTAGGCCGATTTTAACTCTTCGTTCATACTGCACGTGTTACTGCCCAGGCAGTGCTCCCTAGGTCTGGGAGGCATCTGTGCTCACTGCATCCTCCAGGGGTACGGTTCGGATGCATGATCAAATGTCAGTGCTGAGAAGAGTCACTATGTTGGTTTTCCTGCTCTTTCTTGCAGCTGGCAGAGACAATTGCAGCTTTCCCTCACCCCCCACCCATGAGTTCCTATGGCATCGAACAAACTGGGAGAACTCAGACCTCCTGACCTCTGGGTCACCTGCAGGTCACCCAAAGACTCTTGGAAATCAAGGCTCTGAACCCACTGAGGGGGGATGGAGAAAACAATGTATGATCATTGCTACTGTCTGGCTTTCCCCAGCTCAGGCTGACCATCTGTGGTATTCTTGCAGTTTCTCTCCATTCATTCGAAGCAGATTTATTAAGTAGCACTAAAAGCCCAGCACTGTTCTAAGTACAAGAAGTGAAGAAAACAGACCAAATTTCTGCCCTCACGGGACTGACATTATATTTTCTATGCCAGTTAAACCAAGGAGATTTTACTTGTTTCCTTACTCGTCTGGGGGAGGCAGGAACAAAGGAGAATGTTGATAAACCCGGAAATAGGGCCGGAGAGTATCAGAGAAGGAGGCCTTTGGGAAGGTAAAGATGTGGGATCCAGTGGTCATGTTGTAAAACGATACAACTCCAACATCACAGTCCAGAAAAATCCCCACAACCAGGGGCTGCTCCCCCAGATAAAGGGAAGTTATGGGAGAGGTGAGTGCTAAGTAGCCTTTCTTTTTGCATAGTCTAATGGCCCAAAATCCAGACTGCGGCTTCTGTATCACACCAACGTCCCTGTGAACGTTGTCCAGACAGACTCCTAAGTCCCACCCAGTTCCTTCTCCCACATCCACCTCAAAGTAATGTCTTCCTGAAGTGAAGCCCTCACAGCCCAGAATACAGGGTAAGATACTAAATCTCTTGGAAGAGTTGTCCAGATTCTCCTGGAGGCATCCACGAGTCACTTGTCTCCGATCCTCGGACAGAATCAGCTCACGGTGAGCTGTATCTGGATCCAGAGTCACATTGACTGAAAAAAATAAATAAGTAAGTAAATAAATACATAAGGCACATTTTTTTTTGTTGCCAAGAGCACAGTTTAATTTAAACAAAACCAGCCTGTGCTCAAACCCAGGCATCGTCTCTTACTAGCTGTGACAGCTTAGGCAAGTCACTCTCCAAGACTCAGATTTGTTACATATGAAGTAGAAATTGTCATAACTGTCACAAAGAATGGTGGGAGAATTGAATGAGTTAATGTATGCTCAGTGCTCAGTAAAATTCCTGGAATATGGTAAGTGCCCAGGAAGTGGCAGTAATAATAATACTATCATCTTCATCATCATCACCATCTTAGAGACTCAGAGGAGCCAAGGACCAGAACGAACCAGAGTTGACATGGTTACTATTCTCTCCAGAGCCAATGGGAAGGACTAGAGGAGACCACAGAGCACAAAGGAGCGGAGTCCAGAGTATTTAGCATCCAGTCCCTCCCCACTGCCTATCACTTGGAGGGTCTGCCTTCCTCTGCCTCTGGTCACGCTCTCCCACAGTTACAACGCCTCCACCTGCTACTGAGGCCCCAGGGAGGTGACGGCTGCCTACCTATTCCTAGCCCTGGCTGCTTCACTGTTCCTTGTTAATGACCCTAATCCTCATCTTTGTAGCTAACCCCTTTATTAAATTCTATTAAGTTCTTATCATGAGCCTGACTCAAAAAAGTTTGGGGTTTCAATTTATGTTATCTTAATGATTCAGGAAAACCCAAGTTAAATTATAATGCTTACAGGTTGGCAATACCACTTGAAGAAGATATCAAATTGAATTTTTAAAATTCTACCTCATATTGCTTGTAGGTGACACAACAAAAAGACATAGGTTGACAGTTAAAGGATGGATAATATAGTTATATAGCTGCTACAGTTATATAATTATATCAAATGATATTAAGTCAAAGTATTATTAAGGATGGAAAGGGTTACCTAACAAAGAAAAATATATAATTCACTAGGGAGATATCCTAATTCCAAACAAGCATGCACTGATAATATAGTCTCAAAATATACGAAGTAAGAACTACAGAATCACGAGGAGAAACTGACAATTCCACAATCATCATGAGATATTTTAACATTCTTTTTTTCCATAATTGATGGATCAAGCAGGCAAAAAAGGGAAGATATGGAAGATTTGAACAACCCAACAAGCCCAATCTAATAAATATATGTAAAGCTCAGCAATTAATAAACAGAGAATATGCACTTTCCTCCAGTATAGACGGCATATGTATTGAGTAAAGTCTAGTCAGAAAGCAAGTTTGAACAAATTCCAATGAATCTATATTGCCTGGACCATGTTCTCTCACCTCAATACAATTAGGTTAGAAACTAATTTAAAAAGATCAATAAAACAATTCTCAATATTAGGAAATGTAAATGTTTCTAAATTATAATATGATGATACACAGACTTGAGTAATAATAAAGTGCTACAAATAAAAATTTATACAATGAAGCTAAGGTGGAATTTTTGGGAAAATTTATAGCCTTTAAGTGCTTATTTTAGAAAAAGAAAAAAGCTGGAAATTAAGAAGCGAACAATCCAGCTTAAAATACAAAAAGAACAGAGAATGGGGCGCTTGGGTGGCTCATTCGGTTGAGGGTCCAACTCTTGGTGTAGGCTCTGGTCATGATCTTAGAGTCGTGAGATTGAGCCCCACATGGGTCTCCACACTCAGTGGAGAGTCTGCTTGAGATGCTCTCTCCCTCTCCCTCTGCCCCTCCCCCCACTCACGTGCTTTCTAAATAAAAAAAATGATCTTTAAAAAAAAAGAGAAAGAACAGAGAAACTCAGATTTTTTTTTTAAAGGAAAATAATGTTTAAACAATAAACCAATGAAATGAAAGAAAATAAGAATGCAATGGAGAGGGAAAAGCCAACAGTAGCTTTCATGAAAAGATTAATGCAATAGACATACCTCTAAGAAGATTCATCAAAGGAGAAAAAAGGAAGACAAAACTGGAATGAATATAGAAATTTAAAAATTGAGAATTTATGATAAACTTTATGCTACTAATAAAGTTGAAAATAACAACAGGAATAACCTTCTAGAAAAATGGTTCTTAGTAAAACTCATTCAAAAGAAAAAAGAAAACATGAGCAGACCTAACATTAAAAAATATAATAAGGAATTTAGAATTTACCCACAGATAATAAAACATGCACATACACCACATAAAAAGAGACCTGGTCAGTTTTTGAAGAAATTCTACCACTCAAGGAATAGATAATGACAATCTCATATCAAATCTTCCAAAGAATAGGGAATTACAGAGCCCTGTAACTTACAGACATAGACACAAAAATCCTAAAAAAAATAATATAAATAATAAGTCAAATTTTACATGTGTATATATATAATTATATTTTATATATACATATATTTAATTTACATTTTATATATGTATAAATGTATACTTTGTGTATTTAATGTGTTTATCATACATATTATATATTTTTACAGTATTAAATAATTATGTTATATTATTAATTATACATATTAATTATATAATTACATTATAATTATTAGTCATCTGATATATATCAATATATACTATATGTCACACAGAATATATATTACATCAAAAATATAATCTCCATATATTATATGTCAAATGTTTTAATATATATTATTAGATATATACTATTCTGTTTGTGTGTATAGTTGTATGAAAAGACTGGGATGTTTTTATTACCAACTAGACAGAGTCAAGGAGTCAAGGTGAGGAGCCAACATACAATGTTGTCATTAACAGAGCTGGTAGAGTATTAGTTATAGTAATGAGGAAGGAAGGTGTTTGCAGAGGCATACTTACCAGGAAAACACATGACTCACTTTATATGTGAGCAGGTCTGATGTGTAAGCAGCCTCTCCTGACATTCCTAGCAACTGTCTCCATCAGCACTTCATCATAGTCATCATGCTATCAGGGTATAGGCAACAGCTAAACTTTCTTTACTTTCTAATGTCAGGATTCCTCTTTGCCCAATGGCCTATTTGTTTCACTGCTCTATGCAACTAACCTTTCTGTAGCAACGTAAGTGCAGCACAATAATGATCTTCGTGACAAATTCCTATTTGGCTATCAAACCCATGTTATATATACCGTATATGTATCAAAATTTAGCTTTTTTCTGAGAATGCAACTATGGTTTAACATTAGAAAATAAATGATCATAATCACCACATTAATAGATTGAAGGAGAGAAACCACATGATCCTATCAATTCATACAACTAACTCATTGATAAATTCAATGCCCATTGACGATGACAGAGGTCTTTGGAAATAATAGCCACAGACTTTGAAGGAAAACGTGTTTTGAACCCCTATATATTAAAAGATAGAATGAAAATGTAAAAGGCCATACATATACCAGAGATACTAGCTATAATAAACTCCCATGAGTCAATAAGAGAAAGAACCCAATAGAAAAATGCTTCAATAAGTGCAAATCATGGGTAAATCACAGAAGAAGACTAAAAGGCTAATGGACTTACAAGAGGCTCAACCTTTCTAGTGAAATCATAGAACACAAATCAAGTCCACAATTAGGTAGCATTTCAGATCCATCAGATTGTCAAAAATTATAAATTATAAGCAAAGACTCAAGGACATACGGAACAGTGTGAGCTCTTATGTTGTCGGCAGGATATAAACTGATAGAATTTCACGATCCGCAGTATTTGGTCAAATTAAGATGTGCATCCCTACACAGCAGCATTTTCAATTCAAGGCATATCCTCAGAGGAAACCGTTCACAGCACACAAGGACACATGGAAGAGAATGGTCACAGTGGCGTGGTGTGCCCCAGCAACAAACAAAACCAACTATGCGTAAACTTCAGTGCCCACTCCATAAAACAATGGATTAAAAAAACACAACAGATTCATTTTTTTTGCCACATTGCAGACTGATTAAGAGAGTGTTCTTAAGAGAGATGCTACCATGCGTTACCACTTACTGGTTGCCTCTCTGTGTCTTAGTTTCTTCATCTATAAAGTGAAAAGTGCTTCCTACAGAGAGGGCCGGTATAAAACAGGTAACACATGTGAAGCTTTCCTCATCTGCCATGGAAAGAGTGCTTTGTATATGTACGTTGCTTTTCTCGGTGCTGGCGAGGCTGTATGTTGCCACACTGGCACACGTGATATGCATTAAGATTAACAAGCCCAGCAACCCCAGTGCTGGGTATATGCTCTACGG